>NC_138667.1:6152591-6752591 GCF_964273445.1 Streptopelia decaocto | reverse complement strand
CCGTTGCGTGAGGTGCCTCTCGTCCGCCGGGCAGGCCTGTGTTGAAGCGACGCCTCTCGCTCTTGTCCCGCTCCGCCCGCAGGTGAGGGGGGGGTCCGCGACCGCAGGGGGGAGCGGGCGGGAGCCCCTGGTGGGGTCGCGTTCTCCTGGGGACGGCTGCGGGTCGCACGCACCGGGCCTTGCCTGAGGTGCCCCCCCCCCGCGATGGGCCTCGGTCTGTGGGGGGAGGGGGCTGCCGTTGCGCCCCCGCGTTCCCGCTGCCGAGGCGGCTCCCGCTGCCCCGGTCCCGCGTGCGCGGCCTTCCCAGACCCGGTGTTGCTTTGTGACAAGCGCTCTCCCGTCCGAGCCCGGGGACGGGCTTTCACAGCCCCTTGTGGGGCTCTGGAGCAGGGCCCGCAGGCGGGAGGAACCTCCTGGTCCCGTGGCGGCCTCAGAGACTTCCGAGGCGGGCTGGGGTCCAATGGTGCTGCTTGGGCAGCGGGTACTGAGGAGGGAGCGGTGTTTGCGGGGTGGGGGGGGGGTGAGGGGTGGCTGTTCGCGGGCCTTCATTGTGTGAGTGGAAATGTAGAGCTGGGAGCTTTGTTCTCGGCTTTACAGACTGTGGTGGCTTTTATCCGGGTTTTTTTTTGTTGTTGTTGTTTTTTTGGGGGAGCTGGACGTTAGGTATGAGACGAGCCAAAGCCTGGCGTGTAGCTGAAATAGCCCCTTTCAATAGTTGCAGATGGAGAGAGTAACGCTGGGCGCTTACACAGGGAGGTCATCCTACCAGTGTATTAGATCGTAGGTGTCTCCCTTATTCTGACTTTATAGATGAAGGGAGTTACAATTCGAGCAGAAGGAGAGTATGCATCTTACCCTGACTTACCGCATGACCTTGGCTGGATCCGAGATTAAGCCAAGATTTAAATGCAAAGCAGTGCTTTTATGAAAACTTAACAGCCCCTTGTAAGGCCGTAGATAAACTTGCTGGCCCCAAAACACAGAAAGAATGCCATACATATTTTAATTCTTGATCTGGATGTACTAATGTGTTATTAATTCTTAACAGGCATACCCGGTGACCTTTTTTGTTAAGGTTTGCATGCATAGAGTAAGTATTCTTTACAAAGAAAATGTGTTTTTTTTTTTGTTTTCACAATGGGCTGAAAGCAGCCTTTGCAGCAAGCCGCCATGTTTCCAGTGGATACTATTTTTGTCTGTCCTGTGCTCTCACAGTCAGAAGTGACAGCTTTAGGAAATGTGGGCACTGCTATCAAGCTCTGAAAGCTAATGCTTCCAGGTGCCATAAATCAAATGTGGTGTGTGCGTGTTGGATTGTTTTTAGCTAACAAGACTTTTTAGATTGGTGGTGTAAAGAGAAGGGAGTGCAGAAGCTGACAGACAAAAACTGCATTTCAAACCTTTTCTGAAATCTTTCCATTGACCAAGTGAAACTTGTCTTATTCCCTTTCTGTAAAGAATAATGATTTTGCTAAAGAGGTAGTTCTGTGATGTTGGTGGGAGGATGTTCACATCCTGTGAACTGAGCTCACCTTTTCCTGAGGTATCTCTGTCAGTAAACTTGATGTTGTGAAGTTGTGAGTCTAGCTTTAAAAAAAAAAGGCAAAAAAAAGCTTAGTGGTTGGAACATATAGCTAAAGTGAAGCTTAGCTCTAAGTATTTATGTGCCTAAGGTCTTGTATCCTAATAGTCACAGAGCATCTTTATGATGATGATCTCGCAACTTTTTTAGTAGCATCACATGTTCCACGGAGTAGTTTGCCTGAAAGGCAGTGTTAAAACTTGGTAGCGAGTGTCATTGTACGAAACCTGTTAGAATCAAATCAACATTGGAACCTTTGTAATTGTGTATCTTATTTTTAAGTGTAAATCTTTTCTTAAAATCTTTTTTAAATGATGTAACCATCAGATGCTACCTAATCTCCAGTTCTTGACTTATATGAATTAGGCAACCTCCTTTTTTTGTGATGATGTATTCTTCCAAGTGTGAACGCCTTAAGTTGAAGGCCAGAAAACACAGTTAAATGTAAGGTAGGAGACCTGGTGGACAAGATTTCCTTTGTGTATGATGGTGAAGTGTAAACATCAAGATCCTTTTGTAGGTGTTCTTCGCATTTGCAGTCTAAGAAGGAACAAAAATACACAATAAGAGTTTTTTGTACTGTGATTATATAAGACCACTGCTCCACTGTTCATTTTGCTGCTGGCACAACAGCAGCAATAAGTTCAACAAAACTGATACTCTTAAGTTTAAATATTTTAATTTTAAGCATGAAACATTTATGCACCTGATAAAAGAGCAAGTTCTTTGTTTTTTCAGAAAGCTAGTGGTTTTTGCTTTGCAAATTGTAAGGTGAATATATACAGAGGAACACTTTTTAATGAAAGTAAAAGCAAAGATGGTGTTACTATAAGAACATATTGATATTGATGTTCATTAACAGTAGTGCCTGTTGAGAGAGCAATTATAAGATTAGCATAAATGGCCTGTTTGAGTTAGAAAACATTAGAACTTGGACTACTTTGGCTAATGTGATGAGTGAAGAATCAAAGAGGAAATAGCAGTGGAGCAGGGCTGTAGTGGGGTGGTGCTGGTTGTTAGGCTGGCTGTAGTCTGCTGTGCTTGAAACAAACAAAAACTGAAAACAATAGTTCTGTGTACAGGATACTTTTTTACAGGTGCCTGTATAAAATCTCCAGAGTTGAAGTAATTATTAACTTCTTGCTGAAACTGCTAATAGACTTGATAATCTCCTCCTACCTCATTGAGTAATTTAGAAAAAAAAGGAAAAAAGCCTGATCTTCAGCTGCTCTAAAATAATCACTAAAACTTTGCAGGCAGTGAATATTATACTTGTCTGAGGTCCTAGTTTTGCCGTATTAGGTCTGGACCTCTTCCAGAAAGACATAGCTGATGGAGTACTACTTTTAAGAGCTAGAAGATTATGAGCTGTCAGTTATGTGCAAATAATGCTATGGACCTGATTCCTTGCTGAGGCAAATCTGAAATACTGCATTTTAAAATGCTGGTGGCCATTTTCTGCTTTCTTTTGCATTGCCCTGTACTGTTTTCTCTTTTTGCTTATGATTGGTATTAAGCTGACCTTTCTGTTTTAAGTAACAATGTAACAAAGCCATGACAGATCAGCCCTTAGTGCTGGGATCCAGGCTATAAATGAGAATTCAGTGTCTTGCGTGGCTAAAAGGGGTAGAGGTGAAAGAGTTGAGTCTATTTACAGGAACTGCTGCTTGGCATGCAGAAAATATTTTGTTAAATTTTAATCCTGGGGAATGAGCTTGAATTTCAGTGTAATGTCTGTGTAGCTAGGTGTTCTAATCTGTCTCTTCTGACTGCTTATGAGTAACTTTTGCTTTTTACATTAAGAAACTGCAGTGGAGCCAAATGGAAAAATTTCAGACCTAAGAGAAGACTGGACCTGCTGCCAACTTCATCGAGTTGTTGGAGCAGCTCTTGGATGTCAAAACATAACCTGTTCTAATGGCAAAATCATAGAGTTTAAGAAGCTACTTTATAATGAAGTAGTCTGAAGAGCAGTATAGGCATAAAGCTAATTGTTATTTTTCATTTTAAAAAATGAGTAAACAAACCATTTGGACCAGCACTTACCCTACCACCCTTTGGCGTGGAATTTGCATGGTGAAAATGTAATTTTACAGAGAAAACATTACTTCTAATTGTAGGGAAAATGAGGTTGGAATAGGTCCAGTTAGAAATTGGAAAGTCCTTCACCCAGGTGTGGGGAAAAGCCCATTTAGGATAATCTAATTTAGGAATATTAAAGAGTGTAGGAGTATTTGTGTGAATTCTCAAGACTTTGAGTTTTGAGAGAACTCAGTTTTTCAAGAGGACTTCATTTTGGACTTCTGTCAAATAACAAGGGCCATTTTTTTCTGTAATGCTAATTGCAACATAGCTATCTTTTTGTGATGAGACTGCTTAGGCTCAAAGCAGATCATCTTAGTGTAACGTTACAGCATGTCCCTCTCCATTAGCCTGGCTTGACTTTTTTTCATTTGCAAGATTATTTCCAGCTTTTCTCTATCAAACTGAAGCAGGATATGAGCAATTCCCTGAACTGTTTTAGGACATAAAGGAGAGGGGATAGGGCATGTTCCATTCATTTTGTAGCTGTTTACCTAACATACCTGGTTACAACTTCTCAGCAGTTGAGAACTTTACTTCTGGAAGTGCACATAGGAGTTTGTGCATGTACAGACTACTGTGACTGTCTTGGGGCAGCCTTTGTTGGAGGATGATCAAATTGTCTATATGTGCTTTAAAAATAAAAATATTGACTGACCTGTATGGCAAGACATGCTGCAGGTGAAGCTGTCTCATGAAAAATCCCCAAATAGTGATTTAGCTTCAGGTTGTACTTTTGAGACTGCAAGTCTGTTTTTCATGATGGAGTCCTGGCACAGGAGGAATTTACCAGAGTAGGTATAGGTCCAGGGCTCTCTTGCCTTTTGGGCATCTAGAAGTATAAGAGATTAAGATGTCTAATTTAGTGCTTTGGTATTTTTTGGTTTAAGGCAATAAAGCTTAAGTAATGGGTACTTAAATTTGTGTGTTCTAGAGCTTCCACCTTGCTTACTCTTTATCTCCTTTATGTAATGAGTAGGAAACTTCTAGTGACTTGTTGAGAGATGCAAAGCCATGTTGAGACATCTGAGAAGACAAGCATTTCACTTCCCCTATCATAAATCTGTAGTGTACATTATTGAAACAAAAGTAAGTAATGAACTGCATGTGAAACTCTTATGTTTGTAACATATGAAGTAACTTGGATATGTATCTTCTAAGTTTGTGTATTTTTTTCGTGTGACTCAGTACAGCAAAACTCTCTTAAATGTAATGCTAAATACCTTAGCTGCAACCTAATGGGGAACTCCAGCTATTTGGCTACTGAAAGGTGACCCTTGCTGAGTCGTGGGCAGAATCCAAGAAGAACAACTTGGTGAGAAATTCTTGTGATATCACTTACCTTTAATCCTAAATTTTTAGGATTCTTCCAGGTCAGTTTCTTTTTTTCTCCCCTTTTAAACAGGACTTTATTTGCCATTTATTTTTGGATGGTAGATGGACCTTTATGCTGCTAGCTGCAGGAACAATGTCTAGTATTTTTTGCCTTCTCTCTTGCTTGACAGAGCTGAGCAGTACAAGAAGCACTGAATTTTGTCTGCAAACTGACAGACTCTGTGGTATCCATCAACTCGTGGATCACACTTGGGTTTATTAGCAAAAACACAGGCAGACTTCTAGAATGACAGCTCTTCTGCAGCAATTCATGGTTTGTTTATTTGTATTCTTGCAGTGTTTGAAGGGCTGTGCATTGCTGCTGAGTAAGGCTTCCCATCTGCCACTGGCAAGCAGAGAGGTTTTTCAGTACTAACACAAGCAGTGTTGAATGTAACTCTGAATTATTTTTTTAATCTTGTAATGAAAGCTATTTTCTTGTGCTTAAATTTGGATTGATTCCTTGGAAAATAGTTAAGCTTCTAATTTGTTTTATCTTATCAATCTGTTGGTGTAACTCTAGCTTCTCTGTAGCATTGCTCATTGGTATGTTTCGAAGCTTCAGAAAGGAGTTCAGGTGTTGCTCTGCCTTTCTCCAACATCAGGATAATTTAGTACAGAGAAAACTGTTTGCCCAAGGATGCAGTGTTCCAGTTGCTGCGTGATTATTTTTTTGGTAGGATCCAGCTCCTTGGAACACCTTGAGTACCCCACTGCCTGCCTCTGTAGGTTGCGTGGTTGCCACCCAGTAGACACTACTTGCTGTAGTGAGTGGAGAAACAGCTGTGGTAAGTTTGAGGATCCAGATCCATGTTTTGTTAGGTGTTGGTTTTGAAGATTATTAATAAAGGCTCCTTTGTCTGCATATGTCTAGCACTTAGCACTGCTCCGATTTTGGCTGGGGAGTACCTGCTTCTGGAAGTTCTTAGTGAATACATGTTTCTTGTGGACTGTCTTAGTATTTCCAGGAGATACTGGTTAAGAGTTGAGTAAAGGTAACCTCACAACCTGTTCCAATTTTATTTTCAAATATTTCATTGAATAAGTTATCCCATCATTTAGCTTTCAGACTCTGAATTACAAGTGTTGTGCCTCTTGTGGAATAGTGCTGTCTTTAAGATATCTTATTTCAGACAATAATTTCCTTCCAAATCGTCAAAATACAGAAAAGGTGAACTGTCTCTGACTGCTGCATAAAATACAGGCTGCATTGCTGTGACGCTGTTCCCAGTGACAGTCTGCTTCTGCATCCAGTGGGAGGCAAGTAATGAGACCTGCTTTTTAAAGATCAGTGTTCTGTGACTTGTGTTACCTGTCAATTTGAGGTGCTTTTTCAGCACTTTGTAATTTAGGCTTGGGGTCAACAACTGGGTCTCTTTTTGTTTTCCTCAGTTTAAAGCTGTCTTACACCAAGATCTGAGATACCCTTCTTGTTTTATCTGATATCTTGTAATGTTTTAAATATGCATTTCTTTCAAGAGGTTTACATTATTCTTCCTACTTGAGCAAGCTGGTATAATGCCATAAATCCCCAGCTGACATGGTCACTGGAATTTCCCTAGTGATGCAAGTTTAGTTTGTTTGGTTTTTGTTGTTCACTCTAATATTTCCTATCATACTTCACACAGGGAGTACTTTTTTTTAGTTAGCAGCACTAGCAGATGTTAGTAATGTAAAATGTATGGAAAGTTGGAATTAGATAAATTGTTTTGCTTCTGTTGTTTAACTTTTAATCTAGATCGTGCCTTTGGAGGCTTATTAAGAGTTTTCTTCATGTTTTTATTTGTACTATTTTTTTTCTTCTCCAGAGCAGCAGTAGTAACTGCTTCTAGTGCTGGTTACTCCATATAGATAAATGGTTTGTGGATTTGAACATGCTCACCTGTTGCTAAGCAACTTGAAAAAATCCTAAATGACAATTATACAATCCTATTAACTATTGACCAGACCTCTAATGTCTAGCAAACTTGTTGTCTGCCAGCTTTGCAGTGAGATGTGCTTAGATATGGACACCTCTTTTTCCATATGAGATTCTCACAGTGTTTCTTAAGTTTTCATAAAGCCTTTTTATTTTAAGGACTTAAGTGATACCAAAATTACAGAGTAGAGTTGTGTAAAAAGTTTGACCTTCTGGTTTAGAGGGGAAAATATCGTCATGTGGGTAATGCATCAATTGTACTGTCAGAGTTGCTTTTGTATAGTTAAGTTGCAGAAATAAAAGATGTAAATTATATTTCATAGAAGCTGATGAGGTTGTTGGAAACAATGTAACAGCTGTGAGAATACCTTAGTTAAACCTGTAATTAAAAGGATGGAGGCATGACATGAATATTTGGTATCCTGTAAACTATCAATTTATAGAGATGCTCAGGAATCTCGTACCAAAGGAGTCACTTTGTAGCACACGAATAGCCAAAAGAGAGTATGTGAACTGCTATGAGGTTTTTCCCTGTATCTGCTGTGTAATATTCCAGTCAAACAGAACTATAATGCGTTGTAGTAACTTTGGATTTTTTGAAAATGTTTCTTGTATTGAAATGCAAGTTAAAAGTATGGAAATGAAGATGGCAGAGAACAAAGGCCTAAGGATAATGGTAAAAAACAAACTGTGGCCTGTTTAGAATATGCTTCAATGTAAACTTTAATTTGTATTTCCATTACTACTGACATTTTTCTTCACAGGAGGTGTTTAAAACTGCCGCACACTTTAGGAAGTGAAGTTTGGGATTTTCCGACTTGCATGTTTTATTTCAGTGGAGTCTGGTCCTCTGGCTTGTTATATTAAGCTAAGTGGGTTCTGCAGTCACTGTTTATCCTGAGAACCTGAACATTGTCTGATGTACACTAAAGAGAGGGTTTTTTTTGTTTAGGAAGTCTAGTAGAAAAAGATTAAGACTAAACTCCTTGTCTGCTTTAGAAATAAAAAAAAAAAATTGAGACAGCAAGGGTTAGTTCACTTTCATTATGTAGCAGCTTGAGAAAATACTAACCAATGCTAGCTGTTAGGTGTTCTTTTGAGTCCATTTTTGTGAACACAAAATTTACATAAATGGCTCTAATTTACATAACCGTACTGTAGAAATTCAGTGCCTGGCATTGATTTTCTGCCAAGTAGGAGCATTGTAACAGATGGTGGAATTTTCCATCAGCCAGGTGATAACCACCGTAAAGGAGGTATTTGTCCTCCCGTAAGTCTCTTGGCTTAAGAAAAGGGCTCAGTTATATTGCAGAATTGCTCTAATGCATTTGTTACAATTTGAATTATCCAATTTGTTTTACCTATATGGAGTAATATGAATGCATGTTTGAATGAATCTTCAATTATCTGATTTTTCAGATTTTCCTGTCAATTTTTACCATTTCATCATTATCACAATTGACAGGAAAGTATATAGATAAGCTTTTCTCAGGAGTAATGTAGTGACATTCAAGCATTTGGTTCTATTATGCTCTGTGCAGTAGTAATGCAGTATAGAATATTTGGAGTTATTCTTAAGGAATAGTGGAGTAGTGAGTTGCTCATGAGTGGTAGGAAGGAAATATTCTCTTTGGAGATGCTTGGCTCCTGTTGTTCAGGTTGTGCTGGCTGAGAACAAGAACAGATGGCAACTGGCAGTGTAGCAGCAGGTGCAGGAGGAGTAAAACCAGATTGTTGTCCTGTGATTAGGTCATGTAAAGGTTTTTCCCATTTATTTTCAGATTCACTTAATGAAAACTGGGTGTTCTATTCCTCTTTCAATTTTAAAAGTTAGTTCTGATATTTTTTTTTTTTACCTTTAGCAGTAGGGAAGTCCTCTGATTTTAGTGTTTTTTATCATGTGAATGTGACAGCCACAATCAGCACAAGCCACTTTACTTTCAGTGTGTCTTCAGTATGGCGTTGGCATGGCTCAGAACAGCATTGATCCCGTGTGCTAGTGGGTTAATACAGGTGAGGGCTCTCACTGAAGAAGAGAAATCTGAAAGAGTTTTGGTGCATGAGCTGTTGAGATTTGAGTGCTACATACAGGTGAGTTCACCATTATGAGAGCATGTCAAGCTTTTTACGTCTGTATTCTAGAAGCAATTGAAAAAATGTCTCAAAAGAGCATGATTCAGCACTTAACAGAATTGAGTAGGAAACCTGCCTTTTGACATCTGTAGGAATAAGCTTGAATTCCAGGGGAAACTAGTCTTCACGAAGAAATTAAATGCACCCTCTGCACCTTCCCCACCCTTCCAACACACCTTCCCCCCTAAAAAAATAAGCAACATGTGTATGGTCTTTATATAGAGCTCTTGTCTTACTCCAAACAGTGATCTTGGGGGATGTGGTCAGATTCTCTTTCTAAATGTAAACTAGCAGCACAGAGGCAAGTTTAACTGAAGTGGAGGAATTAGGTGTTACTTTGTCAGTTAAGCTGACTGAATCTAAAAGCACAGGTCTTGTCTGTCTGCTGTTTCTAGTCCCACTGCTTTAGGGTTGTCATGCTCCTTGTAGTGATAAAGCTTCATGAGTGCTTGGCAGGAAACAAAGTTAAATGAGGAAATGGGTAGTGGTACCCACAATTTGGCCTTACTTTATCTGTGATGTTTTTTTCTTATTGCTTGATAATATTTTGTGGGGATGTAATTTCACATGTACTAGAAGGCAGACATGTTTGTATTTTTGAGGTTTTTGTCACTTCAGACTGTCCTGGGCCTTGGACATTGGTATCTCTAGTATGTTCTTACTACAATTCAAAGGCTTCTTCAAAACCACAGATAGTGGGAACTTCCTAAAATGAAAGTGGTCTACAGACTGAGCAGTTCCTGTGGGCCAGAGCCAACCATGGGACTGTCACCTTCTTTCCGCACAGTTAACTCTTGAAAATATCTTCAAACAAATGGAAGCTTCTGAATGTATTGAGGAGCCTTTTTCAGTTCAAGATCATATTTGGCCTTATCATTTCTGCAGGTTACCGTGTAAATAACATTGCCTTGTGTGGTGGTGATACACTTCCTACTAAAAGAGAAGGCACTCGTGTGCATGCGTCCTCGAGCCTGTCAGATCTTTCTCCCCTGTGTCTGAACTTAGAAAAAGTGCATTTTAAAAAAAAAAAAAACTTCAGTGGGTAAACTTTGCATTCATTTTATTTTTAAACTTAGAAAGTGAAAAAAGTGTATGTGTGTAGTTGTGATAAAAACAGAGCAAAACACTGATGTATGCAAAACTAGCAATTATTGTTGTCATAGTAATAGCATTCTAGTTATGTCTTCTGTTTCAAACTTTAAACTCCTTACCTCCCAGGGTAGGAACTTGTGTACTGTGTCTCCATCTAAGCTGGATGTGGTGTATGCAGACCATTACTGGGAGTTTAGGTGTTATCACATCCTCAAATATGTTATCTGCTGTTTTGCCAGTGTGGTTAAACATTGCCTTGTGTCTTTTCATTACAGTGGTGTTAGACCACAATTTGAGACACAAGGAGTTTGCCTGGTTGATATAGACTTAGCTTTATCCAAAATACCAGCTCCCATGTTGTCTTTTTTGTATGTTATTCTCTTTGGGATTTGAAGCTTCTGGTTTGCATTTCTGGTACATCCAGCAGTGTGGCTGTAGCTTCCTTTGCAGGCCTGTATACAGTGTGCTTTTGAAACTGTCACAACACTAACCTGGTAGGTCACCTCTGTCTCTTGAAGCTCTAGTCTGGTGTCAGTTCTTAGCATTTGAAAGACTACTTCTCTGAAATTCAGCAAATATAATTAAAGTGTCAAACAATATCCTTGGATTAATTTGGAACAAGGCTTAGTGCAAGTATATGGGCTGCAATCTATTTTTCTTTTCCTCTTAAACTGCTCAGATGATAGTTGTGGGCTACTCTGTTCACCCAGGATACAGGATGCTGTTATGAACAGTGACAAGAGAAAGCTTGTCCTAATGTTAACTGCCTAGGCCTGAACTTTGCAGACTCTATCTGAATTAGTCTCTGCTAGAGGACTAATTATTTGACCCAAGTTGCTTTTTAGAGGATCAAAGTTAGTAGTGTATTGGTTCTGATTTGCATGACACACCTGATGTATGTGCATATTGAATTTAAATACTGTGTGTTTAGCAAAGTGACGTGTAGGGGAAGGGATTGGGGGTCCGTAACGGGGAGAAAGTTCTCAGTGGCTACATGTGGTCTTTTAATGTCCTTTTGGTGACCATCTGCTTGACTCACTGCAGATAGTACTTTCACTAGCTCTTTATTGTCAGCACTATGGGGCCTGAATAGTTGCAGGAAAATTAGTTATCGTACATAGTCTGCGATATATCAACAGCAAAACTGTCTACTAAGCACCTATTCTGCTACCTATTGGTACAACTGAGTATGAAGCAGGAAATCTATTCTTGTTTCTGTATTATGTAGCAAGAACATGCTCTGGTATCAGTGTTTATCCCTACTGGTTTCAATCTTTTTTGTATGAGTTTGAACAGTGTGTGTGAGTATTTGAAAGCAAAGAAACATAGGAATCTGCTTTGGTTTTGACTGATGTGAACTGAAAATACATGTTGTATAATCTACCTGCAAAGACTTTCTTTTTGTGACTTACAAATCCATGAAAATTAGGTGGAAGGTTGATTTGTCCCTGGGCCTAGGTATGGGTGGTACAGTTCATTTGGCTGGTCTTCTGGATTTAAGTGAGAGGTGACTTGGTAAGTTTGGTGGAAGCAAGGGAAGAGCAGGATGCATTTGTTTGTAGCATAGTAATTTTAATATGATATGATATTCCTCTACAGCATTTGTCACTCCCAGGCAAGGAGTGCTGTGCTGCTGATAAAAATAGATTGGACTTGTTCTGACCTTTTAAAAATGACCCTAATACACTAGCATAGGCTTTGCCTTGGAACATCTGACTTTTAATTCTGATTGTGAAGTCAAGTGAGGTAAGTAGAACTTGGATCGACTGCGAATGACTTAGCCACTTAGCAAATCCTCTTGAAGAAGCGTACTTGCTTGCTGCCTGCTTTTTACTGAGGGTATGAAGGATGATTAAATGCTGGCATGTTATGAGGTGATCTCCCTTGGCCATGCAGCCTTTCCCACCACTGGTTTGGTACCCAAAGGTGTTCTCCTCAGCACCAAAAGCAGACTCTGAAAACGCATCGTTTGAACTGTTTACTCTGGCAAAACTGCTAATGAGTTTTGTTGTGTGCTTTCCACTGTGATTATGCTACGTGTATGTGAACAGCAATGTGAGATGCTCATGTTTTATGAAGCTTTTGATTTCTCCATAGTTTTCAGTTGACCAAAGAAATGGTGATGGAGAAGCCAAGTCCCCTGCTGGTCGGGCGGGAATTCGTGAGGCAGTACTATACTCTGCTGAACCAAGCACCTGACTACTTGCACAGGTAAAGCTCTGCTTCACTTAATGATCTGTGTTTCTGTGTGTATTTCTTAATTTATGTGTTAAAATTGGTGAATGAGCTTATTGCCATGTCTTGGCTTGCTCCCCTGAATAGGGGAGTAACATTGAAAATGGTGTATGCTCTTTCTGAAAGGAAAATCAGAGGAAGTTATGAACGTGCAGCAAAGCACAATCTGTTAACTAAACAAATTGGTCCTGTTTGGTTTGATAGGTATCCTACATTTCTAGAACTAAGCTCATTTTTGAAGATACACTGTTTTTCTGTGCTTTGATTAGCTAGACAAGCCATTTCTGAAACTTTCCTTCTTCCAAACTCAGGAATGCTTATTCAGGGTGTTTTTGCACTTAGGTGGACAGCTGACCTCGTCCATTTGGGACAGAGGAAAGTTTACAGTGGAATTCGGTTCTAATCTTTTATCTGCTGGCAGAATGCAGTCCCATTATGGTTTATGATAATTTAACCTGTAATCCCTCAGTTACAAAATGGAAGATTTACCTGCAGTACTTTCTTTACTGTAGATTAGCAAAGTAGTACCGTTGCTCCTTGCTCAACCTTTAAATGAGAACTTGTGGGGAAGCCTTTGGCATCCTCGGTGTTCAGGGTACTGTGTTGCTTTAGGGATGTTGTACAGAAAGGAGAGAATGAGGTGAGATTATCTGGCTCCTACGAGACTCTGGTGTTGGCTGTTAGTGCTTGGCTGTCTGACATATCTGAATGCTACAACTTACACAGGAGAACTTTGCATTTTTCTTTACCAGCAAAACTCTCTACCCTCAAATCACTAACAGGATTGTGGAATCGTTTGGCTGTATTCCAATAGTTCAGAGGGAAGACTGCTTGAGAGTATTTTATTCATAGTGCACTTTAGTGTAGAGGCCCAATGTTCTTACATAACAAAGGTTAGTGTTAAAATATATCTTTCCAACAGGTTTTATGGAAAGAATTCTTCCTATGTCCATGGTGGCTTGGATTCAAATGGAAAACCAGCTGATGCAGTCTATGGGCAATCTGTAAGTGCTTAAACCTTACTGTTCTTTCTTTTTATTTTGTCACCTCTGGTTGAGAAGAGAGAGATCTGTGATCCATGCCCCTTTGTCCAAGTGCTTTCTGTCAAAAAAAAAAGAGAGAAAACTGTCTAGCTGTAAACAATAGTTAGGCAAAATATGCTTCCTTTAATAAAAGTTCATGATGTAAAATTGCTTGCTAAGCAAACTTAAAGGGCATGCTGCCCAGCTTTCTCTCCTGAGTTAGAGATTATATCCTGAAATAATGTTCTATGTTTTTTCTTTCTTTGAGAGCTAACTTAGCAGAAATGGATTCTGCAGTGTAATCTGTGTACTGTTGTTTCACAGGATATCCACAAGAAGGTGCTGTCATTAAACTTCAAGGATTGCCACACAAAGATTCGCCATGTGGATGCCCACGCTACTCTCAATGATGGTGTTGTAGTCCAGGTGATGGGAGAGCTCTCCAATAACATGCAGCCTGTGCGCAGATTCATGCAGACATTTGTACTTGCACCCGAGGTATGCTGTGTTGAGTGCTAGGGTTATTATAGTGCTGCTTTTACATGAGGATTCATGAGGCCTATCTGGTTCAGTGTAGGAATCTGAAGGGTTAGTCTGGGAAGGTAGTTTGCCAGAAAATTCAGCAGTAATGTTCTGCAGATTCCTCAGGAAATTACACTACTTCTGTATGGTCATGTATTAACCTTGACACTCATAATTACCGTTTTAAATATCCGAACTTTTGGCTACTAGGTATGTGCAATGCACATTTTTCTTATGAATCTTAGTTTTTCTATCTTTGACTTGCCTTCCTAGCACTGGCCCTCTTAATGAAAAGAACTCATAGAAACAGGAAAATGCTTCTTGCCATTTGAAAACATGGGTTACGGACTTTCTTGTATGAAGCGCCAACTTAGCATTTGAGGTGGCTTTTCGAAAGAAACCTTCTTGAACAGAACAGTTCACATAATTGAAAATGATAGTGGAAAAAAGGATTGCAAGATCACTTTATTTTTCAGTTTGGCTTGGATACTTTAGACCCCAGAAAGTTCTCGCTCCTCCTTTTTCAGTGTTGTGAGTTATTGGAATTAAAAGAACTAATATGATCGTTTCCCATTGTTCTATGCATACTTGACTTGCTAGTATAATGCATCTTCTGTGTCTTCCTCTGAATAACATACATTTTGCTGAAGGAGGAGAGTTTGAAGGAGGAAATCATATGTGGGAAGGATGATTTACCTAATCTGTTCTTGTTTTCTCATTATTTCAGTTTTTGCATTGCTGCAATTGAAGTAATTAAATTGGTTCATCCCTTTGATTTGCTTCTAGGGTTCTGTTGCAAACAAGTTTTATGTCCACAATGATATCTTCCGCTATCAAGATGAGGTTTTTGGTGACTCTGACACTGAGCCTCCGGAGGGTAAGTAGCAGGAATTTTTGTATTTGTTTCTGGGTCTGTAATAACACTCCATTCCCAGACCTGAGGAAAGGTTCTTGCTGGAGAAGGCAGATCAACATTAGGCTTTGTTTTCTTCTTTTCCAGTAGTTTCCTTGCACTGCAGCAAGGAGTTGTGACATGCAGATGATTGTTATTTTTCTGGTGTATTATTTTTCTATTAAAAGAATTGTAAAGCTTATTTTAGCAGTTGCATTCAGATTTGTAGACTATAAATCTGCTTCTCTGAAGTGTTTGGAACATGTTGTTTGAGCTTGGTCAAAAGTGAGTACCCAGAGTGATTGCAGAAGTACAAGGAGATGTCTGTTGCATCGTGATAGTGCTTCCTCTGTGCTCTTCAGCGGACTTCACTTGATGTTGTGGAAGATGACGTGCTTTAAACCAAGTACTAATTATATATGTGGTGTGTTGTTTTCCTTTCTAATTTCATTTAGAATCAGAGGAGGAAGGGGAAGAACCTGAGGAAAGACAGCAGACGCCTGAGGCTGTTCCTGATGATACTGGTGCTTATTATGAGCAGACTGTCAGGTAATATCTTATTAGATGAAGTCAGATATTGTGCAATACAGACTGCTTGTAGAACAGGTCAAACACATGTATTACTACTTAGTATTTTCCTCTTTGACAATTCAAAGATTTCTGTTTATTGGACAGCTGAAACCAAAGTGCTGTTAGACTGAATGCAGAGACTTTGAATTTTCAGTAGATGTAATGCTTTTCTGCTCTATAGTGTAACAATGTGAAACTCGCGTGCTTGTGCAATGTGGCCTTATTTAAACAGATTTGCTGTGTTCTTCATTGTGATGTGCCCAACTTCTGTAGTGGACAAATGGCGTTTCTTATGGCCCAGTAATAGAATGAGATATGATACCACCTCTTTTTCTTGCTTTTTGTGGTGCTAATAGCAATGACATTGAGGAACACCTGGAAGAGACAGCTGCAGAGGCAGAACCTGAGCCGGAGCCAGAAGCTGAACAGGAGCCTGAACCAGAGGCACAGGAAGAAAAATCTGAGCCAGTATTAGAGGAGTCAGCTCCAGAAGAGACTGTGGAAAAGAGTCCTTCCCCAGCTCCGGCTGATCCAGCTCCTGCAGTTCAAGAGGACTCCAGGGTAATGACAGTGGATGGTTCTTTTCTATGATGTGGTAGTTTCATCAGTATGTTTTACACTCCTGTTGTTTTACAGAGCATGATCCCTTCTATGGCAAGAGGAAAAATATCTGGAATTAAAGTGTTTTAAATGCTTTGTAATTTCCCCCCACTGCCCAAATTGCTCTTCTCATCACCAGTTGGCATCCTTCCCATTAGTTACTATACAATAACAGGTAGTTGAAATTCTAGCTGGGAACTAATTCATTAACATATGCAGAGTTAAGGTAAGGCTTTGTGTGTTTGGTAGGTGTGGGAACTGTGACAGCAGCCAGGCTCAGATCCTTCATTTATAAACAAAGGTGCTGGAATTCTGAACAGACTGCAACCAACGTACTGAATTGGGAAAATAGGTGAAATGTGACTTCTGCCTGGGGATTTTTGTCACTCTTCAGTGTTAAGGGAGGCAAAAGTGGGCAAACGGATGTTCAGGAAACGAATACTTTGGTTAACCTTGATGTGATCCTTGGTCTTAGGCCACTGCTGTGTCCTATTTCAACTCTATGTAGGATTTAGAAATAGGGTGGAGTTGTGACTCTATGGCTGTTACACTATCTTTTGAATTGAAAAGATTTGAAGGGAATTGTGGGGAAACACTCAGTGGCTGGATCCAGAATTTCAGGTACACATTGTAATTTGTTACTATTATCTTGTGTTTGTTAATGGTACTATCAGTAATGTTTTAGAAGAATAAGTGTCTGGAGTTGAGTTACAAATTTTTTTTTTTTTAGACATTTTCCTGGGCATCAGTAACCAGTAAGAACCTCCCTCCCAGTGGAGCTGTTCCAGTATCGGGAATACCACCCCATGTTGTGAAAGTACCAGTCTCGCAGGTAGGAATCCAGAACCTAAAGAAGCGTGTTAAATTGACTGACACTGAACTGAGATGGGGCAAAATACGGTGAAATATGCTTGCTTACAATCTGAATTCTCGGAGACTCCAAAGGCTTTCATATTCAGTGTTTCATGATGGACTTCATATAAAATTTTATTCTGTGGCTTTTGGGTTGAAAAAATTGTTTCTCGTGGGAGAAAACTAGAGAACATTCATGCAAGTGCTGGATGTAACTGCTCTGTAGAATGATTGCACCCTCTTAACAGGAGAGGCAACTTCTCTAATTTTTTTCTGCTGTCCATGAATGAGGTTTTGTCATGAATGAGTTTGTGCAATACAGTCTAGCTGTGTAATTGCAACTGCACTTTGGGCAGGTGCTTTATTGCATATAACTGTGAATGGGTTGACTTTGAAATTCTTAAGTGACATTTGCCCCCATGAACTAACATGCATTTTGGCCACAGTTGGAAAAAACTATGAATTTTTTTCCCTTTATTTCCAAGTTACTTTATCAACGACTTGATAGTGAGCTCGTAAAAGCTGAACTCTACTGTTATGTTTGATTCTTTCCTCCTAACTTTTTGAATCTTTACAGCCCCGCCCTGAGGCAAAGCCCGAATCTCAGACCCCACCTCAGAGACCTCAGAGGGATCAGCGAGTGAGAGAGCAGCGAACAAGCATCCCACCACAGAGGGGTCCTAGACCAAGTAAGAGAAACAACAAAGAGTAAACTGTTTTCTGCAATATGATTAAACCTTTAAAAAATCTCATTATTTTGGTTATTAAGTCATTTTGTGGATATGGTTATTTTAGATGATCTTGGCCTGAATGTCCAGCAAGCTTTAGAGCTGAATTTTGCTAGCATTTTGTTGAAGTATCTAGGTTCCTACTCACATGTTTAGCTTCAGTCAGATGATACAAAGCAAGCAGTTACAAACTTGTTAGGGTATAATGCTTACCTTTTACATATATGAATGGATAAATAGTGTGAATTCTGTCTTATAAGGTGCTAATTCTGACCATGGCTTGCCTTTTTTGTTCATTTTTCAATTATTTGTTGTGGGGACTGGCCATTCGTAAACAAATTTTACTTTTCTGTTCAAGTTCGTGAGGGTGAACAAGGTGATGTGGAAACTAGACGGATTGTGAGATACCCGGACAGTCATCAGTTATTTGTTGGGAACCTTCCTCATGATGTGGATAAATCTGAACTTAAAGACTTTTTCCAAAGTAAGTTAGTTGCTTTGCTGTACTCTTGGGGCTTAGGGGTTGGAGCCACAAGCGTGGTCAACAGAGCATTCTAATGTATGACCCAAGAACTTGGCTTTTCTCTTGCAGGCTATGGCAATGTTGTTGAACTCCGTATCAACAGTGGTGGAAAGCTCCCTAATTTTGGGTTTGTGGTGTTTGATGATCCTGAACCAGTTCAGAAGATCCTTAGCAGCAGGGTAAATAAATATCTAGTCAGCGGTTTTTGGTCTGTGAATAACTGGCCATGTTTTTCTGATTTTTTTCTGGTCCCTTTCTTCATCCTTTTGCCCCTTTCTTGAGCATCTTACAGTAAGTGGGATGTCTTTCTCTCCTGCTACCAAGACTTGTGCAGAGGGGATCTGACATTTTTCATGCCATAAGAAAAATGAACTAGGACTCTGCATGGTGGCAGACTGTGAATTGCCAAGTGTTCATGAAAGCAGGTTACTGTTAATAGTTCAGTTCCTTTTCTGAAAGGTGTCAGAATGCTCCATGTTAAGCCCCAGATTGCTTTTCAGTGCTACCCTTTTCACATCATCTTCTGTATCTTCTACAGTTGAAGCACAAGACTGGATGCATAGTTTGTTGCCATTTTCTAGTAGCCAATAATAAAACACTTTAATTTGCTTTCATGGAAAGGAGGATATGAGACAAGGTTGTTGTAGCAACAATTGAAGAGTTACTGGCGAGTCATTAATGAAAACACCTTCTCTGTTTTTGTTGCAGCCTATCATGTTCAGGGGAGAAGTGCGCCTGAATGTGGAGGAGAAGAAAACACGAGCTGCCAGGGAGGGTGACCGCAGAGATAACAGACCACGTGGACCTGGAGGCACTCGTGGGGGGCTGGGAGGTGGGATTCGAGGGCCTCCACGTGGAGGAATGTCCCAGAAGCCAGGATTTGGAGCTGGAAGGGGGATCGGGCAACGCCAGTGAATGCATCACGGATGTTGACATGGTGGCGCAAACCCTTTTTCCTGCAGATTTGTGAATTTCAGCCTTGGGTATCTTGGAATGTGGCCCTAGCCTGTTATAGACTGCTACGTTTGATACTATTTTGGCCCCTTTTTGTTTGTGTTATGGTTTTGTGATTATTTTTTCTAGTCCTTGTCCCAGATTCCAGCTTTGTGGAACAACCTCTTAGGAAAAGTGGATTTTAAAAAGAAAAGAACTGAATTGTCTTGTTCACCTCAAACTTACGGACTGGATTTTTTTGGTACCAGTGGTCTTTCCTAAAGGAATGTCTCTTGATTTTTCTTTTTTCTTTTTTCTTCCCCCTGTCTACCGAATTTGGGTGCATTTCAGTCAGTGGAATAATATTTCACATGCATGCGTTCAAGAGCCTGTAGGAAAACATAGTACTTGGCAAGAATTTCAAGGGCAGAAAAAACTATCGATTTATCCTTTGAGGGTCATACAAACATCCTCTGGTCTGGAGATATTGCCACTTGAAAAATTGACATTCACCTTTCTCTTTGTGGCACTGTAAAAGTGGAATAATGGGTATCTGTAGAATATTTTCTTTTGATACATGATCAAGGAAAGGAATTCGAACTACTGTTTTACCACTTTGAAATTTTGGATTGTGGGATAGGTTTTAAATGTCTAGAACTTGACTCTTAAAACACTTTTCCTGAACTTGTGAAATTTTTTATTGAAATAGGGAGGTTTTTTTCATGTTTAGTTTGTATTTGTATAAAAAAAAAGCAAAATTGTTGTGCCTTCTATTTATCTCTCATTCCAGTCTTGGCAAATTGTTTAAAAAATAAAAATAAAAAAGGTCTAGATTTGCTTTATCAAGTCAAGAGTATGTTGGAGTTTTTCCAAGACAAAGAGGTTTTTCAGTCGCTAGGTTTATGAGGCGTAGAGGTGGTTATAGCTGAAGTTTTTAACACTTGTTCATCAGTTTGGCTGCATTGAAATAATTGAAAACAAGTACTTTTTGGATGCAGAATTTAATAATTTTGAGGCCAGGCAAACCCCATGACAGATGTCACAAAGTAGAACTGAAGCAGGAGTACTTCTGTCACATCTTTTACGGTTCAAATGAGTGTATGTAATGGAGTTATTTTTGCAGTTGGGGCATTAATTTCATCCGCTGCTTCTGCCAGACCTGAAGTGGATGGGTGGCATTTTTGTCAGAAGCACAGAAGATACCTGTCTGTCCTGGTATTAAGAAAGGTGTTCAATGTTCTCCATTGCCTCTCAAAGAAGATGAAATTGAAAATAAAATACAAAGCTGGGTAATTTCAGTCAGAGATCTTGTAAGATTGTACTGTATAAAGCGGCATTAATTCTGTAATAAGAAAATGAGTTTTGAGTCTACACCAGACCTTCAAAGCTCTTAGTAATATGAAGGAGCTGCTTAGTAAGTTTTCTTGTTTGTGTGAGGGTTCATCGTTTCTGTTTTCTTGATTTATTAACATAGCTGTTGTGCATACGCACTATCTCTTGACATTTGCTTGCTTTAAAGCTGGAGCAAAGCTGCCCTTGTTCAAAGGGCAGGAAGGTATTACCTGTTCCAGAACAGTCACTTTCGCCTTTTACTTGCCAAACCTAATGGTTGAGCCTGGTTATGCTAAATGTCAGAGTTTTGGTTTCTGTTCTATTTTAGCTTCATCTTCGAAGTTGTTTTGCTATTTGGCCCTTCCCTCCTTATGAATGTTTCTCAGATTGACTTGCTTACGATCTGTTCCTGAAGACTGACATATCTTGGTGGATCAGAGGGGAGCTAAGTGTGACAGCAATAGCTGTGGTATGTGCTCTCACAGCCAGCGTACTGGAAGTACATACTGCTTCCTCTTGTGGTGGTAACTGGTATTTTTCTAATAAGTGAAAAATCCTTCTGCATTCTCTGTATCAGGAATGACCATGAAGTGAAGGTGTGCAATGGAAGTCTTTCTTTGACTCTGTCACATTTTTCTTCTCACTTGTTGGGTTTCTGCTGGCGTTGATGTTAAATCCAAAGCTGCAGTAAGAGGTTGCACTTCAGACTTAACAAAGTGCTATTAATGGAAGCTTTTGTAGCTCTTAACCAAATCTGGAAAAGCACCCGAAAGCCTGAAACACCATTTCTGTATGGGAGTTGGAGAGTTCTGGCTTGTTGTCTGTCTTGAGAAAGAGCTGAGGAATATCAGTGAAGAATTTCAAAGCCTATAAGGTCAAGTGTATGCTTGTTTTCATATGAATCATACTCTGAATATGTTAAATAATGAAAGACCCAGAAAGTTATGTTCTTGTCCAAGATGACAGGCAAAATAAAATATTTACATAAAATTTTCTTGGAATGTCTTGTTAAGAAATACTTTTCAAAAGCCAGTATATTGACAGCATCTTGAAAAAATGCAGAGTGACAGTCTTTGCATTTTGGTTGTTTTGTGACTAGCTAATAGCAAAGTTTACTGAAAAGACCTGCTTTAAAATGTTGTCATGTTGGCTTTCTTGTTTAAACTTTCTAGTAGCCTTGAGGCCTTCTGATTTCTGCATTGACTGTGCTGTTAAAGCCTTGGTGTCTCTTGCCTAAGGTCTTCAAGGCCTTGCATGCATTAATGGTGAAGATGACTATGAAGAAGTCATTATTTGATTTGCCTCAGCTGGCTGCACTGAGCTAGAACAGCTACAAGGAGGTTAACCTCTAAAACCCAAGGTGATCTAACTCTTTCTGGAAACAAAAAGGCCACATAGAAGTCTCAAATGAATAGGACTGTGTGTCTCCATGTTAGCACCTCTCCTTTAATCAAGATTGATGTGGTGTTTGCTGGAGTGCTCTTGGATGTCCCAGTGCTCTGTGGAGATTGGGAAGCAGAGAAAAGCTGGTCAGATGTGTGTCAGATGTGTCACAGGCTGCTTTAGCACCTATGCAAGACACACAAACAGTATCAGGAACAGCCTTTCATGATACCTTAATGGTCTGCCCTTCGGAGAGCATGGGGTTTCATGTATGACTTGTGTGATCTGGCCTCTACTGAATTCAATAGTGTATGACAAGCAGAAATAAGACTGTTCCATTTACAGTAGTATTTCATACCACCTGAACCAGAACTGGAAGCCATGCTGCCTTTGCTGCGTTTTCTTTGGTTAAGGGCATTGCACAGTTAACTAGGCTTAGTTCTCCCCTTGTGCAGGCTGAAACTCCTCTGGGAGTACTTTTAAGTACCACCTGACTTGCACGGGGCTGTTCTGTAAAGACGAAGTGAAATTTATGTGTGTTGAGCACTGCAGGTGTTTGTTCTGCAGCTGAGGTTTCAGGCAGGGATCATTTGCTCTGTAGGGCCCTCTTTGCAGTTTCTTTTTTTTATTTTTGGAGGAAGAATTTGCTGAGAGCTGAAGCCATAGTGTCCCAGGCATGCACTAACCACACATGGGCAAGTGTGGAGGTGGTGAGCGTGCTGTTGGAAGTGGGGCTTTGCAAAGATGACTGACCCTTGGAGTAGCAAACAGCCTGCGTGCTAACATGCTGTGTGATAACAGCGAGCTCTGACTTGAATGGGAATGAGAAACATTCTTCAGCAGTGGCAGAGGCATGTCCTTTAGGTCTGGGAGTCTGCTTTCCTTGGTGGGAAGGAGAGCTCTGGGTGCAGGTATGAAGGTTGTGAGTTGATATCTGCAGCTGCTGATTCTGTGTGTTTTGGAGACATGTCATTTTTTTGAACAAAATGTGTTGTTTCTCCACACCCTGCCGCCTGGGGCTGAGAGCACATGGCACACAAGCAGTTTCCCAAAGTTGTGTGTGCTTTATCAGGAAGTCATTATCTCTGATTATTTCATTTCCCAGCAGTCCCATTCTTACCCTGGCTGGTAACTTGAAAAACTGCTCACCTGAGATCTTGATAATCTTGTTTGTGTGTTGTGTGGAAGATGGGGCAAGGGGGCTTGTTAATAGCTTATCTGGTTAGGAGATATGAAACAACCGAGTAAAATTCTTTCTAACTCCATCACTCCTTAAAGACAGCAGATTTTTACAGTAATGGTGTGTTCTCAGAGTAGATTTGAAGGGCAGGATGTTGCCCTTCTCTTTTCTGTCACAAAATGCCACTTACCAAGCCAAGTGGGATCTGCTGCTCCACTGATATATCAAACTTGACAAAGCACCTGACTGGAAGGAAAAATACTTTATCGTGTCCATCTTTGAGTTTCAGTGTGAGTGGCAGTCCTTTAACAGGCTGAAATGTCATCTTGGGTGTCTGCACCAAGGTCGGTTCATCTACCAAAGAACTTTATGTATAAATAATGCTGTGTCCTGCCTTGCAAAGTGGATGTGAATTACCCCTTTTTTATATGGACCCTAGGCTCAGACAGCTAAATTCCTTGCCAGAACCTGTTTCAGCTTGTGTAGGAATTCAAGGCTTAGTTTGGCTCTATTGAGAGTACTGCTGTTTCTTTGTCTGATTTTTAAAATCCAGGATATTGCAAAGACAACGCAAACAGAACTTTCTGTTTGAGTACCCATCGTTGTGGTATGAAAGCCCAGAGGAACTATGGGGTGTTTCATACAGACAGAGATGTGATACGTCCCTGTTGATCGCATGTGTGGAAAACTCATTTCTGCTGCCTGGCCTTGACCTCGAATCCTGTGAGAGGAAGGTTCACTGCGTGAGCGAACAGTGTTGGCCTTGCAGGGTCTGAATTCTGTGGCTACAAGGCTGATATTGCTGCTGTTGTACAAATTCTTATGTGGGGTAGAGCTCAGGAGGTCACAGGTGGGAGAGATTATTCTTCAGAATAAAAGTCTTATCAATAAAACTGGGGGTTTTGCCATATTTTTATGAAATTTCATGTTAGCACGAATGTACCAGCGGTGTGGGCTGTAGCATGGACCCTCTGGCACTCAAAATCCATGAAGAGTATTTCAGAAAAATCTTTATTTTCTTTTTATTGGAATCAGCATGAATGTATGATTCAATAAATATATTTTATATACATGTAGCAGCAGAAACTTTACATTCCATCTTCAAACTGCTGGAATAGAACGTCTGTTTTAAAACTTTTTACAAGCCAGAAAAATAATCTGCCACTGTTTCTGTGTGGTCATGCAAATTGTGTAAGTTACAGGTTTATTTCATCAGGATGTAAAAATGCTGCTCGTAAGGAAGCAGTTGCTTTGCACTCTGACAATGTAGCAAAATATCCTTAAATGGAGTGTAAGGCCATACCAATTTTGTGTATTTATATATTTATATGTATACATAATAAATTTGTATAGAAAAGACAGGGAGGTCCCTCTTTAAGGTGGGTAGGGAGAAGACATGGGCACTTCATTATTAAGCTAGTTGATTGGTTTTGAAGAATTTTACATGCTAAGTTTCACATAGGGGCACCACACTTTATATTCTGTGTTTCTCTAGTCCCTCCTCTGTTCTTAAGGGGAGAGTAGCATGAAAATCAACAAGCATTGACTTTTTCTGTTTTCTTCCAGACTTCTGTTAATTAACCAGTAGAGGTTCTCAGAGAGCACTTCACTCTTCCTCTTACCTTAACTCCAGTGATTAATTCTTATCCAATGAATATTTTTCCAATTACCTCCTGTGAGATGCTGATATTTTAGCACCCACCTTGCAAGGAAGACAACTAAAGCAGCTGAATATGAACTATTTCAATGGCTGTTTTAAAGAAGCTTATTTGAAGTTGAAAGGAGATGAGTTTTGTTCACTTAACACCAGCTGCCTCTTTCCTTTGCTTGAAGGAGCTGATGAAACTGGGGCAGTTTTAATGCTACTTCTTCCCTCTGTGGTCTCGGTAAGATTGAAGAGTGAAAAGAAAATGCTCTGGCTTTGTTGCCTGTCCTCGTTAAAAACAAGATTGAGAAAATATCTGTATCTTGATGATTTTTTTTTTTTTTAACAAGCATGCACACAAAAAAACCTGTAGAAGTAGCTCAAATCCGGATTTAGTATTTGCAAAAGGCCCTTGATAAATGGGCTCTGATAGTCAGGCATCTCAGGAGGGTATAATCTTCAGTGGTCTGTCCTTTGCCGGAGGGTCTGTCCCACAGCTGTGCTCTCGCTCTGTGGTGACAAACCCCGTGTGTTACTCAGGTGACTGGTGCTGCCACAAACCCAGCCCAGCTCCTTTGTCAGAGCCCTTGGCTGTCCCCAGTATGAACAGCATCAGGGCACTGTTACGTCTTGGAACAAATGAGCTTCAGTTAGTCAAGCTTTGGAAACAGATTTTTTTTGTTGGTCTTCATACAGATGTCTTGCAGATGGGAGAAATACAGAAAATAGGGACAAAACAATGCCACTACTTCATAGGGGTTTTCTTCTGAAGTTTTTGTGAGGTGTTCTTCCTAGATATCAGATTCTTTGGGGTCTGACCAGCGAGGTGGATGCTTTTGAGAAACTGAGACAACATTATCCAGGCCACAAGGAAAACACTCTAGGTGCTGAGCTCTTCCCACTTCTGTTTATTTTGTATGCTTTCAATTAGAAAGTATTCTTGCTATTTACCCCTCCAAAGTAAAACCAAATGTGCAATGGTTGTCCTGAAGAGAAGTATCTTAACTATTTTTATTCTTCTAAAGATAAATTCATTTACAAAATAATGTAAATGCATGTGCGTTTTTACTTGGAAGGGAGAAATTCCTCAGTTCTCCTTGTTTTTAACATAACTTACATGCGAGGTTTTCATTACTCCTCATCTCAGTTTTAATAAGCATGATATGCTGTACACTGTGGTGGAATATGAGTAGATAACACAGTCCATAAAATGTCACTGTCAACGAGGATGTTACACCTGCTTACAGCTGTTGTTTGCTCTTGGCCGGGTGGTTACAAACAGCTGCTTGTGCCTCTTCAGAATTCAAAGGCTGCTTCCAGAATGGCTCTCACTGATGCTGCAGGGATGGTCAACTGCCATGAAATGCACTGGGACCTTTGCATGTTCAGGCCATTTTTGGGTGAAATCCTTAGTGTGTTGGTGCTTTTTTATATCTCTCTATAGATATCTTAATTAACTGAAGTTTTACTGTATCTCAAACACGTGTGTGAAAGGCTTCTAGCACAATTGCCCTCTGTTTCAGTTCTTTTGAAGCAGTCATCTCTTTCCTGCAGCTCAGCGAGTCCATGAAAGAAGAGTTGAGCTCTGGCCATGACTGGCACTGTCAGGATGTTGTGGCCAGACTCGGGAACCACACAGACTTATATTTTTTGTGTATCAATTCTGTTTCACAGTAGACTTGAGATACTCCAGGTGGGTAGTTTTTCAGGATAACTAATTCCACATGCATGTGGTGACTTAAGTCTCTTGGCCTTTGTGCCTTAATGTCCTTGTCTGTCATCTCCTAAGTCTGTCTCTGGAGTTGGCCCGTCTCTCCTGACCTGCTGCACCAGTCGTGGGGAGCACAGATTGTACAGTGAGCTGCTCGGATGTTGCCGTGAGCAGCAACATGGGTCTCAAAGGCAGAGTCCAAGCACAACGGATTGCTCTTCCCAGTAAGGGGAAGGAAGATTATATACCCATCTCTCAAATTCTCACATAGCATTACTGTTTGGACCTTCATGCTTTTTTTTCCCCTAAAATTCCAATTTGCATACTCCCAAAGCTGACAGATCCCCAAATTAACCTGCTGTCTTCACCTGATTTAAGGGGGAATGTGATCAATCATGGTTTTGAAATGCATGTGTCTGTCAACTGCCCTGTCAAGTTCAGTAACCCTGCTCAGTGCTGGAGAACAGTGAAGGAGGCATCAGCCTTGGGGATGGAGGTGCTGGTTTTACAGCTCTCCACTTGAACTAGGTTAATGTGGGGTTTTGTCAACTTGATCCATGCTGCTCCTGAGCTTATTTTCCGTGCTTACTTCTGACCTAACCTTGGAATTGGAAGAACACAAGTGTTTTGGACAGAAACAAGAGCAGGTTTGCAAAGAGGGAGGCAGAAAGGAAATAGTACAAGCTCAGCGTAGGCAACGGCAGGAGCAGGGTGTTTCAAAACCCTTGTTCTGTTGTTTCACCAGCCTAGGCAAGCGTAAGGGAAAGGAACTTGTGCTCCTTTCTGCTATGATTTTGTTGGGTCAGCCTCTAGCTCAGCATTTCTCGTAGAGCTGAGCTCGACTGCTGTGGCCAATAGCACAGGTCACAATTACTTAAACAAAATGGTGAAGAAACTATGTATCAACAGCCCAATTCATGAATGGTGTGTTTTTATTTTATTTTTCCTGGGAAAAAAAGTGGGATTGATGGAAAGTGGAGACATGTATCTGATCAAAGACTTGTCTGGATTGTTCATCATACTCCTGCCTGTGAAGGATGTACCAGTGTCCCTCACCTTAGTGTGCAGTTGTTCAGCAAGAGGCATTTCCAGCACTGTTTTTGTTACAGAGGCTGCCCATTCTCCACTTCTTTCCTTTATTTGCTGGTTTCTCATGCTTTGTTTTTAGAGGTGATGTTGCCTGTGCTGTACCACACCTCTTCCTCCATGGGACAAGTCAAGCTTCATTAATTCTTTTTCCAACCCCTCAAAGAACATGCAGCAGTTTTTAAAGCCTCAGCTCCCAGGAGGACCACATGGACTGGGGTTGCAATTGTGACTGTGCTTACTCCAGTGAGGAGTAAGTACTAAGTGAGTACTGCAAGCCCCTATGACTTATATGAGTCCTGTTCTGCTCTTCCCCTCTCACCTCTGGTCCCTGCTCTCACTCTGCTCTTAGGTAAGAATCTCAAGTTTTAGGACCCCTCTACTTCTACCACTGCAGCCTCAGAGGTGAAGCTGTGGTCCCACCACAGTTGTGTCAGTCTGTGGCACACTATGAGGCCAAGAGCTGACCCTGCTCCTCAGGGACTCATGTGTTGGTTCTTCAGGCCATCACAAGCAACTGTGATGAGGATAGTTTTAACACACTTCAAGTGCATATCCAGGGGAGGTGGCTAAGGCACTTCCCTTGGCACAATCTGTTTAATATTGCATAGTTTTAGCTTAATAATGGTCAGTGTTTGGGGATTAGGTGCTGAGCGAGAAACAATGAAGCCCAAGCCCCATTTCTGCCATTGCTGGAAGTCATGGCTTGTTGAGCTCTGCAAGGGCTGTGACAGGGTCATGCAGATTTAAGCAACACCACTGTCAGGCCTTCAGTGTAATTGTGACTCTGAGGGTGTCTTCACTGCAAGGTTGATTTAGGCTTGAACCTCGACCTGTAATTTAGTGCCCAAATTCTGTGCTATGCTCAACCCAGGCCAGCTGGTTTGGCTAGTCTGCAGCCTAAAGCTTGATTCACGTCTTAGTGAGACAAGTAACTCAATGGTGCCCTGGTATCTCCAAGTGCCTAAATGAGGCAGACATGTCCTCCCACAGACCCACTGGGGAAGGTGATTTCAGCCTCCTACAGTGCTAACAGTCCTGGAACCAGCTCCACAAAAGCCCTAGCACCAAAAGCTCCTCATGATCCTTCAGACCAGGCAGCTCCAGGCCAGCTCTACCTGTCCCTGCTTGTGCCAAGCTTGACTCGCTTGCCATAGCAATGACACACACTTGCAGCTCTGAGCCAGAGCACACAGTTTGTGATGATACCTTGTGCCTCAGCCAGGCTTAGTCAAAGTGAAGGGGGTGTCCTTGTTTGGCTTAAGCTACTTCTGCAATTCAAGTGGCAAATCTATAAATAAAAGCTTATTTCAAGCCAGGCTGATGGCTTGTGGTGTTATCATGCCCAGGAAAAGATGGATGATTTTATAATGGAAACACCAACCAATCTCAGGCTGGGCATAGGTAATAGGGTTTTGTATCCTCTCTCTTTGCTGAGAACTACCACTGTTGGGAAGCTGCTGAGGTCCTTCTCCCTTGTGCTTTTCATGGATGGCTTCTTACTGTTGGTAGGAGTAGCAGCAGCACCAAGCTCAGCCTGCAGGCCCCAGCGGTGATGCTTTGAGTGCTGATGGGATTATTAAGCCAACGTGAAGCCATCCCTGCCTTTCCCCGAAGGGGCAACATCCCCTTGTGCTGAACCTGTTCCTAATATGTGCACTTGTCCTGTGTGTAGCCTGGGTCAAACCCTGGCTAACCCATCTCCAGCACTGCTGGGAGCCGACTCATCCCTGCACACGCTTCAGTGCTCTATGATAGACCCAGGAACAGGAATATTACAAAGATAAGATGCCATTACAACTTCTACTCAGAAGCCCAGCAGGGAAGTGCATGAGGACTGCAACTCAGATTTACTAGGCTTTATGGTCATGATTACTTAATGCAATCTTGTAATTCTTGCTGCCAGATTTGACTCTTGCATCATACCTGCTAGCGCTGTGTGCCTTGAATGCCAGGAGAAGACAGTGATGTGGCATGCAAACAAACCTCTCCTGTTGCTTTTCCTTCCTCTCTTAGTCTATGCCAGGATCCTCATTTGACAACTTAACTGGTAATTTCTTCTGCTAGGTGCTGAAGTCATCCCTCTCTTCATAGGCTGCCATGTTGTTTGTGTCCTCTGCCATGTCACAGTGTCAGGCGCTTTGGTCCTTCACTGGCAGCATGATGCTGGGCCAATGTGACAGGGTGAGTGAGGGCAGAGATTAACTGAAAGAGCTGCAGACCCTACAAATGCAAAGGTCAGGCTTATTGTGCAGGAGATACCTGCTGCAAGGGAGATCACAGGTTGGGATTCCTCACCTGGCTCAGCCTGTGCTTCCCATTACCCAGCTACCTCCGGTATCTCCAGGCCAGGCTGTGCACTTCAGTCCTCCCTCAGTGTGGGATCACCTGAGGGCATCACCCAAGGGCTGCTCATCCCAGCAGTTCTCAGAAAAGAGTGAATCTCCCCATGGGCTGCAGCAGAGCTGGGAGCAGCTCCAAGCAGATGCCCTGTGCAAAATGTGCAACAGCTCTTTGCATGTTCCCTGGCTCACAACAGCTTATTTCTTTTGGGACCCTCTGCTACACACTACAGCAGGAGATAAGGAATGTAAGAACCTAATTTCCACTAAACAGCTGCTATATAGCTGGAAAATGAAAGTTCAGATTGTGAAAGAAGGGAAATGAACACAGAAAAATCTAATATGCTTGATTGAAGTAAGAGTTGTGTAGATTCATTTGAACATGAGAGATGTGCAACTACGCTTAAGAAATAATTGTTGGAGAATGAGAAGAGGGGATGGGAAGACTTAAAGAACCTGAAGTAATTTTGAAGGTGAATATTAGCTTCTGCTTTAGTGCTCATATTAGCACCTGGATGAACAATCAAGTATTCTGATTTTCTAATTAAATAGTATACTGTCTCCATACAAATGATGGAAACCTATTGAAAAAGGAGCAGCACAAGATACTCCTTACATCTCCCTTCGAGAAGATGACTGGAGAGGTCAGGTTCTTTCTGGCAAGGAAGGGATCAGATACGTCTTTCACTAACTGAGCTCTGTGGGATGCTCCAGCAGGGCGGGATCTGCTGCTTGCAGTTACCCAGATGGGAGATGCACCGTGTCCGGCTGGCAGCAGCGCCCCCAGACCTGCAACTGTGCTGGTAGGACTGGGTTTGGGGAGAGAATTAGTCCATATTGCTTGATCCACTGCTGCTGGTAGCAAGGTTTGGGAGTATGGAATGGGGTATTGAAATAGATTGTCTTTGGCACAGGGATAAGAACTATGTTTTATTAAGGAATGGTAGTACAATACAAAAATATGATTGTATAAAATCTGAGAAAAATATGGCACCATTTAAAAGTCTTTTCTCCTTTCATGTGTTCCTTTCCTTTTTTAAAAAAATATAAATTGTAAATACTTCTAATCTTTTCTCCTCCAGCATTAGAAAACCAAGCAAAAGGTCTTCAAGTTACATTTGAGATGAAGGTCAAGCATTAGTGTAATTTGAATTGTCTTGGATTTGCCTTAAAATTAAAGATCTGATCTTAGGAAGGGGCAGAAGAAAAGAAGTCTGGGGAATGAAAAAAAGTTTTGGTTCAAAACTTGTGAGAATATTCAGCATTTGAAATTGTTTGATACTTTTACAAGCAAAGTCCCCCAGCCCTGACCAGCAAGGGCTTCTAGGACAAGAGGAATGAGGATGCTACCAGACCCATGAAGCGAATTACCCTGCCTGTGTGTTTAGAGGAGAGCTGGTGCTTTGCCAGGGTCAAGGCCAAGCCTTGCAGTCTGTAGCACAGAACATGCTCACTGCTCTGTCCTGGACCTCTTCAGCACCTCCCTCAGATCTCCATGGTACTGGGATCCCAGATGGAAAGCTGTTTTAATCAGGAATTAAAGTGGGAAAAAATCATCAACCTGACTGAAAAACAGTAAGTTTATCCTACTTGTGTTTCTTTTCCCCAAGTTATGTTCATATATAAGGAAAAATAATACCTCCTCGTGAAGTGATACATTTCCAACAACAGCTGGAAATAATATCATTTGGGATAAACCTACATTTTTCTGAAGAGTCCAAGTGAATCAAGGCCCTATTTTCTCTCTCTTCTGCCAACTAACTATCGTTTATTTTTTTCAGAGGTTTTGCTTCTGAGCCTCGTTCTTAACAAGTGCTAACTATTACCAAGTTAAATTCCATCAATATGCCTAGCAGCTACCCTGCAGTATCAATTCCTGTACATTCTTGCTAATAAATGTAATTTCTGGCACTATTAAAAGCAGCCTACTTTGAAGATGAGCTAAGTTATCAAAGCAAGTTCTGTTGCAATACAGAGACTGAACACAGCCAAGTACAGATGGAGAGAAATGTTTGATTTTGAAAACTGCACAGACTTGCCAGGGGCTCCTAGGACAGTCTAAGGTCTTGTCTATGTGGTGAAGCTGTCTGGCAAGAGCTCTGTTGAGCAGCTATCTCAGCACCATCAGACCTTTGCCAAGACCCACCATATTTCATGTTGGGATGCAAGTGCTGTCACTGTGCAGGCAGCCCTGGGGCTGGAAAATGGCCTGAATGGAAACTGGCTGCTTAATGAAGAGAAAATAACACTGCTTATGGTGAGCATCAAACGTGTCTGGTGGTTGGCAGAGTCGAACTGGATGCAAAAGCAGGCTGGTAAGCATGTAATTCTTATCTCCGTCCTATTCTCATCAGCTCCACTAGCAGTAGAAGTGCTTCCACATGAGCAGGAGATGCGAGCATCTTTCTGATGACTTCTAGTCTCTAGTTTGCCTTCCTCTGGCCTTAGTGCCATAAAGTGACACCGGAGCTCTAGTGAAGCAGTAACTGTGAGCTTCTCTGCATCTCCAAGCAGTAGGATGAACATGGGATTTCTCTTTGGTCTTGAGGCCCTTCTATAAGCTAGAGCAGAATGAAGTGAGGTGGGAACATATTCCTCCTTCTTGCTCTGGTCTCACCCTTGGGTTGTAGGATCAAAACTCACTTGGGTGGGAGGATGTTAACAACCTACAGCAGCTCCGGTTAGGAAAGAAATACGCAGCCCTGCAGCTGACTGTGCCCCAGTGGATGTCCCAGGTAGCCTGGGGAGAGCGAGAAGTTGTGTGAACAACAACCAAATTGCCCAACTCCAAAGTACAAGGCCCGGGCATAAGAGGCAAGACCTTCTTTTTGCCCAAATGATGGTGATTTGCAGTTGTTCCCCCGCATGAGTGAGGAGCTGCGGTGCATGGGCTGCCAAGCCTCTGCCCCGCTGTTGGGCAGGAGGGGAATTCCCTGGATTTGCTCTTTCATCTCAGACAAGGATGCGCCGTTTGAAGCGATCGCACAACCCGCAGTTGGCACAACCACCCGTCGTGCATGCAGGGAGAGTTCAATAATTCAGCAAGCAAAACCAGAGCCAGCAGCAGACTTGGGCTCTGGCCAAGGCTCGGAAAGTTGTCCCATAGCGGCTCTGCCCAACAGCCTGAGGTCTCCCTGCGTGGGAAAGCTCTGTCTGCCGGGGGAAGGAGAAATCCTCAGCCCACAGGTTTTCTGCTGCTCCAATAGAGGAAAGGGGGAGAAGGGGCTGATAGACTGGTTCGCACTGGTACCGCATGCCCTTTCCCTGTCTCAGCAGTGCAAAGAGACTCGGGAACCTATGTGGCCTTTGCCAAAACATTAAGAAATGTTGCCGTTTGCCTTAGTTCACACAGTGGCCATTGTGGTTTTTTTTCTTTTTTTTTCTCCCTTTTTTTCTTGTTGCTCTTATCCTTGGTTTCTTTCTTTTTTCTTTCTCTTTTTTTTTTTTCTATTTTATTTATTTTTTTTTTTTTTTTAAAGTAAAGTGTATTTAGTGCTGGTGAAAGGTGCTGAATTGGCAGCCTTGGAGATGGGTGTCTCTCTACCCAGCCCAGGAGAACCCTGGTGCTCTCTCTGGGCTTCCTCCTCTTGGCACTGACCCTGTGCTAGGACAGCTCGCGGGTCCCCGTGCTCCCCTGCCCTCTCCCAGAGCTGCCTCTTGCTGCGCTGGTTGGGACACCCATACCTGAGCATGGGGTCCCAACCTCCCATTCCAGGCTTGGGTGCTGCCCTGGGCCAGATGGGACTTGACAGCACCAGAGGGCACTTTGTTGGGAGTTGCTCCATCTGCTCTGGGGGTGGCAGCTTCTGCAAGTGGGAACCTCTGTGTTCCTGCAGCAAGCATGGGATCTGCAGCCCAGCTCAGCTGCAGCCCTGTCCTGAGCAGGAGAGGATGGTGGAAGCACCCTTTGGGTGCTGCTTGTCTCTCTGCCTTCATTTAGTGCCTAATGAAGACCTGACCCCAAGTGCTTCAGTGCAGACTGATTGTCTCTTCCTTCACACTCTCTTTTACCCTCCTTGCTAAAGTGCAAATGAACACGACTGAATCACACGGGTGCTGCAGCCCAGCTCACACCAGGGTCCCAGCCGGGCAAGTGGGGCATCAAGCCCTTGACTTGCCCATGCCAGCCCCAACCCAGGCTTTCGAAGAACACCCTGGATGCATTTGATGTGTCCCCCACACCCCAGCTGCCAACACCAACCTGTGCTACCACGGGGCCAAAGAGAGACCCCCCTTGCTCACCCATTCCCACCTCCCTCCCTCCCTTCCCCATCCCCATCCCACTGTGCCAGGCTCCCCTGCGGCAAAGCAGCCCCGCTCCAGCTTCCCGTCCGCGTTAAAGCTAAATGCAGCACCAAAATAGATACAAAAATAGAGTTTCAGAGCTTTGCTATGAATATTACTGCTATGAAATGTCTGAAAATAAGAGCTGCTCTCTCTGTACACACCTTCCCACCCCCCCATCCCTTACTAACAATATTGCCGTTCGCCCGGCCCTGTTGCAACAAGGCATCGAAAATGCCTGGTTTCTCTAAATTTTAAATATAATTTCTGCTCTAACTCAGCCGACGCTTCCATCCTACCCTTATTATAAACAAACATGGCAAAAGGGAGTTTGGGAAAAACAAATGAGCTGTTTTAAAAACTCTTCATAATTTCTAGTGTTCTGAATCTTATCTCTGACTCCTGGGACTTGAATCCTGCCAGGTCATTTAAAAGGACAGAAGGTACCTGTGATTTCTGATGGGAGCCCTGATGTCTTTTTAAGGTTTCCCATTGGATTCTCTCTGATGAGGATGAGAGAGATAACGTATTTGTTTTCCTCTATCCAAAAGTCACAAAGTGTTTGATTGGCAAAACCACGACTAAAAAAAGTAAAAATATAAAATGAACAACAACTCACAGCCTCTTTCTTAAGTTTCCTCATCTATCCACTTTTCAAAGTGCAGAACCTAGAGAAGCATTTCTTTCTTTTTTTTTTTTTTTTTCATTTGTTAGGGCTTTTTTTTTCCCCACGTGCTTGACTAGTATGGCCTTTCTATAGCAAAAATCAGATAAAGCATTTCTGCACATGGAATTATGAATCATTCCAGTGACTTGAGAATCTAAGCTGTTAATAGGCTAAAAAAAAAAATATTTTTTTGTTTATATTTTTTGATTGTTTTCTTTTTGCATTATAATTAAGCATGAATATATATTAATATATTACACTGCTTGGATTGCAGCTGGAGCAATCCAAACCTTCCTATGCTGTAAAACTAAAACCCACCCTGAACTCCCTAGGTCAAGAGCTTTTCTCCTCCCTGTGCCAGTCATCCTCAGTTCACATGATTAAAAGTCCCTCCCAGCTCCCCCCCCGCCCCCCCTTTTTTAGTAGATATTGCCACATTCTTAAATTCATGCATTGCTGCATTGCTATTGCACATAGATAAAGGATTGCTCACTCCCTCCCAGCTGCTCCCCTTCCCTCACTGGTTGTGCACATCCTCTCTGCGGACGATCTTGTAGATGATCCAGTAGAAAATGTTGAAGATGAGGAAAGCCATGGGGAAGCCGATGCGCGAGATCTTGTCGATCTTCTTGGCTCGCTGGATGAAGAGCTTTCGCATCTCCTCGGGGGAGCGGGACGGTGGGGGGACCGGGTTGGCCGTGTTGTTGTTGTTGGCACCCTTGACGGAGATGCCATCCTTGGCTTGTAGGCAAGCTGGTCCCATCCCGTAGGCCGTGAAGTTGAACCTGCCCTCACCAGCTTCGTCCTCCTGAAACAGATTCAGCATGGGGCTCTACTTAAAATGAGATATAGACTGTGCACCCTTGCTATAAGGCTCTCCGCTTCCTGCTCTGCAAGGGGAAGACACCACCGTCATGCCCCGACCTCAGCATCCTTTGCCAAACCCTCTGCTCTTGGGAGATCAGCCTTATAGAGGGGTGCCAGCTGTGTGACACACAGATGCAAATCAGGGGATCCAGGCACCCCATGGAGAACAGGACTGACTTCCACCCCACTGGTGGCTTTGACATACTTCAAGGGTTTATGGTACTGTATTCATTTTTCCAATTGCATCCCCTGTTTTGCTTCTGCCTCTCCCCCCCACCCCTGCTCCTATCAGCACCTTCTTTGCTTTGCCTGTGCTGTATCAGCTCGCCCAGAAGGAGTGGGCTCCATGAAACTCAGGTAGTCGAAGCTGCAGAACGAGACTTCCTACAGAGTTACATGGATGTGCAGGCGCTGAGACCTGTCCAGGAAAAGACCTCTGCAAGCAGCCCCCAGCTCACCTGCCCGCGGGACCCCGACCCCCACAGCCCCTCCCCACGAGCCGTCTTCCAGGTGAGGAACAGAAACACCTGTCTATGGGTCAGCAACAAGACACGGCTGCTTGTGGTAATTCTAATTGCCAAACAGGGAAAATTCTTTATTTTTTAGTCTAAAGGCAAATGCTATAGCTGTTTTTCAGTGGAGGCTTTGCAGGCTCTATATTAATAAACACAGGGACATAATGACAGGGAAATCCAAATTTGGTCCAAGTAATACAACCAGCACTTTGCAGAGGCATGGTCAGAAACCCGAGTCTCTGCTTGTTGAGGCTAATTGCTAGACCAATGACACTAATTATCTGTCACAGTGGCTGATCCACACTCTGTCCCCCAGCACTGACCTACCAGCCCCATCCCTCGTAACCTGCCTGCCCCACGAGTCCCGCTGCCCCTTCCCCTCTCCTTTGCAGAGTGTCTTTTCTGGATGGCCCCTGCACCGAGCGGGTAGCTGCGTGGGATGGAGGGGCTGTGCTGGGCTCTGGGGCAGAGGAGCAGAGCGGAGAGCACGCTGGCATACCTGAGCAAAGCGAAACAGCCACAATTGTCTGGCACATCGAGCTGTGAAGAATGGCTCGTAGGTTGTGATTTGAGCAGACTTAATAAATGTGGGCGTGGGCTGGTCCTCTCCCCAGCTGCCTCCACCAGCATGGATCGTTGCAACACCTCACTTGTTTTTAGTCTTGTATGTCATACCTAAACCAGGCAGAGCTACCCACACAAGTCAGCACAACAGGACAGAGTAATTAGGTTCTTTGGCAGCTGCACTAGGTCATTTGCATATTTGCAGTCAGCTTCTAGTTTTCTGATAAGCTTGCAAACCTTGTTAATTTCGTTTTTTTTTGTTTATGCTTTGTTCCAATTAAATTGCTGTGAGATTGGGCAGGGATTGTAATAGCAGCCTTGTGTTCAATGGAACATCTCTAGCAAATATCTTTTAAACTCATCTTGTTTTATCAACAGACCAATCTGCATACACCACCATAGATCCAGAGACAGGTTGCCTGAATCTAGATGAAGAGATGGAAGCACTACAAGACACCCATGTTGGGTGGTTTTGGCTTTGGCTCCATTAAGCAGGCTGCACCTTCTCAACCAAAACTGTCTCGCTTGATTTTGTGATGGCAAGGTCTTGTTCTGGCCACACAAAATCGATGCTTGCTGATGGTCTTATCTGTTATTTCTTTTCCCTTGCATTTGTCCAACAATTTTCATCCCTGGTCCTGCCTGTATTGGGGACAAGTGAAGTATTATCTCTGGTTTTGCAGATAGGACAACTGAAGCAGAGAAAGGCAAATCTTCAAAGAGACAGGGATTCCTGCTCCTTAATCCTTGCTGCCTCCTGGAATGGTGGCAGTTCCACGAACACACACTCTGAACTGCTGTAGGACAGATTAGACCCTGAGAAAGACTTCTAATGGCTGGGACACTGTGACAGTGAAGCAATGGAACGGGGGAGTCTCTGGGTGTGATGGATCATGGAGGGTTCTTCAAAATAGAGGGTAGACAAATATGTATGAGAAAAACTGTAGGCAGACTTAGGTGATCTGGGAGCTGTCTTGAGATTTCCATCAGTTCCCATCAGCAACTTCTTTTTTTTTAAATGCTAGTTTTGGACTGACTCTCAGGCCTGGTGCTGAAAATTTGATACCACCTACCCAATTCTACTAGTTAATGAAGGGCAATTTTTAAGTGCCTTTGGTGTTGTGATCACAGCCACCTTTCTGTTTCCTCCTAGTGCATCCTGTGAAATCCTTGCTGTGGTACCTCAGCCTAGAAGCTAGAAGGGTCCAGGCTGCAGGGGATGCATGACACATGCATGCTCGGGCTGGCATTAGCCATGGCGAATGAGCACAGAGCAAGGCCAAGGCTGAGAAGAATGCTCTTCCCTTCTGAGAGAAATTTGCAGTCAGTCTGAGAAGCAGATGCTTTTGAACACAGAGATGACAGAGACAAAAGAAGTGTCACTTACCTCCAGGCCAATGTTGGCTGTCTTGTTGGGGGATACTGTCCTCTGATAGACATCCCTCCCACTGCCCCACCTGCCTCTCCCCCAGCCCTCGCTGTGTCTTCTGTACAGAACTCAGACCACAACACTGCTGCGTGGAAATTATTCTGTTGAGAATAACCCTTTTGGCTTAGACCATTTGACTAGCTAACAAAAACCACCTTGCTAGACTCCTGGGATCAGCAGACTGTTAGAAAAGACACAATTCACTGAGGTAGCCCTGCTTTTTGATGTGTCACACTCCTTAACATCTGACTATATACAGAGGACGTCCCTGGGAGCCAGTGGCTCAGTTCCCTTGACCATGTAGTGATGTTCTGCTGGGACAGGTTTCAGCTGTGTCTTGCATGCCTTGTGTATTACCTTATGATGCCTCCTCTTCCTTCTGAACCTGAGCAGCTCTTTGTGCTGCCGGGACACAAAGTTGACGGCAGCGTACTCTAGAAGTGCAGAGAACACAAACAGCAAGCACACAGCCATCCAGATGTCTATGGCCTTCACATAGGACACCTAGGAGCCAGAGAAAGAGACTGAGATGGGGTGGTTTTTTTCCACTCAAATGCCTTCTGCTTACCATGTTACTCCCACAGTCTTTGGAAGGAGTTGATCAAGCCATGATACAGGTGACATCTCTTACCGGATACCAAAATCTAGCTAATTTAACGTGAGTGTATTATCAGGTCACTGTAGCTGCTGCTGGGCTGTTAAGTAGCAGTAGTTCCACAGTTTTTAATTTATCCAGGTCTTGATTGTGTTTGATTATATGCAAGGAAAACAGTAATCCAATCTGATCATACCAGAAGACTTTAATTGCAAGGAAAGTCAGTAATATTATAAAAATATGATGGTCAAGTGAGTAAAAAGCTAGAATGTGTGGTGGTCACACGGGTTTGTAAGGTACAGAGCTCCTGGCTACTGGGAGCTGTGATGAGTCTTGCAGCAAGTGCTGAATCATAGGGCAAGTTTTGCTGCTAGTCATAGAAACTCTGCTGAATTTTTTTTTCAGGAGGGGACTGGAATTTGTTCTGCTTGCCCTTAAACTAGAATAGTGCAATGGCAGCAGAGTGCCTCTTGTGTTGAGCAGGAGGATCTGTGTTGTGACTGACTTATGTGCTGTCCCCAGAAAGTGTGCATTTTGCCCCCCCACGAAGATAAGTGTGTTCCTACCTTGGGCAGTGATGCTCGGGAACCGGAACTCTGTGTGGTCATAGTGAGAACTGTGGTGATCCCCAGGCCAACGCGAGCAGGTGCAGCATCCATATTGATCCAGAAGGAGATCCAGGACAGAATGACAATAAGGAGGCTGGGGATGTACATCTGGATCAAGTAATAGCCCATCTGCCGCTCCAGGTGGAAACGAGCTTCTATACAGGTGAACTTGCCTGAGAATGATGTGAGATACATGCAGGATTACTGATAAGGCACGGTTAGCCTCCTGTTTTCAGCTCTTGTTTGGGGACTTTCCCTGCATTGCCTAGAACCAGAGTCATGTTAGAGGAGGAAATTGAATGTTCTGAAATATGAATGTACAGCATCAACATAGCAAAGAAAGCTCTTGGCAGTATGTCCTTCATCAGTTAAATTTTGCCTGCTCCCTCACATCAAAGATAAAAGATGCTGGGAGAGAAGTCCAGACCAAACACACTTGAACTGATGCAGATATTACTGGGGACAAGAGGATTCCACACATCTGTGTCTGTTAGCTTTTTATTTGCTATAGATGTGTATATTTACTGATAACATATCTATGTGTGTTTATATATATATTGTCCCTAGCTGTGCAGGACAAGGCTTGTATTACCAGAGTGCCACCAGATGCAGCAAGAGCTTCTGTCAGATGCACAGTCCTGAATTTCTCTCTAATGAACCCAGCAGCTAAGGGTAAACAGCACTGACCTGTGTTGTAGTGCTTTGTGCAGTATCTCAAGTCTTTTTCTTCTTTGAGGATAAACTGAGGCAAAGTCAAACCATCAGCAACTTGCACGGCTCCTTTTTCTTGCCACTCAAATATGAGATCGTTCATTGTGTAGCCAACTGTTGAGAGGACGGGACAAATACTGCGTGAAACAAAATAAATGTTTATCCGAAAAGGGGCAGATTTGTAGAAGAGAGGTAGGATTGGAGGCAGGGACTTATCCTGGCCTCCCTTGGCAATGCTGTAATGATTTGATCTGAGTTTAGGCACAACTGCTTATGCATATGGTAAAAGCTGGGCTAGTGGCCTGCACTGCACTGTGTGTAGTGAATTGTCTGCAGCAAATCACATTTTTTATTTAATTTGGCCTGCTAGGCTGTTTGCTATTGTTTCAAACTTGACCTCTTTCTCTGAGTGAGGTTGTTCATTGTCTTTCCCTCCTTTGGGATAAACAACGTGTACAAGGGGCAGATGTTCATCCAGAGAGAAAAAATCCCATTTGCAACTGAAAGCACTTTCACCTTTCTCCTCCAAAGTGAAAGGCCAATGTAAATACAAGGAAGCCAGAGCTCTTCCCGTGGGATCTTTTAAGGTTTGGCTTCTCTAGGAAATGTCACATGTGCTGAGTGAATGGGAAATCCTGACCAAGTGGGTCTTGAGCAAGTCTCCAGTGAAGGCTGAACTGGGAATGGGTTGCAGCTGAGGAAGGAGATGGTAGGTGAAAGGGGAAGGGAAAACACGTCATCTCCTCTCCAAAATGGAGATGTGCGCAGGACTCACAGCTTTCTAACTGCATAATGCACGTCTGTACGTCCATGGGGAAGTTCTTCAGGTCCATGGGGCAGGCCAGAGTCAGCGTGATCCTGAGGAGAGAAGACAGCACAAGGGGATGCCACATGGTTTGTGGTACCGATGAGGGGGTGAACCCCTTGAATTCAATGCTGCAAACAGGCTGATACCTTGCCTGAGACACACTAGCGTGCTGGGGGGAATGACTTCCCTGCCTGTGTTTTCACACGTGGTGTTGGAAAGCATCAGAAATGCCAAGCGTTTGGGTCTGTGATATAATTCCCACCAGAGTCACCTGCTGCAGATGGCTTTTCACTGCAATGTTGTTTTGGACTGTGCAGGGCAAAGAGTTCCCACACCAAACAGTTTTGCTGCTTCTGTTTTTAGTTCTTGCCTCATGTTCACCCAAACCCATCCTCTGGACACCCCAGATGCATTTCTAGACACTGGGACTGTTTGGAAATCTTTGAACAGAATATTTCTGAGCCAGGAGTTAAAAAGAAAAAAGAGGTTGGTCAAGATCACTTGTTGCTGTAGAGCAAAAGAAAGACTCTCGTAGTATCTTCTGCAGGGAAAATGCCCTGTGGTAAGTCAATGTGAATCTCTCTATCGTCCTGAAATCCTGCTGTGCCTCTTGAGAGCTCTACTTTTGTTTCTGAAGCTCCATTTGGCACTAAGCGCAGGCTGTATTTTCTGTGGTGTTGCTGTGCTGCCCTATGCCATGATCTATGCTCAAAATGTTTGTTTGCTTCAACAAGCTGATACTAAATTATTTGATTCAGAGAGTTAGGCTTGTGTTATTTGGTTTGATAATGCTGAAAAAGTTGTGCCCTGAAGTGTTTAGATTTTTCAGCTTTTTGCCTTGATATAGAAATAACGGAATTTCCTGGGAGACAGAAGCTGAATTTTTCTATCATCAGACCTACAAGATACTTAGTAGGAGGGAAAGATATTTTAACTTAAATCATTATTGCGGACAAAATGCTCTGCTTGAGTTTCGAGGCATGTTGGGACAGAAGACCTGACAGTGGAAAGAATTGACCTGTCCAGGTTCCTTTTTTTATGAAAACAGCTGCATTTTCTGTATTTAAGAAACACCTTAGTAGAAGAGAGTCACAACTAGCCTTTGCCCACTTTGTTTTTCTCATCAAATCTCTGGCAGGCGACCCATCCCTGGTCAATCAGAGAGATAAGCTTTTGATTAGGTCTTCAGACAAACCACTTGAGAAGGCTTTACTGTAAATATCTGATGGATGTGAAACAGGGTTGACTGTGGCTGCAACCAGGCTGTGAGATGCTGAGCGCATGTTGGACAAGTGTGTGCTCAGGGGTGATTCTGGGTGAACCCAGTGCTGCACATGCTGAGTTCTGGGTCCACGGGACAAAGTCCACCTTCTTGTAAGTTCCTTGATTAGAGTTTCACTACTGCAAATAGGAGGAGCAAAGAGCCAGTTAGAAAAGTGGCAGTGCACTTTGGATGGATTTTTTTTGTTTGTTTTTAGGGGAAAGACGATTTCTCCTTTTGCAAACTATATATATTGTGCCCTTCCATCATGAATGTACTTAAAAAGAAACCTGTATTTTCATTTGGAGATGATAGAGATAGGAAAGTTCTTCCCCTTATTATTTTTTTTAATTTATTTTTTTGAAGAAGAACAGAAGGATGAAACATTGGCACAGGCTGCCCACAAAGGCTGTGGGATCTCCATCTATGGAACATTTCAGTTTGACCAGACAAAGTCACAGCTAACCTGAGCTACTGTTATCAATGGTCAGGAGATGGTTGCATGGGAGACCTCTGGAGGTTCCTTCCCACCACGTTGCTATGATGCTGTTAATCAAATGCTCTCCCACTTACAACCTCTCAATTTCTTTTCTTTGCTCAAAGTTTCTATGTTCTCATTTTAGGTTGAACAATGAGAGTTTGGCTTTGCCCTCCTCCACCTTGGTGGAGCTCTCCCCATTGAATCACCTCACCTGATGCTGTAGAGGACATTGCCATTTCTGGAGATTCTCAGAAGCTTGTTGTCTGTGGTAATCTCATGGAAATGGGCCCCTTTCTCATTAGCAAAGAACAAATCAGGCTTCCAGATGGAGTCCAGCATAGAGGGGTCCAGGTCCAGAGAGTCATCGGGGTATTCGTTGTATGCCAGCCGTGGGTCATTCCACTGCTGTCGCAGGAAGATGTTCACCCTGTAATCCTGCATGGTGTAAGCAGGGAGCAGAGAAACACAGTTAGTGCTCAGAGCAGGCCAAAAGTCCTGAGAACTGGGGAACAAGTACTAAAATCATTCTTGAAAACAAACCATGTCTAGACCTACGTTCCCAAGCTTCCCAATGCCTTCTTGGCATAAAATCTCAAGGAGCTGTCATTATTTTTAGCTCTGTAGCTTACAGCTATCTCATAGTATAAGCAGCTGCCTAACCTTCCATCCCTCTGTCACAGCAATCACCAGCTGTGTGTGAAGTGTCGAGACCTCTAGTCTGAACCTCAGGGCTGGAGAAGTGATGTTCAGCTGTGGGGTCGTAAGGGCTGGTGTCAGCAAGTTGACTGTTGCAGAGGCTTAAGGGGGAAAGGACTTTGAAACCAATTTCCTTTCAATGGTGAATGATTCTGCATTGTGACTATCTCTGGTTCCAGATTTGTGAAAAGAACAGGCACAGTGAGACAAGCAGGCCAGAGAAGGGACGTTCCCTGTGTGTCCACTAATATAAGGGTAACTGATGAACTGGTGGGAACAGCTGTCCTCGATGAGAGTACATGAAGATGGGAGGGATGTGCATGAAGTCTGCTCTCCTCATCCCAAGTGAGTGCTCTCTGGTCTTTAATGTCAAAATGCCATAAATGCTACAGATTTTATGGGATGCAATTTCCTTTAATTGAAGCTAGCCCCCCCAGTACTATCCAAAATGGTATTTGCCTCATGACCATGTGTCTTACAGCTCCCCTGAGTTCCCCAGGTCAAGGTTGGCTGCTGAGGTTGAGCTCAGATGCTGTCCTGGATAATTAAAGGCAATTTCTGTTCTCCCTGTCTGACCAATAGCTTCCCAGGGTGATCTGCATGCCCCTTTTCTGCTGAATTTCACATAAGAAAGTGAGCCAACAAATTGAAATGGGGAGAGGACATGCCAGCTATCAGGAGAGGGATAAAAGCTTCATGTCCAGAAATTAATTGGCATTTTCTAAGTATAGAGGCAGACTGTGTCTGAAGAGCAGCACATAATAAACCAATTTCACTGCCCTGCCCCAAACTAATAGTTGCTATCATGATGAAGGGTTTTTTGATGCCTTTTTAATATTAATGTACTTTGAAGACTTTTATTAACAGACAGTTAATGGAGCATGTCTGACTCGCTTGCTGGTATCTAATACCTGCTGCAGGCACTAGGACCTTTCTTTCAGTGAGAGCATTTGGCACCTCTGAAGGGATCTCCCTGACTCTGCCATCAGGTCTGTTATTTCCATCTGGAGAACACAAAGCTCTGGAGTTGAAGTGTGCATGTGAAAAATAGTCTTTCTGATGTTGCTGCCCCCAATGATGTCTTGCCTATGAACCTACAACCTCTTGTCCAGGAAAACGAGACTCTTGTGGAGTCTGATCACACTGGAGGCTTTGGAGAGGATTGTGTCTTGGGTGGTTTTGGATGGGGTAGTTCATAGCCAAGCTCATGGTCTAGAATCTGTTTCAATTCATTTAGTGCCATCTGCATCCTTGTAGCAGAGAAGCTGCTATTGGCATTAATGATTGTGACAACAACAAATGGACCAAGGACTTGATGCTAAAAGGAGCAGACTTCTGAACATGAAAAAGAGTTGTAACACTCATTCTCCTGATATTCTGAATGTCACCTTCAGAAGTCCTAGTGGGTCCTGCTGAACTGACTATTCATCTCTGTTGACTCTGGATAATGTGTCTTGGGAAAGTCTGAATAGGTACGGACAGCTCGGAACCACGGTCTTAGTGCAGGACTACCCAGTCATGAAAACCTGAAAAAAGAAAGCAACCCTGATTTTCCACTTCCCATGGCATCCAGGAGCTCCCTGAACAGATTTGTGTGCTTTCAGTTCTCCCTTTTTTGTGTGTAAAGATCTGCAGCCACTGCAGTCAGGGGAAATCGATGTCACTGACCTAATAGGTAAAAAGCAAAAGGTTGTTTTGCTTATTCAGCTACAAATAACGCTGGATGCTAGCAGGTCAGCTCCAGTTGGGGGCTTATGTCATGTACAACACAAATTATACTCGTGTTTGGAAGAAACTTCAGTGGTAGCTGCCCAGAAGTGTTCTCAGCCTGATGGAGTATTGGAAGGGGAGGGGGAAAGGGAGCCAATCTCTCTACAACAGCTTGTGTTGTCACAGATAAGCTTTGTTGCTGGACTAAATTCACTGCTTCAGCTCCAAAACTTGCCAAAAGGAAAGAAAAGGGTGAGAAAAAACCATAATGTGGTTTACATTGCCACGATGGCAGGTATAAGAGGCTATCGACAGAATGACTGCCATAGTGTTCATCACCATGATGAAGGACCTTAATTACATGTTTGTAGGCCAAATGAAAATTAACTTCTCAGAGCAGATGGCTGTGAGAAGGTCCTTCCCAGCTCATCCCCAGAGACCAAGTGTCCTGTACTCATGTCTCACATGAGAACAGTCCCCAGGCACGTTCTGAATGTGCGGTGTGAGAGGCGGCACCACCTCCATCCAGGGCATATCCAGCAGCGTGATGAGTAACTCTGGTATGTCTCCTTTGGAGACAAATGTTTGCAGTGGGTGTTTTTTGTTATGGAACATAGACAACTGAGCATTTACATTGTGATATAAAAAAGACAAGGACAAAGAAATATAATACATGCACTGACTGCAATTCTCTGGCTTTGCCCTTTCATGGCATTAGTGTTTTACCTCTGTGTGTATGTTTATGTTTAGGAAGATCTTCCTTCTCAATTGGTTTATTCCACAGTCCTGGTCTGGCCACTGACAACACTTGTTTCCTGCCAGATGCCTTTTTCCTTAGCACAGACAGCTGCATTGCACTCTGGTATTGAAGATGCTGAGCAGCCTTTTAGGTTTCTTGTGTCCATGCTTACTTGAATATAAACGTAAAAACAACCACTGTGACAGTAAACTGGACAGGACACTGTCCGAGGATCCAGTAGAAGACATGGAAAGCAAATGGGGTATGTCTGTGGCTTTGATATAGCCTGAGATAAAGGTTATAGTGTTCTGTACCAGATAAAGCACCCTGTGTGTTGAAAGCTTCATGCCTAGGCATTGCAGTCAATGAGAGGTCATGAGCCAAACAACACTCATTCATTGGCTATCTGGAGATATGCAGTGTTTCTCCTGCATGCTATTGTATGAGATCTTAATTAGCATCACCAAGAAGTCCACAGTTATTCCTAAATGACAGACAGAAGGGACCAACTTCTGATGTGAACTTTCAAATAAAAAAAAAGGTTTCTAGTGCAGCTACAAACTCAGAAAAAAAGCCCAACAAACTCTTTCTCCATATCCTTGTCACTTGAACTCCTCATTTGCATGCCAACCACATCCAGGTACTGATCATCTTGTGCAGGCTCAGGAGTGGAGGGCAGCAACTCTGTGTTGTGAAGGTGTTCAAGAGCTTTGCAATTTGGCAAAAAAGCATTTTAGTCCCAATGGGGAAATGACACAGGGCAGGAAGAAAATAACCAAAGTGATCAAAGTAATTCAATTCGATAATGCTGGAATGAAATTCTGCTTAGTGGCTTTGCAAAGAGCCAAGGAAACAGAAGATCATTTCAGACCGTTCCTTCCCAGGATACCCCAGTCTTGGCATCTGATGATGAGTGAGTTGATGAAAGCACTGGCAGGCTGGAGGCGGTGCTGTGAAAAAGCAGTGGGGACTGTCAGTAAACTCAATAAATTTCAGCTCCTGACTCAGAGGTTCTGTCAGACCAACCTCTACACGGAACAGTTTTGGTGAGAGACTTCACTTTGATAGATTTACTTTTTGCTGATAGGAAAAAAAGAGAAAACAACAGGGGAGTGACTGAACTCCATCAGGAGGGGATTCTGTTATCCCACCTGGACAGCAGAACACAAGGGGCTTTATTGGCATTGCATTAATTCTCCAGAAAGAGAATGAACAAACATTTTTAAGGCTACTTGCCCTGCAAAGAAGCATTAAAAATGACTGATTGAAAAAACAAACAAACAAACAAACAACAAACAAAAAAACCCCACTGCAAACAAACAAAAAACCCACAACCACACCACTCTGCAAACAGACCTTGGAAGGGTTAATAAGGGACCTCGTTACCTTGCCAGGGCTGTAGCCAAGTAGCCAATTTGAAGGTTGGTGTGAAAGCCGCAGCTGGGCCAAGGGGAGGAGGTTGTGGGGTTAGAGGTGTGTTGGTGTGTTGGAGGTGCTGCTGAGGAGGAAGCTTGTTTGAGGAAGGTAGGTACGTGGTGAGGGGTGGGAGCAGTACCCTGGTGTTTAATAAGTTTGTGTGGGCTTTTTTTGTGTTGGAACCCAAAGCAGAAAGTTTTTCTGGGTCTCCCTACAAAAGGAGGAGAAAGTGTATTCCATTGGACTGCAGATGGAGCTGCTGGGGGGTGGGCAGTAGCAACCATCCTGAGTTTCAAGCTTAGGAGTTCAGTAGTAAGCTCTTGTTCTTTAGCTTGTGTTAGGTTTTTTGGTGTGTCCTTATATTTGAGTTGCACAGTCTCATTTCATGGTGTGGTTGTAGTTTGTTTGTTTATTTCTTTTTTCCACCTCCTTCACTCAGTGCAAAGACAACCCGCAGCCAAAACACTGCAGGTCTAACATTAAAACTGCAGTAGGCTGTGGGATGTTGTGAAAACCTTTTCATTTTGCATTGCGTGACTTGATACATGCTTATCATCTCTGTGGGACTGATGACTGGTTTTAAGAATGACTGGCTCAAACCCTAGCCTTTGCTACAGGCTTTGCGTGTTGATACTTACTTCTATCACCGATACAGTATTAAACGTGACCCATACACTTCATCACTCATATTTGCTATCTGCTGCCCTGTGGCTTGTGAGGCTGGAGTGAATTGCTTAGTTTGTCTTGTGGGATATTTTTTTATCTTATTGGAAAGCTCATGTAAAGATATATCTGAGCAAGTATTTAACATTTGGACAGTTGCAGCCTCCAGCTTCTCTTGTCCTTAAGAGATGCTGGGAGACCAATGCGGCTTTATTGCAGCTGCCTGAAGGTTACATTTGGTTTGCTCTTTTCAGATGGCATGAAATCAGCAGAAATAAATTTGCATATATACACTCTATCTAGAGGACCCTGTGCTGGCTGTTTTGTGGTTTTCTTTCCTTTACACTCGTTTGCTCCTTCTTAAAACATGGGACTTGGAGCAGCCATTTTGAGCACTGAGTGTTCCCAACTGCCTAAACTAGTGAGAGATCCATAAAACTGTAGCTTCCATTGGAAGTGGTATCAAGGGCATCACTGAACTCTAAGTTTGCTGTTATAGCTGGAAATTTGTTAGATCAAATGCTTAGATAATCCTACTAGTTGTCCTAAACTACGAAGAAAAGTCAAAGATGGTGAAACTGATCAGCTTAAAACCAAGATGTTGCTCTCTAGGTGCCTGACTTCTGATTTCATTTTTTTAATGAAGAATTTGTAGCTCTGCTATAGGTTTATTACTCTGATGTGGCTGGGGGGAAGGTGTTTATGGCTTGTGGTTGGGTGTGGTGGTATTTTGTGCTTTTAACGAAAATAAGCACATAGATTGGATGCAACTTGTATTTGTCCTCTGGAATCCCTTGCTGTTGGATGCACTACTGTAGTAATGCTTTGGGACAGAAGGAAGGTGGCTGTTGTCAGTGCCAGTATCTCAAAGCATCTGGGTTCACAGGCATGTGTTCCCAGTCACAGATTCCCTTGTCCTCAGAAATGATTGTAAGCAAAGTTGATGGATACAATCTAATGTAAATGTCCCATCAATTATGTGCACAGCTAGAGGCTTTTACGTTGGGTATTTGGCTCTGCAGGATGCTTAAGAGTTCATTTCCCTTGCTCTAAGTCAGCTCTGCTTCAGGGAATCCAGTTTGGTAGATGACTTTGTCTTCCCCCCTCCACCCCCAGCCTTGCAACAGTTTTTAGGACTCTTTCTTGCCTTGTTCATTTTGAAGATTTATGCAACAGATATCAGCTTTCTCCCCACTCTGGGAAGTCTGTGCCTTCTCTTGGTCCCAACTTAGCTTCACTTCTGAGGTTTGTAGACTGCAGTGGCTGTATAAAATGCCTGGGGTTTTCTTGTATTTTCCTGTATCCTCTTTCTCTGTCTTTCATGATGCCTCAAACTGTAAGCGAGCATTCACCTCCAATCTCTCTCATCCTCTGCATGGTGACCTTTAAGCTTAGATGGCAATAGTGGTATTTTCCGTAGGAACTACTAGCCCCATTATGGGGATACTTTAAAGGCTTCTTTAATTGCATGTGTGTTATCCATAAAACCCTGTGACTCTTCTCTTGCAGGTAGTAGTGCAATAGTAACCAAATATAAGATGACATAGTACTTGGAACCTGAACCTGGCTAGACTTAGAGTGCCTAATTATTGTGATTTAAACCATAGCCTTGTTCTTTCTCTTTTGGTGAGTGAAGCAGCTGGGGAAGTGTTACCATCATCAATCCCAAGGGTGAATGATGGAGTACTGCTTTCTTAATGGTAAACACTGAACTGCCTCTCTCCAAACAAAGCTTTTCCCCTCTACAGATCTTTGATTGCTTGTTTGTATTCAGAGGGGAGAGACCAGCTTCTCTGCAGATTAAATCCCAGGTTAGCAAATCCTAAAGTCTGCTCCAACTTGCCAGGCTCACATTTTTAGATGTTTTAGTACCTGTGTCGTTTGTGTTCTCGTCAGCGTTTACAAGCAGAATTGCGGTCCCCAAAGAAGTGCATTATATGAGCTTGTGTGCAATGCTGCGTCAGCCTGACATCTGGACTAGCTTGTCAGAGCTGGCTTGGGTATTTCTAGACAAAGCAATGTGCCCAGAGGGTGCTCTCGGGTTCCCATGGGAATTTTTTCTATGGAAGATAGACTGTGAAATGAGTGGCATCTGGAGAGGACAGCAAGTCCCCGCAGCATGCCTTGGAGGTGAACTGCATCTCTCTCATGCTAGTCTATGTTAATTTTATGGAGCATCCTGCTTACAGGGATCCTGTGGCATCTTGGTATGACTGCTCCAATACATCTCACAGTGGAGGACAGATGGATTGAAAAACATGTCATTGTAACGTGCTCTGCACATTGCGAAGGGTCCTGTCCATCTCCCTTGCATGCTGTGGATCATCCCTGCTGGATTGTGTAGGAGCAGAGTATTTATTGCCTGTAACACTGAAGGAGGCATCCAATTAAATAGTATATTAGGAACAGACATGTATTTTGGTTCTAGTTCTTTCTCTTTTGCTTTACATACAGATGAATCCATGAATACACTTCTCATCTCTGACATCTATGAGCTCTGACAAATGTTGTAATCCAACTATGAAATGTGTTTCTTTATGCTTGGATGGAGTAACAGGTGTGTGGTGGTGTTTTTTTTTTTTTCCTCTCCACTCTGCTGCTAGAGCTGAACTGCCCCCAACCCCAAACATTTCCAGAACAATAGTATAGTGTCAGAAGAGACTTGCAACCCCTGGTATATAGCTGTTGATCTCCTCTGACGGTGGCGTGCAAGACAAGTAACTTCTTCAAATCAAATAGTGTGATCTATATGTAAATCCTATAACATCCTGCCTAAATGTATGAAGCACCTGAAGCTGGAGTCTGGCATTCTTCATTCAACATTTTTCTAGAAAAAAGAATTACCAAAGAGTAATTAAACACCATATTTCTGGATTATCTTTAATTAGCACTGAGGAAAGGCACTGTACCTCCAGAGTTTTCCTTTGCTGTTCACTGATTATGTCACAACCAATCTTTAATAGTTTTCAGATGGAGCAATTATCTCCTGTTCTAGTGATCCTCTGCTCCTAGTGTCTTGCCAATTAGATACAGCCTTTAGCAATGTTCACTAATTTTGTCTGAAGTGAGCCTTCACTTGCAAATATTGGTTTTGATTTTTTTTTTTTTAAATTAGAAATCATTGTTTAACAGAAATATGTCTCCAAGAAAATAATCATTTAGTGATTCTCTTAATCTTTGGGAATCTGAAATCTGGTGCAGACCGAATTTGAGTTCAGCTGATTTCCCTTCACTAAAGTGTGGATTCAAACTTCTGGATGTATATGCACCTGGAAACAGTTGTAGATACTTTGAGCTTGGAGCCTTAGGTATGTCTTCAGAAAAGACTATTTGATTCCTGTTCTGATCCTTATGCTTGTCCTGTACAGTGTTTTCATAGAGATGCAGATTTTTCAACTACATGCAGTGAGTCTTGTGTGCTGACCATCAATTTACTCAAACCTTGGGTGAACTCGGAAACATACAGGCAATATTACAGGCAATATTTTCCTCTGGTCACACTAAAGAGAAGGGTGCTGCTGCCTTTGCTGGGAGTGCAATGAGGCTGAGCCAATAGCTGAGCAGCTGTGCTGAGATTTTGTTTTTTTTTTTTAAACTTACCATCGTTGTTTCTGCTATCGACCCAAAGCTGTTGATGAAAATGTTGCAGCTGACATTCACTGGTGGACCTGCATGACAAATAGAGATTGGAACAGTGGTTCACTGTGTGCTTATAAGACAAAGTATTTCCACTCTGTAGTATTAAAACCTATTGTGGAAACAGTGTGACTAAGGGGCAAATATGGGAATAAGGTCTGGGTGACCTGGTTTAGTTTAGTCTTGGTTCTGAAGCCAGTTTGACATCAAACAATGCTCCTGCTTTGTGTCTGTTTCCCTGTTAGGGAGAGTGTTTATATATCTCTTCTGTGAACTGTTTAAAAGGAATCACAGCCAGGCAGGACACCTTCCACATATCTTGACGTTGCTGTATGGGTGGCCAGCTCACCTAGAGCATGATAGCAGTGTCTCCCAGAAAAAAGCCAAGAGATTATTGAAAGGCCCTATTATTTAGAGGTGTGTACTTTTAAAATACTCATTTAAAGAATCTAAATAGTTCTGAACTAGGACAATGTTCTTCCTGCAGAGCCAGTGCAGCAGAGTGTGCTATAGGGCTCAGTTTGGATAGAGGAGCAAGCACCCCATGGGATGATGGTGTCTGCTGAGGCCCACAGCTGGGCAGGAAACTTCAGGGCTCTGCCAGCAGAAATTTCCTGGCTGTCCTGTTTTGGGAGAAGTTACTACCAGACTTTGGGCCATGCTGCTTCTGGGCTTCACTTGCTTTCACATTGAAGCTTTGTTTACCCTGCTTGTATCAGAAAAGTTAAGGGACTACCAAAGGAGAGGAGTGAGGATTAAGGGATGAAAATATTATGGTTAGAGGGCATTTGGGTCAGTCTGTTTGTGTGGTACTGGTGCATGGGGGTATCAGCATGACTAGAAATCGATCACAATATTGCCTGGCAGATCTGAGGTGTAAATGTTGCATTTGCACCAAGAGAGACGCCAAGAGCTGCAGTTCAGCACAACGCAAAAAGTTGGAGAACATTTTGGAACAAGAGCCATATCTGGTGCTGGGCAAACCTGTGGTTTGCCCACAGAATGAGAGGATTTCTGCAGAGCCTCAACAAGGGGAGGAAAGGAGCAAAAGGGGCTTTGCCCTGGAGGCTCCCAAAGGACCTGCTACTGGTGCTGCCCTGTGGGGACAGGCAGCCCAGGCAGGGAGCAGAGGACTCTGCCCCCAGAACCATGGTTCCCTTTCAACACTGGGGGAATTAATCTTGTATCATCCCTCTGACAGATGCTTCTGGGGACATAAGATCTGTGGGAGTGGTGAGTGTGAATTTTTAGATTATTCTCCCACCCTTTATGGAGATGGTGTCTGCATTTCAAACACTGCCTGATGGCTCAGCCTTGCTGAGGGAGTGATGCTTGTCTGCTAAGGCCACATCTGCAGTCTGGCAGCTGCTGCAAAATGAAATACTTGGGAGGTGGGGAATGGCTTTAAGGAGAGGCTTGTGCCTCTAATCACTGCAAACTTCTTCATGTGTGGAAATTAGTGGAAATTCCTTATTACTAAGTAACAGTTGGAATTTGATTTTTCTCCCCTTTGTTTCCCTTTCCTGCTCTCCAGTTTTGTCCTCATCTGAAACTTTGTGCCTGCCCTCTGCAGGAGTAGGATTGCAGCCATTGCACCTATCATCTCTATAGCTGGGAGTTTCTTGGTATGAGGAGCAGGCTTCTGTCTAACCAGTTCCCAGACAGCCATTTGCCAGCATAGCAGCAGCTCACATCCTGCTCAATCTGTGCAGCTCTTCTTTCAGACTCTTAAACACAGGCGTGAGCTAAAATATCAGGTACAAAATGGTGTCTTTTTTTTTTTTTTCCTCCTTTAGCAACTCATTTTATCCAAAAGGCTTGTGATGTTTACCCAGCAGCTGAAAGTACGCATTTGATCAGACTCGTTTGATACCTTCTGTAGTGCTCCTCTTGAGCTCAGGAATAATAGTTTTCTTCTCTGGATCCATTTCATGAACCACACAGAACGATCGTGTGCACGTGACTTCTCCTTCCAGAGGGCACAGTGTAAGGAAAACACTGAGCTGACCTCCTGGATGATTGCATGTGCTCATCCCTGAAGATTTTGGCCCTATTCATCCTGGTGCTGTGCTAATATGCTCTGGCGAAGCTGGGTATGGGACGAGGTTGGCCCAATGCACATGAAGATGACTCTTGGGGCAGCCCAGCCCTTGCTGAGGCACGATGCTCTTCCTGCTGCATCCAAGGGGAGCTGTTAGCACTTTGCAAGGTTTTTGGTGTGTTTGTTGGGTTGTTGTTTGTTTTGATTTTTTTAGCTTGTGTGAGGCTCTAGAAACTTCCCCACCTACTGCTGAACGTGCCAACTCTGCAGCTGTGAAGGAATATAGTATTCCAGCAGCAGGGTTATGTGTGCAGCCTGGGCAAGAGGACCCTTGTCCCACATCTGCTGGGTTCAGCTCTGCCCTGCCCAGGTTATTGACTTCATCCTCCAACTTAAACCAAGGCCCAAAAGTTGCTGCTTTATTCTCAGAAAGTGGATCTCCAGCTTTTATGGAAAAGCTGCAATCTTCTTTTTGTTAATATTCCCCTCCCCAAAAATCAATCTGATATGGATCTTTGGTATTATTTTCATTCAGATCTAAGCCATTAAAATGCCCTTATGAGTTACTACAGTTAATTTAAATGGCATGCTTTGAGAGCTACAACCCCAAGCTCTGTAAAACACCTCCTATGCCTCCCATATAAATTGGAGCCTGATTTATGTGTGGGAGGCTAAGCCAGCAAAACTGCCCTGTGGGGAAGGTGTAGTTCATTGAAATAAAACCAAAATTAAATTATCTCAAATAAAAATGCAATACAGCTGCCTTCAGCAGGAAGATAATGTATACATTTCATTAAATATTAAAGTTTAATTTCTTTTGTGTGTGTGCATAATTTAGAGGTAGGAAGGTTTACAGGGTTTTTTTTTAACTCTTTGTGGTTTGGATAAAAACGGGAGTTTTTTCTGCTGCCTATTTGATTGCTAGGACTTAACCTTCTCACCTATATTTGGGTTTAAAAGCCTAGCATAGAGCTTATTACTTGAAGCTGGATGGCAAGTGTTACCAGTATAATTAATGGGTCCTGGGAGCCCTGTCTTAGCATTGCTAGTGACACTTGGGGTGAGGAGGAATTGGTGGCAGGAAAGAAATGAACATTCAAATGGGCTGGACACTGGCTGAGAGGGGGCAGGTCTGACTTCTATCTCCTAGTAAAGGTATTACAAGGTTGTTTACATCTTGAGTGGAAATCAGATACCTTTCCAGACATCTACAAGGGATCAATGTGTCAAATCTCTCATTATCATACATATTTCATATGAACACAAAGACAGTTCATGTATATACAGTTAGGGAGGCATTAATGAGGATTGCATGCAGTTTTTGATCCCAAAATGAAACAAAGGTGAGAAAGCAAGGGGTTTTTCATACCTTTAAAATTTGGCCTGATCCTGGCATCATATCCTGAAGTTCGCCCCATCAACTTATCCAAGAAGTCGGAAGGAGACATGGGCTTGGGGGCAGATCGTGCTGCTGCTTCAGCTTCTTTGGAGGCTGCCAGGCTGTGTGAGTAGAAAGAAAGTGGAGGTTTTAGTGTACATCCCATTCTGGGGAGGGTTTGGGGTCCAGAAACTGAGCAGTCAGCATCTCGTTCGCGTTGTGAGGCAGGATGGGTGCTCATGTGAATTCCTAATGAGGCTGGTCTCTGCTAATTTGTTTGCCCAGCCCAAACATCTCTGAATACAGAATCTCAGCTGCCACCAAAGTAGAAGAGAGATGATGAGTGGAGAAAATCCTTTTGTGAGTTTAGGTATCTCTCCTTGGCATGCCACTAAATTACAAATGTGAACTCTGGCACTGAGCTCCACAGGAAAAATATACTCTGAGATTAGCCTTGGGCAGCAATTACTGCTTAATTACATGGCAAATAGCAAGGAGCGTATTTGGTTGTCTGACAGCCTAATTTTCCAAAAGGCAGGTAGAATCAGAGCAATCTGGAATTTGAGGCTTAAATGAGTGTCATGTGATTGCATAGCTCCTGCAGAGCCTTTGGGACTGCAGGGCATAGATGTATTTTTGCTTCCCACTTGCTGGTCAGTCCAGCAGTTGCTATTGGTACCTGCAGTGCAGGAGTCTGAGTTGAATACAGCAACTTGGTCTCTGAACTGGGAGGTGTCTGGAGGTGTCTGAAATGATACTCATGTTGGGCTGAGGATGAAAAGAAATGAAATATTTTAGGGACCTCTATGGCTTCTGGGGCAGAAAGAGTGAAATTACCCATCTAGCTGTAGAAGATAAAAATCTAAGGCTGGCAACATACCTTCTGACTCTACAGGAGTCCACAAGATCTGCAGGGCAATGATTTGGGCTTAAGAAGTCTCTGTTGTTGCCGTTTACATAGGAACTAGAGACCTACGGTACTAGGTGCTCATTCTGAACTTTGCAGGAAGGTTTGATTTCTAAGACAGAAATAGACACTTCAGTTCCTTTCCTATGGTTATATGGCTTCTGCATGAGCACAGATCTGTTCCCAGGCTGAAAATGTGTTGTAAAATTGCCTAGATTAGTGGCATGGGGAACAGAAACCAAAACCAACCGAACAAAAATACCCAAGCCCAAAACCATAGGTGACATGCAATGTGCTTAGGGCAAGAGCTGTCTCTGCCTGTAGCTTCAGATGCCTGATGCTGGTTGAAGCCCACGGGCAGTACTGCAATGCAAATGTATAATATGCCAAAGAAAGCTGCTTAGGGGGAAGTGAGACCCATTGCTTCACCCTTTGAAAACCTGACTTTTTTTATTTTTTTTTAAGTACAAAGGCTGTGTTGAAACTTTGAGAAACCACTGTGGCAGAGCAGCTGAGAGGCCTAAGCATGTGAACAACTGGCACAAACAATGTAGCTGCATCTGTCCTCACAAATAATGCCACAGAGTCCTCTCACAGTATAAGGACCTCACCTCAGGAAGTTTTGCATTTCAACATTGTCTCAAGATACTCTGCAGTAGTCAAACCTGCTGTCTTTCAGGAGACCAGTACTAAATACTGATGCAAAATCTATTGGGAAGAGCTTCAGGACAGTTACATCATATGGTGTTCACGTGACCCAGTCCCGAAAGACCTCTTCATACAATGCAAGGTTGAGCTGAGACTCTAGACACAAATGTTATCTAGACAAGGCCTTGACAAGAGCATTTTGAATGACAGAGTTCTCTGGGGACTTAAAAAATGGGCAGAATTCAGAAAGGCTCGGATGCCATAGTTTCAAAGTTGTGAGTCTGTAGTGACCTGTATTGAACTGAGTCTCTTTCCTACTGTTGGCAGCAATAGCTTGCCAAGCCTGTTTTCAGTTCTGCAAACTCACAACTGCAGTCTGGCTGCTTCTGCAATCTGAAACTGCATTAGGATTCTCTGGTTGCTAGGTTTTAACTGTTAAAAATTGTTTAACTTCTGCAATGAAGAGTTGAGAGAAACTCCAGATCACTTCTAGTGAGAGTCTAAAACTAGGATTTAATTTACCCTTTATATCTTCACAATCCACTTCCAGACAGGACCTCATCTGAACTGGCTGATGTGTGCTGACGCTTGGAGATGATCAGACAAAATGCATATCTAGCTTTTACTATAGCCACCCGCCATTTCTTGCCTTCTGCTCTAACAAGCTATGCAAAGACAAACAAGTGTGTTTCAGGGGTAAATGGGGTTGTAGAATGGGTGATGGCTTTTAATTTTTTTTATTCTGTTTTTTTTAAAGAGGCTAATAGGATGCAGTAGATTTGCAAACTCAGAGGAAGAAAGCTGGGAGTGGGAGGACAATCAATACTGGGCTTGACTACTTGCATTCCAATAGAGTGTCTGCATGGCAATGAGTCTAGAGAAAAGATTTCAATTAAGCAGCAAATGACTTGGTAACCAAAGACTCCTGCCACTTCAGCAGCAAGATGCCAGATAGTGCAATACACTGATTTCTTCTCATTAACTGTAGACTGGAGGCAGTATATGGAAGTGGGAAAAGTGGGGGCCTGGGTGGAGAGGGGAAGAGGCAATACAAACCTAATAAGCTTTAAGTGCAAAAAGATAATTAGAAACTGCAATTCTGCTGGCATTCATTTAAAAAAAAATTAGGTGGAAAAGCACAGAAACCAGTATTTGGATTTTCCATAGATCCAGTGCAGAAGCCCATGCTGAATATGTTCCCTCCACTTACAATGAGTGAATCTGCTGGTATGTCTTGGGTGCCATTTTCTGATTCTTTCTGCTTCAAAGTTACAAGTAAATGAATTTCATGGGCTTGGTTCCTACATGGAAGGATGTACCTAAGACAAATGATTCCCAAAAGCATCTGTGAGAGGACCACAGCCCCACTGCTTTCTGCAGCTTCACGCCCATCCCTATGAGTAGTTTCTGTGAGCACCTTTGGGGATGCGCTGAAACTATCATTATGGTTTCATGCCTTCTGGTGTGTGTTTGGAGCATCTTCCTTATGAGGAAAGACTCAGAGAACTGGGTCTGTTCAGCCTGGAGAAGAGAAGGCTAAGCGGGGATATAATTAATGTTTATAAATATCTCAATGGTGGATGTCAAGAGGATGGACCAGACTCTTTTCAGTGGTGCCCAATGATAGGATGAGGGGCAAGGAGCACAGGCTGAAGCACTGGAGGTTCCATCTGAATATGAGGAGAAACTTTTACTTTGAGGTGCCAGAGCCCTGGAACAGGCTGTCCAGAGAGGTTGTGGAGTCTCCTTCTCTGGAGACATTCAAAACCCACCTGGACACATTCCTGTGTGATCTACTCTGGTGAACCTGCTTTAGCAGGTGGGTTAGACCAGATGATCTCTAGAGTTCCCTTCCAACCCCAACCGCTCTGTGATTCTATGTTTTAGAAACTCTGTTTGGCTGCTGTGTGTTGTTACCCAGGTGACCTAGGAATGATGAGTTCTGGGTTTCTTCCAGTTTCTATTTGGTTACTAAATGCTTTCCTAAAACTGGCTGGTAACAACTTCCCCTCTAGATTTAAGAAGAAATGGCAAGAAAGCAGAGGGTGAGTGGATAGCAAAGCCCCTCCAGCAGCAGGCTCTATGGGCAGCAGGCGGATATCTACTCTCTAACTCAGGAGTAATAGTAGAAAACAGCTCTGGGGGCTACAGGGAGGCTGGCCCATCTCACCATGCTTTGAAGGGATGGATTGCATCTAACACAACTCTGAAATAGTCACTCTGGTTGTGACAATTGAGCTTCACTATGGTGGTTGAGCTCAGACAACATCCAAAAATGCTCTCAGCTTCTGCTCTCTTCCAGGTCTATCTGAGCTATTGCTGTGTGTGCTGCCTTGGGGGCTTTCTGGGATTTTCTTCATCCCTTGGTTCTTAAAGAAGCACTCTTTGAAAGTCCCATAGTTCATCTCCTGGCCCAGAAGAGACAGGAGAGGGAAATTGCCAAGTGATTTGAAAATTATTGATGATAGAAGAGAGCTACAAATTTAGAGCGGGTTGTTGTGTTGTTCAGAGAGAAAATTTATTCTCCAAACAAACACAGAGGCAAAACATGTAACAAAAGCATGGAGGACGTAGTTTGCATTGGTGCAAGAGAGCATCCTGGTGCATTTTAATAGCAGACAGACAGTGTCTTATTTACGATGGTGTAGCCCCTAGTGTATGTGGCTCAGAAAGTGCTGTCAGGCAGTCATCACAGCAACAACAATGGAAAGGATCTCTTCAAAGGGTCAATGAATTAGCATAACCTTTTGTGATATTAATTCTGGCATGTAAGCAGATACCACCAAGCACCCTGGAGATCCAGCCCATCAGCAGGCATGTGAGGGTGAAAGCTGGTGGAGATGAATGGCCGAGCTGCTCAGGATACCTGAGAAATGCACCCCTTAAAATGGAGCAGTCGGGTTTGGCAGGACACCTATTACTGGTTTCTCCCAGACTATACAGACACTATTTGCCCAGTCTGGATTATTTTGTTTCAGCAAAACAGATCCTGTAGTTTCATAAGAAGTTATTTTGTTTAGAAAGGGGCTCTTCTGCAGTCAGGATGAGTCAGTTTGCTTGGTTCCCAGCTCCCCAGTTAGCTGTTTCCTCTTCCTCCCCCCATTCGTATGGCCCTTGTGCGATATTTTAATGCCTTTATTTTTTTTTTTCTTTTGGCTGTGCCCATGGTTGTCCATCTAATTAAATCCAACATCACAAACTGGCCTGTTCTGGTTGAATGCTGATACAGAAAAATATTTTTTTTAATTCCTTTGTGAAGAGGAGAGATGAAGGAATTTAATTAGCACAGGGCCTCTATTCCCCTGTCAAATAATCTAATTGTTAATCATTAATTCTGAGGGTAAAAAATAATGCCTGGCAGCAGAAACACAAACTGTTGCAAAACAAGTGTTTGCAGAGGAAATATATCTCTGCAAAGTGTGGAAGGCTCAGATCCCTGGGAAGGTAAACTGGTGCAACGTCAGTGGCTCAAGAGAACAGCAGTGGGTTTATTGCTCTGGTTGGGCTCTCTGCAGGCTGGGGAAGCAGAAGATACCTGATCCCTCACTCTGGTTCAGTGCTGCCTAGCAAAGGTTTCTGAAGTGGTTTGTTTGTTTTTATTTTTGAAACACAGCATAAGCCAGAAAGCTTGGCAGGGATATGTTTGGAGTGGTGTTCAGGTGAGCTGGCTCACACATTTGTAATGCAAATGTGATGTTTTCGTAAGCAGGTGTACCAGGAGAGAGGAATATCTGTCAGGTCTTTGAGGCAAGCTGAAGTGACCATTGCAACTGTTTCCACCATTCCCTTCAAAGCCGGGCCTTCCTAGAGCAGTGTGGGGTCTTACAGACACAAGAGAATTCACTAGCATGGTTTTATTGCCACCAGCAATTGCCACCACAGTCACAAAGAGAATGTCAGATGGTTGGATGCAGAAATGCATCATGTCATCCATCCATCCATCCATCCATCCATCCATCCATCCATCCATCCATCCATCCATCCATCCTTTCCCCCTGCTCTGCTCGTCTGGGTTTCCTGAACCACCTCCCTGGTTCCTGAGACGCCTCTTGGGTACAGAGGCCCCTGAGCAGAGGCTGGGGCTCAGCAGAGCTCAGCCTGGATTCAGTCTCTGCTGATGCTGGGATTGCCCATCTCCATCTTGTCCTCAGCAGCCCGAGAGAGGACAGACAGATGAGACATTTTCCTGGTGGAAAGGGACAGCCCTGAACTCTGTACCCAGACTCTTATTTCTGACTGTGCATCAGCATGTTATCTTGCGGGAAATGCTGCCAGATGCTGGCCTGGGAAGGCTTGGCAGAGACTGCAAGCAGACTTTTAAAAAAATGATTAGATTTACTATCGAAATGAATAGCACAATCAATATTGATATGCAATTCAATTAAAAAGGATGAAACTCATTGTCCACATGCTTTTTTCTGTCATGTTGTCTGAATTTCTGGCCTGCAGCAGTAGAGATGGATAGGATAAAAGAAGAGTGGAGGTTTATGGGGAGAAGAGAGCCTTGATGCTATGTTTTTGGCCTGTTATGGTGCAGAGTAGAAGGAGCTCAGTGTTACAGGTGTGCTGGTTGCAATCCCTGTGGTCATGCTCAGCTGCTGGTGGTTGCAGTCCATGCAGTGCAGATGTGCAGCATGCTACGGGGTGAATTTGCAAAGCCAGTTCTTGGAGGTGCAGGGGAAATTTGGGCTTGGTTGTTTTCTTACTTCAGCTGAGAGCTTATGCAACTGAAGCATGGAGCAGACCAGATGTTGGGACAGGATAGAAAAATAAATGTGTACAGCAAGACTGGTGAAATACAGAATTCAAGAACCTCTTGAAAGAGATTTCACCCTGAGAAAGAACTGGGCAATTTGCTATTATTTATCCCAATTAATGATAGGAGGAGGGGGACAGGAAAGAAAAAGTAGGCTTGTAGAACATTGCTGTCTCTGTCCTGGGTGGTTGTGCTCTGTTGCTGTGAGCTGTTTAAACCAATTCTAGCTTTTGCACCAGAAGTAACTGCATTGCAGTAGTCACAGGATGTAATCAGTTAAAGTTTTAATCCAGAGGATCCCAAAACGCTCTCAGAGGTCCTGTACAACACATGTTATCACTGGTCCCCATGGCTGTACAGGAGGAGAGGAACTGGGAGGCACTTTTCCATGGGCCTCAGGGAATTAACCCTCTGTGATCACTCCCATCCAGGGAAAGACGCAACAACTTTTTTGGAGAAAAATCTCTTTTTCAGACTGCAGCATTGCAATGTCTCTGTGCTCCACTGCTACGTTCTTGCCTAGCCTGTATGGCAAAACACCCTGCCTAAAACTATAAAACATCCCAGTTACACTGATTAACTCTATGGAAAGACACCAACACTCAGAATAATTGCTGACGCTGCCTGGGCAGAGCAATAAGAATATAATAAATGACCAGATGATCAGTGACAGAAGGTAGAAATCTGCATGTTCTATATAGTTGGGATGGGAAGAACAAAGCAAGACCAACAAATCACATAGGAATAGTGCTCAATTGTATGGAAGATCCCTGCTCTTACAAGGATGGCATTCAAACTCTCATATATTGCATGGTCACTCTTGCTTATTGCGTATTTTAAAAAAAGTGTGTGTTAAATTAAGTTTTGAGCCACGGGCATTCTCTCTAATGACATTTTAAACTAATCCCTCTTCCAGAAGCATCTACAACTCTTGGAGCACAAGCAGTGACTTTCTGGAGATGTGTGATCTTAAGCCACTACGACAGGTTTGAAAATGCAACTCGCACAAATCATTAGTCAATGCTCAGCTTTTAATTACTTGTGAAACGAATCCAGCACATTGATGCTTACATGTGCGTATACTGAAGGGTTTTTAAAAAATTCATAATTGCATTTTTCATGGAAAAACAAAGGAAAAAAAAAAGTCCCTGCAAAGACAAAAGCCTGTGTCTATCATCATACATACTGAATATTCCCTTTAAAGTTGGGGGACTAGTCAGATATTTAAAGTTATGCATAAACCACCTTCTTGAATGCACTAAATAAGGGGGAAAACATCTTTATGAGACAGGGCTTATATTCTAGGTAACAATATTCTCTTCACTGATGTGCTCTTGATTTAGTCTTTGGATGGAGAGATGTGGGAACCTCAATTGACATCAGAAGGTTTTAGATCACAGACCAGACAAATGTCAGAGAATTATGAGAAATTGTGGATGCTCTTCTATCTATAGCTCTGCAGTCGTGCTATCAGTCGTGTTTTCATCAGTTCAAATAGCTTGCTACGGCAGCTTTTTAAAAATTAGTTTTAGTTTAAGGATTTATGCTGCTTGTTAAGATTGGATAAGAATATTGTAACTGCTTTTTTCTTTTTTGATAAATCAGCGGTGATATGAATAGAATTCTTTTAAAAGAGAGATAACATGTAGTGCAGAGTGGTGGTGGATTTTTATCTTCTGGAACTGCTTGCTACAGATCTTTTGAAAAGGCCTCCTGAGCTAACATGTATTACCTACCTATAAAATTGTGGGTCCTACCCACAGTAAAACTGGGGCTGTGTGTGTTTTGTATTGTGTAAAAGGAGTTGTGTGATAAGAGAGCTCATTTTGATGTTTTCTGATAGCATTAGTTGTTATTGCAATGCAAATACCCTGCTGGAGATGAATGTTCCCTCTGTGCTGTCTGTGATTCCTGGTGTAATTTATCAGTTTATTCATGAACCATAATGAAATGTAACTTGTGAAATGAATGGCTAAGCTCTGGTTCCCCTGCCCAGGAGGGGTCTTCTCCTCCCCACCACAGATGCCCCACTGAATTCAGTGTCTTCAGCTCCCTGACAAATAAAAGAGAAGCTTTTCAACCCTGGCAGCGCTGCAGGGCCCACGTTGGTGCAGGAGAGCAGGTTGTGTTTGATGAGGCTTGTACTTTGTCAGCCACACTGCTGGGAGATGATTTCTAAGCCCATAGCTCTGTGTCAGGATGTGATGGATGGGGCTGGAAGCTGGAGGATGCTCATGATTCTCAGGCACATGGGGTGGAAGGAGAGGTGGAACACGTTTTGGTTTGTAAATTGGATATTGTGGGCTCTGGTGCAGGAAAAAGGTCAGTGTATGTGTATATGCCAGGAACTATTGCCCTGCTCAGCACTGCTTCCAGAGGGTAAAAGCACTGGGAGCAAACAAAGAGACACAATTGTAAAGATAACCCCAAAAAGTCACTTTTTTTGTCCACAGCCTGTCTTTGCATTTCTTAAAAGATAAGAAAAAGCTGCCTCACCCAGGAATTCAGATCACCTTACCTCTCTACTCCCAGCTGCGGTAATACATGTGGTGCACAGATCCTGCTGTAGTAGGGGACTTGTCCCTTTTCATGTGGGGGCTATTGAACCAACAAAGGCATTTGGAACCCAGGATTTTTTTTAAGGGGTGCTAATAACAACTGACCCTCACATGCTTTTACGTTTTATACCTTCTCCTTAAGAGAGAGGAGGAGGGACCTGAGCCTGGGGCTTTATACAAAGCACCTTTTTACTTGCATCATCTAAAATAAAAGAAGAAAAAAAATTCAAAGGAAATTAGGTAAAGGTGAGAAGTGATTAATTTTGACTTTCTGCATTATTCCTGGCTCAGCTGCATTTTACTGCTGAACCAAACGCATACGACAGTGGCCTCATCCACCGTTCATCCCGGTTCTGTTGCTATTTATGGATTTGTGAGTTTGGTCCAGCCCTGCTGGGGCTGGGGGGCAGGATCCCCGTCCTGGGTGAGTGTTCGTAGGGACAGGCATCGCTCGCAGGGCAAGCGCGTGGGGGGAGCTGCCAGCAGCCGCTTTCGTCTGAAGGCAGCGTGTACAATGATTGATTGCACTGCAAGCCCTGCTGTTCTGTGCATGCGACACTCCTTGTCTTGGCAACCTCTTGGTAGTTTTTTCCCCCCTCTTCACCCACCCTGAACTGTGGCACTGATACAAACAAAAGTGTTCCCTGGATGTCTGTTAAGGCATTTGGTTTTTTTGTCTTTGTGTTTGTTTGTTTGTTTGTTTCCCTAATGGGCTGTGAGCCACAGTGGAAGGATGGAGGGAAATCAAAAGGAAAGCAGGTGCAAAAGTGTGTTCCTTTGTTTCCCCCTCCCTCTCAAAATCCAAATTTCATAGGGTTTGGTAAATTAAGATTTCTCTTGCTTTTCTCAGCTGGCACTTAGATCCAGCAGAGATATATTTACAGGATGCCAACTGTGTCTATGTACCAGCCAGATGTGGTGCAGTCCCCAAATCAGCAGCTTACCATGGTGCATTATACGGATGAAATAATTGCCTGCATAATGGGGAGTGCTCGGCGTGTGTAAATGATGGGTGCATCTGTCTCCATCTATTTCCATTCTCTGCAGGCCCTCTCCTTGCTTTGGCCTTACTGAGAGTACAAAAGCTGTATTTCTGTGTTTTCAGTTTTTGTGCATCAGTCTCCTGAAGTATCAGTAGAGATTTAGGAGCAGCTTGGAGGTGCGTTTCTGATCTACAGCACCAGTGTGATCAATGCATGCCTCCAGGACCATATCAGCAGTTTGCCCAAAGGTTAAAGGGACTACATTGTTTTCCACCAGACAATCACCTTAGCTAAGAAATGTCAATGTAAACTGTTTCCCCTGGAGAGAAACAGTCTCTGGCTTTGTAAACACAAATGTGAATTGTTTGGATAATGTGGGGGAAGGGTGACACAAATAAAGAAGAGGCGTTATTTTTTTTTAACTTACTGGCTTCTTTAAGGGGGAACTGGCCTACTGAATTAGCAATATTTTGTTATGCTGACTGCAGTGTGAAAGTTGGTCTTTTCTGGGCTGTACAAGTAGGTCTAGAACACAGCAACCAGACAGCCTAATGTCGAGTTGTCTGGGCATGGCTGTTAACGGTCCTTCTGTTGCCTTGCTCTGGAGCAGCAGGGGTGTAACTATACTTCATAAGAATAGAAAACAAGGTGCTCTTGCTGACAGACAAAGGTCAACAGAAAGTATGCAAGGTAACAATAGCAGATCAGAAGGGTAATTTACTGGAAATAGTGAACCCTGATTTAATGTGCCACAACAGTGAGAGCTGATACAAGCAAATAAAACAGATAGAAGTCAAAATGTATCATCAGACTATCTGTTGTCCAAATACTGATCCCCTTGGGATTCTTAGAAAAGCTCCACGTTATAGAAAATGAGCAAGTGAAACTCGGTGAATAGATTTAGATGATTTGACATATTTAAATGTTGTGGTTTTGATCTGGGTGTTGTGATTTTAAAGCATAGTTTATTTTTTTTTTTTTAATAATTGTCTTTCATCACTACTTAAATAGCAGTTGTATTCATTAGGTTGTCTGACATCTCATTCCCAGTACTGAAATCTGGAGAGCTCTTTTAACCTGCATGTTAGGATGAAATGAGAACAGGCTTCTCTGCTGGCTTTCTATCACAGACATGATCACTGGTCAGTGCTGGGATAATAAAGTAATTGAATTTTGGATGTTGATTAACATATTAATTCTGATGCTGGCATCCTTTTTTATCCGGGTCAGCTCATGAGGATTTGGTGAGGTGAATGTCACAAGCCAACAAGGAAAGTGTTAGCTCAAGAACAGGGGAACTGCAGTTTGCTGTTGTTTACAAGTGCTTTTTGATATGAATCACTTGGTCAGTAGCAGAATGAACATTTCAGCCTTTTGTATGAGCTATTAAATCTGAGACACTTAAAATAGTCAGGGGCCCCTTTGCTGCTTAGAGGCATGTAGTCCAAGTCTTTGCTAAATCATTTCTATTTCCTGGAGAAGCCGACAGAGTTGGCAGAGGCACAACAGATCATAAGGCACAGCTTCTAGTAGATTTTAGTTAGTGGGAGGAAAATACTCTTAACTACTAAGAATATCTGCTATGTTGCTTAACTTGTGGCTCTGGAAGTCTCTGCCTAGTGCTTCATTCACAGTTACCTCTGTAATGTTATCTAGCACTGCAGAGCTATTGCAGAAGGTTTGGAGATAACATGTATGCTATTCTTATTTTCCTTTCTCTGCTTTTTCTTCTGTTGTATATTCAAGGGGCTGAAACCAGCAGCTCTCCAATCACCTACTTGTCAAGTTTGTTTTTGGAAAAAGTCTTTATTTCCACAAAGTTAAGACACCTCATATTCACAATGGCATCTTCTGATTGTTTTAAAAGAGCTCTGTTGCTGAAGGGAGGGAATACAAAAATGCCGGTTAGAGCAAGCCGGTAGGGTTTGAGCCTGGCAGCAACTTTTAGCCTGTGAATCACTTGGAGCAGGAGCCTTGAGTCGCTCCTGTTACCTGACAGTTTGCTCTTCAGAAGGGGCCAGCTCTGACCTTGACAGTAATGCTGCTGGTTCCTGATATACAGAAGTGCAATTAGGATAAGAATCAGGCCCATACAATTTCAAAGCTGCACAGGACAGAGTCCAGTTGAGTAAGGCAACAGTTCTAGGCTTTTATCTCTTAACTTGTACAAGGTACATTCCTACCCCAGGTTTATGCAGTGTTTTTTGCTGGACCACTACATATATTAAAATGCTGTAGTACAACAGAAAGACCAGGAAAGATCAGCACAGGGTAGAGGTAGCTTTTTGTTCTGCATGAAGGAATTCATGACTGAAGCAGGGTATGAGCAGACAGTGTATGTAGTTAGGCTTTGGGAGAATGTTTGTCGTGTCTCCACAGAAATAAGCAGGACATCTGGAAGTCCCTGTGTAAATACTACCAGTCTATTTTTATTTTCAAGAAATAGAATTTTGCCTTGTGGACACAGGTGTAAGGAAAGCTTGGTCAAGCAGCTTGTCTGTCAGAAGACCCTCTTCATCCCCCAGCTCCGTTTCCACCCGTGCCTCATCCCAGGTTCTCAGTAAATGTCTTAGTCACAGCTAAGTGACTGCAGTCCGAGAAGGCAGGTAGTAAAATGGGAAATGCTCTTCCATAAAGGCAAGCATGTCAGAATAAGCCATTTACCATAAATTCCTTCTAAAACACCCCAACTGTAACAGAAGCAAATATCATATTGGCAATACCATAATGTTTGCATTCACACACCAGCTGTTACTCTTTCCCACAGGGTCTTGTTTTTTAAAAGGCTGGTGAAAGACGTTTTTGTTAAGCAACAGATCTAGTCTTATTTCCTATATTGGCTGCTTATTTTCCTTTGGGACTTTGGATTTTTCTTTATTTTTGTGGTGTTTTTGCCCAAATATAGTGGATTCTGTTTCCAGAATATTTTTGACAGGCTGACAGAGAAGTGTGGTACACCCTGTAATTTAAAGCAATGCGTACTCCTCTTATGGATTATTGGATTATCAGCTTGTAGGTTTTTTAAACATTATGTATGACTGAGTGCTGGAGTAGTTGGCACACTAAATTTATGAATGACTGTTAATGAATAAATTTCACTTACTGAAACTGAAATAGCAAAGCTATTCCTGGACCAGAAAGGCTGGTAGACTTTTGGCCTGTAATAAATTGAACACATAGCACAAAGCAGAAGAAAATAAACATTGCTCAGTCAGTTCTGAGCAGGAATTGCTGAGGTTTTTTTCCTTGTTTTGGAAATTATTGCGGTACACAAAACAATTTGGTTTCAACATCTTCCTGTAATTGAATTAAAGCATTTTCAAATTTTCTTAATTTCAGGGAGACTGAAACTTCCAGAAATATGTTTTTTTTTAAATACTATATGACACAATCATATATAGTACCTGTAGGTATATGCCTATATATATAATTTATAACAGTGTAAACATTTAGATTAGAACCTGAAGGGACTGGTTTATCAAGGTTCTGAATGCCCAGGACTTTCATTGATGTGCTGAGAATCTGTAAGTGCTCACATGTTTTGTGTGATTCATGTGTCATAAGTGTGCATCATAGAACAGGATTAGCAAGACAAGTATGTATCAATTTCACTTGTTCAGGCAGTTCAGTGTAGAATCTGTCAGGTGCTCTAATGACAGGGCCATAGGAATCTCAAGCTTCAAAATGCATTCTTTTTGTTTGTGTGGCTGTTTTGTTTTCCTTTTGCCTTCTAGGTTATTTATGGACAACATTCCAGAGCATTTGTGTATGGTTTTGATGGTGTGGTGTTTGTTTTCTTGTTGTTGTTGTTTTAAGTCTCTGTGGTTTAACACGGTTTAACTAAAGAGTTCATTGCACATAGATATGCTTCCTTTTAGTCCACCCCACTATATTATGCAGTTCTGCTTCACACTTGTGACTAAGATGAGAAAGGATGGCTCTGAAATATTGGCTGTTGTGCGTTGCTTTTCAGATATTGATGTTTTTAGTTATTTCTAGACATTCTTTCTTGATTTGCCTAACAGACAAACATTAAATGCTTTGAGTTCATGTTACAATTTTGCTGTCTTTGACTTTTCTGTGGAATTACAGGAAAAGTGAGGATATCCGTATTTTTATGCCTGGAAAGGTTTTAGTGTTCAAAAGGAAAGAGACCGCTATCTAGAAAAGTCTAGCCAGTATCAGCAGGTCTGCTGTGATTCATAAAATAATAAGTATTATATCAGTGATGTATATGTAAATAATGTCTGTTTTTTTCATGTTAAATTATAAGATGAGACTCTGAAATACACAAATGCAGAAGTAAGAGCCATGCAACTGAAATAGTCTAAGACTGAGCAAGCTTGGGTAGTGCAAGAAGGGTTGCTTTTTTTTTTTTTCAATTGCATGTATATGTCACCTATCACTTGTTATAGGAGGCTGTGTTATTCATGCAAATACAGAAGAGCTTCTACCCTCTAGTATTTATTTTTGTCCATTTAATAAAAACACTGCAAGGGGATATGGACCAGAAACAATTCTTTAAGACCAAAACTGTGCCTTCTCCTACCTTACCCTTAATGAGAAACTAAAAACATCTAAACTGGAGTCAAAATACACCTAGTTGATAAGGGATATGATAGCAAAAAGCTGCCCACACCCGCTTTGACTTTAATATAGATTCTACAAGGGAAGGGTCTTGGAAACAACACGAAAGAAAAACACAGTTGGGAAGGAAGGCGATTCTTTGCTTTGAGTGACTGTAGACATAGCAAGCTGTGGAGGCAGAATGAGCACTCCTTGAAAGGGAGTCTCTCGATTTCTCCAGATAACAGAGCTAAAGCAGTGAGAGCATCCCACGGAACTCACCTTAACCTGCAATCTGAGGATGGGGAGGGGGCGAGTTGGGAATATTTACCCGGGCAAATTCAAGTGCAGCATTCCCAGCCGCCACTAGTTGTCACTTTGCAACCAGCCGGGGTCGATGTTTTCAGCACTGCGGTTAGCGAGATTGCAGTGCTAATTAAACGGAGTAACTCCCAAAGCCGCGGAAAGTCCCGAGCCCGGGACTGTGCCATAGCCGCTCTCGGGGAACCGAGGGGAGGCGAAAAGGCAGCTCGAAGAAGTCAGAATACCTCTTTCCTAAGTCTGAGGCTTTGCCTAGAGGCTGTGCCCTGAGCTTGGGGTGGGCACGGCAGGGCAGCCCAGCAGCGCCTGCTGTGCACACACTCCTCCCGTAAAGCCGAGCCTTACCTGAAGAAAACGATCGTCTCCCACACGTAGACTCCAAGCGCGTTGACGTTGCACATTTTTCCAGTTCTCGCTGTTAGTGCAGTCTTTTTTTTTCTTTTTTTTGTACTCCGTGAGGGTGGGCCGGTGGGGTTGGCCAATAAAGTAACCCGGCACTTGGGGAGAATGGGTGTGGAGAGCGAGCACCCCTCGGCAGGCAGGCTTGGCAGGGGGAAGGCCGGGGGGGGGCTCCGGTCGGCACCCCGGGCAGTAACAGGGCGGGCGGCTTGGGTCAGCACCCTGGACAGCGCTACCGGGCGCCCCTCCCGATCAGCACCCTGGACAGCGGCGGAGCGCGGCGCTCCGCGGGCGCCTGCCCAGCGGCCGGCGGCTCCGCTCCGCACCGGCGCTGCCTGGGCTCGTCCCGCCTCTCCGCCTGTGCCCCCGCCACCGCCACTGCAGTGGTGCTCGGGGCCGGAGGAGCAGGCTTTCCCGCACCGAAATCTCCCTTCAGCGGGATCTGGCTCCGGACATCAGGCTGGCAAGAGGGGAAGACGCAGGGGGTGTAGGTTTGCCATCAGGGTGGTGAGGGTAGGATGGGGGCGGGGGGGACGACCCTCAACAATAACCCGGGGCTTTAATCTCCGTCGCTAGCCGGGTGTCTTCCTAATTACATCCACAGGAATTTGTCTGTGTGGAGCCGTGCTGCAGTCCCGGTTGTCTTGCTTTCCTGCCCGCCGTGCGGCTGCTGTTGATTCCTGCTTCCTGGGCTGTTTTCCTCCCGAATAAGTTATTGCTGCTGTAGGGAAGGTGTCCCATTGCTCAGGGCTAGAGCAGAGGGAAGTGAAAGGGAAGTTTCTTGGGAAGCACTCCCATTGTGCTCAGAAAGAAAGTGGCTCAGTGTCCTCCTAATGCATCTCATTTCCCCTCTGCCCTCTCCCCCCTGCTAGGACTCACCAGATCTTGGGAGTTTCTTGCTGCATTAATTTACTAAACTAAAAAAAAAAAAAAAAAAAAAAAAAAAAAAAAAAAAAAAAGAGAGAGAGAGAAAAGAAAAAAAAAAAAAAAGGAGGGGGGAGGTGGAGACGAGGGAAGGCAGAGGGGAGGGGGTAACTCAGCCTCTCCACCATCCCAAGGCCCTCCTCTTAGCTGTGCTCATTGGTCTTGGGGCTAAAAAAAATACTCAGGAACGTGGTTGGATAAACGCATGTTGTTCCGCAGAAGCTGTTAACCTTTGAAGCGCTGATACGTTTTGGTTTATTTCAATTTTTTTAACCCGATTTGCTGTCTTTTTAAGAAGTCTGTGAAATCGTCTCCCTTGACAGGGCAAGCGTAACATGCCTTAAGTCTCCATCTCGTGGAGGACCTGCTTGGCTAGCAGTTGGTCTGTGTTGCTGTTGGCTTTTAAGGAACGTCTCTGTGTTGCCTTTTTTTGTTTGTTTTTGCCTTTTCACTTTTTTTTTCCCCTTATTTTGCATTTGGTTTTGCAAAGAGGTTGGCAAACACCAGAGCCATCAAGGCCAGGGCAGGTAAGAAGCATTTCTTATCGCAGCTCCAACATTCTGGGCTCAGCTGTGTTCACAGGGTGCTGAGTGTGTTGGCTGGGGAGGAATGGGCTTCTTAGTCACTTTGTCAGCGTGTTGCTCTGCTTCTCATCGTCTTCTGAGAACTGAATTTAAAATTTAGGTCTCCTCAATCATATAGGATTTCCTTCTTCTCTCTTGTCCCAGTGTAACAGAATTTTTCTTCTCTAAGTTCTGTTTTGTTTACTTGTCCTGTGCTTTTCAAAAATCACTATGGTGAAGAAACAGTCACTTTTAACCCCTTTTTAGCTGTGGAGGTGAAATGGAATGCTTGTTCCACCACTACTGTAGCTCCCCAGGCTAGGTAATAACTAAGTTTTTCTTTTCACTTTGGGTTGTATCTCAAAGGATCTTATTGCTATACTTAAAATTCACCTGATGTTTTGATCTGTTTTTATTTATTTTGAAGTAGGATGTTTACTTATTTAATCAGACAGAAATGTCTTTTGGGTTATCATTCAAAAGAAAAGGGAGGAAAGACCGGTTTGGTTTCTAGCCATTGATACAGAAGGAGTTTAATCTGATTTACTCCAGCTACTGGGTTTCAACATCTAGCTAGATTAATAACAGGCTCTGATTTCAACTCACAGAGGTTCCTGGGGGTGCAATTCCTTGTAGTCTTTCCTATCTGCTGCTTGTTGGCGCCTCACTATACTTGTTCTCCTGGTATTTATCCCCACATGGATAAGCGGCTGTTACTGTGTTTTTCTAACCCCCAGTGTGCTGACAGACCAGAGGAGGAACTCCAAACTGGCAATGTTAGCAGGACCCACACAGTGACAGAGAAATGGTATTTCCCTGCATTTTTACTGGGAAGCACAACAAAGAGCAGGCAGCAGAATCATTTCTTGGCATCTGTGGGTTAAATCTAGAGGCAAGTCAGCCTTCTGGTTCCCTTAGAAATGGGTGTTTTAAGAGATTTGACTGTCTAATATGTTTTCTTCCTTGGTTGTAAGTTTAATATTCTTGATACCGAAGGTATCTGGACTTGTTTCCTTTTGTCCTCACTTGCTCTCCTTGCACTACCTTGGGTCTGGAGAGTAGGGTGGCTGTGCATGAGATCAAGAACAGATGAATCTGTGTGTATAAACACAAAGAAGACTCACAACTGTTCCCGTTAAAGAGCCTCAGAACTGCCTTTTCCAGGGAAAGATCTGATCTGCTTTGCTGTCATCTATCCTGGTGATGATGGTGACTGAGTGATTTGTGTGGGCCTGACGATGGTTCTGCTGAGATTCAAACATTTCTTCTTACTGGAGAGAAATAGGGGTGGTACTTGCTTTATTATTTGGGAAAACGGAGACAAAAATAGGTTGCAACAGATGTTTGGAGCGGGTCTAGGAATCAAGATGACTTAGATCAGGGAGCAATGTCAAACCAACCAACAGCCAACCAACTCCTATTGAAACCTGTCCATAGGGATATCCATGGTGAAGTTACCCAGATTGGTTCAGTACAGTGCCTGATTTTTAGCTGCTTCTTGCTCTCTGAGAAACTAAGGGCAGATGAACTGGAGATCTAATAATGGCTGTGTCGAGGGTTAAGATTGCGGGGTGACAATAAAACCCTGGCAGATGTATTGTTAACCTCCTCTCCCCCCCCACTTCCCCCTTTTGCCCCTCCCTCTCCCCCCTTCCCACTAAGGACAGGCGATCGGGAGGGAAAGAAGAACAGAGAGAAGAGAGTTGGAAAAAATTAAAGATGTTTTACTAATGCTACTAATAAGAATAGAGAAAATAATACAAAATATACAAAACCAATCTTGAAAGTCTCAGCAACTGCAGAGCCGGCCACCAAAGTCCTGGATTAGACTCTGCAGCCAAGTGGAGCTGGATTCAGTCTCTCACTAGGCCTCAGTTTTCAGGGACAACCAGCGAGATCCTCTCCTAAGGTCGGCCATAAGCAGAAGGGAAAAAAGGGAAGAGATCCTCGTGGTCTCCCACTTTTATATGAAGTATTCACGTGAATGGAATGTTATACACAGTTGGTCAGTTTCTTAGTCACTTGTTTCTCGTCGCCCCTCTCGCGAGATGTCCATCCATGCTTATCAATATGTTTGCATTCCATTGCTAGGTTTACCAAAACATGGGTCTGGTTCTCCAGGAAAATGCAGTTAATATGAAGGCTTTAGCTGACAGGCAAAATTCACTGAAAGAGAAACTTGTTTTTTAGCAAAACCAGGACAGGCTGGAAGTCAATTTTATCACTGTTACTATAAGTAACCCCAATCATCAGGTGCTGGTTGGCAGAACTCCTCTCCCTGGATCTGTCCTGCCTTGCTCTTCAGTTCAGTTTAGCTCTCTGCTTAGTTTTGCTGTAGTATGTTGTGATTTTTTTTAGACTGTTTACTTGCCAGGTTTCTTATTTTTTCAAGCAGAATCCAAATGGTTTTGAAAGGCATTTGTCTTTCTTTGGCACTTGTACAAATGACAGAGTTGAAGATAATTTACAGTGATGCCAAATGAGGGTCTTAATTGGAGCTACTTGTGTTTTCACCTTGTATTTATCAGTTTGTTTCAAAGTGACGAGTCTTATAAAGCTCACTGTAGGTGGAATTGTCTGGGAGGCTTCTGTGTTATCTTCATTCTGGGCTATGAGTGATGAATTTTGTTCAGCGTAAGATACCACAAAGATGGTTATTGCAGGGTAACTGCTGGAGTAGGATAAAATGTCATCTCATTTAAGAGGTCGGTATTTACATATAAACTTTTAGGAGCAAGTCAATCTTTTAAAAGTTGTGGCCAGCAGTGAAACATCACTGCTGCAACAACCAATGGATTGGACTGAATTCTGTGTAACCAGGAACTAGGGGCCAGAAAAGTGTCTACCAACTACTTTTTTTTTTTTCTTTCTCTTCTTTTAAGCTGGAGCAAAACTTACCTTGATACTTTGAGCTGGGGCAGGTTTTTACAGCCATGCACATCCACCCACACACACAAGGTGTTGTTACTATATACAACATTTATGTTCTCATAAATGTGTCTAGTAGTCAAGTAGAAGTGTTTTGTACAGAATTGCTGAGGCCTCCATATCCTCCTCCTTCCTTACAGGCTGTGCAGGTACTTGTGAAAGAAACCAGCTACATTATTGTGTGGGGTTTTTTTTCTGGTGTGTTGTGGTGGGTTTTGTTGTTGGTGGTGGGTTTGTTTGTTTGTTTGGTGTGGGGTGTTGTGTTTTGTGGGTTTTTTGTTGTGGTTTTTTTTGGTTTGGTTTTTTTTTTGGCTCTTGGCAATGGAAATATTTGCATGTCAGATATCTAAAAGAAAAAAAGAAGCCATGTAAGATCCCTTTTCTTTTAATGAATAAAAAGGGTCTGATCCTCCATCCACTTCAATTAAGCTTTTTGGCTCTGAAGAGAGGTATGGAACTGCTCTTGTTAACGATCTCAGTTTCCAATGCACCGGGAAGTGCTGATAACAGGGCAGCTTTTCACATCGCATTAGAAGAAGAAAAGGCTTTTCACCCATTGGAGATGCCTTCAGGTTTCATAGCACTGCTGAGATGTAATGTATCAGTAGGGGCCTGTCCCTGGTAGAACATGTTTCTTGCTTCAGTATCAGTGTTCTCTTGAATTGTCCAAGTTAGCGGACACACTTTGAGGTTATTTTACTCATGCAGAATGGCAGCTCTGGCTGCTTCATTGCCACCCAAAGCAGTTATTTCCTAGTGCGGTAAGCAGTGATTTTGAGAGGTCATTAGGCAAAAGACTTATTACCAAGCTGCATTTTATTTTATTGTTTGAAACTCTGCCCCTGTGGATTTGCAGAATTTACTGGAGCTTCACTGATATGAGCTACTTGTTTGGCTTTCATAAAAACATCTTGATTTTACCCCTCTGTTTCAGGCAGAGAGCTGATGTAGGGTTGGGTTACTACGGGCACTTCTGCACTAGATTTACTGATAACTATTTTTGAAAATTCTACTGGAGGTGAAAGATGCCATTTGAAAATCTCAGCTGGGTTGTGTGCAAGTTGAGATGCTTACCTCACCTAAAAACCTTGCCTCAGGTGCCGTATTTCATGCCTCAGGTGAAAGACAGAACAGGGATTTTAATATACTTGCTAAGTAGCTTGTTATTGCCTTGGGCTATATATTTCTTTGCAGCTTGCTGAGTCAAACCCTATGACAGGTACAAGCCCTCTTCCATGCCATCTCTCAGCCAACTGTTTGCAAAGGGCTTGCACGAAATTTCATCCACTGAGGAACTGCAAAGTTTGTTCAGTGTGCTCTGTTTTGTACATTTTGTGTGATATTATTCACCAGCTGGTGAAGGGAATTAGACAATGTGGACTAATCATTGGATTCAGCAAAAGGAATTTGGCATAGTCATCTTTGATGACTTGTCTTCTGCCAAATCTGAATGAAGGGAACGCTCCTCTTTGGTGCAATCTTGTACACACTCTACTTGATCACACCACTTGATGAGGCTCCTCCTCTAAATGGCTGCCAGCATGAATGAATGGAATCTCTTGACTTTCTTAAGATACTGATGATTAATGACCTTTCTATTGCACAGTGGGTATTACTAAAGTCTTATGTTCGAGAAGGACACTGAATCTCCAAATCATAATTATTTTTGCTTTAACTTTAAGATTTGGGTTTGGTTGGTGTTTTGTTTTTGTGTTTTTTTTTTTTTTTTTTTTCCTATCAGAATATGAATTCGCTTCCCTCATCAAAATATTTAAATAATGATGGGTTCTAATGACTCTCAAGGCAGATAGCTTCTCTGTCTACAGTTCAACTAATGCAAGGTCACTAAAGTGCTACAGGTTACAAGTTTGCAGTATAGTTTTGTTGCTGTCTTTACCTGCTGTGTGCCTGGAATAGTTGAAAGTTGCAAAGCTTTTGCAAATTCCTGCTAAGCATCAGTGACCTGTATTTATCAAAAGGAATGGAAGTGTAAAATCTGGGCTGTAAACAGAGTGGAAATTTTTTTTGCAAAAATATGCTAGCTCTGATTTCTGTGCCTCCCTCCCCCTCCCAGTGCATCAATACATCAATACAATTCTTTATGGTAAAAAAATTGGTGTGTTATTATGCATTTCCTTTGGACAAGTGAGAGAAAAGAAACTGAAATCCATTAATGATGTTGCACCATGCCAGTATTTTTTCTTTTATATACTCTTCCCTCCCCATGAAAATAGTTTTGTACTACAGCAACTGAATTGGACGAAAGTGATTTATGTAGGCTGTGCAAAAAGAAAAGGCTTTGTTAGGTTTCAGGGAGGGCACGAAAGACTGAGGGTGAGAAACAGCTTGGCTGAGACATGGGGAATCACAAGCCCCTCATTAAATCTCCATGCCTATGACCAGACACAGCCTCACTTTGCATTTGCTGCTTGATTACTGAATCTACAAAGCTGTCGTCTGGAAACAAAGGCAGTAAATCAAATCAACAGGCATCTTTCAATGGGATCTAAAGAAGCTTGTGATGTTGAATTCTCCTTTAGCTCATTGTCTAAATGTAGCAGATGCTAAAATGTGTCCACACACATTTCTGCTTGCACATGAAAGTGCAAATATAACTCAGCTTTTTAACTCTTCATGTAATGTCTCATGGTCTTAACACTGGATAGATGGATAGACTCCACTCTGTGAGAAGAAATCTCCTTTTCTCCCCCCAGATAAGTTATCTGTGGGAAAAACACTCCCTTCATCTGGTGTAGAATTGGTGTATAATTCTATTTGACAGCATTTTTTTTTTCTTGAACCATCTTGGGCTGTGATAGGGAAAGTAAAGCAGGGAGTAGTGCTGGCTTGAAGCAGTGTAATTCACTATCAGGGAGAAAGAGAACTGTGGTCGCTATCACCTGACTTGTGTGTGGACAAAAATATTTGAGATATTTCTGATATTGCACTTTTTGTATTCATATTATTTGAAGTGAAAGAACCTGGCAACAGGTCAGAGCTCAGGTACTGAATTAAGTTTCTGAAAGCTTTATTGTACAGACACTAGCTATTCTAATGCACTTTTCTTAGTACTTGAAAGCTGACTGAATTGTCTGTGGAGGAATAATCAAACTATTAGAACATACATATATACACACATAAATAACATAATGTGTTATATGTAAGTGTGTGTGTATATGTAATAACCAATAACACCTGCATGGGCTTTCTGGGTAAGAAATATAAGCTGAAACCATAACATCTTTTTTCTTTCTGACGTGTGTTGTAGAGAACCCAGCATAAGATCATAGCTCCCAAACCCTTAGTAGCACAGTATGTAATCCATATATATCATCATATGACATGTGGTGTGATAGGTAACCCAGAGAGCAGCTCTGTATTTAGCAACATTCCTGCAGGCTTGGTAGAAGCTTCTACCCTTACTAGTCCACCAAAAATAGGTGGACACTTTTTGCTTTCCAGAAAGAGATTTCATTGTATCTCCAAGCTATCCGCTGGAGTCTCTCACAGGGAAAGTGCTTGCAAATCTGGGCTGTGTTGTGTGTCCTGCCTCAAGGATATGCATATCCATTTCCAGAAATGTTCAAGAACTCCCAAAGCCTCTTTTTCCCACATAAAGTGCCATCCATCTCTTCAGAAGACATTTTTCACTTCTAGATTTTTAAACCAGGAAACACTTCTGTTCTAAAGTCTGTGGCTGCCAGATTGCAGCTGTCCTACTTGTTGAATTCCTCTGGGCAACTACTGGGATAAAGAACTGACATTCAGATTTAAAACACTTCGTGGCTTCCAAAGGTGAGCTGTGACAGTACTTACTTTATCTCACATGCATAGAGTTTTCAGATCCTGGAGACGGGCTGCTTCTCATTTAACTGACATTCCTGGTAAATCCAAGGAATCCTAGAAAAGTCTCTTGCAAGTCTCAGCATTCCAGAAACCTGCAAAAGTCTCATATAGGATAACTCAAAGACTGTGCAGGAATGTCTACATCTATGTCTTTGTCCTATGAATGTGCACAAGCAGCTGTCTAATTCCAACTGAGCAGAAATTTGTGAGAACCTCTATGAGGTTATGAGAACCAAAGCTTTACAAAGGCTCATAACTTGGCTGAAGTTGGACAGGTCTCCCTGGGAAGTGTAAGAGGCACATCTGCCAGCCCTACTGAATCTAAATATTCACTCAGAATTACTGGGAACAGGTTAGTGCATATATAAATTAAACAGAGGGATACTATTTTTAGGACTGCTTAACCAACACGTTTTCCTCAAAAAGCCTGCACTAATTTGGTGGAAAGCTTACGAGAAATCCAGTACAGAAAACGCCACAATAGCAGAAGATAGACAAAGTAATAAATAGATGGAATGGGGTGTTCCAATGCATTTTAGGCAGTCTGAAGCACAGACTCTTCTCCTGGCATTGGGTAATATGATGTATTTTCCTGTAAATTCCAGTTAATGCTACATCACCTACCTATAGAGGGTGTGTCTATGCTCCTGGATAAAACCTGAGACCTCTGGGAACTTGTCTGTTAAACAGTTTGTTGGCCCAATAAAATGGCTCACGTGGCAGTGCTGTATATTAGAAATCAATACAGCTGCACTTTCCTTGTCCTAGCAGAAGAACGGAAAGCTCAAGGGACTGATTAAGTTCTCTTTGCTGAAAAAGCTGCTGCATCCTGAAACATTTTAAATAAATGCTGTATGTCTACAGGTTGTTCTGCATTTAATTCAGATTTTATAAGAGGCTTGCTGTACACTAAATGCATATTGATTATAAACAGCTTATTTACTGTAAACATGTATCCTATAATGAGATTTTAAATACTGTGTTTTAATTATTATGATGAGCTGTCCTAGTGAATTGTCATTGGCCAGATTTTCTTGATGATGTGTCTGAATTCAGTTATCCATTTGCCATCACAGTCCCATAAATAGTTATTTACTTACAGAGTGTTTTAATAAACCAGATAATGTACATCATTGTACATATGTATAGCCCTCAATGATGCCAGCTGGTCAGACTTTTTCCTGAGGCTGGTGCTTTTAGGAAGGAGAAATCTTGTCTCTCAGTTGTCTCTGGGAAAACACAAGTGATGCAGGTGTGGAGTGTATTTGACAGATTATCAAATTTGTAGGTGGCTGAAGATTTTGATGGTAAATGGGGGTTTTAATGGGGACCAGCACTTCTTGCTCTTTTGGACTTGTGACACCTCTGGACACTACCATTAGTGAGGAGTCAGATGTGAGGACTTCTGGAGAAGCTTGGCTGTGGTGGGGCATGGGTTTTTGTGTGCAATGTGTGACGGCAGTATGGGTACTTTCTGCCAGCCCTTGTGATGCTGAATGCAGGTGACATGTATCGATGAGTCAGGTTTGTCCCTAAATGCCTCTTAAGAATCCAGGGTTAAAATATCAAAGACGACCTAGCTGGGAAGGGAATTAGAGCTGCCTCAGGGCCAACCTGTGTCTGTTTTTCCTGTTCCAAGACCCAAACTGGAAGGGTATTTTATTCTAGTATTTTATGTGTGTGTACTTCTCACTGAGTGACATCCCCCCATCCCTCACCCCTTCTCCCGCTGCCCCCTCCAAAAAAAAAAAAAAAAAAAGAGAGAGAAAGACAAAGAGGATTCTGTTGATTTTATGTTGCCAAGTATGGGTGAAACTTGGTGCACATGATTTGTGCAATCACCTCTTATCATTTCCATAGGAGAAGCAGAAGGAGGGAGAAAAGGGGAACCTGCTTTGTTGCTAAGATGGGAGTTAATAATCAGTTTAATTCACAATCTCTAGCTCTTTGAAGGAGTTGCTAGTAAGTGTTTGTCTTCTCTTTCCCTCCCACTCTTTTTCCCCTAGGAGCTAGTGAGAGAGACAGACAGCACTGATCACAGAAGCAAGATTGTAAAGTAGAGAAGAAATCCCCAGTGGAAACTCTTTAATCTGCCTCTGGAAAGGGCAAATTGTGTTAATAGGACAAAACCATAAAGTTTAATATTAATTACACAGATTTGGGGAGGAGCATGTGAAAGATGGGGGCAGAGAATAGACTGAAGGAGAGACCTGATTGCAAGTCTCTTGCTGCAGCAGGTAGCAGCAGCCAGCTGAGCTCTGTCTCCTCAATCAGCAAGGGGAAGTTTATCTGGACCTCATACCAGCTGAATTCTGGCAGCAGGAAAGCTTCATGTGTTGCAGGCAGACACAGTTTCGCTGTATATTCCTGATGGGGATGTCAGATTTCTGAGTTTGGTCAGCAAATAATAGGGTGTGTAAAAGATGAGAAGAAATATGTGGGTTGGATTTCATGACATGGAAGCCCCTGTTTATTTGGGCTCTAGGGTATCTCACCACACACAATCTTAGCACACTGGAAACTCTCTACTAAGTCCAGCTTTAGCCTAGACTTCTGTCTTAAATCAGGTTTAACAGTGCACGTGGTGCTTGGGCTACCTAGATGCAGCTACATTGTCATGTCCTTCTGAGTGGGAACAGCCTCCTTCAGCACAGAACTACTTCAAGTTTCAATGGGCTATTTGAATATGTTAGCCAAATGCTCTGAAAGTTCCAACAATCATGTCTTTCAGTTCAGATCTGAAAATGGAGCACTGATCGGGGAGGGAAACACTCCGGTCTGATATATTCAATATCCTGGAGTTTCTCTTTCGAGTTTGAATCCCTTGGTGGCGTCAGCTCATGCCTACCATGAAAAGCTTGTTTCTGTTGCAGTGCAAACATGTTCCTCTTTGATATAGCTTATCCTACTGTGGAAAGGATGAAGATTTTTTCATTTAGTAACCTAATACAACAGATGCATAAAAGAGACCTGGTATTTGGTTCCAAGGCCAATCTGAGTGGCTTGTGGGCCCAATGTCAAACAATGGGATGGTGTGGGCAGCTGAACTGGGCTGGTGAAAAACATCATGGGCGCAGAGCAAAGGAGGAAGAATGTGTCAGTGTAGCAGTAACTTCTCTCATGCTCATCTCTTGCACGCTTGACTTAATGCAGCCCTATCAGTTTCAGCTCCTGCTGCTGCTCATGTGAACACTCCATTTAGTTCCCATTTCTTTTCTCCAAAGTGTGATAAAAAGATGATAGGAGATTTAATTTCCAGAAAGGGACACCCAGGCAGGCAGCAGGATGCCAGCTGTTGGATAGATTAATGTGGGAAGGTTTCCTATCAGACGTTCAGAGTCTCTGTTACAGAGAAGCAATTTTTCTTAAGAAAAAAAAAAAAACAAACGTAAAACATATAAATATCTCTTTGCTGACGAAGCATCTTGGTGATGTTCCATTATAAGCAGGATGAACACGAGTTGGATTTCATCTGACCTTTAAATTACTTCCGTTTTATCGGTGCAATTTTATCAGCAGCTCTTTAGAGAATGAGCCCTTACTTGGAATTAATAGGTTCCTTCATTGCAGGAATCTGAGACAGGCCTCTGAATAGCCCAGCCAGAGTGTGTTTTTCCAGAAGAGGTCACATCTGGAGCAGACAAGTACACTGGCATGTAGGAAGAATGCTTGGTAGGGTTGATTTTTGCCCTGATTTTGCCTGTATTCCTTATAGAAAAAAGTTCACCACAGGCAAACAGTGGCAGAGGCAAAAATCCTTATTCTTCTCTCTGTACTGCAGACCTCTGGGGGCAGAAGATGGACTACTATTAGAAAGATGGACTACTATTAGAAAACTCCAGAGTGAACAATGGTCACAATGGCATGTGTTTTCTTTCACCATCATTTTTCACTTGATCCACACATTCTTATAGCAGGATGTCACCTCTCTCTGTTTGTTCCTCCCATCCTGGATCACCTCAGGGCTGCTTTAAACAATGACTCTCCTGCATTTGGTGAGGAAGGTGGAGTTTTATAATGGAGAAATATCCTGTTGATAGTAGTTAATCTCCTTGTTTAAAAAAATAGACCTATTTCATCATCTAATGTAATGATAAATTGCAGTGATTCAGCAGGGAAGGAAGGTGTATTAATAGAGATGATAATAAATAGGCTACAGAGAGATATGGGAAAATAGTTTTCTCAAATAAGGAGCTTATGGGAAAAAAATGCGGAGTGAGAAGTCAGAACTGAAATATTCACTGTCATTGTTATCTCTCTGTACCTCACACATCACCACAAAGACCTTCCCTTGTTGTCTTGGACTTGCTATTTTAGGTTAGATTTACACTCTGAATGATGCAAGAAGAGAAACACCCAGGGATGACCTGTATGCTCTTCAGAGCAGTGGACATGCCTCTAGATCCAGAACAGTCATGAGAATATTCTGAGTGAAGGCAACTGAAACCATCTATGAATTTGGGTTGAATTTGTAGAATTGTTTCTGACAAACTTCCAACTAGAAGCTGAGAAACACAAAATACTTAATTTTTAATATGGAGAATGGAATCTGGAACTCTAGGGTCTTGTATCCACTTTGTAGACACAGTCAGCCATGTGGCGATTTCCATCCTGTACCTTTAAGTGGAATGTTTAGATTCAGGTTAATAGTAATTTGTCAAGCTTAATGTCTGTCCATGCAAATGCTGATTAAGTTTGCTGGGGACAAAAACTGGGCATTACATTTTCACATACTTGCTGACAAGAGTCCTTGTTAGGAAATTTTGTTTAGATGTGAAGATACTGTTATTTCTCCATGTGGAGGGGAAAAAAATGAATCTGCATTTCTGGCAGGGCTTTTATTGAACACGGAACAGGCAGAAGCTGTTAATCTTCTGAGAACTTTACCCCTTCAAGTCCTTTGCTTCTCCCAGGAGAGACCGAGGTGGAACATTTTTCCTGTAGGCCACTCGAAAGATTTCACTTGGCAGATAAATGGGATGCTTTAATGTTTTGTTTTGGTGAACAAAAAAGCTAAGTTTTGACAAGATTTGTGTGCTGTCTTTTTCCTGTTTGGGCCAGCAGCTAAACCAGCTCCCAGTGGTTCTGACTGGGCAGGCTCGTAGAAGCCCAGCATTTCTGTCTGCTGCTCTTGTGAACTGAAGAGCGATCGTCTTGGTGCTAGTTAATAAACAGTTATTAATCATACTTGCTTTCCTTCTCCTCTGACAGTAGGAAAAGGTTGGGAGATGCAGAACTTTGCCTCTCTCCCTCAGAGGAAGGGAGAAGATGGGTCAGGGAGAGGTCTCACCTGCTTGGCATGGAAAGCAACCGGTGTGTGTGATGCTATTTAAGGAAACATAGATTAGAAGAGGGGAGAGAGAGGGAAAATCCCTCTATTAGCGAACTCATTAGTGCTGGGAAAAGTCAAACCAAATTGCTCTTCAGAAAAGCACTGTCTAGCTGGATTTATTATTCTCTGTAATTAGGGCCAAAAAAGGATGGAGTGTGGTACAAGCAGGGGTTGAGAGAGAAAAAGTGGCCTGTTCAAAGCTTAATTACTCAAGTTGAGAAGTGGCATTTGCAACAAAGAGGGAATAACATCACAATGTTGTTATATCACCTGGAGAGCCTGTGTTTTGCTTGCAGGCTGTCTGTAGATCAGAAACACTGGGTGGGAGACGATTTAAAGGGATTTGAGCATGACAGATGAGAGGTAGGACACCTGGATGTGTTCGTACATTGACACTTAGACTGCACCTGGACCTACTCTGGTGAGGTGCATATACATCTTCATTGAGTCATGTGGATCTAGCAGCAACACTAACTCTGGGAAACATCTACAGGCTGGCAGGGGTCAGGGTTGGACATACTCAGCAGGGGAATAAAACAACAAAACCACACACACACACAAAACAAAACAAAAGCAAACCCAGACCTTGTGTAGAAGTGATGCCAAGCCTCAGCCACAGTTACTGTAGGATATCATATTGCTTTCAAGGGCAGTTTTTCCCTGTTGGGCTTTAGTCAAGTGCTTAGTGCCCTGAGGTTGCTGCCGTGGTACGGAACAGCAAGGGGGAGAGAAGAACCTCCTGTAGCAGGGAATGAGTTCGGGGTTCGTTTGCCTGAGATGAGGAGTCCTGGCTGAGCTGCCAACTAAAAATCATCCTTTGCAGAAACTGATGCAGAAGTGAAAAAAACGGGTTCGCCAGGGAAACCTGCTATTTAGTCACGTGCCCAGGAGAGCCTCTGAAGACTGCACTAGTTGCAAAAGCTTTTGTCTCTGCCTCTTCAAACACAGCTGCCTCGAAGGTTTTCTTTGAAAGAGGCTTTTTGGTGTGCTCCTTTCAAGTAGCAGGAGTTGTGTGTTTGAGCTGCAGGTGGCCCACTTGGAGTCTGAGTGGAGTGTTTGTAGGAGCTGGACAATTTGAAACTCCCTGAGTAGAGAGGAAACATCAGAGGCACGTTAGGCTTATCTGTGCCAGGATGTGGCCCCGATTTCAAAACCACAGTGTAAATTTAAACTGCTTTCATCAAAGAAGCATAAGCCTCTCTGTGAAGAGTCACAGCTGGCTTTAAAAGTAATGTAAGTTATTGATCACAGAATAATCGGCTTAGTTTAGTTTAAGTCTCCTTGAGTTTAGAAGTGTCTGTTTAAAATGTATTTAAAGCAAATAAGGTAATAAAACTTAAGCTGGTATCATTCCTCTTCTACACCTCCTATTAGTATGCAGTTGTACTCTTCATCTTGCAAATACAGCTCACATTGTCCTTCCATAGGGATGGTTAGAAATTTCTTACACATTTACTTCCAATGTGTTTACTTCTCCATGGAGACTCATCCCAATGGCCAGCTGTGGGTACTACAGTTTGAAAGTTCTGCAAGCTCTCCTGGCCTGTTTGAACATGAGTAGCTGTCCTGAGGCTGGTTTGAAATCCCCTGCAGAGCTCTGGTGCTTTTTGTTCCTTGGCTGACCCAACAGTGGTAGTTCTGAGCCAGAGAAAGGTTCAGCTGGTCTCCAACAGTATCAGAAGTGGATGCTCGTGGGAGAGTTGGAAGAACAAGGCAGGGACGTCCTGAAGTTTGCTACTGCTTAAAAAAAAAAAAAAGCTGTGTGAATTTCATGTTTGAGTCTCATTCCTGCACAGAAATTGGATACCTATATCACCCTTCAGTGTCTTCCTAGATGGCGTCAATGCTGCATACATTTCCCCCTGGTGCAGTTTCTCTGGATATGTCTGTGCTGCAGCATAGGCAGCTTTAAATCAACTTGGATCTTTGTAGCTGTCAGACATTTTGCAGCAGTTTGGAGCTGTTCTCCACGCTGCTGCATTAACAGGACTGCTGTGTGCCAGCTCAGATGCATTTTTAAGTGCCTCTGCCCTATGGCAGATGACGGGACTGTAGCACAGATTCACTGGCTGCCAGTGCACAAGCCTTGTGGGAAGCAGGACTGTGCAACAAAACTGCACAGACGTTACCTGAGTTCTTGTGGGTCTACATAGCTCAAACGCGTAATGGTGGCAATGAAGACCTCTCAGCATGACAGGTATACTGTGGTCCTTTCAGAGTTGCCCTGTACATGCTTGAAACTGTCCCTTCACTGTCTTCAGGTGGGTTTAACCCTCTGTGTAGGGCAGAAAAGGTCATACCTGCAGCCTGGCTGTTGCCAATGGTGAAGTAAGTCAACCTGAAAGATGCTTCTGTGAAGCCATCTCTGTGCTAACCTGGAGGTGCTGGGGTGGAGGTGGTTTCAAATTTTACACACCTCTGGTATTTCCAGGCTTGAGAGATGGGAACCCTTCTCTAATACATTGTTTAACTCTGGTGTTAGTCCAGCACCTTGAGCTTGCAGTTCAGTCTTCTTCTTTCTCAGGGTGTCTTGTAGCTCAGCAAATCTATAAGCAAGGAAAGGCTTTTGTGTCTATCTCTCAGCTATTTAATGTTAAGAGGATTTGGTGAGACCTGGTTTACATGGTGAGGGACACATCTTTCCATCTGGAGAGGTGTCTGTGCTGCAGGGATCTGCTGGGCAGGAGGCTTGGCAGGGTGGATTGCTGCATTGTGGAGCTCACCTGGCACTTTGCAGAGTCACTGCTGCAGGGGCTGGGTGCAGCACTAGTTCAGACATCCCACCTGTGTGGTCCTGGGAGAATTGTGCAGCTGCCTCCAGCCTCTCCCTCTCCCTCCTCTTCATCCTTGATTTAATACAAAACTTCCTATCAGTTTGCTCTCTGAAGTCATGTCTTTCTGCAGCACTGAGCTGTTTCCAGAGCAGCTCTGAGAGTACAGTGAGGGAGAAGAGAGACCAGTTTGTTATTGATAATAGCTATCTTTAACTCTACAAATATCCTAGTCTCTGAGGATGTGCCTGAGCTGATGGAAGGAAGGTTTATGTTGATCCAGTTTCTGTGCAACACTTGAAAATTGGCAGGAGAGTAATGCAGAAAATTTCTTTCTTCTCTAGGAAAGCAGAGCATGACTCTGCTTTCTTATACCTTCTTCAGGTAAAATGGGGTTAAGACCTGATTTATACAAAAAGAAAGGATGAGGAAGAAAAAAAAAAGACACGTGCAATACGAACAAGTCTAAAGTCCTCACATTATGAGGTGGTTACACAAACTAGCAGGGCAGAGGAGAGAAGAAATGGGCTTCTGAACTTCTGTAGAGCTGAATGTCTATCAGGTGACTGTAATTTTTGCTCTTGCTCCTATAGGGCCGAGTATCCAGACAGGATATGTCACAGTAGTCAAGGGGCTTGTTTAGGTGAACCGAGACCTACAGCCTTGCAGTGGTACAGACAAGGTTGCCAGGCAGCCACCATCTAAAGAAATCATAAGGGACAGAGCGGGACGGCAGGAAACTTATAGCAAAGAAGTGAAACTGTAGAGAGGGAGAAAGTGGTTGAGTTCTGAACTTGTTGGTTTTCTGTAGTATCAGATATCTCTTTTCTGCTTTGGCTGCCAGAGGCAGGGCCCTGAGTTAGAAGCTTTTGACAGATATTGTATGACAGTTGTTATTTCTAATGAAGTTCCTACTTCAGCCCATCAGAGACCAATGGACACTGATTCTCTTCAGTCTCCATTCACATATTTCTTGTACTCGTAGGAATTTGATGGCAAGACTAGTTTATTGTGGGAGGGGGACACTTGTGTATTTAATAAAAATAGGGATAAAATGGGTGTGTAGAGTTAAATCATTACAACCTGTAGACTGAATTTAGTTCTCAAAATTTGTAGAGGTAAGCACCTTTTAAAAAACAGTCAATGTACAAAATTGGTAAAATATGTACTTCAATTTGACACAGATCCCCAGATTATTTGCAAAGAGTTCTTGCGTTATCTGTTATTCTTGGTGTGCAAGGGGTCATTTAAAGCCTATAGTATCATCAGTGAACCTGGACTGCAAGAAATCCACACTAAATTCTGTCTGGGCAACTATGAAGATGGGGAAAGAAATCGGGCATTTCAGATGGCTTCATGCTATGATAACAATGCTTCTATTTGTGCATTTGTGAGCTCTTTGCTGTCTCTGGGTGTGGGGCGGAGGGGGAAGAAAAACATTTCTGTGCCTGTTTGTGGATGCAGTTCAATAGCACAATATATTTAGACAAGTATCTGCTTTTATTGTTCGTGAATGTTCCTTTTCTTTTTTCCTTTTTTTTGGTTTAGTTCATTTTTTTTTGGAACCTTTAGTTCTAAGGATTACATACATACACATATGCTTAAAAGCTCCTTCCCCACTCTATTGCAGTGGAAACAGCTTCATTAATGCACTAATTAATAATCTCCAGCCGGACGTTACCCAAGAAGATCTATGTGCTCCGAGTTAACATGTGTGTGGCTAACTCTGCCAAGTGGACATCTATTATTTTCTCACCTCAGCCACAGAAATGGCTCCCCTGACAGAGGCATTTTGCTATACCACAATACCCAGAGATTGCTGAATATTCATTATATCTGACTGCCAAAAGTGCTTTGCCAGCATATGGTATGGGAGCCAAGAAGTTTTATTACCTCTTGTCTTTTGCTTTGCTCAGAGAAAGTGGTGTGGCTTATATCGTCTATTCAGTTAACTTTCTCATCTGAGCTCCTTCACTTGTGCTTTGCTTTGAGAAGGGGAATACAGAGAAAAACTCTGATTTAGCCTCAGTGCTTTGGTTCCATGAAAGTGAAATTTACAGCCCTGTTAGTCTGCTGGAAGATTGATTAAAGAAGACAAGCCTTTGAACTTTGTTTCAAACAAGAGGTGGTTGTAATAACTCTAATATTCTGCTTTATATTTCCCTGTGTGAGGGAAGGAGGAACTCCATTTACCTCTCTGTCACAGGGAAAATGAGGGATGTAGGTGGCCTGCATTCAAACAGCAGCAGCCACAGATCCTCTTTGTACCACTGAAAATCACATATGGCCATACTGTGTTGCTTAATAAAACTTATAACTAGCTCATGCTTCTTTATGTGCCTCTAGCCTGATTAAGGGTGAGCAGAAGAAATGACCTCCATGTTGCAGGACCATGGTCTATGAAATCCATCTTCTAGGTGAATGTTAATTCACCGGTATTTCCCAGCCCTTCGTGTTTTCTGCTGATGTACGAACATCAAAATAGCTATACAAATACAGTCTGCGGGTCTACAGGTGCTCAGTATTTTCTGTGGTCAACAGCAAGCAAAAAAATATTATATTGGACATGTACATAGTGAGAATTCTTCTGTTATGTAGAAATAAATGCCAAAATCCTGTGGCCAAACAGCTGTGTACTCTTACAGGCTCATGCAAATTTACAAAATTTCACTTTTGCCAAAATCCTCTTTTATTCACTGTAAGAAAAGCAAAAAAAAAAAAAAAAAAAAAAGAAAAAAGCATCTTTGATTGTTATATAATTACTTAAGAATTTATCTTCATATTTGTGGAATATTACTTTAAAAAGCACTTTTTCTTTGGAGGCCCTCTGCCTATGGTTTGAGGGACTTAAGATCAATCCTTTCCTGTGGCTGAATGGGTTCAAACCTGCTTTAATATTTTTAACAGAAGCCTTCCCTGCCATTAAGGTCGGTAGGCAGGATTTTCGTGTGTGTGAATGAAGGCGAGAACTCCCGCTTCAGTACTTGCACTTCACATGCAATACTTAAATATTCAGCGAGGGAAAGAGCACGTCCCCCGCTGTGTAGAGCAGTCCTGCATATTCTGGGCAGCCCAGATACCATATCTGGTGGGCAAGAGCCCTGGAAAATTTGTGGCTTGCTTGTTGATTTGACACATCCTTGAGAAATGTGAATTCAAGTACCATTAGGTAGAAGAGGTAACTGAATCCCAGTCCTTTCCCTGCAGTCTAGGGGAGGAAAGAAAACAATGTTTTAACCTTATTGTCTGATGAATGCTGTCTGTAACACCTGCCTGAAGCACGTGGCTCAAATCACTGATAACCTGACATGCTGTGTCCACCTTTGTGTTAATTATTGTCCTTCACAAATTCTTTTTAAATTCAAGAGCGTGGCCAATGGATTTAGTATTTACATTTCCCGAGATACCAAGAAGTATTTAACTATGCAATTGTGAAGGTTCTGTTGCACTGATCAAAGCATTCTTCACTGATTGCATGATGAGACATTGTATTCTACTTTTCCTTGTGCTGCAATTGATATTTTCCTTCAGAAGGAATTTAGAGTAACAGTAAATATGGGAATAGAGTGACAAATATGTCTTATTTCTTGGATACTCTGCAGAAATACCTTTGTTCAAATTATTACATGCAAGCAATAGAGGCGGGAAGATGTACACAGAAAATAGTACCAGTGGTGGTAGTTATGTGGAGCTACTCTTATAATACTAGTTTAGATCAGGGGTGGTCTCTATTCAAACTCTCTTGATGTTACTGTTGTAAGATAGTAATTTGGAACGATTAAGCCATATTCTACTCTCTGTAGATCCTAGAGTCAAATGTCTTCCATTCACAAAACCATGTCCTTAAGAACTACCTAACAGGTTGTACACGGAAAATCTGTTCTGGCTATGGAAGCAGAACAGAATAAAATATCTGTGTTTCTGGCTACAGGCATCAGAACTAACAGTGAAAGAATTGGATTTTCTAGTTACTTATTTAATGTTTGCCTTCACTATAGTTAGACCCGCTTTGCAAAATAATAGGTTCATGTACTTTGTTTGCCAACAATATTAATATTTCAACATACTATAGCTAAAATATACTTCTTTATTTGTTTCAGTATTAATTTTTTGTATGCAGGTAAATACTGTCCTTAGCTTCATGGTGCTGAAGATCTGCATTTATTGCCCCCTTCCACAATGTATTTGAATTGTTTACATTCATTTTCTGTTTTGTTTTGTCTTTAATTCTCCATTTCCTTTGATGTAAGAAGATACCAGTGGAGGGTTCTCTGTGTATTAAAAGGTTATTTCTATTTCCCTGAGCATCCTGCCCATGTTCAGTGCATGTCAGTAAAGGCCAGGATATAGGTTTGACATAGTGAGAATACAGAAGTGGCTACAGCCCCATGTTTAGGCAGGTTCAGCTACCAGGGTCACTACATAGGGTCTCCTGCTTGAAGCAAGATGCTGGGAAACAGAGCAACATTTGGGTGAAGATAGAAACATGTTCTTCATTACTTGACCAGGTTGAACATGGAGATGGACATGACTGATTAAAGTGTATAAGCCACTCTGTCAAAAAGGAAGACTCTGTACTGCCTGGGGTCAGGCGCTGGGAAATCTAGTCATATTTCAAGTTTCCATTTTAGACAGTTTCCAGCACGGGGAATTTACTGCCATTATGTGGCTTTTAAATTCCAATGTAATTCAGAACTGCACTTGGGACCAAGATGTACCTTTTTTTTTTTTTTTTTTTTTTGAGACAAAAATATTTAACTTTAGAGGGAGAAATGCCGTGCTTGTACCTTTCATGTGCCAGTATATTTTTAGCTAAAGCACAACTATGCTCTCTTTTTATTTTTTTTCTCTTGTCAAATATAGGATTTTTCCCTTCAAAACACAATATAATAATACTAATTTGATGGCATGACTTTGAAAATGGTTTTGGCAAAAGGGTATAGAAATCCTAATGAAAAGAAAAAACAGAGAAATATAAAATGGGGGCAGTTTCCCATAATAAAATCATCACCTCTTAACAGAAAATACCCATTCTGATGCATACACTTATGTTTATGATTCAGAAATTATTTAGGCTTTTATTGTACTCCACATTTTAATGACCAATTGACATTTAACTACCTTGTGATTACTAATGCATTCAATTAAGCTTTTTGTTCCTTCCTTACTTGAACAAAGAAATCCAGGATACAATAACAAAACCATTTCATCTCCTTACAGCAATATTGAGTCTCTTTCAGCTGTATATTAAAAATCAAGTTTATTCAGTGTTCCTATGTGAAATGAAATACAGAATAGATATTTACTAGTTTTTTTAAAAAAGTAATTTAGAAACTTCTGCTTCTTCCATCAGCACTCAGGGGATCTGATTTGTGTCTCTCACTGACTTCATGCCGCTGATTCCAAAGGAGTTGCTCCTCTTTCTGTCTACATGCGAGAAAAATTAAGTTGTTCTTGCTTGTGCTAGAGAAAACATCTTTAGATCTCGCCAGCAATGCTCCCTGCTTGTTCCCAGTCTGAGGAAGGTCATTGAGGTGATGAAAGACACGCTCCTAACTCATGGGTTTGGTGTCCTGCATGGTGTATCTGAGGTGCTTCAGGTGCACTTTGCTCTGGAGCCGTTCAGTGCAGCTGCTTGGATATGGACAACCACCCAATGCTCTGCCAGCTCACCGAGAGGTTTGCTGATCCCCATACCAGCCTTCTGAGGTCTGGCATAATAGTAGTGATACCAGTATTGGTCCCAGGCTTCAAACCCACCTATTGAAAAAGGGGGATCTTCAAGCTTGCAGATCCCCGTGCATATGTAGCCTCAAACCTGGGCTCTTGCACTGCAGTCTGACCTGCAGCCCAGCAGCAGTGTGATTGACACGTAGCTAATAGAGGATTACAACTTCAAAAGGAGACCATGCAGTGGGAACAGGCGAGTGTTTAAATAACAAAGAGGCTCCTTTTTATGCAAATGCCCCAAGCAACAAAAAACAGAGAGAGGATCTCATCTCCTACCCTCTGAGAGTCTGGGAAGTGTAAGGAAATTGCTCCTACATAGAAGCTTTTATTCTCTTTCCTCGCAGCCGTTGTGTGTCCTGCAAGAAAAGCAGAGGAGATAGTGAACACAAGCTTTCCCTGGGATCTGATTCGGAGGCAAGAGAAGCAAAGTAGGAGACAAGGCGAGGACTGGCAATCTACTTCTTTCCAGCCTTCTCTGTCTCCCACTTTTCTTTTGTTAAAGCAGAACTTGATTTATTTGTTCACTTGCTGTCCTGGAGGAGGCTTGCTTGCCTCCAGAATCGGAGAACTGTGTAACTGCAGCAAGAAGCTTCCAAAATCCATAGCAATAATGAAAGAACAGGAAACAGAAAATTGGATTAAAAGACATCTACCACTTTGGGAGAGTCCCTTTGATCTCCATTAAATTGAAATAACCACAGTGCAAGAGGAGAGTGAAAGTGTATGAGTGTCAGAACAGAGGACAAAATGCCATGAGCCTTCGTGTCTTTGATAAAGGCTTTTGTGAACAGCGTGATTGGCTTGTGCCCATGCTCAGGGCACAGGGCTAATTACACCTGATGTAGCATCCAGGTCATCTTGAGTGGGAGGGTCTGTGATGGAGGAGCAGTGAAAGCTGTCTGCAGACCAATTGGTTAACAAACCTGAAGTCCTCTCATTCTCTAAGGGGCACTGGCTCCCTCACTTCTTTTAGGACTCTTAGAAAATATGTCTCTGAGGTAGCTAAAGCCTGGACTATTGCTAAAAATTTAAGCCAGGATCCATGCACGCAAAAAAACTTCTGTCTCAGCTGGGAATGTGCTGCTGCCCCCCCTCCCTTTCAGCATCCCTCCCTTCACCTATGGCAGGAGGAATTTTCTTCTAGGTTCTGTCTATAGCTGCTGGGTTTGGGGAAGGAGGACTGAAGGGTCAGAATAAAAACACAAGGCAAGAGCAAAACTTTCTCCGCCTGACCTCTGGGCATCGCAAGTTTGACACTGTTATTCCTCAAGTTTTTATTCTAGCAAGGGGCAGCGCTGTGAGCCACTGTCCTTCCCACACTGCTGCTCGTCATTGGAAAACTCTCTGTACCTCCCCCTGATAGAAAATCTTATCTGACTTGACAACAGCTGATTCATTTACGAGCTACAAAACCAACATCAACATTCTGTTGATGAGGGAGGAGAAGATACTACACTAGGAAGATGATAATCTAGAAAGATGTTTTTCTGCACGGACAATTTTGAGGTTTGATTTTTGGAAAGGAGCAGGAAGAAGTTACTTTCATAGTTGCAGAGGAAGGTCCTGTGAACTGGCTGTTGGAATTTGTGTAACTCTTCAGGTGCTTCCAAATTGCAGATTTTCTGCATATTGCTGGTGGGGAATTGTCCCTCCTTACATGTGTGTACCAGAACTTCTACAACATGCTTTTTTGGAGTAGACCCTCTTATTTACTGTCTGTTTGCAAAGTCTGTAGCACAACAGGATTCTCTGCCAGCTGTCCCGAAGATGTTATCTCTGTAATTAATCTTACTGTTCTGCGTGCGTGCACTTGAAATGATGCCGGGGTGGGGAGAGAAATTAATCAGTCTCAGTAAAATCCATAGGCGGAGATCTTCAGTGCTGCCAGTTCCTATGTGCATTCCAATCCCCTGGGCATCTTTGATAATCTCAGCATGTAATTATTATCAGTAAACATTTTGCTGTTGGGAGCAGGTGAGTGCAGCTAGAAGGAACTGGCATGTATCCAAGGAATTTATATGCCACCTTATTATCATAGTAACTGAATCAGGGAATAGATGGTGTGGGTTTTTTTATTATGTTTCACTACTTCGGCGAGTGAGACACATAAAAGTCCATCATCTAACCAGAAGTCTCTGCTCATTTGAGAATTCAAATAGAAATGTACCATATTCTAGTCCAGTACCTAAGATACACCTTTCTTCTCTGTTGTTTCTTCCCTCCATCAAGGGAGTGATGGATGATTTCAGTATGTTGTGGGGTTTTTGTGTGTTTGTTTTATTTTTTATTTTTTTTAATTTTTTTTTTTTACAATCAAATTTTTCTTACCCTTTTTATATTAATCCATGGTATTTCCAGACATTAATTTGTTTCACTGTGATTTTGATTTGCAATAAAACAGTATTTTAATCTGACCTCATGGTTTGGCCGAAATTAGGGTCTTCAACAAAAGTTTTATTTGTAATTGATTTAATGATATGTCCATGTGAAAACAGAAAAGTGGAAGTAAAATAAATGAGTGAAATATCAATGTTCCAAAATAAAATTAAAACCCAAAGCACAAATTCCAAAAAAGATTCAGTGTTGTTTTTTTTTTGAATGAAACGGATATAATATCACTGAAACATAGAAAAGATTTTTATGCAAATACCTTTCCCAAAGTGAATCTTTTGAGATGAAAAGGTTGCAGTAAGTGCTGTCTGAGACCAGCTAAAACTAAACTCCCACAAGGTAGACATAAAAAGTAGCAGTAATATTTTTATCGGAATAACTACAAATCCTCATACAAAGCTGTTGGCATGCAAAAGTTTTGAAACAGAGCAGAGATGAATTTAAACAATGAAACTCTAGTACTAGTACTCTTTACCTCGTTCTGCCATCCTCTCACCTTGTAAGCCACTTCCATGAAACCTCATCTCTTCTGTTTTTGCAGCAATGAACCCCATAGGAAAACAGAATGGAAATTAATCTGATATAACTTGGGTAATTGTGTCCCATCTCGATTCCTCCACTGTTCTCAGCATTGTGGTGTCTGACTGCCCCCCAGGAGTGCACTGAACAGTGTGACTTGCATCTGGCACATGTTTGTTCTCTCATTCCCAACTCAGGGGAAATAATTTTCAGTTGAGTGATTTGTTAGGAATTATTTTTAAACATGTGCACATAGGATGCTAAACATTTGGTAGGAAAAGGCCAGGCCAAACAAATTTCTCTTTGAATGGAGGAAAACTAAGCTTGTGAGGGTTATTATGTCTCGTTAGAGTTAATCCCATAGTGATTAGGCAGAGCAGATTACCTATACACATGATGTAGTGTTGCTAACCACAGCTACAGTGAACACTTCAGGAGGCTGTTGGGTGTCATGGTTGTTTGTCGTTGAACTTGAAGTTAAGGACTAAGATCTGGAGACTGACCTGCGCTGTCAGAGAGAGACCTTGGATGTGCTTGTGGCAGCCCAGCACTACCAACAGGAGCTGCTGTGGAGGGTTGTGATACTTCAGTTGTGGTGGCAACCAGGAACAATCCATCTGGTCCTCTGCTGGCTTTGGAGTTTTAAAGTGCCATGGTGTTCCCTGTTTCTGCCTTGCTGCATCATTACTTCCCAGTGGCATCAGGACATTACAGCAAATGACGGGGAATTTTTGTGTTAAAATGTTTTGACCATCCTTTGAGCTCCACTTGTTGTTTAACGTCTTCCATGAACCATTTCCACACTGGGCCATGGCAATGCACCACCAGCAGATATGGGTGCGTTTTTTTAGAGTAATCAAAATGCTGGAATTAATATTTATTAATTCCTCTGGTACCTCCTTGTAGGGGAGTTAAAGGTCACAGGGATCTCTTGGATTGTGTAGCATGAAGGGATGGTACTGCTGTCCTTGTTGGGTTCTGTGAAACATTGGATGCCCAACTTTAAAATGATGTCGACTTCTGGGGGCTTTTCCCTAAAACAGGCTTAGTTCCCATTGGATACAAAGTGGACAAGTCATGGGTATATACAGGATTTTGTCTGAGGCTGTTTCTTGTAAGGCTGAATGCTTTCCAAGCTCAAGAGAAAGTGTTAGTCCCTTTCTTTTGCTCTGTGACTTTTATGCATTCACATGGACATCTCTGTTCTTTATCCTGTTTTCCCAGCAGCTGGAAACAGGTGAGGGGGGGAAACCAAAATTAGGAGCTTAATCTCAAATGCCCTTTCAATATGACACTTTTCAGTAAAAGCTCTTATAGATGTTATGGACAATAACATATCTTTCTTCAGGCTATTGACTTTCCTAACAAGAGCAACGCAGACCAGTGTCCTTCCTTCAGAAACCCCGGAGGCCATTTAAACACCATCCCCTGGGAGGACCTTGTTCTCATCTGGGCATGATGGTTTTCTGAGTAATTTAAGTTTGTCCTTATTCAGTTTCGTTGCTGTCAGGGCTGCTACTCAAAACAGAACTTTTATGTAGCTGAAAGTCTCTCGATGCTCAACTGGCAAGAGGCAGACTTATGCCAGGTATTTTTAAAAATATTAAAATGAGTTAATTTCAAGACAACCTTTCTATATGAAGTGCCGTTCAGGCAAGTAGTTTCTTTTCTGCTTGTGCTCTTCCACCTCTTTCTATATCATCCTGTGCAAGCACCCCTCAAAATTCAGTGTGGCTGGATAATATGTAGTCATTAATTCTGCTTTCAGGTTCAAAGATATCTTCAGTGCTGAGGTTGTGGTAACCTCTCTGTGAGGGTTCTGAAAGTAATTTATGACAGTTTAATATGATTAATTTTCTTCTGTTCAGTATTTTTTAAAGGATGGTTTAACAATTTTCTGGTAGTTTTTATAGTGATACTTTGTTTTGTTCTCTGTAATGTTTATAATATGCTGTATTAGAAAACTTGATGTTTTGTAAAAATGTGACGTTTTGTAGAGAGGCTGGTTTGGTTAGAGTCTAAATATATCTCACACTGAAGGTAAAACAGATTCAGGTTGTTAGGAGAAGAGAGGTTATTTTCCTTGCACAACAAAAGTGGCATCTTGAGTAAATTCTGGGATACCCCGAGAGCCCTTCTTGAGCTCAGGGCACCGTGGCTTTCCTTGCCCTCTTACTGTCCTTACGGTTTACTATCACTTTTTGGTTGTTGCTCAGCTTGCCTCACTGGTGACATCAAATCCAGCTGCTGCTGAGCTGAGTGTGAAGGGAAAAGAATACAACTGGAATAAGTTGTATGATCTGATTAAGCTGTCCCTCGATAGCAAAGCTCTTATTTTCCTCTGTGGTAAAAGACAGGAGGGTGGAAGACAGAAAAAGCAGTGATAGCTGCAAAGCTGAGTGATTTTCCAAATGTTTCTGAGAGATCAGCTGCTTTGAGTGAAAAAAAACAGAGAACAATTTCACAGTAAAACTAACTTAGTTCTGCACACTACCATGAAAAATTGTCACGTACTGTGATAAAAATTGTCAAGTTTGTTTCTTGGTGTGCTTGGCTAGTAATGCACTGTTGTCCGTCCAGTCTGTTGGCTTTGGAGTTTTTGCATCATCCTTAGTAAATGACCTACAACATCCATAACAATTCCCTGAAACAAACTGGGGATTAAGCTGGCTCAGGGAGCGTGTGGGTCAGCACTGATGTGCACTGTGCAGTGAGAAGGTGCCAGGAACTGTCTTCCTAATACATGCCTAATGTCCTGGGCTTGGTCTAAATCTCCAACTAAACTTGTTATGAGGGTCTGGCCCCACTTTCAGGACTGAACCTGCACTGTATTTTCTTTTCAGTGGAAGTATACATAAAGCCTCTTTTCTCTCTGGCCAGTTCTTGTGGGACAAGTCCGATTTGGGTATCTTTGAGATTCTTCCCTTTTGGAATGTGTTTTAGATTACTCAAAATAATTCAATCTACATGTGGTCAGCCTCTGGCTTCACTAGGAAGCTGTGCCAAAAAAATACCAATGTGCCAGTTTACTTATTTAGCTGAGACCTTGCCTTGTACCTGTGAATCTATTGTACAGTTGTTCAAATGAAAACTCCCTGTTCTTGCTTTCTAGGCTCTCCATCCTTCTACTCTTGTTGATGCTGTTGACCTGGGTTCCTTGTGTGCTCCTCTACATTCTGGCAAGATGCAAAATTTGACTTCTCTATTGTCTCCAATGAGAGGCTTCTCATATCCATGAAAAGATCCCTCCAGTCCTGGTAAGTCTCCTTCCTTTCAGATTTAGATCCTTCTTAAAAAGTCATAATATCTACAAAAGTATATAGGAATATTCCAGGGAAACTTACTTTGGAAATGGTAAAACAAAGTGGTTTTCACTCATTCAACATTCTCTTTATTGAATTGAAGGGGAAAAATAAAGAGTAGAAGAATTTTTAGCTTCTTGTGTGAAGCTGGAACCAAGTGGAGATGTCTAACTTTAGTGCATTAGAAGTGAGGACTAAAGCTCTAAAGAGCAGTGACATTGTGCAAAAGATCAAAGTGAACATGAGAATTACTTGCAAATCACCTTGTTCCCTTGATGCACTAGCAAAGCAGCAGTGAGCGCTGCCCTGGTGCAATATCTAGAGGAGCCTGGATGGTCAGGGCTGGCTGAAACGCCGGTTCCCTCCCTCCCTTACACTTTTTCATAAGGGTCACCTCAGAGGGTTACCCAGAAAAGAGCATATAGGCTTTTGACTGGAGACAATTTCTTCTTAGTGTTGGATGTACAAATACTGACTTGCTGAGGAGAATGTTATATGCTTGATGTCTGAGGCTGGTGTTGGTTTCAGCATATTTTCTTTATGTATGATACACAGAGCTGTAGAGAGCTACTGATGTGAACTGCCTGGGCAGCTGCCACTGAGCTCATATACCTGTCACAGCTTCACATAAATTCTATCAAATATGCCAAACTGTCAGCATTAAAGAATCCCCTGGGCCACCTCTCAGAGGGTCCAGCAATTTCTCTTGGTTTAGGGTTTTGCCTTGCTGATTTCTGAAGATGAGAGTTTTGTTTAAAGATTTTCAGCAACATCTGAAACTCTCTTACATTGAACAGAAGTGGCAAAGTTATTAACCCTGAGTGGGCAGAATTTGCATTTTAACAAATGAATTAAAATAACATGTTTTGATATATTAAAAAGTTCATGTAATAAAACTGCAGTTTCTGTGCCTGCCAAAGCCAAGAACTGTTCAGGCATGGGAAAGAATGAGAGAAAACAATCATACAACAACCAAACTAATGAACAACCCCCCTAAAAAAAACCCCACCAAAACAAAACCAAACAAAAAAACCCCAAACCCAAACCACAAACAGAAATCTAACCCCACACACAAAAACCCCAGTGAAAAACATTCAAGCCTCAAAGAAATACTAGGAAAAGAGGTGAAAGACAGCTGCCTAGGATACCCATGAAAAAAATGGTTTTAATCCCCTGCTGGTGCTGTTTCCTTAGAAAGGGAATACATAGATAAAGGAAAGGCTGCATGGATAATGTGCTTGGTTGCTGTAACCCTCAGCTTGGGGCCAAATGCTCACCTTACAGGCAGGAAATAGTGCTGTCTTGCAGATAGCAGGATTTCCTCTATGTCATGCATCTCCTCTGCAGATCTGCTAGTGCTTTAGTGGAGGAATATCAGCCTCAAATTTTATAGAAACGAGGTAGCAACAATCAGACAAACATACACAAGGAAGTAGTGTAATGGACTTGGGAATTGTGTAGACTTGGGAAAATTTTATAGCTGAGAAAAATCTGTAACTGATGGGAAAATCTAGAAAGAGTTTGGAAATGGTAGCACCAGCTTTGTACTGCTGAGATAAAGTTTGCAATACAGCGGCCTTACGAAAATCTTCAGGATTACAGCATTTGTCCTTATGCAGCAGTATGAGAGTTTGGATGGTGGCCAGGATACCATCTGCAAGGGTCCAACAAAAGTCCCATACACTTCATAGAACAGATTTCACTCTCCCCTCACTCCCCAACAACTGTTCCAGCCAAGTGGGAGTGGAGGAATTTTATAAGATTAGCAGGCTACAAGCAGAGAACTAACATTGTCTACCTTCAAATGCCAGGGGTATAATCTCTAAATTAAATTTACATGATTTATCACATCTAGGAAGACTGGTGAAACAACCAGAAAAAAATAGAGGAGAGGTGAGGCAAAATGCTAGCCCTTGGGCTGGAGGGGATTTTTCTCATCGGGAGTAACACGCAAAACTCAGACCACTGAAATAGGATTAGTATTGGGTCCCCAGATGAAATTGTTCTGAAACACAAAGGTTTTTAATGTATTCTATCAAAATCCAATATCTCAGGATGGTGACCCATCTGTTATCACAGAGAAATCAGTTGAAAAGAGCATTAGAAGTTGGAATTTGTCCCCAGTGGGAGAACTTCACTGAGTCATGGTGATGTATGGGATCTGTGCAAAGAGAAGAGAGAAAATATTCTCCCTGTGATTTATCTATCACATAATCGCCGCCACTTTCCACAGCGTTTCTATTCTGATGGCTGCAGACAACAGCAAAGAGAAGTTCCTGCTGACTCCTTTGCAGTCTGATTATACTGGGGTTTTAATGGTAGAGGAGCTTTGTCAGGATGGTAGAAATGTGTTTGAACAGCAAGGGTAAACTAACATATAAGATAAAGGCCAACAGAAGCTGACCTTAGAGAATAGCGGATTTGATACATTTTATTCACTTGATACCTTAATGTACATAGAGGGATGGTTTGGTTAAGCATCTCATGTAGGTTGCTTCTTCACAGCCAGCTTTCAGGGGATCTAATAAAAGGCATCATGCAAATGTAAATCCGTGGAGAACAAACAGGGAATTTGGGCTGTGCAAGACCAGGCTGCTTTTGGAACAGCATGGGTGTACAACTAGGTTCATTCTATGGGTCACAAAGAGCTAAAACTACATTTGTCTGTGTAGCTAAAATAAGAACTAGACCTAAGACAACTGAGTAAAACTAATTTCCAGTAAGAACAAATTCATAGGATAAGGGAAAGCCTGGGAACACACTATCCTTTGCTCTCAGCATTGTGGTGTCCAGTAGAAAAGTACAGAGAATGCCTTGCTTACTCTGGGCCCTGAAGCACGATTGTGATGTGCTTTTCTTTCTGCAATTGCTGAGCCTTTGGTGCTCACAATAAAACTCACTCTGTCTTTCCTTCTGTGATCCCCGATACCGTCACTTTCCACTGCTATTTAGGAATAGAGGCAGTTTGCCTTCATCCAGCTGTACGCCTCTGGTTTTAATTTGCTGATTCTGAAGTAACATCTACAGCTAAGACAGGAATAAAGCCACATCCTGCAAATTTATCCCACATTTTGCAAAGAGACTGATTAAAACTTTGTTGTTCCTAGGAAATCTGGGCACCTCCTAAGACAGAGATATGAAATGGTTTTCCCTGTTAACTGCTGGGATCTTCTTAGGAATCCTATCATATTTCATTTTTATTATCTGTTACTAGAATTACCCAGGTGGCTTATTGAAGAACACTTGCAAAAAAATGTAGCATTGTTCTTTTATCAGGAATAAATTAAATTTATCTCATAACCCAATCACTCCTTCTGAAATTACTATAGATCCATGCAAAGAGGAATCGAAGATAATGTATTTTCTTCATTTATTGCATTTAGCATTCATCATCTTTCTTTGCACTTTTCTATCTTTTTTTTCAATACAAAACACAGGTGTTTAAGGGTTAGTAAAGACCATCTTGGTGGGGTTTTTTTTTTGTTTTGCTGGTTAGCTGAAGTTGACATGTAGCCAGCCTCACATACGCATAGTTTTTCTTTAAGCTTGTTGGTGTGGTGCTGCTCCAAGGAGACACCACATTAAATTCATGTTGGCAAATGTTTGTCACCTTCTAGGGAGATCTGGGGTGATTAAGGTTGCAATTTTCCTCACTTCATCCCTCTGAGCACACTTGAGCCAGTTCCTGGCTTCATGTTAACAGGCACTTTCACAGGTAGCCAGGATTACTTGCCCTCTAATGTGCCTTTCTCTTTTTCTACTGTTGAGGGAGCCTGGATATGACAAACCTAGGTTACACACATCATTTTTTGATGTTTAAAATGAGATTAATTCTATCCTCAGTTCATCCAAAGCTATTTATTTGATATTTTTTTTTCTTCCCTGGCTATCTCAGAACAGCTCTCCCCTGCCCAAAGAGACTCTCGCTCAGTTCCTCCAAGGCTTGACCTTTCCAGAGATTTTTCATTTATGCCAGCTGCTTCACACTTTTGCCACAACCCTAAATAGTATTGTACCACCTCATGAATTCTCATTAGAGTTATGTTTCACCTTTTACAAATACAGGTCATGTTTGTCCAATGCTTCTGTGTGAGGTGCCAAGCTGCCAAATCAATATTGTGTTGCCTAAACTCCTTTCTCACAGCAACATCTTCAGGGCCAATCTATTGATTGTCTGGAGTGTGACAGTGAGGAAGAGGGAGGACACATGGAAACTCTTTCTTTGGCTGGGACACCGGTACTGGAAGAGCCTTGGTGCAGCTGAATGTCTCTGGAGACACAAAGATGTTGCTGGCTGTTGAAGACAACTCGCTCCAGCTTGTCCTTTTACTGTCCTGGCCTCTTCTTGAGGCCACCAGGCTGAGGTCTGCAGTGCAGTCAATTCATTAGCTCTGTGTGTGCTGTCTGCTCTGCCAGCACTAGGTGATCTTACACTGAGAAGGGAAAAATATTCACTGTAAACCTCACCCAGAGCATCACTGATCTGGAAGAGCAACTTTCAGGAAGCAGGCGAACAAATGGTTTATCACAAGGCAGTTTTGACCCATGCCAGGATCTTATTAAATGCCTTATTTCTTTATGTCTGATTGTGCGTAGCACTGAGAAACTGATCACAAGGCATTGATGTATTTTTTTTCCCATCTTGCTTTCTATTACCTGGGCCACAGTGAGAAAGTTTCAGTTTTTGAAAACATATTAGGGAAAGCCTGAGAGGAAAGGAAATATGCAGTCAGAAAGGTGATGTGCTTTGGCGCAGTGTGGGCTAGGTGGCTCCTGTCAAATAATGGAAATTATTTATTTGGACTCTATTTTATTTACTTATGGGGCTGATGCAGCTGTGGAGAGTCTACTGGTCCCTCACCAACAATGGACCTGTGTGTAGGCAAGTTCTGGTTAGTTCCCACAGAAAGAAGTAAAATACTAATAGTTTTTAGTTGGAACACTCATTAGCTGCAGCTCCCTAGGCACAGAAGAGATCCCTTACCCCTTAGAAACTTCTCATCAAAAGCCAATGTCTCACACCCCAGGCTCAGCTCACCAAACTTTGGTCCTGGACCTTCTATATGAGCCTCCAAACAACCTCCCCTCTCAGCCTGAAGAGTGTGAAAAGCACCTGTCCAGGGCTGGGACCTCAGTGGAGAGAATCATCCTTTGGAGACATCTCTCTCCTCTAGGGAGGGCCCAGGGTGACTAGTTACCACTCTCTAATTTCAGCATCCCAGTTAGATCCCTCCATATCTGTAGGGTGAAGCTCTGTCTGGTCTCCCAGAAAGGTAGTGGTAGTTAATGAAGGATGTGGGATTTTGAACATTTTACTGCCACGGGTGGGAAGAGGGAACCTCGTAATTTCCACCTCAAGAAGAAGTTATCCCTGTGTTATCAGGATAACAGCATGCTTTGTCCCCTAAGGGCTTCAACTTCACGATGGGAAAGTAAGAAAACACTAGATTTTGTCTAAAGGAAAGCTTTGAATCTGCAAAATACTTGTGAGGCAGCAAAACTTGCAAAGGGCCTGGAATAGGGCTGATTTACAACTGCTTTGTGGGCGTAATTTTCTCTGCTTTCTGGTCTTGAGCTTTATTTGCTTTGGGAGAATACCATTGTGTGTGTTTTAGTGTGACATTTACAATTTTCCTCACGCAAATTGGCCCAGCAGCAGCCCAGGGACAGCAGACCATGAGCTTATAAGGGTTGACAGGGAGGGTGTGCAGTGAAGTCAATATGGGGGGTATGATTTCTTCTCCCTGCAGGGAGGGAACTGGATCAGTTGCTGTGGAAGGATGCTGTGGAGATTTGGTGCAGAATTATTTTCTCTTTGCTTCAGTTCCCCTTTTTCTCAGTAAAATCAAACTACTATTTCGAGGCTGTGCTGCCCAGCTTCAAGCCTCCAGGTATTTTTTTCCACTGAATTATGCTCTTTAGTTTATTATTTATTTATCTGTTTGGCTATTTTTAAGAAAAACTGAGAGAATCCAGATCCTCTCACAAATGTGAAAATCATCTGATATAATTTTGTTAAAAAAGAAAAAAGGAAGAGAAAGCTCATTTTGGAGCAAAACTTCAATGTCTCTCTAGAAAAAAAAGAGATTTTGAAAGGAGTGAAAATGAGGTTCTGTAATGGGAATTGATTTTTTTTGAGGTTCACCATGGGGTGTACTCTCGAGTCCCCATGGCAGTGTGGGTTAAGAAGACACAAAAGTATTTAGTACTGCACTACTACTGGCTGTGGCGGTGTTAGAAGCAACAAACCCACAGTGCAGCTGCGTGGGTGCAGTATAAGGTGAGATACTGCAATTTTCCAAAGAGGTGGAGATGCTGGTTCTGCCAGTATCTTGAAGAAAGGTAAACTATGCAGCAAGAGCTGGCACAAATTCTGTATTTGGCTACATATGGCACTGATTTATATCGGGAAGGAGTTCCATGCAGTGAAGCACTGTAGGGAGACTGTTGCTTGTAATTTACTCATTGTGCCAAAATCCCATGTAGTCTCTTTTTTTTTTTTTTTCTCCCTTCCTCTCCTTCACTGAGCAGCACTAAATGCTGTTTGCCACTGAGGACATTCAAACTAATTTCTCAAAAGTGCTGATGAAGCAGGACACACTTTTATTGCTGTCATAATATCTCTCAAGCTTGCTTCCTTGATTGCGTTTGTAAAACACCAACCTTAATAAGTTAAAACCCCAAGGAACGGTTGGTGCAGACAGTAGCCCCTGAATGACAGCCCATCTGCTTGCGTGTCTTGCAGGCCAAAATGTCTTAATCACAAGGCAGTATTAAGCTGAGTGCAGAGCCTGGCAGGAAAGCTCAGCTTTGCTACATCTACTGCTATGCTCTTGCCCCATTTGATCCCATGGTGCCTGCCAAGGTAATTGGCACACAAGTTGTGTTCCTCCTGCTGGGACACTCTTTCATTACGCAGCATGTTTCCTGCAAGCGAGGAAATGTGCTCTTTGCATGTCAGCTTATTTACACGCTGGTGAAGGACAGAGCTGGATGGCTGCCTCCTGAGGAAGGGTGCGTGGAGTTAGATACAAAGCTTATACAGCAAGGGGAGGCAGGGCTTGGTAAACAAACCACTGTAAAGCAAGAAGACTGCTATCCCTGAAGCCCATCTTTACCTACCTAGGAGACTGAAAGATTTTTCAGCTAGATACCCTCAGTTCTATGACAAGCAAAAGCTGCAAGTTTGAGAACCCCACTCTAGACCAAATAATCACACATGATGAGTCTGGAAGACTCCCGAGGCATGTAGACCAACATCCACATGTTACCCAAGAGTGAATGCACACACGTCCTGTTATCCAGCAGTCCGGGCTGCCAGTGTCTGGGAACAGCCACCTGACCCCCACCCAAAACAGTCCACATCAGAAGGACTGTCTGGTCTGTCCATTTTGAAGAGGAGGCAATTCTGTAGTCAGGCTCAGAACTACAGCATTTATTCTACTGTCACAGGCAAGACAGATTTCTCTCCCCTTAGCTGAAAAGGGCTTGAGCCCAGTTCTCCCTGTATTTTGATCTCTTGTTCAAGTCTGCTCCAGCCTCAAGTCTCAGCTCCAGCCTGTGGTGTGTCCTGCAAGTCTAAGTCAGTCTGCAGCTCTGTTACTGTCTTCTGGGTTTGATCTGCAGGTACAGTGCCTCTGACTTCTCTGGCTGACCTGAAACTGCATGATCTGTTAATCCCCTAATTCATAGCTCACTCATCTCCCCCAGATGCCTCTTGCCCTCACAGTCCTGCCATTGCACATATCTCCCAGTCACAAACTTCTCTGGGAGCAGAGATCCCTTGGACGAGCCTGCTGGAGTGGTTCATCTTGGTTCTCAGCTGCAGCAGCCTCCCTGTGCACATTTCTGATGGCAGCACGCTCACCACAGCCAGAGGCCATTCTGTTTTGGTCCTGCCCCTTGGTCTGGGAAGGCTGTGGTGGGAGATCATGATGTGATTCTGTAATAATGATAAAAGGTTGGGTGTGCACGGAGCTGCGTATGCTTATAGCTGATTTAATGGTAGCTAAATAATTTTCCCACTGTTGTGATTCACTGGGGCAGCATTTTCTGTGTCTGTGGCTAAAATCCTCTCCAGAGTTATATCTTGTCAAAGTCACTGACATGGGATGGTATTGGACACACATGTTCTCACCCCGTGCTTACGCTCTCTAATTGCTGCTTCCTGATCCTCTGTATACTTTCTGGGTCGGAATGAATATGGAAGTTACCTATGATTGACCCTACTAAGTCTTGCTGAGGTTTTAGTGTTAAGTATTTCCCGACTTATATGCTGCTTCTCCCTCTTGCTGCATCTTGGTTAGGATGTTGTGCCTACAAAACATGCCTTGATGAGAATCAGAGTGGGTACTGAGTCCTGCCGGGGAATCAGTAGCTGGGGATAGTGACTGAAGCTTTTTGGCAATTTGCTTTCAAATGTCTTGGCAACAGGAGTAATTTAGGTCTAATGAAATAGATGAAGAGGAGAGAGGAGGTCATCTCTCAGGCTAGAAAAGTCAACTTATGTCATTTACTCAAGACTGGCTTTAAGACAATCCAGTTGTCCCAGAGCCGAAAATCCTGTGGTTTCCTTCTCCTTTCTTTGATGTTGGCACTCACTTGGGAAACATGGGCTGCTAGAGGTGTTGAGGCATATGTGTGCTCTCAGGCTGAGTGGGGGTCTGCTGGGGCTGAATAACTGAGGATAAAAAACCCACCCTGGTGGCACAGACCATCTTTCTTTGCCTTTGAAAAAGCAGCAAAACAGTAAAAGCCATGTATTTGTTTGCAGAGTTATTGCGCTATTTACATGTGTGTTTTTCAGAGTACTTTAAGATGTCTCTAGATGGGTTAAAAATCTGTTTCTTCCCTGGTGTGACTCACTTTCCCCTCTTTTTTGCTATATGCAGTAAGATGCCAAACATCTCCATTTGGCAGCAATAGCTATCAATACAACAGCATAAGTGTGAGCAATCCTGGGAGCAGTGGATGGCCTGTCTGAAATTTTTCCATCCTCCCCAGAGCCCAGCTGGTGCACTGTTTCCAATCTTATTTGGCTAAGGAAGCACAGGATCAATGTTTTTGACTTGTCAATATTCTCATCTAGCCTCTTTTTAAAAAAAAAAAAAAAAAATCCTCCTCACCCTTATTGCTCTCTCCATTGCACTTGTTTTAGTTTTGCTTCTCTTGCTTTCCACCTCTGCTCCTTTGTGGCACGACTTTTCTTCAAGTTCATAGCCCTTGTTCTGTGTGTTTCATACAGTTTTAAGTAGCTTTGTAGTTTCTTTCCCCTTCTCAGTCCCTCCAGAATTGATACTGGTCAGTCAGGTCATATTTTTTTTCCTCCTATGGATTCTAGCTCCATTTCTCTATCCTGCTGTTGTAACTCAGGTCTCTCAGTCCCAGACTAGCTCACTGCATCCCTGTCACAGCTTCTGCATGTCTTTCTAATGATCCTTTGTTAGACTGTTGTCAGCAGCTAGATGCATTTTCAAATGTTCTCCCTCTCTGTCTGCTGTTGCCAAAGCTTTGATTAATTCAACCTCGTGTCCTGGACCTCTGAACAAGGAGAACAAGGACTTTCCCATCCCTATCTCTGACCCCAGGGAAAAGGCTTGGTGAGAAATGGAGATGGGAATTAGGTGTTGATTTCTGTAGTGTCAAAACCATGATCATGAGACAGTCTCTGCTGCAGCATTTGGAAGGAGGCAAGAGCCACAGCAGGTGCTCATTTACTGTATTTTGGGTTGTGCCCTTTGCCAGTTGTCCAGACTCTGGCACCACTGAGAAGAGTTTGGCCTTGTCATCTTTGCTTTTTCTGTCAGGTATTGATACCCCTTGATAAGGTCTCCCTGCGTGTTCTCTTCTCCAGGGTCTCAGCTTTTCCTTGTACATCAGGTGCTCCAATCCCTTAGTCATCTTTGTGCCCCTTTGCTGGACTCCCTCCAGCATGTCCCAGTCTCTCGTGTCCCGTGGAGCCCAGCACTAGTCACAGGACTCCAGAAGATGCTCACCAGTGCTGAGTAGAAGTGAACAACCTCACCTCTCTCAATTTTCTCTCAACTCTCTGCCCAGTACAGCCTATGATGTTGCTGGCCTGCTTTGCCATGGTGGGACATTACTGGCTCATATTCAACTTTTCCACCAGGACAGTGATGTGCACTGCATGTTTCAGTGTCTTTCTATTTAATTTGTGGTGTTAGTGTTTCTTCTGGCTGCTGGAGCCATTTATGTTTGTATTAGAGTGTTCCAGTTTGTACTGAGTATTATCAGATTGCAATTTGATGTGAAATGGGCAAAAGCTGATTGAAGGGCCAAGGCAATTCTCTCCCTCATCATCTTCCAGAATAAGCACTGCTGTTGTAAGCTCCAAAAACACCTGTGAATGAAAGAATGTTCTTAAATTCTTGGATGACTTCCAGCATCTGTCTGTGGGGAGGATAATCTCTCTGTGAAGAAAGGATGAAAGCCTGTGTATATATGAGGGTGACATTAAACTGAGCTACCCTTCCACTCACATTTGTTAATAATCCATTGCATATGTTTCAGAGGCTTAAAGGCCCAGTGTGAACTTCTTGGGAAAAGGAGCCTTGTACAATATGGTTTTTTCAACCCTAGAGATGAGCAAATCTTCCTCAAATATTTTGAATCATTGATGGGTATTTGTTCCCAGCTTTAATCATCTCTGTCATACCAGTGTCATTTTTACCCAGGTGACTGTTTCTTGTTCAGGAGGGTGAGACAGTGGCAAATTCACATCAGAATGGGGATGTCTCTGCACAGCAGGGAGTCCCCAAGGCTTCCCTGGGAGCAGCTTGGATGCTCTGCACAGTGATGGGATCATAAGAGAGTCTGACTCTGTAGTAGCAAAAAGCGCTTCACAAGCTCCTTCAGAGACCTGTCTGTTCATTCAGATGACTGCCATACAATGTGGCAATCGTTTCCCTGAGTAAAATTTCAGGGAATTGCAGCCTCTTTGGTGATCCCTTCTCTCTTGTGTTGTCATTGATAACCGGCTGTGCAGCAGGTGTGGAAAATACTGCCCAGCCTTTTTCTTCTGCCCATGGCAATCCTCAGGTGCTCTCATATCTCCTTCTCCCAGCACCACCAGAAAGAGCCTGTGTTGTTATCAAATGAAAAAAAATCCCACCTAGCAACATAAAAGTGTATTGTTCTGGAGGGTCAGCAGTAGGTGGATTACACCCTGAAAATCCCCTGGCAGTTCTTGGAAAATAGGATTTAGATCTTTGTACAAAGGCGACTTTTATTAAGCAAACTGCTATCCAGTTGGCTCCCTGGAGTGCTGAGCTAGGTGAATTTAGGAAGCTTTTAGCCAGGAAATTGGAGGGACGTGGTTATCTGTCACAGATTTTAAAACCCTGCCAGTGGCCCCAGGGATGATGTTTCGATACAGATGCAGGAAAAAAAGTATGTGGCCAAAGCAGTGAGGAAAGTGGCTACTGGGTGAGAATATTTCCATTTAAAATCAAATGGAAACTCCCCAATTTATTGCTTCTTCAGAGATCAACTAAGATAACCTGAGGCCTTTAAACACTACAACCTTATTTACATATATGGTAGTTTTGTTTGTCATGATTGCTTTCCAAAATGTTGAGAATAAGGTATTATTAGTAGGTTTAAGAACAAAATGGGCAACAGCCTCGTTTCTGAGGGCAGAAGTGAGGAAGGTGTGGCCAGTACTCTGATAAAATCTATACATGTGCATGCATATACCTTGCATACTATAGTACAATTATCTGTGGCTGAGACACAGAGAGCTGCTCAGGAAGACAATGTGGCCTTTGGGCTTTGTCTGGACTGATTGTATTCCTCGGGGTAATTTGAAAAACCTGAAGGTGGTTGTCTTCTGCTAGCTGCCAATAGCTTCAGTGGCCTAGCTGGATACGTGACAACTCTGGGGCATGGCACACTTGGCTCCTTTAATGTCATCATGTTTGCCTGTGCTCGCTACACAGAATATGGCATTAAGAGCTACTGTGTTGGCATAAGTCTGATTAGAGTTGCTTTTTTATGGTTGTGTTTCTCTAATGGAGCTGAGAGTTGCTTCCCAGGGTGAGTAGTAGTGAACTGGCCCTGGAAAGCTTGAATATCACGGATAAAGTTAGCAGAGGGTAAAGACTTCTCCAGAATTGAAGCCCAAGTCCAGACAAAGATCACCTGAGATCAAGGAGATCTACTTGGAGAAATAATATGGGCCCTTATTCCTGAATAACCTGCATATTTTTTTTTGGCTATTTGCTGTGGGTTGTTTTGTTGTTGTTATTGTTGTGTGTGCTTTTTTTTGTTTGTTTTGTTCTTCCCCCTCCTCCATGTGGTATCTCAGCCTCTGTGTCCTTGTCCAGAGGAAAAGGCACTGTGGAGAGCCAGTATATCAGTGATGTATCTGCTTCACTGCCTGGCATGTGGGGCTGGTGGGGACTGGTGGCCAGCACTGAGGCCACAGCAGTATTGCAGTCACCTCCCATCTATGTAATGGGAGCAGACAGGGACCAAACAGGTCATAAATGTGCCCCTAAGCTGCAGGGGAGGTGCACCCTGTGATGCACCCTAAGGGGCTTGTCCTCAGATCATGGATCATCTGGATGGGGGGACCTGTTGGACGCCTGACATGGCGTCAGGGAACGGCTTAGGCAGACAGACTTGTATCTGGCTGCTGAGAAATGCCCTTGGGTCTCACAGCTCAGACACAACCAGTGACACCCCTGTCTCCTCTCATCCCCATGCAGAGACGATGCTTGACAGAGCCACAGTGGGCACAGCCTGTGTTGCTTTCCCAGGCCCCCACAGCGCCACAGACCATTACAGCTTGCAAACAATAATTGCACATTAACACCTCCCTGCAGAGGTGCAGCAAGGCTGGATGTTGCCCTTAGTGTACAGAGAAGATGGGTAGCAGGTAATTGAGTTAATGAGACCGTTCAGAAACAAGGCTCTCTTAGCAAAGATAATATACCCCCCTCTTTCCTTTCTCCTACCCCTCCCCCAGGGCTCCCTTATTCCTATTCCAGGTGCTTCTGCTTATGGAAGGACATTTATCATTTCTCCATCTTTGACGGCAGGTTTTTTTCCCTCTCTTGCTCTCTCGTTTTATCTTGCCCAAGGGGTCTGTGCTACCTTTTATTAGCTGACACTTCACTTCTGCAGATGGAAATGACACTAATGGAATGTGGCTGAGGCTTTATTACAGAAATGCTGTTTGCCCTGCACAAGCAAACCTCCAAATAATCCTGTAGGAAAGGAACAGACCTTGAAGGTAGATGGAGGAGCTGCAGATGAAAAAGAAGCCAGGAGAGAGGCTGATGGGTTAGGGAAGCAAAAGGAAATAGAGAAGAGGAAGAAACAGGCTAGGGCATATCCCTCTGTGTCCAAAAAGAGAGGACAGGCAGTTTAACTGAGAACCAGCTGAATTTTGTATTCAGATTACTGGCAGAGGTTTCTAGGTGAGAAGATGAGGTGGTGGCAGGCCTCTGCCTGGCTGGCACTCCTGTCATTGCCCCAGCTTCTTGCCTAAAAGCTGTGCCACTAAAATAGCTGTTAAGGATGGTAGATGCTGTTCTGGAAGCTTCAGTGTTGTTTCTGTGAGTGAGCACAGGGCTTTCAAACTGAAGGTATGTCTCTCCAGACATGGCTGTGCTAACCCAAGCTGACAGGCATGATGCTTTTTGCTTTTCCTGAGCATGAAAACCTGCACAAGACATACTGAGAGGTAAACATCACTGTGTCCCTGCACTCTGGCCTCTCTCTTCCTGCCTATAGCAAGGCTAGAGCACCCCCCTGCACTGTGAGAAGATGTCAGCACTTGCAAAAGACACCTGAGGAGCTACTTGTGGATCTCACCCCTTGGCTGATGTGAACTCTAAACCCCAAGAGAGGATAACCACCAAATGATTGCAGAGAGCAAGCACTGGAAGTGAGTCAGACAATAAGCACCTGGGGAGGGAGGAGGGCAGCTGGCTGGGAAGAATTGGAGGGTGTGAGAAAAGTGGCATTCAGTTAACAGCAGTCTCTCTGGCTGTTTTTCTGCATTACTGATGCTTGCTTTTCCCTCCCTCTTTTATTTTCATGGTGTGTCTGTTACATCTATGGCTCATTAGGCAACAAGATGCTATTACTGTCTGTAAAACCGCAGGATAGATGCCCTCCCCCTCCTCTGTTTTCTCTGTGCCTTTTTTTTTTAAATTAAGTATCTGTTTTAGTTTTGTTTTGTTTCCTCTCCATGTCATTATCTTCCCCTGGCTCCCTTCATTCACGGTGAAGCTCCAAGGAGAACAATTTCAAGAATTGGAAACTGTCTTTGGTCTTTCCCCTGCTTTAAGAATTCCTTTCACCTCTTGAACCAGTTAACGCTATTTTTAAAAAAGCCATTGGTGACATGTTGAGAGATGTTACACTGGGGAATTAATCTGGCAGTAGCTGCCTGTGTATTGACTGGTTTGAATGGGCAGAAACCCCAGATGAGGAACAAGAGTTAGTTAAACCAGTCAGCTCAAGACTCAAAGATGTCATGGAAACAGAAACATTTATGCCAATGCACAGCAGAAAAGACAACATGGACAGTGTGTTTGTGGCTGGGGCTCCCTGTTCATTTGTTGGATCTCAGTCTGGTTGGCTTTTGGACTGATACAAAAGTTTTGTGGGAAGAAAAGTTTTTGGGCTGGACCATCAAGGGAGCTGCCAGATCCAAGGGGCATGTCAGAGATCATCAAATATTGCTGTGTTTCACTTTCCCGCAAGATCCCTTCTCAGTGGCTGAAAGGTTATTTCTGTATGGAAGCACAAGTCAAATGATTCTCTTGTTTTGAAAAAGAAAATGGGTGGGGAGGTATGACAGCAGTCTTCAAACACATGAACGGGAACTGTAGGGAGGAAGGCTGGCACCATTCCTCATTTCTGCTAGGTACAGGGCAATCTGAAATGGGTTGAAATGACAGCAAGGAATGCAGTAGTTAGTAGGAAAACTGGTATTGTGAAACCAGTGCTGGAACAGAACATCTAACATGGCTGTGCTGCCATCCCTGCAAGTCTTTAAAGTCACTTTAAAGAACCATCCATCACACTATTGAGTCTTGCCTTGCTGTGCAGTGGATGTTACTTTGCCTTCAGTGATCCTTCTGGCTCTAGTCTGGAGGATGCTATGTAGATTTTTATGAGGGAATCCCCCTAATAAGTAACTTATTGTGGAATAAGTCACTGCTAAATACACTCATCTCTACAATGACCCTGTTTTATTCCAGTGCAGCTACCACCCAATGGAGGAATTACCTGTAGGTAAATGTGTGCAATCACCCCCACACATCCATCATTTATGTGCTTTTGATCATAGAAGAGGATTTTATTTATAGCACAACCTTTCTTTCTTCCTTCACCAAAGCACTTAAGGGTGTTGTACATCATCATAATAAAACCCATTACAATAAAATGCTACCTCCAGAATCTTTGAAAATGGAAGTCAGCCACAGGAAATCCAGAGATAGTGGGGAAACAAAGGGCAGGAGGATAGAAAGAGCAGTTTACACTGTTGAGGTGCGAGAATGACCATATTGCAGCTAGAGCCTGGGGACCATAAAAAGGTCTTGACAGTCTTTGCAGAAATGGAGTGAGACAGAAGCAGACAATGCTTATTAAAAATGGAGGCAATGGCAGGGGCCAGTTAGCTATGTTGATGATGCACCCTATATCTCAGAATACTTTGGAGGAATGCTGGTGCTCAGAGAGAGACTGTACCTTTTCCGCAACCTTCTTCCCAGCTTTGACCAATAAATTCTTTCTTGTAGGAGCAGCTGGGATGGGTTTGAGGAGGAAGCTTGCATCTTTTTCATGCTCAGGAGCCTCCATAATAGAACTGGCTGCAGATCTGCATTATGACAGTGGTATATGTGAACAGATGGGGACTAGACCTGGCCCAGACCACCTTCTTCATTTTTTTTTTTCCTACTATGCTTTTTTTCCTACTTTCCTCTTCCCTCTCTTTCTTGAAATCTTTTGTGGATGAAAGAAATCTTTCATTTTCTCTTCTTAGAGCTATTCTTTGGTGTAGTTAAGGCTATTTTGAACATCTCCCTAGAGCAACATGTATTTGTGTTTCTTTTTCAGGCTCAAAGACACAGAGGCAGCTTGGTCTCCCTTGTCCTCTTCTCCCATTCTTTCCAAATGTTTCTTCGTAAAGCCTAACACTGTTCTCTTGATCATTTAGAGTAGCCAAATTTTGTCTGTCCTGTGGGAGGGCTGTAGATCTATGACTGGACTCTCCCCACAGCAGAGGCAGTGCTTGTTCATTGTGCAGTCACAAAGAGACATCAGGGAATATGCTGACCTTGTTGTAATTAATGAATAGTGGGGTAATGGTTCTCTGTGACGCATTAAATGCAGAAAGAGGATCCAACACTTCTACATTTAGGATAATTGAAATTCTGAGATACTTATTATTTTGGGCACACTACAGTAACTTGGGTCTTTAAATCTTTAATTATTTCAGACATTTACAGGAAGAAAACAAAGGCTGAAGAATAAGGGAGATTCAAACAGTCCATTGACTGACCATCCCAAGGCAGGGCTTTACTGTTGTGTTCTGTTCTCTCTCTGAAGGTGAGAGTGACTTTGGGAACTAATACTGGATCAGCGAACCATGGACCCTTCCTAAGCAGTGGAGTGTCCTGGCCAAAGGCTCTTCAGGCAGTAAAATGCTCCATGGGACAATGTCTGAGGAGAAGGTGCATCAAAAAGATACATGGGCTGAGGAACCAGCCACTGGTCCTTGCCAGATCCCAGAGCTGTGACTCAGACAATTGCTTTTTAAATTCTCTTGAGTGCATGGCTTAAAGGAGAGCAGAACTCATGGGCCATGTGGTGTCAAAGGTGATGGACTGCAGCAGAGTCTTCCACAGTTTAAATCTGATACTGTGATATGGGGTGGGTCGTTTCCGCTCTGTTCCCCTTTGCAAAGAGATGAGAGCCTTTTTGGGGACAGGACTGCTCTTCACCAGTGCTGATGGTGATATTTGGGCTGTATCTGTTACAATGCTAAGAGCAATCCCTGACACTGCTGCTGTATCCCATGCACAGAGCATACAGCCTGGCTGATGCTTCTCCCCCAGCACCTCGGAGGCCTCACAGGGTTTACTCAGGTGAGCAGACACAATTTTCTGTGAGAATAGCTTTGCTAGTTGAGTGCTCTGGACTGTAACAACCTGTCATTACAGGCCTCACCTGTTATTTGTCTACATAGCAGCTTGCACAATTAAGGGGATAGATATGTAATAACCAGCCAGCTAAATAAAGGGATTGGAAACCAGGCTAATAAAATCTGTTTCCCTCAGCTGCTCTGTTATAGCAGTGCCCTAGCCAGATCTTTGCTTCACAAACAAGGGTCACATTAATTTTCACTCTATTATTTTAAAGCAAGCAGGCAAACAACTGCTTGCTTCAACCTCCTCCTCCCACTCATGTGTGAGCGTGGGAGGGGGTGGCACAGAGTTTCAAAATAAAACCAATGGGGCAGAGGAAAAAAAAGACAAATCCAGAGGAAATACAGAAAAGAGCTAGAAAACGTGAAGTTCTTATGAAAGTTACCTTTCAATGCTCTGCTTCGTTCCCTGCCTTAGGAGCCTTCCAGTAAAAGATATCAGCTTCCCATGACATATGGGTGCTGCTTATTTTTGATGTGATGACTTTTATGTCCCCACATGGAAGAGATCCACAGGCTTGAATGGACAGTTAATGCTTTGCTGATGAATTGTGGAGCTCGCTTGTAGAGGATAATGAGAAACATAGTATTTCCTGATACTGTTTAGATTGGCTTCACTAGTACTAGGGAGGAGAAGGTGTTAGCTGGTGTTTTGGAGGCACCCCATCCAGTGTCACCTTATTTTGGGTCCAAAGGATCATAGGGCTGTGCTGTTTGTGCTTCTGTTACGTTCATGGGGATGGCCAGTAAGAGGTCAGGGAAAGAGGGATACAAGAAAGAAGAGAAAACAGATAGAAGAGAGAGTATAGTGTTATTTTTTCCCAACCTTCCCATAGTTTGCTATGTACAGTGGACTGTTGATGAGAGTAAGTTTGAGTTTTCTTGGGTAGGAGGAAAGTTAACTAAGAGGGGAGGAGGCAGAATTGAAATATCCAACTCAAGGGTGTGAAACAGTATGCCTAAGCCAGGAGCCTAGGCTTCAATTATAGTTGTACTGATCTTGAGAGATGTGTCTTTCTCCATTAGCTATAGAGGAAGGCAAAGACTATTGCTTATAACCCATAGTGCACAGAGAAGTCCTACCAAAGCTTCCAATTTTTGTCTTTTTTTTTTTTTTAAATTTCAATCCTTAAAGGAATAATCAAAGGATTGTTTTATTCTCCTCAGGATGGTGTGCTTCACTTATAAATAGATCGTTTTCTGCTTTCAGCTGCCATAAACTAGGTTTAAAAATCTCAGATTTGAAATTAAAATGGTGATGCGCTATCAGAGATGAGTGCTCGTTGACATCTGTGCTGGGTGGAAAAGTCAGAGGGGAAAATAAATATAAATAGCAGCATCACGATGTCCTTGACTGACCATGCACAGGAAAGAGCTTTGGCTACTGCCATTGGCACGGTAGTTTGACAAGAACAAGATTTGCTCCCGCAGTTGCTTCCCATTTCACTGATTTTTCATTCACAATTCTCAAGTGAGACTCCCAAATACCTCCTAAAACCAAGATGTTCTGGTATTTCATGGTCAGTTTTTTCTCAAAACAAGACTGACAGTCATTTCTACTCTTCTTCTGCAATGCTAGTCTCTATTAAATCAGTGTTATCATTCCTAAGGACCAGTTTTGGTTGTTCTGCTCTGATAAAATCCTCACTAAAGCCAGTGCACGCATCTGAAATTTCCCAGGCACTTATTAACCATTTTGTTTCGGTAATATTTACTGATTTATAAAATGGAGCAAAAAGCACTATTTCCTTTTAGCCATAATCTGCCTCTCCTGAAGCATGCGATAAGAAGTCAAGGTCAAACAGACAGTTTGAAGACTGGCTTGATCAGTGCACCTGTACTAAGTGTTCTCACGCCTGCCTGGGAATGACAGTCCAATTTCATGAATCCGAAGTCCGACACCTCCCACTGGTGCTGCATCCCTTGTTCTTTCTTTCCTTTTGATTTCTCTTTGAAAACCTCAGTTCATTTCATGGTCAGATAACCCCCTCCTCAGCCCCCTCTGTTCATCAGAGCCCTTCATAACCTGGCATAGGATGAAAGGACTGTATAGATAATTTATGAGAAATCAGTAATTGAATCTTGGCTGTTCTCATAAATCATATCGCCCAGCTATCAAACAGCTGTGGGTAATGTAACATGTTCCAAAACCTGCATAATTGATTACTCCCTTGCAATAGTCCACCACACATGACTGGTGATTTCACTTAGGCTTTTTCCTTCCTTCCAACAATGTTTTGAAGTTTCCAGTGAGGAAAGCTCAGCTTTCTTTCACCTGAGTGGACCTGTAAACTGAATGGCCAAAGTCACTAGGGAAAAGATGCTGATAAAAGGACAATATAATCCAAATTGATGGGTAAAATGAATCCTTCATGCTTTTTCTTAAAGGGATTGGGAATGATAAAAGCACCTGAGGAGGGCAGCTTTATCTCTGAGACTGGTTTATGGGTTGTGTTTATGCAATAAGGAAGTGCTTATGAAAATGAGACTGTTGTAAGCAAAGCTCGTTACACGCAGGCTCCTGCCAACAGCAACCACACCACAATGTGCATCAGCTGCCTCAAGGCTCTTACTGAAACGATCCCCTTAGCAGACCCTGAAAGCAGATCCTCACCAGTTGTGGGCTGAGGTCAAGTGCTAGCCAAGTGCTTTACATTTATTTCATGCAGGTCCTGATGGGGATTCAAATGCCGGTGTCTGTAGAGGCAGCTCATGTGTGTTTGCCGTGTGCTGTTTTCCTCTCCAAACCAGCCACTGCAGGAGCTCTGGTGAGCTAATGAGGCCAGGAATGTTGACAAAACTGTGCCTGAATGTCCTGTGCTGGGTGGACATGAACTTGTGCTTTTTGGTAACATCCCTCTGGATGTGATCCTGCTGTGAAAGTAACTACTGTCTTCACCTGCTCTGGGCTTTGGGGCTCATCCTACAGCCCAGATGGCCACACACTGTCAGGCAAACAAGCTGTCATGACAAGAGTTTTTCTGCTGTTTGTTAGCAAGGGAGAAAAGAGATTTTTTCACCCTAGCTAACCCTGACTATACAGCCCAGGGCTGTGTGCTTTACGGCTGAGCCTGTAACAGTGTCTGCAGCTGTCATAAAAACCTGCAGGCTGTCTTGTGCACTAAGGCTGCTGCAGAAAATGATGCTCTTGTTTTTTTTCTTTGGCAGAAAAGGGGTCCTGCAAGCCAGGACCAAATTGCATCATCAGTGATGTGTGACTTTTCCCATCTATTTATCAATGGTGTTTGCTGAGGCCTGTTGGAAGTATATGCCAGGCTTACAAGATCCAGAGAGACATGATAATATAGTGCTTGGTGTACGCTGCGGCTGCTAACTGGATGTTTGCTTAAGTCCACAGCAGTGCAGCTTAAACACAGAGAAACCTGCATAAATTACCACATTTTTCTACAGGTAAAAATGATTTCGCTTTTTGTTCATCCCAGTCCATAGGCTTTTGAGTACAGGACACCAAGGGACCTGAGGCAAATTTGTCTGGAAAAAATCCTTTCAGAGTGTGCCTCTGTTAATGGTTTAGTTTGGCCTAAGGGGCATGCTTTAAAGGGACTCTTTTGATTGTCCCCTCCTGTGTGCTTTGGTTTGCACTGGGGAGCGGTGTGTGAGGGACAACGGAAACAACCGCCTTCCAGAGAATGGAAGAAGCTTTTTCCCAGTTTACTGAGGCTCCATCCAGCTGGTTGTTTGCAAATGCAACACAAAAGACCTTGAAGCTGAATTTGCAGCATAGGGGTTCTCTGTTAGCTGAGTTAAAGATGCAAATTTTGCTTCAAAGATCAGCTTAAAAAAAGAAAAAGGCTACTGTTTTTATGAAGTACTAACCAAAAATAGCTCCCAGCCCAAAGAGATTGACTGTCTCTTATACCTAGCCATAATTCAGCATGGAATGACTTGGGGTTCCAATATACTGTGGACTCTTGGATCAGGATGCAGCTGGAACATCTCTGTTCTGCACTTCTGCCCTACTCCAGGATACTCGCTGAAAAATGTGTCCTTTTATCTGATACTTGCCCATTCTTCATGTGGGTGCTCTGTTCACTGGCAGTGTTGTTGAAGGTAAAATCGGAAAGATGCTCAGGAGGTTTGGGGCTCTGTCCCAAGATTTAATTGAAATGATTTTGCTAAATTTGTTTGTCTGTGTCTAAAATGAGAAAAGTCCCCCAAAGGGAATAAGAGTTTTAAATTATATCACTACTGAAGAATTTACATGCTCTGAATTTCAAGTTGTGGGTTTAGTTGCTTGCTTTAGTTGCAGTAAAGCCATACAGAGATTTTCTGTTTCTCATGGCCATCAGAAAGCACTGGCTTCATCGCCCCCGCAAGTACTGCTGCAGAGTTGTCTCATCATAACCCTGCATTTCCTGAGAAGTTTTCATAAATTCACTCCTATCTTCTGCGCTTCCCGTGGCTTTCTCCAGGGAGGAAGCCTGTGACCTGTCCTAGCCTCTCCTCTCAGCAGTGCACCAATCTCTTAGAAAAGAGATCACAAAACTTTGTTAAACAAGGTGACTCAACTGAAACAAATGAAGTGGAAAGCACCAAGTGACATGCCATGGGCCACTTTCACATGTCAGTGGGAATTTCAGTAGTTTTAATATCACTCTATAAAGCTTTCCTGAGGAAAGGTGGGGAGGGTTTGAAATGCAGCTGTCAAAAATCATGAGAGTGAAGGCCACATTTCCAGGAAAGAGGGAATCCAGAGGTCTGGAATCCTGAGGGTCTCTTCCAACTGAAAGAGTTCTATGATTATATGGAGGCAAAGCAGCAATGAGCTGAGCTGCCTTTTATGTCTCAGACCCTCCCAGAAAAGTTAGCTTGAGTCTCGTGCTGGCTTATCTAATTATTATAATGAGATATAAAATCATTAATAACCTGGCTTAATTACAACTGATTTTCTTCAACTGCAGTCTAATGTAAAAGATTCTAATTAAGGCTTATTACATTGAAAATCTGTGGAGTCTGTTATTTCACTCTTAAGATCATCCAGAACAAAGAGAGGACATACAGATGCTAAATTTCTTCTAAGGGCTGTATTTTAATTAATTTTGGTTTCTCAAACAATTAATGGATTTACTTGTAGTATTTCAGGAAATTCATGCTCATCTCTAGAGAGAGAGACAGTGCTATGAACTCAGGAGAGATAGGCTGCATTTCATATGTATTACTGGGAACCAGAATCTTGTCTTGAGTGCGGTGGGGAGCTCAGCTTGAGCTGAGGAATTTTGGTCTGGTGGCTTTGCCTGAAAAGACTGAAATTTCCCCAAGGTAAAGCAGGTACATCTGTGGTACTACCACAAGCAAATATGTCTTAGAAATGCTGGGAGCTTCCCATCCCACTAGATTCAGCAGGAAGGAAGGCACTTGGTGTTGTGGCAGAGCAACAGGGATTGTGTGCCACCACACTGCCATAGAGACAAATCCAGCACTCAAGATGGAGAAGACATTTGCTTCCTTCAACCTGCTACTGGCTCCAACAGTGAAAGCACAACACAGGATGATTAGTCCTCCTGAAAGGAGATCTTCCCTCACCTTGAGGAGAGTTTTGGCACCTTTTCCCACCCACTTAGCCTGCTGGGCAGCTGGTTGGTCACAGCTCTGCCATGGTGAAGTGTGTTGGGTCTTCCTCCATCAGGGAGGCAGAGGGTTATGTCCTGGTCCTCACACTGCGGTGCTGAGCGGACTGGAGTTCTCTGCTGCACCGCAGGCTTCCCGTAATGCCTTGGGCAGATTACTTAGTCTCCTTTTGTGTCTTCTCCCCTTAAATGAAAATTGCTTTTTCTCTCAGCAAAATGTGGAGAGAGCTTCAGACAGCTTCTTACTTGCTGAGGCCGTGATGCCAAGTGCTGTATAGATACAGGTACAAAGGGAGGATGCAGATTTATTTGCCTCCTATAATGAGGAAAGACAGATGCTTCTACTACTTTTGAGGGAAAGTTTCTGTTTTTCATTGTTCTCAGCATAATTTAAAGCAGACTCTCCTGAGAAACTGAAACTATAAGCTGGCAGTTTTCCCCTTCTGAAGTTGTTGAATAGATTAACCATGGACTAAGGCTTGAGTCTGGTGGTTTCTCAATCTGCTGTTGCTAATACCCTAAATAGATAACACTTGTGGGTTGAGCCATAAGGTGGAAGGGTTTCATTACTTGTTTCAAAACATTTTAACATTTCATATGATTTGTATCATGGATTGCTTGCATGGTACAGGAATGCCTGTACTGTGTTCCTCAGTGTGTAATGTTTTGCACTACTTTTCCTCCACATTAGGTTTGTAAAACCTTGTGCTTTCTGTTGTGTGCTGTAGAACAAAATGCAGTAGTTCACGGCTGTTTACCTGACCTTGTATTAAATTAGGGGAGAACATACAGGGTTGATGCAACTCCTCCAGAGGATGGAAAAAGTTTAGCCTGATGTCCCTAATTCAATCAGCATTTTCAGTAGAGCCCTGTAATATTTGCATGTGTGTGTGGGTGGCTGCTGTGGACCCAGACTGGGTTCGGTGAATGGTCCCACAACAAGATCTGAGGCTGGATTTAGGGCTTTAATAGGAATCTTGAAACTGCTGCTCTGGTGTGACTCACTTTGAAAGTCAGATGATGCTTTGTGGTAGCAATTAGGATCTGTTTACAGCCTAGGACATAATTGGAAATCGTGCTCTGAAGAGCCACTCTAAAGGATGTAAATCCTTGGTGACTAGAAAGCCAAATCATTGGGAAAAGCTCTAGCACCCTTACAAACAGGAATTTCTGAATTTTCCATAGCAGCAGCTGTCTCTGGGCTTATATTGACTTGTAGTAACAAAGCACTGCGGGTAGTAATGGAGAAGCAGTGCAGAGAAAGGCTGGATGTGCCTTAGGAAAGTGATCTGCACTGTGAGAGCAGTGTGATGAGTAACCCCATGACATTGTCTGTTCTACCACAGAGCAGCAAGTGTGCTCCGGGATACTGGCGGAGACGGAGTGTGTTGGGATGGAAGCCGGGCTGCTTGTCCATAGCACTTTGCAGTGCGTTGCAGGGTACAGAGCAAGTGTCTGCAGTGCAACAGCATGTCCTTTGGCAGCTGTGCCAAAGCTGTTTTTTTTTCTGCAAGCAAATGCAACCACCCCATTTCTTCTGATGCTGCAAAGAAGCACTATGTGAAACTTCAGCTGTCTGATGAAAAATGAGCTACACCCTTCCAAGTAGCAGTGCTGTCAGGTGCTGAAGTATTATAAAGCCAGACAAAGAATAGGTCATCTCCCTTTTTAGCCTACTTCTCCCTCCTCAAATTTATTCTGTGCAGTGATCCTTCTCTCACCCTACAGAAAACCTCATCCATTGGCACTAGTCTGCTTGGCTATACTGGTATGTGGCACATCTGTATGGTATGTTCTCCAGGGGTTGTAGCTTGACTTGCAGCCCAAACTCACCTGATTTTCCACAACACTGAAACACAGGCTTGAACTCTAGCTTTAGTTCAAACCAGGCCTATCTGCTTTTTGGCCTGGCAGGGGCTGGCCTGCACTTGTTTTTTTGCTGCACAGGTCTTGGTGACTCAAGTCATTCATTTTAAGCCCAGCTACCAAAACCATAATGTATGCAGATCTGTAGTCTCTGAGCTGAGTTTTCTAGCCCTCTGCTCTTCTCCTCTTTTACAGCCTCATCTGCTCTATTCTGAGTTCTACTAGGTTTCCTGTCCCTCTCCTTCTTGCCTGCTTGTCTCACAGATGGGACCTAACCCCTTTCTACAGCTGTCTACCTCTTGTAGGGATTCCCTATTCTGTCTTGTCACACACCCATAAAAGTTCCCCACTCAGAGTCTTTCCAACTTCTATTTCCTTCCTTCTGGTATCCCCTGTGTGTTATTCTCAAAAATAAAAGGGAAAGAAAGTAAACCTATTAAGAAAGTCTCTTCGGATGTAGGCTGGCATTTTCAGAAACACCTCTGAGTGTTTCTGAATGAGACAGCTGCATCTCATGGATTCAGTAAAGGATTTGCTCACCTAGTTCTCTGTTATCTGTGAAAAAGCATTTTGCCTTTAAACAGGCAGTAGCTGCTCCCAGGCAGAAATGTTTCAGTCAGTGTCCTATCCAGGGAACACAATAGTGTTTGAGCAGAGAGTAAGATGGCTCCCAACAAAAACAAGGAGCCTAGATATTGCCTTAGTAGCATGTCAGGGTTATTTTTTTCACTGGTGTTTTCCCATCCCATTACAGTGCAGTACTCTATAGCTGCATCACAGTGCAAACAACAGCATATGTTCATCTGTCTGTTTTCCTGTCTCTTGTCTCCTTCCAAATTATACAGGATTTAACTGTAATTTGGAGGCCAGATCTGCTGCCAAAGTGGTTGGAGGAAGTGCTGGAGAGGGTGACTCTGGCTGGGATCCTCCCAACTCAAGACAGTTTTTCTATGAAAGCCCCAGGGAGTGCTGCATGTGACAGATGAGGTACGAGTTGGCTGAGATTAAGCACTCCTCTGTCCATTTTCTCAGGTCTCCTAGTTCATTAATTTACTAAAGGTGTCAATCTGTGCCCAGGCTTGGTGGTAGAGTAAGAGCAGAACTTTACCTTATCACGTACAGCCATGCCCTATGTGATGCTAACCTCATTTTCTTCCCCCATATACATCGTGCTGCCAGGTAAACTGGGAGCAACTCTAACTTGAATCAAAGGCTAGCATGTTGCTTGGAAATCTGTGAAGTTAGTTGTGGTTTGCAGGCTGTGCTGTGCATGAGGTATCATGGTGGGGTGGGGGGGGGGGTGGTGACTCCCCAGGAGAATGGCAGAATAATAAGAAATAGATGCTCTCTGACATGAATTTGGGAGACAGCAAATGCCAGAGATGAGGTCCAAGTGGAATTTCCTTGCAGTCTGGAATCAAGGAAGAGTCCACTGTTTGAAGACTCCTAGTGTACCTGTGTGCAGACAAAGTTAATGTTACCTTATCGTTCATTTCCTTAAGTTATTTGCTCTGGTTATTATCCCCACCCTGAGTATTACAATATCTCTTGGAGAACACTAAGGCAGATTCTCTCTTATCACTGTCTTGCCTTTGCTCTGTCTTTGTACTGGACTCTTTGTACAAAGAGTACATTTGCCAATGGATGAGTACAACTCTTTGTAGTGGACTCCTGGATCTGCCTGATTTTGCCCTCTTTTGTACCAGTTTCATGTTACTGTAGCCACAATGACATCAAGTAGTATTCCTCCATATTTATCACGACATATTGTAAGAATGGGGCCTCAGCTTTATACCTAGTGATACATATTTATGTTCTGCAAAAGTGTCTTGTCGTTGGATACCCAGTCCAAGATGAATTGTGAGTCTCTTCTTCCCTACTCAGGAAATTACCATCTACAAGGGCACCCTGTCAAAAGGAGAGAGAGAGAACACAGTGATATGCAAGTTACATTTAAGAAGAACTGAAAATCTCAGCCAGCATAAGGCAAACTCTAGAATAAGCTGTCAGAACAGTGCAATCTTTAATATTCATATATCTACTCAGGATGTATTGCTGCATAATGTGTATTGCAGTCATCAGATACACATGCTTAGCACCTAGAAACAGTAAAATAACTTGTTAAAGCTAAAATGGAAATTATGGGATTGATTTACCTGTGCACTTCTAGTTGCTTTATGCCAGACTGGTGATATGAAGGAGACATAAACCTCATATAACTGGCTGAGTAAATTAGATTAATGTCTTGTTCTCCTTTTCAGAAAGGTCTAAAGCAGACAAAGTGTACCCTGAGCCTGTACAAATTCCTTCTCTTGTATGTCTGTTGCAGCCTTCCCCTGCGGCAGATTTTATGATCTTTCTGGTTTTAAAAATATCTTTTAGCACTAGTTTGTCCCTCTTTACTGAAGGAACACTGCTCTAAGTTGTCTGCCATGAGAAGCCCACCCTCATACATAGTGCACACATTGCGTGCTCTACTTGGCCCAGCTTTTACACTCTTGTGGGCAAGTCTGTTTAAGCCCCTTGTGAGCACAATGTTATACAGATTTGCTGTTCATTCTGACTCTCCATCTGCTGCCACACAGTCTCTAGGAGGGCAGGTCTCCCAAGAGCAGCAGTCTGTGCTGCTCTAGCAATACGGTTCCCTCCTTCCTCCTCTGCAAAGGCAACAGAGCATGTAAAACAATTCTGGCAGCTAAATATGGCCCATGGGCTTACAGTTGGGTAGAGATGTTACATCCTCAGTTAGGGTTTCCATGATTGGTTTGGTTTTTGTGGTGCTCCATGTAGAACTGTGTTTTGCTCCATGTAGGACTGTGTTTTGCTCCATATATAAAAATACATATCTCCATGTATATTTTCATCTGTAAGTACTCTTTCTGAGAAGGAATAGATGCAGTTTGTGCAATTTACTGTGATTGCACTAAGCTGCTCTTCATTATAGTCTATTGAATAGTTTCTTTGATTTTTCTTTTTCTAACACTACTGAAGATGTCATTCTGGGAAAAAAAATCCTCATTTTTAAGAGAATTTGCTAAGGGAAAACTGTTTAGGTCATATCTTGGTCTCCTCTGTATGATGTTACCTTTATAAAGCCTCAGTATATGTTTGGTGGGTGTTAGTGGTTCATATAGACAGTTATCTGAAACTCATGTTGCCAGACTTACACGGACCAGGTCCCTGATGATATAAGTGCCTGTGGACACAAGCAAGGGACCAGCAAACTGAGGGCTGAAGGTGAATCCATATGAAGGTGAGTGAGCTCTGGACTGGGTTATGTGGAATGTATTAGGTAGATTATACTGTTGTCAGGAAAGGAAGCTGGGACAGGAGCATGTCCAGCCATGGGTATTCCTGGTTCCAACAGCCTGGTTCCAACCAGCCCAGTCCATCTCTCCCTATTCTCCATCATGTTCATTCCCTCATATAACCAGCAACTGCTGGTACTAAAACCAGGCAGACTTTTCTTTTACCACTGTATCTTTTGAAGCTATGGATCATGCACCCAAAATCTAGCTGGAAAAGCATCAGGCACCTGCTTTACCAGCTCTCTGAGTTGTGGTAGAAACATCTCTGGGTTGGATCCAGCTGTGCAATTAGTGAGTAGGCAGGAGTGTGAATTCCTAAGAACATTTATAGCTAATGGGCCTCTTCTACTGGCACCAGTTGTGCCCTGAAGCATTTGTTAAATTTAGTTGGACCAGAGGATCTGACTAAGTGCATTGTGGGAGGGAGAAAAACAATGCCATGGGCATGTTCCTTCTCCAACACAATCCTTCTTGATGGAGATATGGGGGCTCTATTTGGCTGGCAAGTTGGGAAGAAAGGGATGAGCTGAAATTGGATAATTACATTAAGTGAGATGATGGTGCCTTTTAGGGCTTAGCATAAGTCTGAGATTATTCTGGCTGTCAACGTTTTGCCAATTCACATGGTGTTTGCTGAAGTTAAGCCACCAAAGTGGCTCATCAATGGGAGATGATGTCAGTTGCTACCATACAGAGCAGCTGGACTGTTAGAGCTGACGATCCAGGAATTAAGTCTTTGATTGCACACTGCAGTTGCAGCGAGCATAAAGGATGTTGTGGTCTCATTTTCTGGGAGACAGAGTCCTTTGACAAATCTGACCTTACTTCTATCTTTCCTGCAGCACCCTGAGAAAATTAACAAGGCATAACAGCCCATAATATTCCTATTTCAGCTGCAATCACAAATTTAGAATGTCTTCATCTTCATAGTATTGCGGTTGCACACTTACTGATCAGAGCAAGAGCTGCTGAAGGCAGTCATTTGCCACTGCTGGATAATCTCCACATGCCACGAGGAGTCTGCCCTGGGCAGGGAAGCTGGTGGGAGTCATCGCAAAGGGGCTGCAGCCCTACCACCGCCCTTAAGGCAGAGTTTTAAGTAGCATAATTTAATTAAAATTTAATAAGCAATCAGAACTTGTGCCCAACATTGCTCTGCCATTTTCAACAACAAATTAATATCTTTATTGGAGAATTTCCTCTTTCAAAGCAATTTACATTAAGGTTATACAGTTTTGAATCAAATTCTGCACATTTGTATCAGACGGCTTTGGCTCAGGAGGGTTACAGGAGCACTCAGATATGAGTCTCTCTGTTTGAACCAAGAATTTAACGTTTTAGTGGCTTGTCCATGTTTACATAATACCCAAGAGAAGAAGAAAGACATTCTGACATATCTGGCTCATGTCTGAAACCAAAAGGCAAAATCCTGGTTCCAATTAATTCAATTACAGAATTCCTAGCAACTGCAAAGGGGCCAGGTTTTCATTTGAAAAAAAAAAAAAAAAAAATTAATTCCATTTTGTGTGTCTGTTCCCAAACCTGGCCATCCACTGCACCTGAGCAAAAGCCAATATGGAAAAGCCAATATTGACAAAAAGATCCAAGCGTGTCTTTCTGAGGTCATTTCTGTCCTTGGCCTTTTCAGTTTCCCATGGCCCTGAGTATAAACAGAAGTTCACTCATAGCTAGAAATAACATAAATGCACTTCAGCTGGATGTGGCTACTGGTCAGTAAATTTGGCTTTTCAGATAGCTCTCACTTTCAAGTACATCCAAATGACACATGCTGATTTGCAGTGTTCTGCCAGCAGCTGGGTACATTAGGTTGTCTGTCTTCACTGTAAATCTAATGGTGCAGGATCCTCAAAGTGGAGTGACAGGCTTTTCAGGCAGCAATATCTTTAGAGAAATTGGTTGTTATTACACAAACAGACTCAAGAAGGCACCTGTTTAGGGCAACATTGAGGAAACTTCTTCTCAGTGAGGGTGTCAGAGCCTGGCCCAGGCTGCCCAGGGGGGTTGTGGAGTCTCCTTCTCTGCAGACATTCCAACCCGCCTGGACACCTTCCTGTGTAACCTCATCTGGGTGTTCCTGCTCCATGGGGGGATTGCACTGGATGAGCTTTCCAGGTCCCTTCCAATCCCTGACATTCTGTGATTCTGTGAATAGATGTAAAGCAGTTTGAAAGGGACAATGGAAAGAAAAAATTTAAACAGAGCAGTTGTGCACAAAGTCTGTGTTACTTACAAACCTCCCAGACATGCAGGACCTTTCTTCGGTTAACACACTTGCAAGTTTCCAAACCTTTGGCCAAAAACTCCAGTAGATACAAAACTGCCATCTACTTGCCTAAAGAAAAGATTTCATCAGAGATAGGAAGTTGGACAGATTTGCCCCCATGTTTGCTAGAAAGCTTTGTCATTAGTTTGCTAGAGAGATGTAAACCAATACTAAATACCCCATCGAGGCTTAGCGAGCGAATGCCAAGGTTTACAGTAGCTCAGCAGCCGGGGAAGTCCTGCAGAGTCCCTGTAGGGATTTGCAGTGGATTTGGCAGACGAGGGTCTGCTGTTCAGTGAAAAAAGTTTTCAAAATGCTTTCTGATACTATGAGAATTAATAATGAGCTTGCAAAGCTGGTTCTGCTGTAAACTGCATGCCAAAAAGAGATTTTGTTTTCTTTAGTCATCTGCAATAATTTTTCCCCTTTCTTTCTGTTTCTGCATTTTTTCCCCCTATCTGATTGTTGTCCCTCAGGGGAAATGTCTTTCTAAGCCAGAACAAGAGACTGAATGGATTATGAATTTTTGTTATTAGGATCATAAAGGCTTTTTCTCTAACAATTTCCCTCTCTTCCCTGTATTTCAAGTCCTTCATTTCCCTGTGTGAGCCATCGTCAGAGAGAACCACCAGGGCTTTACATCTTTTTCTCCTTTCATTCCATGCAAAATCCCATTCAGACTTATTCAGTGCCTGCCTGGAGGTGAAGGAACACGGAATGAGTTTGAGGAAACCCTTTCATCTCCCAGTGAAAATCCTTGAATTGGATTTTTACTCATGGTTGTCATTCCAGGAGATTACAGTACAATAATGTGGTGATAGTGGTTTTCTTTGAGAAGGCAGCACTTCAGAATCGTCAGGGAATTTTGCTGTCTGAATAAGCCAACACAAAGCCAGTATCAGAGCTGCTGGTGTATTCCCAGCTCCATCTATGAGGATCAGAATGGGACTCAAACCGAAATGCAGCAGAGGCTCAGTTTTGAGGGTCCTGCAAGGTGCTGGCAGTTTGGTCCTGATGCAGTAAAGTGCCCTCAAGTTCATAGTCCCCCCAGATCACTCAGAGTGGTTAAAGATAAGCATATGGTTATGTGACCTGATGGATGAGGAGTCAGAGAACTCTGTTCCTTACAGGCTTCAGCAACTCCAGTTTAAATAATATTGCAGCAGATAACTTACCTTGGTGGAATAAGAATTATCAGAGACAAAGAAATAGTTTCTGTGATTTCAGTAAGACTTTCTCGCTAATATTTTGCAAGTGTCTAGGTCTCTGTCTTCCTGTAGGTGAAAGCTTTCAGTCAAGATTTATCCGTGAACAGCCACATTGCCTTCATGATTATTTGTGCTTGATGTAGTTTGCAAACTGTTTACTACTTCTGTCCTAGAGCCTGCCTTACTGTATACTTAGTACTGAAAATATTAGGCTGTACTCCTGAGTGCTGAGCTCACACGGCATTGCCTCTGTTCTGGGATTGAACGCATACAGCTCTTGAAATAAAATTTCCCGTGCAAATGTTTCTGCTGACAAGCTCAGAAAGCGCTGTCTGGAAGCTTGCTTTGCTTGCTGTCTGAAAGGGATCTCTCCTAAAAATATGCTCACCTCTAAGTTTCTTGACTTAGAGTACCCTTAAATATAACAGCACACAAAGATCAGTTAATCGAATTCATTTAAACAAACAAACAGAAGAAAGAAATTCAAGAATTTTTTTTTTTTATTTCCTGTGTTATAGGTGGTTAGTAACAGAAATTGCAGACAGTTTGCTAAGGCTGTTGTTCTTCATGTTATGCAGATAATTTTCACTTATATCATTGCTGGATTTTGGCCTCCAGCATGTTCTTTCAAAATTCTTAACTCATCTGGAAAAACAACAACAACAAAACCCCAATATAAAGGTCTGTGTGTTCCTAATATAGACATGTTACTTGTTTTTAATGCCTAAGTCCTTAGGATTGTTCTGCTATTTTTTGTGTGATTTCTGAAAGAGAGCATTTATTACTTCGCACACCTAAGGGAAGTAAAATCTGATGATTGGTGCTTTGATTCCTCTGGCAGGTTTATTTTGCCTCCTTATGACAGACAATGCTTAACTGGGTTATTATTTTGTATGGCATATGAGTTAATTCTTCCCTGGCACCCAAAGAAATCAAATGTTCTCCTATTGTTTTTATTACATTTTTCTAATTCAGAAAAATTTACTCCTGAGAATTCACAGTGGGTCACTATATATAGGTGTGCACTAGCTCGGTAGAGGCAAGATAAGCTGAAGTACAAAAGCTTGATGTTTGTATTTCAAAGCTGAAGGAAGAGACAAGGTGCATGGATTGGGCTGCACATTACAGAGAGAAATCATTTTGTAAAATTTCAGACTCAGACGCAAGATCAGGGAAATGAAGAATCTATTTCCCTAGCAAAGTAAGAGTCCTCTGCTTGTGTTTATCAACACCTAAAATATATCTCTACCTGTAATTTCCAGCATGCCAAATGAAATTTCTACCAATCACTCACTATGCTGCTATTAGTGTTGTTAAAAAATACAATTTATTCAATTTAAGGGCTCCAACAGAAATATATAATAGGGAAGATATAAAAACTGTTCCCTGGGAATATATGTACAGTAAAAATTGCCTAATTATACAGAAGCTGATTCATAAAATTTCAGACACCAAAGGCCAACTGACTGCCTCAGCTGAGCCTTGCAGGATTTTTCCGTGCAAGCTTCATGCTCAGATGTGAGATACTGATTCAGAGGCACCATTAACCAAATGGCTCAGCAGGTCCCCTATGAGAGGGACACACAACACATGTCAATGGGTTGCAGGTCTCCAGTTCTGTCCTCCAGGTACCCTTAATTTCCACCTTTCCTGCAGCACGTGATTTTTCCCAGTTCAATCCCACTGAATGAAATTGTATGTGATCTCCAGTTTGAACGTCACAACAGCACTGATGAGCTTTGGCTGTATAATCCTGTCTAATCCAAGAAGCTCAGGAATTTACATTGGATTATTTGTACATGATATGAAGGACCTCAAAATGTTTGGAGCCATATGATTCTTTACAGTTGCTGAGGTAAAACTATGCATGGACTCTTCCTATGTCTTTGGTTTTGGTTGCTAAGCATAAGGCTCATGACAGTGACAGGCTCATCTTGTACTTGTTGGATCTTGAACATTTGGCCCTCAACATATTTCCCAATTATTTTTCACTGCTGCTAACATCTACTTTTCTACCCTTTGTGTTTATGTAAAATACATTCTTCAACACTGAAATAGCTCTATTCGGACCTTCTATAAAGAAGTATATGAGCTATGTTTCAGCCCATAGGTTTTATCCAAGCTCTGAAGCAGTGAGCACTGGGAGAGTTGAAAGAGAGTGAAATTTTGCAGCTTCAAAGATCTCTATACATGGACACTTACTGGAAGAAAATCAGCATTTTATGTGTCCTGTGGTTCATCTATCATGAGTAATTCATTCTATAATGCATTAACTGACCTAAGTCTATTCCTATTGTGCAAGAGACAATCCTTCTTTCTTGCCTTCACTTCCCTATAGTGTGTCAAGGACCTTAACTTGTTCTTATTGGATTTTTATTTTCTCTTGTTTAGAAACTGAGTGTTTAAGGGCTAGTTTTCACAGCAGCAGAGCATATGCAGCAATAAACATCTTCTCCAGTTGATTAAGCACCATAGTTGAGTTGTTAAGCTTCCACAGAAGCTGTTTATTGTAAGTATCCTCCAACTCTGAGGGCATAATTTTAATTATATTGCACGAGAAGGAGCAAAAACAATAAACCAGAACATTAGAAAAAATTAAAAGATATTATTTTCCTTCCCTGAGATAAAGTTTTCAGTGAAGGTCAGAGTAGATTGTGGCTGTTTCTATAGCTGGGAAGTGTTCTTAAGAGACTATTTTCCCATACGTATTTATTTTCAGAGGCCACAGAAGGCATTAAGGATAGGCTAGACCATTCCGACTGATCTTCTGAGGCCAGATCGTGACGTTATTGTGAATCATGCTGGTGATTTCAGAGAAACGTATTGGGCAAGCTCTCTATTTGTCAGTGCAAATGACGTGTTTCCAGCTTGACCAGTGGAAAGTCTGGCCTTGACAGGGTGATGGTAATGGGGATAGCTTGCTTAGATTTACTTGCTGTCTGCTCTGAAAGATGTGAAAGCATTCATTTCTATTACTGCTGTTCTGAACCTTTTCACTAGCTCTAGATATCAGTCTGGATATTTGTCTTCCTTATCATTTGTTTGAGAGAGCCAATGAATAACTGAAAAAAAGAGAGACATAGCACAACATTCATGGGAGGACAATGTCAAAATGAGACTTCTCAAGCATATCAGCCTCTTATTTCAAACACATGCCTTCTGTTTCCAAGCTTCCAGGTACCCCCCAGTACTGCTTACATCTGTGGCTTTCTAGATTGAATAAGGCTGTTGAAGTTTGGCCCAGTATCTTCAATTGAGTAGCTCCGAGGGCACCATCTGTGTCACCTCAGAGGGTAACTTTTTTCTTTTCCTGATTCTGATGATTATCTTCTCTTTGTTAAACAGCTAGTTTAACTGCCAGTTCAATACCAGCTTAAGTTAAACACTGTCAGTATTAAACACTAGCTAATCTTCTAACAAACAACAGCAGTGAGGGCAATGACAGTTTCTGCAGTGGAAGTCTAATCTAAGGGCAGGCTTGTCAGGTCATTTCTGCAAGTCTTGTTGAAAGGTTTGTGAACTTTCCAGCAAATGTAATTTTGAACAAAACCGGGCCACGTTACTCAGGTAAAACATGTGCTACACACACTGCTATTCCTGCCTCCCTCCCCTTCCTGCTCAATCTGCTCTGAACCAAATAAACCATGACCATTTTCATGGAAGTCTGGAAGGTTACTGATGCTGTGGTCCTCAGGGGTGGTGAGAGGGTTGGGGTGCATGAGGTGAGACAAGAGATCCAGTCATATTATTGTCAAATTTTAATGCAAAAGTTTTGATTTTTTTACCATTCACACAATGAAACACCTTTTTTCCTACCTTTTATCGCAATTTCATGATGTTATCCAAAGTCTATTTAAATGTTGTAGAGAATCAGCCCAAATTGTGATATTACTGTGTGTATTGCTGTCTTATTCCTGTTTGCAGCAAGTTCAGTGAAAATTTACTTATGCTCCTCATCTTATCACAGCTGCATTGTTTTCAGTGTATGCTACTGCCAAGAACAATGCTACAGCACTTAATAACAGGATTTTGTCACAGTCTTTATCTCTGGAAACTATTCTAGTTTATCATTTTAATAGCCAATGGCATGTTTTACATGGTTGCCTGATAAAAGTTCTTACAAACCCCTATTTTCTTCTCTTTTTCTCTTTCTTTTCAGTCACAGTTTCCAAGAACACTTACATCCCCCTCATTTCTTTAAGGCCAAGGTCAAATCTGGTGAAAGATGCTGTGGGACACCTCATGTGTCAGACATATGACACAGCACTTTGAGACAAAACAAAGCAGTGCGCAAAAGGACCACAGCAAACTAACAGTGTCACAGTGATGAAGAAACAAAAGATGATGGGATTTCATGAAAAAGTCCACTGTGAGTGTGCATTGCAGTTCAGGATTCAGCCAGCTGGCAGGGAAATGGAGATGAAGGTTGTTTCTGTCTTATTTTACTATCATTATTTCTCTTTCATAGTGTGGAGAACTCAATCAGGTGTGATTTGTGTCTGTTCTTCGGCCAGACAGTTTTCAGAAAACAAGTAAACCCTCACTTAAGTGAATATGTAGAGCAGCAGCCCAGCAGCCACTATAATAGTAAATATATGACCAGTGGTTCACATCCAGAGTGCTCACCAGTCCTATATTGTAGAGGATGTTCTTTATTTGGTACTTCATGTCCCTTCTACAGCAACAAATGGTTAAACAGACTTCTGATAAGGCATGAATTATCATTCCAATATGTAATAGAAGAACAGCCATGTCAGGGTTTCAAGAGAGCATGAGATATCCTGAAGTGAAACCTGGCAAATAGGCTTTGGTCCTTTATTCCTCAGAAGAAAATTATTGAGATTGCTTGTGAAATAGGGATGATGGCTGTGTTGGTGAGCACTGACCTGACATGGGGAAGGTGAAATAAGAGATTATTGGGCTAAAGAGAAATGCAAATTGTCTAAGAAACGGTCTGCAGTACATATAGGAATTTATGTGTAGTGTAGTACCTGGCTTGGAAAATTATTAATAAGGTGTGGATTTTTTGAGCTTAGATTTGATTTGCTTTAGGACCTTCCCTCATTGCAAATTAAAGGTGTGGAAATTCATGCTAAGTAGGAACAGGAATAGGTAATTGAACTATGCAAACTTGGACAATATTAACCTCCATGATGACTTCGTGAGGGTGTCAGGCCCTGTACAACAGCCTGAAGTTGCTGTCATTGACTTGCAGAGTGCAACATGCTGAAAGACATGTCCTGGAAGTACGGGTCCAACCTTGCCTTGGGAACCTGAGTTCTCAAACATTGGACACAGATGAGTGTCACAAGTGTTTCCTACAGTCTGGTACAGAACAAAAAACTGAGGAAGAACCTTAGGATGTATAAAATAAATGAATGGATGGATGAAGTGTTTCCAGCAATAAAATCTACCCAGATGAAAACAACAGCACTGATTTTTCAGGTTTTGTAAAGGGTTTGTGTTCAGATGAGTCTGAAATGTTTCTAATTAATGTTATCAAAAGTGTGACATTTAATTAACTCAATAACACATTGAGCCTAATGATAACACATTTCGATTCACCACTGGCAGCAATGAGCTCTCCAGAGCAGCTCCAAAGGTGGGAAGGAGGAGACCTGTAGTGCACACGAATGCGCTTTTTGCCAAAGAAGGGCAGAGTGGCAAGAGAGCTGATTATGTTGTCAATCCCCAGCTCACATCAGAGAGACATTTAGGAGTTCAGAATATCTGCTATCAGATATGTATTACAACGATCTGTTTTCCAGTCTTAATGATTATAGCACTTATTTGCCACTGAAAAAAATAACAACAGAATGCATCAGTTTCATATTCTTGAGTCAGAACTGATCAATGAAATGATGCCATTTTGACATTGAAACCTATTACAAACATTTTTCTAAAACTGAATCAGTAAATGAATTTTCTTCATTTGAAATGGAAATTTCTGCTGTGTCATTCAGCTGATCAATAAAAAGTAATCCAGAAGAAGTAATACAAATGGGAGGGGGAGAGAATTGCACCTCTGCTGTACTCTTATTGCTGGTTTTGCCAGTGTGTGACTGATTAGTCAGGTAGCAGCATGAAATTTTCTTCTCCACAATATTTATGTAAATTGAAATGCTTTTCAGAGACATCTTATTTAGTTAAAATAAATAAATAGAAAGAACTGAGATGAATGGGGACTTTGCTTAAGTATCATGAAGATATGTGATCATGCAGGATGCTTGTGCATCTCAAAAATACAATGCAAATAGTGCGTTGGGCCTTTAACCCTTGTAGAACTGAATTTCTCTCACTTTCCCATCCTGAATATAGGACGTGACTTCTTAAAAAAAATCTCAGAAATAAGAAAGGTAATTTATCCCTCATGTAACCTGCCCAACTGGATGAGGTAAAGAAGCTTACAGGTGTAAGTGAAGTTTTATGAAGGTGTTTTTGATGACTCATCATTGCAGGAAGGATACAGGCAGGCTTGTGGCTTAAGCAGATTCCAGATAGGAGATGGGGAAGGAATAATGGTCCAAGAGATCCAAGGGCTGAGTGGGGAGGGGTGGCAGCTGGAAGAAAAGATCAGTAGAAGGAGTAGGGCAAGCAACAGGTTCATAGATATTGTGCCTTTCAGGTATGTTTTGTGGCAATTAATTAATCCATGCCCTTTGAGATCCGAGTCTGGCAATAGTTCCCTGACTAAAGCTCAGCCTCCATGGGTTTCTTGTGGCATGAGTTAGGAGTGGCTTCAGATTTAAGGTGGGATTTTAGGTTTTCAATCAAGACAGTGTTGTTTCCATGTCATGAATGGGTACTGAGGGTCAAGGGTTCGAGGATGAATGGAGTGAGGAGGATAAGGCTGGATCCCACTGCAGGATCTGACCCTAGCAGCTAGTCCAAGCCATGAACTGTATCATGTGGGGTAGACAATGACTTATTGCTCTCTCCAGGGATTTTATTTGCATAAGTAATGGGCAGAGGAGGACTGCAGTGTCCCTGCAGCAAGACCATCATTACAATGTACTGCCGGGGTTACATTTCCGTAGCAAAAGCATGCATATTTAAAAGGGTGTATGTGCATGGGGACCGGGACCGAGAGACACATTGTGGTGCTTGTGAAATGAGTTGAAGGATCGGAAACAATGGAGCCAAGGTCTTTTCTCCGAAGATGTATGAGGGGGCGTTGGTTGCCTGAAATCTCATTGTCATGGGGGGGGTTTGTTCTTCCTTCTTTTTCCTTTTTTCCTTGCATGCGAGTGAGAAAGGGGGCGGGAAGGGGAGGGAGATAGTCGCTCCGCTGCTGTGCTGGGTGCCAGGCTCGCTACTGCAGTATTGTACTCAATATTCTGATCACCTTGCAAGTCAAGGAGCCTTGTGGAGTCTGCAGTGGTGTCAGAGTGAAAAATGAGCAACGCCATCACGCTTGGCCAGGCGGTGGCTGCCTGCCCGCAGCGAGCACTGGTCTGCGGTGTCTTCCTTTGATAGAAACTCAATTCGAACAGGGTGGTGGGCTGGTAGCTTGCTTTTTGTTTTGATATGTGTATATGACACTATTTCCCTTTATGTTTAAATCAGACATTTCCCTGCAGGCTTGAACTCAGTGTCTTAGGGTCTTGGTTTCCTCCCACGATTTGTCAGTCATTTGTGAAGATGCAGGAAAGAGTAGGCTCCATTGAATATGGTTTTGGATGTGTTTTCTACACCCTCTCTTGCTCTTTTACATGGCGAGTGAGCTGGAGGAAGCAGTTTCCCGCAGTGAAAGGCAGAAGGAATGCACTGGCACTTGTGTGTGTGTGTGTACGTGTACGTGTCGAGGGAGGAGCAGGCTTTTCAGTAAGGAGGTATTGCAGTGGCAAGTGCAATACAGACCCCTGGATACTGCTAACTCAAATGCCTTGTCTTTTATTTTATTTATTGTTCATGGCAAAGGCATTGCCTAGGCAACCATGATGCTTCTCTGCTCTTGACTGGCGCATTCTGCGTCATCTGGGTGGGACACAGCAAAGCAGCAGAAGGAGCAAGACAAGCGCCGTTTGGCTCAAGGCGCTCAGAGACTGGCACTGTTAGTTAGAGGCAGGTAGACATCTGGGAAACACTGCACAGGGTTTTTTCTTCCCACACTACTCTGCCAAGTCACTGAGCAGCGGTCTGCAGCACCCCGCTGTTGTTGCAGGGCTGGTCCTTCCACCCAGGGCTGGGCTGAGGCACTTTGATTGCAGCCCGCTATTTCCCCTGGCATTTTGGTGGTGACATCTAATACCTGCAGTGTTAATACACATCGTTCTTCACTTGCAGCAGCCTCTACTCTGCCAAGATGACTTTGTGCCATCTCCAGGGACAGAAACAGAGGGAGCAACTGGTTGCCTGTTAGGTTCCATGTTCCATTGCCAATGCCTTTTCTCTTGGTGCAGATGCAGCCCAGATTTGTTTGAGTAAAAATCATTCCTTCCCTCCTGGATGGAGAACTGCCTGGTTATGAAGGCTTGTGATGGTAACTTCAGGGCTGACCCAAAAAAAAGAATCCAGTCACTCAGCCAAACCTGGAGAACAAGCAAGTAGTGCCCTCCTGGAGGGCATTGACACCAGTGTGACCACCCTGCATGGAGATTCTCCTTTATGTCTGTACACTGAGCTTAGGGTAAGGTTCCCAGTATGTGCACTGGGAGGGAAGAAGCCCTGAAAAAACCTGATTTCCATCATGACTAGATCAGTGCAAGAGTTTCTGTTGGCACAAGGCACGGAAGCAATTAGATCCCAAATACAGTAGCTGTTTACCAGCTTCTGATGAGACCTGCTTTGAACTGCCGTATTGCCAGAAAAAATAGGAAGGAATATCCCAGTCACCAGGGTGGATATAGGTTTGTCTGTCTATCCTTTACAGGAAAAAAAAAAAAAAAGATAAAAGATTTTCTCTTTAGCTGCAGGTGCCTGGAAATCATTCTCCAGATTAGTTTATTATAACTGACTCGGACTAATGGAACTGTGATGACGAATGGTCATGATGATGGGAATTATTTTATTAAAAGTGTTGGCAGATACAGCTAACAGTTTAAGCTTTCCTAGCCATTCCTCTCTTGGGATAAAACACACAATGAAAGGTGGTGTAAAAGTTTTACTGTGCAGGTCACACACAAATAAGCATTCTGGCAAAAGCATTAAAAAAAATGTTCCACAACATGGAATTGCTCTTATGGGGAAGTTCTGAACGTCCCATTCAGATGCATTTCTTCTTTGAAAATCCTCTTGGGTCCAAGCATGTAGCTGAAAAAAACGTTTTGAATTTTTAAAACATTTGCACACCTTTTTGACTTTGTTTTGTTTTTCATTGAATGTTCACTATTCTCCCACCAGCCTGTGGTGGTACAGGCTCAGAAAGTCTTCCTGCAAGCTTGTTTCCCCATCATTGTTTCGGAGCTTTTCTTGTTCTCCAGGCTGGTGTGCAACAAATTTGTCCCTCTTCCAAGTAATCATTGTGTTCTATGGAAGTGAGAAGAGAAATTATTAGGAAAATATTTAATGAGTTTAGGAAAATATTTAATGAGAAAATATTTAATGAGTTAATCTAACAGGTTGAAGGAGATTTTTTTGTTTTGAATGAGAAAAATAAAAATAATCTTATGCTGTTAACAGATTTTTTTTGGAGGTGATCATGAAACCCTTTCTTAAATACTCAGTTGGGTCTATCTGAAACACTTTATTTCACCCAAAAAGAAAAGCTACATTTTATTTTAGATTACTTAATCCAAATTTTATTTTTAATAACACTCCCATCTTCTGGTTCCAAAATAAAAACAAACATACATATGTTGTTGAATTGAAATGTACCACAAAATCGTAAATGGTATTTTTGAGGGGGTAAGGAGTGAAGTAAAATATTTCAACAGCAGAGAAATAAATAATCTTTTTTTCTACTCATTAAAAATCATTCCCTGAGTTTGCCAGGAAACATCAGAAATGAAATGATAACTTCCATCTTCAGAGGGGGGTTAGTTTCATGAGCAGGTTTTGTAGCTGTTGTCTTTGTTTTGGTTTGGTGTTTTGTTTTTGCTTGGGTTTTTTTTGTTTGTTTGTTTAGTTGGGGTTTTTTTACCCCATCTACTTTCAAGAAAGGAGAGTTTGTATCGTCATTTCCACGGTTAGATGAAATGTTAGATGAGGCAGGAGCAGGCGCCAGAATCAGTGACAGGTAAGCCCTGACCCAAAGCGTTGCCAGGCAGGCTGGCACTGGGCGCATGGAGCTCAACATTATCTTGTCACAACAGGCTGCTCAAAATTTATCGTGATGAGAATTTTATGGAGGAGACAGTAGGCCCTCAGGTGGGGAAAGGAGTATGACTGAAGAGACCCAGGTAGGTGCCTTCTTCTCAGGTGGATAGAAACTTGTCTTCCACAGAGGGCTACCAATGCTGGCCATTTTTCTGACCCTAACTATAGACCTGATGCTGGGCTTAAGGCCAAAGGAATGCTCTTAGCTATTAGAAAATGTGGTCCCCCTCTCCCCACCCATGTTTGTACATGGAAAGAGAACAGGTGATTCTTTATGTTCTAGAAAGATGTATGTTCAGAGGACGTCCCAGACCTGCTTAAGCTCTGTCTAGCACCAAGCAAAAAAAGTACTCCTTTCTAGGTTTGTTTTTCTTCCATTTTTTAATCTTTCCCCATGGCGAATGAGTGAACTGGAGAGACAAGTCCAAATTAGTAACGGGCTGCAAGCGTGCCCACGGGCAGCAAACACCCAAGGGGATGGGATAGGCAATGTCAGTCAGTGGACGCAAGAGCTCAGCCTCCAAGGTGAAGTTGTCCTCCTGAGCACAGGCAGTTTTGTGCGGGATCCCTCCTCCTCCCTCCTGGGAATCTTGTGCTTCAGTCCTGGTCTGGCCCCACTTTTCCCCCTTTTGCTTCACTTTGGCTGATGGGAGGGAAGTAAAGCTAATGAGGAATGTAACTGTCAGATAACTTGTGAAGAAGACTACTCCAACACCTCCAAATATATCCAGTTTCCTCTCCATCTGTAGTTCTCAGGGCACTTGCTCATTTAATTGCTCCTCTCTGGCAGGTACAGGGACCCCCTGTAGAGACAAATGGTTTACTGACTCTTGTGACTTGTACTTAATATGTAAGGTCAGACTGCAGCCTCAGCTCCATCCTCTTGGCACTGCTCCAGCGATGCAAGGAGGAAACACAGCTGATCTAAAGAGTTAAATAGATGTCTTCAAGCATAAATGAGCAGAAAGCTGGAAGGGAAAGTCCAGACCAGTCTGCAGTCCAATAAATCTGCATGCCAAAATCACAAAAACCTGTTTTTGAGCAACACAAATCACAACAGCCTGATGGCTGCTCTGTTCAGCATGACACTGGACAGAGGGATGAAAAGGGAGTAAAGGTGACCCAAGTATGACCGTATAACACTTTTCCCACTCAAGATGTCTTTAAAAAAAGTATTTTGTTCTCTTTGGAACTTCACCTCCAGTCACCTCCCTGCTTTGGCCCTAACTCTTCAGAAGTAGGGAGAATCGTAGCTCTGCTGAAATGGTACTTCTGGGGAAATCTTATAGACTTGCGAAGTGGAGGGTGTCCTGCTCACTTCCGAACTATCCTGTGACAGTCAGTAGATCATTATATTAGGAAGATGGCTCCAGAGGGCTTTTGCAAAGCTTATACATGTGCCATTCTGACAAAAACTATCAGTCACACACTCCAGAAATCAGACTAGATGGGAAAAACAGTACCAGCATTCGGTTGTGTTGCTTTTATGAGGTGGCAATGGGCTGCAAGCATCATTCGTGCTATTTTATTGTGAAATCTGCACCTGAGCAGTGGTATTGCTTTATTCTGCTTTTCTCTGAAAGACCAGGCAGACACCAGACTACTGTCAGACTGCCATGGTCTGGCATGATACATCTCCAGTATGTCCATGCGACCGACTGCAGGGAATCGTGCTTCCAAATCTACTTGTAAAGCTGTCGTGGCTTCTGCCATTGTGACCGACAGCAGCAGTGCACACTGGATCAGAGCTGAGGAGGCTTCTGGGACAGACACTGCCCTGATTCAAGCAATTCATGCCTGGATAATGTCCTTTCACTTCCAGAGAGAGCTCGTGTGACAGGCGCATTCTCTATCTGTTTAGACGGGAAACCTCTATGTCAGCTGTGCAAGGGAAACTGAGCAGAGTAGGGGCTCCAGTTTCATTCCAAATGTGACAGGGCTGTGTAAACAAATAATCCCAATCTAGATAATTGTATGTTTTGTTTGTTTGTTTTGTGTGGGGTTTTTTTATTTGTTTGTTTTTTGTTTTATTTTGTTTTGTTTTTCGGGAAGTCATCACATAAATCAGGATCATATCAAGGGATGCTGCATGTGGGTTCTTCCTGATCTCAGTGCCTGGGTGCTTCAAGAAGGGGTACAATTTTGTATGCTCTTGATCATCACAGATATTCTTACGAGGAAGATCAAATGCTTGTATCATTTTCACCAGAAAAATGCCATCAACGGCAGAATTCCAGTGGTGACTGAAGGTGTGAATTCTCATTGAAACTGATTCTTTTGCATACAGTCATCTGGGAGCCAAGCCTTTGATTTTTCATTTATTATTCTCCCTGGCAGCATGTTCAGTCAGTATGCAGATTTCCTTCTTCATTCAATTTTCAGTGGGCAGGAAGACTACAATTAGTTGTATTATCATCAGTGGGAACAAGAGGGAAACACTGAACTGGATCTCTATGAGCCTACAGTTGCAATGCGAAGATGCAGATTTATTACGCACTAGTGCGGTATGAAAAAAATCTTCAAGTCAACTGAATTCAACTCCTTGTCATCTTCCGCCTTTGTGGAACTTTTTGTCTTTTACTGTTATTTTACACCTTTTCCCCAAGTAAGCCTAGGCAGGGAAATCGTTGAATGGGACAGAGTTGCATCTTGAAGAACTGACAAGGAAAATAAGTTAACACAGAGGAAAGCTGATTCATAAAAAGAAAGGATTTGAGAGTTGACCCTAGCGTTGTGCCTTGCTTGTGTTTCTGTCTTGTTAATAAATCAGCGAGAAAAATAAATTAATGACAGACATTTTCTGTTGCCATTATGTTAGAACATTATTAATTCACCAGGAAAAATTCACTTGGGAGAACCTGGTAATTTCCTCAGTTTCATATGTTGACACTTCCATGGCTTTAGTAAGACCTCTGGCAGCAGCATGCTGTGACTCCTCATATTGTGGAGGATTCCCAAGGTGCAAATTAGCTAAATCTCTTATCTCCTGCGTGAGGCCACAGGGATGCAGCACAACTTCATAGAAATCGTAGTAAAGGAAAGCTATTGCTCCACAAGCAACCAAACACAAGAGTCCAACATCTTGTGTGGCTTGTCTGAAGACTAATAAGGAATATCTGAGGCTGCATGCTCGGTTGTCCCACTGCAATCCAGCTGCTCCCACAACATCCGTGTCTTCCTGTTTTGGAAAACATTTGGATGTCCACATTTTTGAGAATGTGTCACTGTGTGGAATTAGGTTGAAACAGGTAGGGTGGACAGACATACCCATGGAGCATGACCGCATAACTGTTGTTTCCTTAGGAAACCAGGCAAGATGAGAAAGCTTACTTCCAGTAGGAAAATGTTGTGGTGGGCCATGTGCGCTTTGACTTCTAGCTGTCCTTGTTGTATGGACTTCTTTCTTTTTCCTCATCAGGATGCTTTCCCAAGCTCCCTTTTTTCTTCTCCTCCTCCTCCATTTTGACATCTATTGCAAATTCCTGGTGTGATGCTTATTACACTAATGAATTCAGGGAGTCACATGGCAGGTGGCAAGTATTGACCCTCCTGTCATCATACTGCTGCTGTCCCTCAACCTGACACCCCGGCTGTTCTGGCTGACAGTCTGCATGCATGACACTGATGGCTCACCTCATTCTGGCTCCATAGTGTGTTTTTGTCACTCTAATTTGGGTCTTCTTCACCACCATCCGTAATGAATTCTGTAAAATTTGGGCTGCTATCTTATTAAAATATAGCTTTTAATCACTAACTTCTTCATACCTCCATTTTGCCTTAGTTGGTAATACTGTAAGCTATTCAAACAGTGCAACTGCAGAGCTATTTTTTGAAACTCTAGGTGTTCCAATTAATTAACGTGAATAGAAATTATACTAAGTAATCACACCTGGTCCAGTGCTAGGGTATTTGAATGTATCTGGAGAATTTTCATGGTATATTTTCTGGTTTGATTTCATGTTTGGCTATGTAACAGGCCCCAGATCAAGCCTCTGAAGATGAGTCCTAGAGAAGTCTGCATGTATGCATATGTGTTATGTTTAACCTGTTCTTCCAGCCCATGGAGAAACTGAATCTCTACTCCTCAGCTGGTGAAGGGGAACTTGATTTTATTCTTGATACTTACCCAGAGCTTCCCAAATCTGGTCACCTGTACTTTCTGTTGCTCTGACTCTGAGGTACCAAATAATTTCCTGAGACTAAGTTTATAAGTAAATAAATAAGATGGGGCATTTTTTCCATCAGATTCCTTTTACCAAGTGATGCTAAATCCCTTTATGAAGTGCAAGCAATCCCTTGCTTCGTTACTGAGTTTGCCCAAGATAAAGCATGTCATCAGCACTGACCCATGGCATCTGCACTCTCTCATCGAGACTTGTTGGTTTTGATTTCTCCTGAGCTAAGGTGCTCAGGAGGTTCTTGTGGGTGGGGGGGATATTTTGCTGGGAAAAGCTTTTCCTCTCACAGTGCTGTGTGAACACTGGCCAATGATCTGACCTCTCATGCAGATAAGCATTAATACCTTCTGTTTTCAGAGACACAAGAGGAATAGCAGGCAGCCTTTTACTAAGTCAGTGGCTGAAGGAAAGAACTTCAGGATCATCTGACATTGACCAGTTTAGACCCGTACTCATGCACATGTTCATTTCTTAATGCCGTGCTCTCATTCCTGGGTCTGCCTGCTCCTTCTTCCCTACCCCATCTTCCACACCTCCATCTTCAGTCTCCCTTCTGTCAATCAATTGTCTCTAAGATCATCAGAGCTGTTGCAGCAGCAGGGCGACACATGCCAGGAAAGATTAGTCTTGACTGGTTGCCAAGTCTCCTGCTCTTGCTCTGGCACGCAGATAAAATGTTAATAGGGCTGAATGCATTTGACACAAAGGGTGAAACTGCGTGTTCCAGGCACGGAGCCTCTTGCCATCCATTTAGCAGAGGCACAGGCTGGATCCTTCCTGTTCTTTTTCTTGCTAAAGAGGAGCTGACGAGGGACTTTCAGGTTTGACAGAACCCAAACAGTGATTACACCTGCCATGTGGCAAGCAACTTTAGCAGTGCCACTTTCTTGCTAATAGATACACAAAGAGGAAATTTTTTAAGGTTAAGTCTGTAATTCTTTTTACTGGAAGATTATGACATGAGAGTAGGAAGATCTCAGTGAGAACATCACAATAGGTTAAAATACAGTTTGCCTTCAGCTCTGATCGTTGCCACAAGTGATGAAGCTTCCCAGCAAGGATGAGTGTTGGCTGAGGTCAGCCCAAGCGCAGGAGAAGACGTCAGTATTTGCCATTGCTCGCAGCACAGTTTGGGGCAGGAAGAAGCTACTGCTCAGATTCAGCCAGTCAAGTCTCTCCAGGCCTTGCCAAAGAGGAAGGTCAGAACTTAATATATTTGATGTGACCAACAAGGCAGGAGGAGAATGCCCTTGTGAGACAATATGTCTGTGTGTCTCTACTGATAGGATTGCTTTGCTTCATTTTTTCTCTCTTAAAGGGAATCCCAGCCTGAAACTCTCCTGGGTGAAAATTTTCCTTTTAAAGTCCATAATGGAGAACTTCCTCTGTAAATTCCAGATTGTATCTTGCCTTTGGCTACTTCATTTGTTTAGTAAGGAATGGTCTCACTTAAACCACAGGAGCAGACACATATGGAGAAGGTGTAGAAACAAGATGCCACCATTTGAGCAAGAAAAGTCAGGGAGGGCTGAACTGACCTGATTACCTATCTCCACGGCTTCTAGTAGAACCTAGGTTATCTACCTTCACTGTGGTATCATAGCATCATCATCACCCAGGCAGAGTATTTGCTTCCACTGGTGTAAAGGAAGAAGGAATCAAACCTCCAAGATGTGGGGCTGATTGCAGCTGGACAGAGCAGCATCTTGTCTACCTGGAGCCCTGTCCTACAGGCATGGTGATGCCAAATGGCTAAAGGTGTGGTCAGGTGCAGAAATAAAAGCCAAATAGCAAGTTTCTTCTGCAGAGTAGCAAATAATTTTGCTCCACAGAAGCACACACTTAACCAGTTTTCAATGATAATTATTATGGTATTGAGGGAAGGTACTTTTAGTGGGGAAGAGAATTTTTTTTTCAGATAACATGTGGTTTTTCCTCTTCCTTCCCTCTCCCTCCAAAGTATGCAATAAACTCATAATAAGATTTATTAATAAACACTCATGGTGATTTCCCTGAGTACTTTATTTAGCTGGAAATTACTCTAGGGGCTGGGCCCTGTATACACTGAAATAGGTGGAAAATTCCCATCTATATCAAAAAGCTGTAGGTAAGACCAGTGCTTAACTAGGGAAAAACAGGAGCTCAGATCATGGCATGGGCTGGAAGTCGAGCGCTGTTCTATCATGGGGCAGGGAAAAGCTTGGAGGCTTAATTTATTATTTGCATCGTAGTCTCCCAGAGGATCCCCTGTCCTGGATCAGGCACAGTGCAGTCACAAAACAGAAACTCAGAAAAGCTGTGATCTCAGCTTAGAGCAGGCAGATACGTGATGATTGCAGACTGCCTTGTAATAACTGGAGTGGGTAGGGATCTTCCATGGGAATACAGTAATTGAAATATTTCTCATTTGGTTCAGGTAAAAAAGAGGCAATATTTAACATGTTAACCTATTAGCATCCGCTTAAGCATTGTTAAGGGACAGGGCCAGAACTCTGAGCTCTTAAAATGCTGCCGAGGTTGCTTCTGAGCTTTCAGGACTGATCTGAAAAGGTTGGCAGAAGTTAATCTCCAATGCTTGCCACAATTAAAATGGGTCATCTTTCTGGGATGCAGGGAGAATTAGAATGATGTATATGATCAGAAATGAGCTCCAGGAGGTGATGGGAAAGGCAAGAAAGAGCTGTAGGTGGCAGTAGTCTTTATTTTTAAAAAATCCTTTCATACCTTTTCCCTTTCAATTTGTTCGGTAGTGCAGCCAAATACCACATTTGAAAAAATTACTTGCTGAATGCTTACTAACAATATGATTTGGTTACTTGAATCCTGGGGCGAAAACAAGTAGAGCCTTTGCAAGTGTGAACATTTCGAGCCTTGGGTTCTTGTGTTAAGGGGTTCATCTGCACTGTGGTTATATGATGTCCAGGTACACACCAAATGAGTTGATGCCATCAGTCACCCTGAGGAGCATGTCGGGCTTAGCCACATGGTGCAAACTCTTCTGGTTTCGAAGCCATAAAGCTGCAGTGATGGGGCTTGACTGCTTCTGTAGTAGAGCTGCAACGTGCCTACAGGGCTGGACTTGCCCATGTGGGTCAGTGCTTGTTTGTCACTCCTAGTGCTTCTATACAGTGAACGCTTGTTAGCTGCCTTCCTCTGCTGCTGCCCTGGAAACACCATATTACCTCTTTTTAGCCTTCAAAAGCTCCTCACCATGCTTTTTGGCCTAGTGACTTTTGGCTCCCTTTAACAGCGAATGCGTGCCTTGCTTTCAGAGGTCTTCAAGTGCCGATCAATGGAGGAAGATCTGCAGTTCACCAACACGCTAGCAGGAAGGACATATTTCCTTTCTCACAAAACTATTCCTTGGGAGTTCTCCAGATCTGTTTTTGATATAAAGTGTGGGGGGAAGGTGTTTATAGGGAAGCCAGTTCGCTCTAGAACGGATACAGGATCATCGCTACTTTATCACTCAGAGTGCATAGATGTCCTGGTAATCACTTCAAAATGTAATCACTGAGTAATCAAGAGGCAATATAATTAGTACCTGGATGCAGAATACGTAATTACTGTGTTATGTAGTGATAGAGTATTTGCCAAGCATATCTTTCTCAGTTACTAAGTAATTTAAGAAAATTTACATGGTATTTGTTTCTGAGAGACAGGACAAAACCACCCAGCTGGGATCTCTGCAGAGGACTATAAGCTTCCTGCCAGCAGGATTTTAACGCTTTTCCAAGAAACATTGCAGGAATTTGCTCTCTGCTTTTCTTTTGCTTTACAACAGGAAAGTTCTCTGCCTGTGCAGCATTACCTGGGGAAGAGTAACCGTTACTGTTTAATTAACCACTTATTCAGGATCCTTGGGAGGTAAAAAGTTTTCCTTTATTTCCTGCCATGTGGAACATATATGGGAGCCATGAAAGTAACTAATGCAGAAAAGAGACTAATGAAGAGAGAACCACTCATTTAATGAGAGAAAGGGGAAAAAAACCACAAAAAACCAAAACAACAAAAACAAGACAAAATAGAGTTTCTAAGCTATGAAATGTCAGAGCAAACTGCCTCATCTCCATCAGAGCTTGGGCACTGAATGCATGTGGGACCTTAGGCAGGAGAAGTTGGAGGATGCAGCTCCAGTCCATGGGTCACCAAGTGCAAAGGTGGAAAATGAGGCTTCAAAGGGTCTTCACTGCATTGCGTGGGTGCCTTTTGTCCAAAATACCATGAGCTCAAAAGATGGTTTCAGCAGGATTTCTGCTCTACGAGTGAGACCTGTACCGCAGCAGCAGCAGTAGGGAACAACAGAATTTATGGTTGTACCTATGCTAATGACCTGCAGTAGCAAAGCAGCCTTTTGTTTCACATACCCTCTGTTAAAGCTCAGCAGCATCTTTCCCCTTTCTCTCAGCAGGAAACCGAATGGTGTTTACTAACTGTCCTTCTTTCTGCTTTTGGAAATACTCTGCTATGGTAAATCATAGAAGGCAGCTTGTTAGAGCTCTGTCCTCATTTACAGAGACCAGCGGGGGGATGTGGGGTGGGGGGGCAGAATCAGGCAACATACATCATTGAGGTAGCTCTGTTCATCACTGCATTTGACCTTAATTACATTATATCGCCCTCTCAAGAGAAATCCCCAACACTTTGAGCTTTCATAAAGTAATACTTTATCTTCTCTTTCATTAAATAGTAACTACTCATTAGGGCAATTCACATTCTGCTTTTCCTTCACCTTGTAATGAAGTCATGCTCCTGCGCATCCTCAGTATGAATAGACTAAGGTTTTGGTATTTTAGCTATTGAAAATTTGGGGGCTTCACCTAACAAAAAAAATAATCCTCCCCAAAAAGTAGCAGTTATACTCTCTTCTGATACCTTTTGTTTGGCAGTGTTGACTTCTGAGCAAGTTGCTCTTTGTTACCTTGCACTACTGCAAAAAGGTAAACCACAGCCACCACATTTTCTGCAAAATGAACTTGGTTAATCCTTTGCATTCAAACCAGCCCTCATCTCTCTATTGATAAATACAGCTTATGCTCTAGTCCCAGTGAATGCAAATACTGTTTGCAGAAATAGTGCTACCCTGGCTACCTCTCATTATCATGCTTTTATTGCCAGGGATCCTGCTTTTTAGTAGCTACCAAATCAATAATGCTGTGACATTCATATATTTCTCAATGCCACTGTGCATGGTACAGCATGAAAGTGTGTGCTTCTCAGGGGCTATACCAGATACTGATACTTGTGTACTCAAATAATCCTTTTTATCTACAGTTTACAGATCTTAATTAAGATTTACAATGCTACTGTGAAGTGGATCTTTATGTGTGGGCAAACCGAGATGGTCAGATGTTGGAGGGGAAGATTTCAGAAAAGCTCAGGCTTTTTGTCAAAAGCATTCAGTTCCCAGAGCAAGGAACTCCTTGGCAGCCAGGAAAAACTGCCTTTCTCTGAACTCAGTGCTGGAGCCAGGGCCTGAGACCCAGTAGCCCTGACATCCACCTTTGGTGACATTCCCTCCTCCTCTTGTTCCTTTTCGGGAACATTTCCTACAAGTATTTTATTTTAGAGAATCTGTTGCACACCCAAGCCTGTAGCTCTGTTCCCCTCATAAATCTGGGGAGGTTTCTCTTGCAGGCTTTAAAAATAATGAAATGAATAGTTATTTACTAAACAGCAAAAATAACTAAATAAATACAATCAATTTTATTCACTCTAGCTTCCAGAAACACTACACTGGAGACAAGGAGGCTTCCAATTTCCTACATGACTCACCATGTTCTTGGATCCAACCTATCTAACTATATCAGCAAATCATATTATATAATGTAATATAACAAGACACAACTGCCTGTGTTTAACCTAGAAAAGATTAAAAAACATGACCCACCATCGTCATTGGGCTGTCCTGGCAAAACTGCCATTCTCTTTTCCATCCAGCTGCCCACCCTGCTGTCCTCCCCAAGCTGGTATGCTGGAAGAAAATGTGTCATTTTTAGGAATGAAGATCTGAGCAGGTCTGGTAACAAGGAAGCAAATCCTGCTTGTGCCACTTCTCTATTTTGGAGTCTGACTGTTCTAAGGTCAAGTCTAGGGTAGAAATAGAGCAGGAGGAAGAGGAGAGGAGCAACGCTTCAGTTTTAAGGGTGACTGGGAAAATTGTGCCTTAGGAATCACAGACCAAGGGACAAACGTTCCTGAGCAGCAGGGCAGGAGTGAAATGCATGATCTGGCAGTGCTAGAAGGGAATCAGTGGAAGGAGCCTGTCCAGGCTTCTCTTAAGCAAGCATTACAATGATGCTCCTCTCTGCAAAGCCATTATGAGTAACTGTCTCGGGGAGGGGAGATTTTAATGTCTTTCAGCATGAGGTAAATGATCCCCTGCTGAGAGAGGCTGGCACCCTCTCTGTGCCAGCATCTATGAGCAGCCAGTCCCTGAGCAAAGCCACATCTGATCCTTTATGAGATGCAGCAAAGAAGCTGGTACTAATACTGCTTTGCTACCAGTTACAAGCTTAAAAATTAACCCCCCAAACTACCAAACAAACCCCAAGAACAACAACAGCAACAAAATCCTCAAGCTGTGCTAGCACAGAAAGTAATTAAGAAATATTTCATATCTCCAAGCAGCCCTGAAATTTTTTATTCCTGTGCATGAAGCTCCATAGGCTCCTCAAGGGCAGCTGCTGCTGCTGCTGTGTTTTAGTGCAATAAATCCCGTTGCCTTTGGAGCCTGACAGCCAGTCTGGGATGTGATCAGAAAACCAACGGGAGCTCTCTGTAAGGTTTAGTACTTGCCTGCACCAAACCTGCTTATACCATCTAAGATAAGGTGCGCTCCAGGAGCAAAACAGCAGGGTGAAACTCTGACCTTTCTTGGGAGGATAAAGATCAGAAAAGGTGGGGAGTGGGGTGAAGAGGAAGGATGGAGAGAGTGGGAATTTAGACAGATCAGTTCCCATCCCAAACCGAGCGAGTCCAGTCCTGAATGTATTTATGGTCCTGTCAAGGTTGACAGGTCCAGAATTGAACTTATCTGGACATAAATAATGGTGTGCTTCAATCTCACTGCCAGCAAGCTGTCTTGGAGCCTCCCCCAGCACAGTGCAGCCTGGCAGGGGGTGGCTCGGGCTGTGCCCAGCACAGGGCTGTGGGAGCTGGGGCTCGGGGATGGGGTCCCTGGGGGTACCCGCAGGGCAGCGGTGAGTGGCTGTCACCTCCCCATGAAAGCTTAGCTGAGACCAGTGTCCTGCGCTGTTGGCAGCTGCTCTTGGAGGGACACAGAGATACTGTTAATCATAAAAGAAAGCATTTATAAAATGGTGACCCAAACTGTTTCTAAGGCCATTTGTGCTAACTGCAAGAAAGCCTCTAGTTACACCTTTGAATTTAGTTTGTTGCCTACAAGCTTAATTCTTCCAGGTCTCAGTTCTCAGCAATCCTATTCCTCACCCTGCCATCAATCTTATTCTCCATGAAATGCAGAGAATCATTTGGCTTGTGCTACACCATCTTAGAGAAGGCCAACAGAGAAGTCTATCCATCTAACAGGTAGAACAGTAACTGTTAGTAGCAGCTAAACCCTTTGGTATCCCACACAGGGCAGGGACAAGACTTCTCTGGTTTCCCACCCTGCAGGTGATGGGGACGTGATTTTTTTCTGAGCCAGGCAGACTTCACCGAGCTCTCAGTCATGAGGCAGCTTGCAGGTTACGAGTTCAATTTTCTTGTTTTTCCTCGCATTTGCCATTGGGTAAAGCAGGATGGATAGGATGTTTCAGTGGGGGGATGACTCTATCCACATTTTGTGCTTCAGAATAAAAGTTATGATTCCACATTGCTTTTGGATAAGAGCAAACAAAAACATTTTTAAACAAAGGCTTCATTTTGACTGCAGTGTCATGTTCTGTCTTTTTTTCAGCTTTCACTTTTGTAGCGTAGTATAACTACAGTTTTCAAAAGGCAAGTCATTTTAAGGTGAGAAACCCATCTCTTTTTTTGTTTTGAGTGAATTAAATAGGGTGTTTAACATCACTAATTTTTTTACTGCAGAAATTTTGTCAAAACTGAAAATTTTTCTTTAAGCATTTTCCTGAGTCTCAAAGACACTGTTTTTGTTTTGTTTTTCTAAAAAACCTTGAATTGGAGGGTGCCTAGGTACATTCACTCAGTAGATGATTTTGTTCCTATTCACGTGTCCATAACGTAAATGAAGTTGAACCTTGAAAATTTTCTCATGAGGTTGACACTTGAGGAACACAGAGGAAATCAAAAGCTCCCAAAACCTTGTGGGAGGCACAGTCTGAAGGGTGCTTCTCCTGCATTTGCTGAAACCTCAGCTTGTTCCTGCTGTCCCAGCTGCATTGCCTAAACTGCAGCGGCTGCCAACCATCCTGGCATGGTCAGAGCTCCCTGGTGAATGCAGGCAGTTGCCATGCTTGAAGTCTTCCCCCTTCTTTCACTGAGAACACTGATTAAGGCAAACCAATTAAGTCCATCTCTTTGCTGCTATTTCTTTCCCCCTCTTCTGTTTTCTTCCTTTCTCCTTCTTCTCTTTGTCTTCTTTCCCCTCCTCATTCCATGCATGAACTAATTGACGTCTGATCTATTCAGAGGTTTGGCCTTAAAAAGTAACCTTCAGTTAACTGCTCACATAACTTGCCTGTCACTTTTGATAACATTCAGGGCATCATTTTTGCAAGTGTTCAACAGTAAAATTACTGCTTTGCTCTTGTCAAGCAAATGAGCCCTGAGGCTTGTGTGAGAACCGTTAATGATGATGCCACGGTGGGATTGGTGCACTGGGCAGCCTGCAGAGGCACCGCTTCTCAATTCACTGTGCCCCTGCCAAGCAGTTTAGGTTTAATTAACCTGCATTAATGCCTGCTGGGATAGCATTTTCAGTGCCTCCTTTATCAGGGGGTCAAGTGGAGCTGGAGACAGCTGCTGGTGTCTCAGGTGCCCTGTGTACGTGGCTAGGATCCTGGAAATGTTTATGTGTGTGGTGTGGAAATAAACTCTGCTTTATTATGCTCATAAAAACCAGTGGCTATAGCCTTGGGCTTTGCCAGACTTGCTGAGCTTCTGGGGAGAATTATTGACAGAACATAAAAATGCTACAGCACATGGTGCTGGGGTGTACGACTGTGGTTTGTGCTGTGTGTTTGTAGGGATGGCGGGCTGCGGCACTTCTGGAGGGTTCTGCAAAGAGTGTGTGGGTGTTTCAGTTCTCCAGATGTCGTATTTTTCATGTGTATCTATGCAGTAAACTAATTAAGTTTGCTTTCTAATGACAAAGAACTCTGAGAATGGCATTTGTCTTTCTGAGTCTGTACCCAGCCATTGTCAATAAGTGTGAGCTTCTATCACAAGAATAGTAGGACCTATAGTTGGGTTGCATTGCCTAAACTGCAGCGGCTGCCAACCATCCTGGCATGGTCAGAGCTCCCTGGTGAATGCAGGCAGTTGCCATGCTATAAGTCTTCTTTCACTGAGAACACTGATTAAGGCAAACCAATTAAGTCCATCTCTTTACTGCTATTTCTTTCCCAATGCAACCCAAGAGGTTGCTACTATTGATATTTTATTGATGAATAACAGAGACGGGTGACAACTCCACATCTGGCACTGAAGGTCAAGATGGTTCTGAGCTCTTCAAGGCAAGAGCATGCTTGCATTGTGTGCTTGATCAGGACCTTGGCGATGGAAACAGTTCTACCCTAAACAACATATTAGGGGCCTGAGACTCTTTGGACAGGAGCTATGATACCAGATGTACCTTTATAGAAGAGTCAGAGCAGGTCAGTTTGTATCCTGGGATGTCTGGACCTTGAGATACACACTCCCTGTCCTCTGTGGGAGCAGGAAGGCATCAACAATGTGGCAGGAGTGAAGCTGTGGCAAACCTCTATGGTTTCCTAGTTCTGGGAACCCTCTGGCTGCCTCATATAGCCACCATTCTGAGTCCTTGGTGAATCGCTGTTGCAAATTTTCATCAACAAAGATGAAGAATAGATAGGTTTAGGACAACTGAATACTTAGAGCCTATTTGTAATAGCTATTAATTTCATTACTGCTAGCAAAAGTCTATGGTCATCCTACTGCCTGAGCTAAGTATGAATGGTTGTAATTTATCCTGCTTTTCCTGGGCTAAGCAGCACGCTACTCTTGGTAAACCACTACTGCTACCCGAGCCAACTAGCATAGAGCTGGTTCTGTCATATCTACATTAGTCTGCCATCTGCCACCTACACCAAACCTCCCCTTGGCTGCAGTCCAGGGCTCTTGCAGGCTTTGCAGATGCTCAAGCACCCCAGTGGCTGCAGGATGGGATTTTAAATAAAACAGAGCATTGATGTGGACACGAAATTAATTAATGTCCCTGCTATTAAATTACTGTCTCTAAGGGAAGACTTTTATTTTGCCTCTAAGATGACAATGTTTCATTAGAAAAAAAAAAATTAAAAAAATTTGAGAGCTCAAGCTTTGAAGTATTTTATCAGGTTTATTTATAGTTTTTTGGTTTTTTTTTTTTGTTTGTTTGTTTGGGGTATTTTGGTGATTTTAGTAGAATATAGAGTTTTAGCCCTTTAGTTTTTGTTAAGAGAATTGCTATGAAAAACCTGCTGATATGAACTCATAAGTTGCAACAGAGTCCTGTTCATTTTTTAGGGATCATGCTTCCACAAATGAGCAGCTGAACACCTCAGTGGGGGAGACACTCTTTTACCTTTTCATTTATTTCCAAAATTGTATGGGCAAAGCTACACACCCATTTTGGAGCATGTATGAGCTGTGGGCTGGTGATGAGTGTCTCTAGTGGCAGATGAACTGCTGTCTGGGGGAGGAAAGGACCCTTTCCTTTGTTCTAGCCTTGTCCTGCTTCAGACGAGAAGCAAATTTGCTTTGATTTTGTGTTGGTGGAGGTTTGCATATTCCTTAGTTATGGATATTCTGAGAAGTGGAGCAAATAAATGAGAAGTAAGGCAATATTCAGAAAAAACAAAACAAAACAACACCGGAATATGACTTGGAAGCCTGACGGAGAGCTGCAGACATTTGCATGCAGAGAGAAATGGGTCCACAATTTTGGCTGTGTGCCTGCTGCCCAATGACCATCCTGCTGACATTTGCAAACATATTTAGCTGGGCATTACTGAACCCAATGGAACAACAGCCTTTTGAAGGAGTGGAAAGGTCAGGGCAGAGGTGCTATGGTCAGGAAGTTTGTACAGCAACTGCTTGTATGGCTTCTAACTGCAGCCAGAGCTGTCATTTTCTCACTGTCAGAAGCATTAAATTAAATTAAAATAATTAAATAACCTCCCCTACCCCCACAGTAGACACCTCTATTTTTATTACATGAACTAGGAGAAAAAATGTACCTGGAGGGTACACATAATTTATTTAGAGAAATAGGAATTTTGAATATCTGCAGATGATGAAAAAATTCCCCAGTCCTTGGGGTTATTTGATCTGCTAATTATCCATATTTCAGAACCCATTATTCACACTTTTCTGCTTTCCTCCAACAAATCTATTTGGCAGACATCTATATATATTTTTATAGTTTTCTGTGAGATCAGCAGGAACAAAAGAGAAGACAAATTCAAGTTGTAAACTCTTAATAAAATGCAAGCACACAACAGTCGTCTTTGTTTGATGTTTGCTAGTAAGCAGATCGAGACAGAGATTTCTGCTATGTCGATATCTTGAATCACTGAAAAAAAAGAAGTTTTGCAAACTTGCCTTTGCCCAGCTAAATAACCAAGGGCAAACTGCAGCTTCGTTTGGAAGCATGTTTGGCACACATAGCAGTGGTGACTCATGTATATTAACAGCAGCAGGGTTTTTGACCTCCTGCACCTTGTTACTATAATGCCAAGATATTAATCACCACAAACACTGTCCTGCACACCCTCTTCTAGACAAAAAGCCAAACTAAGGAGGTCTTGGGAGCTCAAATCTACACTAGGTTTGATCTGAAGATTGCTGGAAAGATCAATTTTGACTGAAATGGGCTGAGGAACCACCTAAAATGGCCCAGTGCAGGTAGGAATCAGACCTCAAAGTACGTATCACATTTTACACCCTGAACATTTTGCAGCATCATGGAGGTCACCTTGATGATGCAAAACTGCTGGCGAAACAAGACAGTTCTACTTTCTGAGAAAGAACTCTTAGCCATGGAAAGGCTTTACAAGGATGGAGGTTTACTGGCTGACAAAGAGGGGTTTTATATATGCCTCAGTTTCTTTCTTTTTTTTCCACATTGTTGGGCAGATTTGTTTTGTCACTGATTAATTCATGCAGAGATGGCCTCTTTCACATTATAATATGCCCACCCTAGCTGTGCCCTGGCTCACTCTTATGGACATGGCTGCTCTCAGTTTTCTGCTGCATACCTCCAGCCACACCATGGTTGGAGCTATATTAGTGTAATCAAAATGAAGTAAAAGCCCTTGATGTTTTCCAGAAAGGAGCACAAATCTGGCTCTGGTGTCACCAGCTCATGCTGGCAATGGTAACTGAAGTAAATGGTCAGATACGCAGGAGAAGGCTGAGTGAGTTTGATGTTTGAGGCACTGTCTCATCTCCTGTGGGTTTGTCCCTCCACTTGCACATCTCTGCTGCTCCTCCTTCAGTGCTTTGGATCTGCAGGCATCCTGTTCTCCAAGAAATTGAGAGATTTTCCTTATTCGGCACCCACTCATTGAGTGCCTAGAGCAAGGTGTCATTCATCTCGCCCTGATTATGGTTGTGTTGTAGGGAATGTGTTAAAAATGCACCAGCTACTATTTATTATTGAAAAACAGAGCGATCTTTTATCAGGATAAACAGTTCCAAAAGTGTGTGGCTTCTGTGACAGCTACAGGCCTAAAAGAGACTTAAGTGACATACAGAACGCTAGAATTGACCTTCGCCAGACTGGATTTCACTCTCTGAGCTAGAGAAGGGTTGTTAAAATGGGATTTCTATTGCTTCTGTCTATGTGCTAGCAAATATATCTTGCTTGCTCGGGTCTGTATTTTCTGACTGCTTCATTTAAACTCTGAACTCTGGAGGTAGATGAGCACAGGAGTCTGGTGATATTTGCAAAAAGTACTTCACATCCCATAGGTGGCAAGGAGAGTCTAGTTGAACTTTAGTCAGCTCTGGGTAAAAAGTTGAGCGAAATTGTCAGTCCATCTCTGCAAATACTGTTGTATTTTATGTCATGTCTTCTGCAGGACAGAAGACCAGTTAGGCATGATTTTCTAAGGTACTAAATGAGAAATCTTTTGAGGGACACAGACCTCTATAAAGGATCATGCTGAAAGATGGTGTACCCCAGCTTACAGAATTTTATTCTTTTTTCTTTTTAATACACTTTACCTGGATGTTAGTGTTCTTTCAGGAACAGGTCTATATGATGGGGATATATGCACTTTTCGATGGAATGTGTTTGCTACCCCCCAAGGCAGCAAATCTGTTGAGGCTCCAATGGGAGGCTGTCAGACCACTGAGCAGTTGTCCTTGTCAACCACATTTGAGATGAATTGAATCTGGTGAGTTGAGTTGTGTACCTCAGATGCACATTGCATCCAAGAAGTGGGAATCTAGCCCGGGGAGAGTGATGTCTTTGGCCACCAAATGAAGGGAAATGCACAACTGAGTTGTCTTATGTTGTAAATGTGACTTTCCATATGTCAGTGATCTGAGTGTGAGTCCACTGAGGTCTGGTTATTTCAAGAACAGGATAGACAGCTAAAAGCTGTCAGACTCTCCTTGGGTTTCCTGAGTGTACCTGCAGCTCATGCAGGATGGAACAGGAGACAAAAGAAATGTTCTCACTCTGGATGATGATATTATGTTGTTCATTTTAATGTAGGTCAGAAAGTCACTTAAGAATTGCGGTAGGGAATAGCACTTTGCACAGGGTCACGATCTAGATCAGCGAACAACTGACCTCAAACTGCTTGTTTTCATGCCACCTGGCCAGGGCACGTTAGCCTAGCTGCAACTCATCTCACACCCTCATAAAACAGTGGGTAAACTCCACCACTAGCATAAACTGACCTTTCTATAAACCTGCTGAGCTGTTTTATATCAGTTGAGCCTCTGGCCCGATCATTTTTAAATGCCAACGTTTGCCAACCTTGCATTGTTCCTGTAAACCGAGTGTGTTGAGAGGATAATTAGGGAGAACACAGTAATTAATACTGCTGATAATAACCCAGAGGTGTAATTTAGCTGCCTGACTTACACTGAATTTCCCGTGCTGGAGCAGGAGAGGAGGAGGAGCAGGCACCTGCCGAAGTCTTTCATAGCAGCTTAGGTCTCTGCGGGAGGCAATCACACACCGAGCAAACAGAAGCCCCTGAGGTCTCTCCTGAGCCGCTAATGATTGCCTTGCAGGCAGTGATGGTATGTCAGTATTGATTATTTTCCCATTATAAACTCCTTCCTCTTGTCCCTTTTTTGCCATGATCTGTTGGGTAAACACAGGAAACAAGTAAGCGCAGCTGAGGTTTGTGGTTATGAAGTGTTTGGAGGAGGAGGGGAAGCACTGATTCAGAAAGTGGCTTCAGCTAAAAGAAAGTCCAAAAGAAAGTGGTGAGATACAGATAAAAAGCATCCTTCAGATATATGCAGGCTTTTCTACATTCATGTTATAAGAGGAATTTTTCAACACTGACTGCTGCCTTGAGCACAGCTGCAGCTGGCAATTTATGTGCGAGTCTATGGTCAGGGTTATTTGTTTTTCATAACATAGTCACTCCTAATGTTTCCTGACCTTTCTTTCCCAGAGGTCGTTGGAATGTGCCTCAGGTTCCTTATGTCTCCTATGGTGTCCTATTGGCTGTGGAAGACATTAAGCTGCTTTTTTTCCCACCTTTTGGTCACTACTGGCTTCACATATGGAAGTCCCACATCACTGGACACCCCCAGAATGGTGTTCAGCTGCTGTCTGCTGTATTTTTTCGAAGTATTTCCCATCACTTAGTCCAGAGCCAGCTTTAATTTCGTGCAGTGCAAAGTCCTTCTGTTCCTTACAGCTTTTGCTCCAGTTCTAGTTAGACTGCAGTGTATTTACTTTAGGTTTCATGAGGTAATGCCATCATTGATATCATCCTGTGCCTTGGGTTTTTGTTAACACAGGCAGCTACTGAAAATCCACAGGATTGTGTTTTCTTACTCTTAAAACTCTCAGAAGCTTGGGGTAACCAGTATGCTTTTGCTCACATAAATGAAACTGTAGTTAAACACATGCCAATGTAAGGCATGTCCTCTTCTTTTTTTGTGTGTGTGGCATTTGGACTGTCATTTTCTAAAGCTTATTCCTTGCGTGATAAATGAATATGTTTTATTCAGAACATTGGAGCGCACTTGGGAGACACAAACAGTTCTAGTGACCTTCTATGTGACCTTGAACAAGAGTTTTCTCTACCCAGGTCTGCTCCTTGCCAGAGCTTTTAAAACCAAATAATTGTCACTGATGTCTATTAGTCATTGGACCTATCCTTCCTTTTGACATGACAGTAGTACATCTTACCCTGCAGCTGTGCAGAAGTTGGACATCTAGTCTATATTAATTGTCTAATCTCCAAAGAACGATTTAGTCCATCTCAAAATAGCTTTCTAAAGAACATATGGTGAATCACTCTCCTGAGTTGCCCTTTCTCTGTTCACTGAGTATAGAAGCGTGGATGGCTAATGAGATTAGATATCTAATTTTTAAGAGATATAAGGTTACATAAGAGGGAGTCCACCCATAAACTCACAAAATGGAGATGTGAGAGTTTTGTCAGTAAAACATCTTCCTTTTCTCTTCATTGTGAATTGTGGTCGGGGTCTTTTTGTTTAGTTTGGGGATGGTGGTGTTTTGTTTGGTTGGTTTTTTTTGTTTTGTTTTGTTTTGGGGTTGTTTATTTGGGGTTTTTTGGTCTTTGTGTGATATGCATCTTAATTCAGCAGCAATTAATAGAGCTTCACAGCTTTACTGATGCAAAGACATCGGGTTCTGTAGGTCAACATGATGGAGAAAAGGAATGGAGGAAGATTGTGAGAGGAGAAAGATAATTAAAAAATAAGAAAATAAACCTGATATAGTTATGTTACAAAGCACTATCAGTGTTTAGCAGGGAAATAAGATGATAATCATTGGGTCCTGCTAGGATAAGTAACCTTGTTCCTGCCTGATTAGTGCTGTTCCTTGTGGAGAGAAGGTGGTTCATGCTTCATTTGTCAGTAAGTGTATTATACTAACTCTTGTTGTCCTCGATGATGGTTAGAAAGGGTTTAGAGATTTGTTTTTATTTTCTTTCTTGTTTTGCCTTCCTCTTCTGGCTGTCAGGGTGAATTTGTATCTTCTGGCAATGTTGGGGAGGTGGAAAGGATGTCAAAAAAGACGATGTAGAATGCATTTTAAAGTGAGCTGTTAGGAATTGGTTTGACATCTCTGACAAAGGGAAAGGTTACTGCACACAGCTTTTCAGCTCCTATCATCTTACTCCTTTTCTTGTCAATCACAGCTGGAACCAGAGGAATTCCTCATCATGACTGGCTTGTCCCATGCACACAGTTAATCTGGCAGGTGGGCTTGACTCTGCATACGGGCACCGACCACACTCTGCAGGATGTGTCCAGCACTTGGATACATCTGTCCTTACCAGTGCTCCTGGTAAGCAGGCTGGCCAGTTCAGAGGTAGCCCTAGTCTCTCTCCCCATGATCTCTTTCCTTCTTTTTTTCAAAAGTAAGAAATGCCTACTCATTCACACTTGTGTCTTGCAAGGAGACCTTGATCCTCAAGTGAACTTTATTGGCTGACTTGCTCCAGAAATTTAAGATTACAGATTTGGAGCCATCTGCATAATCTAGCGAACCCTTGCTGTTGATAATATAGAGCAATAACACTGATGCCAAGTTTGGCACCCAGGGACATTTGGCCCGGCTCACTCACTCTCTGGTCACCTGCTTGAGGAGAAGGAAGAAGAATTTTAGACACAAAGTATAAAGACAGCCCACAAATGGGCATGCCAAAACAGAAGGGCTGTGTGTTCAGGAAGGAGCTTTACTGGTGAGAAGACATGGTTTTTAAGTGCAGAAATGTTTTACTGTTGATGCTTTAAATTGCAAATGAGCTGAGCCTGAGTCAAGGGAAATCAACATGCATGAGCATGTACTTTAACAGGTGCTTACATTATGTTTGATTTCTGGATAACTCAGGAATAGGAGGAAAAAAAAAAAAGCCAGTTCAGTTCATTTTGAAGAGCAACAACTAGTTCTAAATAGCCCTTTATTTTGTCTGAAATCTTATTATAGCAGTAGGTTAATAGCTTCAGTTTCCTGGTTTGTAGTATGAAAGAGTCAAGTACGTTCAATATTTTGGTAAAAATATGCAAATTTGATTGTTTTTCCAAAAGCAACTGGAAGCAAACTTATTAGAGGAAACTCTCAAGTGTCTTTTCTTTAGCTGAGCATTAACATTTTCAGATGCAGATGCAGCAAACAAGTTTTATTAGTTCTTTTTCTTCTAATCAATGCTTACTGGTTACGTGGGTTTCACATGGGTGGGGGGAGAATGAATCTCCTCAGGGTTTTCACCTCTTCTTCTGATTTGCAGCTCTTGATTTCGCTTTTTGTCTTTCTGGATGAAAACCAAAGGCAATTCTTCTAGAGGCCCTGAGAAGAACTCAGTGTCAGAGCGTTTCTTGGCAGACAGATGAGCACAATTGCAAAGCAGAAAACAAGTGCCATATTTAGGAAGTGGTTGTTGCTCTCCAAGTTGATGAAATAATTAGCTGGAGATGATGCCTTGTTGCTATTCTGCTCTTTTAATTGCACCATGATGATCCTCAGCCAGGACAAGCCTCTTTGTAGCTTTAATAAACTGGGTGAAACCACACATGGCTTTCCCCACATTAGATTCTCTCTGAGCCTTGTAGAGGGAAGACTTAGCTGGCACAGAGGATCGTGTTCCTCCTGAAGAAGGAAACCAATCTACCAGCAAGAACACTTTCTGCCAATTAAAGCAATTAATAAAAAATGGAGAAAATCCCCTTCTAAAAATTACTCTAGCAGCCAGAAAGAAGATAGCGTGACAGACACTGGCCTTATTCCCTCATGCTGGTACGAGATCTGCAGTATGTTGTCTAGAGACTACAGGGTTGAGAGCTGCTCTGAGCCATACAAAATGGACAATATTCCATACCCCTAAAAATCACCATTAATGGTGAAAAGCTTCTCTGCAAAGTCATGGTGCTACAGATCAGACCAGTTCAAGCAGCTGTTCGGTTAGAGAACCGTCTTTTATTTATTTCCTAGTGACTCCTTTCCACTGCTTCTCCTGGAAGCAAATAGTGGTTTTTTGCCAGGCTGCAAGCCGAGCTTGATGCTAAATCTGCTGGAAATGCTGAGCAGCAGATGCCTCTTTACCTTCCATGCAGTTGCATATGGATTGATTCCTGCAAGAGTTTCTAATAAACATTTTGATGGCCCTGTTTTATCATTCTCATAGGAAGACAATAATAAAAAGAAGAAAAAAACCCCTCAAACAACACACACACAAAGAAAAGAGGAAAAGGGATAAAAATTAACAGTGATCTCAATTCCCTGTGTATCAGTTAAACAACCTCATTAATCCTGTCTGCAGTGCATGTACTATGTCTGTGCTCCCCTCTCTGACAGGTCCCCAAATCACATTCGCTGCCATTTATTATGTGCAATGGAATAAAACATTTATTCAAAGTCATGTTTTATTCTTGGGAAAATATCTATTTCTGCAAGCTCCAGACACCTTTTTAACTATTAGCAGTTCCATTTGTGGCCCTGGGCTCCTTGCCCAGAAGACACGTCCTGCTGGTCTTGATGGGATCACACCACCGTGCAGTGTGGCCCTGGTGGGACAGACACAGACTTCAGAGTGTCTTGTGCAGAGAACACAGCCTCATTTTGAAAATGTGACTGTTCTGGAACATTCTTGGCCTTTCTTATAATCCCTGTCTCTCTCATTGTGACAGGGATTTTGTCAGCCAGCGTAAGGAAGGGTACATTACATTTCGCTGTCCACAGAGTTTTCTTTTTTTTTTTTTAATTTAGTGAGCTTTGGGTCAGCACTTGAATTTTAGTTTAGGAATAGCAATAATTAAAATATAGCACCCCTTATCTGAAATGCCCACTGTCCTGTGCCCAGAGCATTCTGGGACTGACTTTTTTATTGTAAACAAGGAAACTGTGGTCCAAAAGTTCATGTAATTATTTAATGAGCAACAGGAGGCTGGACGCTCTGACTCGAGCTCTTCCCTGTTTGCTTGACCAAGATGCCTTTTAACTTCTGTTAAATGAGCCATTAAGCGTGCAGTCTGTGAAAATAAGCATACTCTGATTTACCCTGTGCAGATAAAGAAACAGGGGTTGTTTCCAGCAGCCCTTTGCCACTGAAAGCCAGCCAAAACCTGAACTTGCTGGAAGATGAAACTTCAAGGGCTGTAGGTGGAGTGCAAATGCACAGGAAATTCAGGTTTTGAACTTTGCAGCCGGTTCCCAGCCCACTTCTGTTATTGACACATTCAATAAATCAGCTCAGCAAAGGTGCAGACCAAGGAAGATTCACTGGAGCTCAGTGACAGCTTTGCTGTTCAGAGCCTACAAATCACCCTGGAGCCTTGTTACCCACCTGTAGGTGCCACTGAGGGCTCTGCAGCCTGCAGTGCCTCTTGCTTTACCTGGGTAGCACAAGGAAGATCTGCTTCACCCCTCTGCTTGCTTGTCTCTCTGCTAGAGAATGGCATTTTGTTCCTGTGTCAATGGCTGTATGTAAAGAGAAGGTCACGAAGTCACGGCTATAACACAGCTATTTAAAAACAGGGCAATCAATAAGGAGTGGGTCCAATACAGCCTAGATTTCTGTGTATTCACTTATGCCTATAGGACCCAGCCCCACAGTAGCCTAGCTGCCCTCTTCTCACTTCATATCCCCTCTGATGTGTCCACCACACAAGAATCAGGACAAGTCACAGCTGCCCACAGTGCTCAGCTGACAGCCGGCTCTCGAAATAAACAGGAGTGGAGTTTGACTCCTGCTCTTCACAAAACCTGTGAGAATGTCAGGAGCATCAAGACTCTGAGCACTGCAACAAATTTGGCTGAAAATGGCCATTGCATTTAGGAGTTTTTAGGAGGGTTAGTCTGCATGCTCTACTAAGCCTTGTTTTCTGAGGAATCCAGGCTAAAATGTTGCTTAGACCTCTTAAGGCAGTTATGCTCAAGTACACACGGTACTTCAAATCAGGAAGCAAATTAAGGTTTTAAATCACCATAGGTCAATTTCCAAGTGGCTACTGCAACCTGTTACCTTTGCTGAACTACTGTGCAAGTATGAACATCTAAATCAGTGCTGTTTAACCCAGAGCTCTCAAAACAGAACTTATTCAGTGCTGCTGAATCTCATCACTCGGCAAGCATCTTTCTTTCAAATCACTGTAGGAACAAAAAAAGACAAGTCTTTTCACTGAGAAAAGTTTAAGTGTTCTTGTAGCTCTCAACCATCCTTGGTCACCCAAGAAGTAGACCCAACCTGACTCAATTTTCTTTTAAGTATTCAATAAGTTGCTTCAATTCTTAGGATATTCTGTGTATTTTCACTATTCTGTCATCTGTAATCCAGCACATCTTCAAAATACCTTTGCCAACTTTCATCCCAGCATCTTTCATGACAGAAATTATTTCTTCATTTCTTGAAAATGAGCTGTCACTGGGCTGAATGGTGGCACTAGCCTAATTGTGTTTAGGGTCCTATCTAGACTAGAGCTACGATGAAGTCAGAGTAGAAGTGTTATTATTTATCACCTGATTATGAAGCAGTTGTATTTCACAAGGCAGATGAGATTTAAATGTCTGTTTTCATAATCCCAGATAGGAGAGTATGGCTTTGGGCTTTTCTGATCTACAGTGGAGCATTGTTCCTATAACTAGAAATGTCTCAATTTAGTTCCTAAAGGAAAAAATCCATCCAAAATTAATATTGTCAGCAGTAAAAAAAAGCTAACTTTTGGGAAGAAGACAGCACATGTTATAAAAAACATGACCCCACAAACACAATTTTCCCCCCTTGGCTGATAATGACTCATTTCAGTGTTGAAAACATAATTGAGTTGTTCCTTGCAGCAATTAGAGAGTCTGTCAATGTGCAAATACTTAATTGTGTTTTGATACTGCGGACTCTCTGTGGCAAGCTGAATGCACCATTTGGGCGGTGAAATTACTTGGTCTTTGCTGCCTGTGTTTTCCTAAACTCCATCCTGGAACGGAATTCACAGAGGTGGGAAAATGGTGGGGATTTCAGGAACTATCGGCCTGGTTCTTCATCAACAGGCTGAAATGGTCACTGGACCAATGGCTTGTTAAACCTGTAGCAGCTCATGGTGTTGAAATGTGACAGCCCATTGTCCACACTATTAAAGGTGAGGATGGTTAGCAAAGATGCCTGGATTAAACTGCTTATGCTAATCCATTTGTTGTGTCTGAAGAGGATTAGGGAGCAATCACATACACTGCTTTTGTAAAACTCAGGTGTCTTTAAGAGAAGGAGAAGTGAGGTATATCTGGGCAGAAGGTACCATCTGAAGGTGGCCTGGGCTGACTCTCTGGGTCAAAGCAAAAAGAAATTGGGATGGAAAGAATGGTAGTGTTTCTAACAGCCAGAAGGATAGGCACCCTCAATCAGGCTCACTCCCCATGGAAGCTGGTGCATGTGTCTGGCTTTGATGGCTTAAGTGGAAGCACAAGCCCTAACAGGGCCAGATATTAAAACAGCAAGGGTAGAATTCACCTGCTTAGAGAGGCCTGGAGTTGCCTCTCCAGTCCAGGCAAATTTCTGTTTAATGATGTTTTCTTGTGCACTTATCCCAAGAGAGAAATGAAGAAAGTGTTGTTTGTTTCTCTGCTAAAGGGAGCCTCAGAGACAATCAGAGCAACTGCCGGATGGTGTGAGGTACCCAGGGAATGAAAGCTGTGCCCAGGAACATCAGGATTCCTTGTTAAGGGATTGTGTAGGGAAAAGCCAGCACGTCTCTTTGCTGCTTTGGCTGGCTGCCATGTTTCAAAGTACGAGCCAGCTCTGTCTGGGCAGCTGGATCTGCTTGAGGACTCTGCCAATGACAAAGCAGCCAACTTGTGAGAGTGAGAGATGGTCAAGCTGTCAGAAACTGTCTCTTGCTAGGAGCTGTTTTGAAGGAGATACAAATGTAGAACCAGCTCCTTGACTCTGACCAAGAGGATCATCCTGGCCAAAGAGGCATCTCTACCTGCCTATCAGCTTTCGTGATCTGATATGGGCAACAGTATGCAGAGCTAGAATCTGGTGTTTTGGGAAGGCTTCAGTTTTTAATTGTAATTTATCTAGTATGCCTTCACTTCAGAGCGGCAAAATTATCCTTTTATCTGCAGTCCTATTGTTAGCCAGCTGCAATAGTCACAGGCAGCAGTTATGTTAGCACAGTCAACCTGTGGCGTCCTAGTTGAGCGCACTACAAAACCATCAAATGATTGGATTCAGCTGCTGAAACATCCCAGAGGACAAACTGTGCCCTCCAAACCAGCAGAATTGGAGCTAGATCAGAGTATATCTGAAGCCTAAAGAGAGTTCAGATGCAGGGCTGCTCTCAGGCCTGAACGATTTGTGGCAGGATCTGGGAGGAGTCTCTGAAACTTCTGCCATGAGCAAAGTTGAGTCAACCTGGTCACTTTTGCAGCCGCTATCTTTTCCAGGTCGTGAGTCAGCACATTGCATTAATAAAATACTGAGTTTCACATATGATGCTATACCATTATTTTTGCAAAAATTGTTTTGTTATCATCAAAACAGAAAAAAAAAAAAAGTAATTATAGTGAAAATAGAAAAAAATCTTGTCTGGTTTGGGCTCATTAGCATTGCTAAGTGGATTTGGAGAACTGGGTGAAGTTAGGAGTTTCTACTGTCTGGCAACTTCATATTCGTTCTGAAAGGCTAGCAGGAGTTTCAGTCATGCTGCTTTGCACTTGGAAGCTGTTTAGCTCAGCTCGAGACAGTGTGGGAACAGTCACAAATGCCAGAAAACGTGTCTGTGATGCCACCGGGGAGAGACTGGCTTCAGAGGTGATAATAAGCACTAGAAGGCAGAGGAGCCCTTAAAATAGCTCAAAGGAAGTCAAAAGAGGTATCCCTCTCCTTTGTAATGGGTAGAAAAAGAAGGAAGACAGTCCAGCTGGGTTGTAACACAGGACAAAAGAGAGTGGTTGAAGGATGTGTTTTGGGGAACCGAAGAGGTGTCAGGTGCGGTTTAAAGCTGCAGCAGCTGCTTTCCCACCGTGGCAGGACTGTCAGTCCCTGCTGCAGTGAGGACGGGGGCACTGGAGGGTTCTGGGTTCACCGGGGTTGTTGGATGTCAGGGAGCACGTTGGCTGCTCCCTCATGCGTGCAGAGATTGAGTGGCACATTCCCCAAGGAGGCTTTTGTGTTACATGTCATCGTGTGTGTCATACATCAGCCAGGGCTGTCAGTGACTGTTAGGAGGTATCACGGGCTTTGTTTCTCTGCTGGCTGCATAAATCTGATTTCTGAATGAATTTGCTATCCAAAGGTATTTCCTCACAACCAAAGGGACCGATAAGCTATACTTAAGTATTCTGTGAAATGAGAAAAAAAAATGCATCCTTGAAGAGGTATTTCCCACAGAAGTGTTTTGTTTTCCTCACTGTGCTGCAGAGATCAATAACACACTGTGTCTGAGCATGGGAAACAGCTGAGCACTCACTCTGCTTCCTGAGCTGAATGAAAAGAAAAAGAAAACCAACAACAGCAACAACATAAAAAACCAACTGCAAACAACCTCTCCCCCCCAAACAACCAAAAAGGTTGTGGGTTTGTTTGTTTTCCTCACTTACTTAAAAAAATCCCAACCAAAACCCCAAAACACCAAAGTAATTTATTTTGGCAGATGCACCAATTCACCATTTGGGAATGAAAATGTGAAATGACTTAATGACTTGGTTTTAAAGTGGTAAAATAAGTCTAGCTGGCATTTAATAAATTTTCTCCATCTGAAGCTATTCCTGTCACACCCCTGAAGAGCCTCTGCTCCTGCACCAGTGGAAGCTGGAAGCAGGGTCAGAAATAAACTATTTACCTGCATAAAAATACTCCAGATTCACCTAATCTAATTCCAGGCCTTTGTATCTTTTGGCTCTGTTTCTCATGGTGAGTATTGCTATTAGTGGAACTGGAGACAAAAAATGCATCTTTCAATTTGAGTGTTTCAGAATGTTGTTCCTTTAAAGGAACCAAATTTTGTTTCAGGCAAAGACCTGAAATAAAATGTCATGTTTTGCCTCAGAAAGCTGTGTTGGTTGACTGTCAGTGAACCAAATGCTGGGGTGTTTACAGAGTAATAAGAGCTATTCTTCAGCACAAATGGGGAAACTGAGGCACAGATGGGCTTCCCCTCCCCAAAGCTTGGTGGCAGAGCTGGTGGTTGAACTTGGTTCCCTTTGCTACAGCTCCTTGTCTACTGGACCCATAAGCCTTTTCTTTTGCAATTACCATGGAGACCAGCTATTACCTTGTGTGTTGTTAAGGCGAAGAGTGAGCACAGGGTCCAAAATCTCTGTACACTGGAAATCAGCCCAACAAGGGGTGGTGGGGAAAAAAAAAAGAACTACATAAAGAAAAGAAGCTTCTGGGGGAACAGGAGTGGCAGCTGAGCGAGGTTCAGCAGGTCTGCCCTGCGCCTCTGAGTCCTGCCCGCAGCATCCTGGTCCTCACCCAGGAGTGCGGATTTGGGCAGGAGGAGCCCGTTACAGCAGTGGGACACTGATTCCTTTTGTATTGTCAAATCCCTGGTGGCATGGGTTAATTGAATGGACATATTTCATTAAACAAAGCCTTCACCATCTGTTCCGTCCCAATTATAAATGCAGGAAAGAACATATTTCTCAATTACAATGGAGGGGAGGGGGGGAAGATTTCAGTGGTTTCAAATCATGTAGAGTTTTTCTGTAAGACAGCCTCACAGCTTGGAAGTTTATTTCCCTTCTTGGGCCCAGTCTTCTAGACCACTCTTTCCCCTCCCCAAACCAGCCATTTGGCTGGGCTAAGATAGGAACTTCTGCAGAGAGTTGTCCCTGGATGGTGTCACAGGGCACAGGAAGGGGAGAGGAGAGCTGTTTGCTCTGCTCATGCCTGTGACCAAGGCAATGGGTCAAGAGCTCCTTATGAGCTGTTCTACCCCGTTTCCCCAAAAATAAGACCTACCTTGAAAATAAGCCCTGGCATGATTTTTGAGGATGCTTGAAAAATAAGCTGTACTTCAAAAATAAACCCTAGTTACAGTTCATTTAAAAAGTCAATTTAAATAGTGTCCAGGCAGCTATACATGTAAAAAAGTAACAAGTTTTGGAGGAAAAACTAATATAAGATCCAGTGTTATTTGGGGGAAACAGGGTACTTTTTTGGTGATGGAAATCCCAAATTGATGCTGAGTGTCCATCTTTTCCTGAGGGAAAGCATCTTCCGAGCTGAGGTACCAAGTAAAAGATCTCTTAGGTTTTTTATTGCAAATAGTAGTGGGACACAGGCAGGCAAAAGTTGCCTTCTGAAATTAGAGAGGCGGTGGTGTAAATCACTCTTTCTGGTCATGTCCTGAATGTCTGGCTAAAAGTGGGATTAGTTACTGCTCCATCCACTTGTTTGGGGGGTTGGGAATCAGTAGCTATCAGCTGGGAGGGGCAAGGTGTGGATGCAGAAGCAAATGCCTGATGTTGTCCTAGGAGATGATTTCCAAATCAGGAGGCAGGTTTGTTTTGACCTTTAGGAAGCAGACCTGATTTGTGGTGTTGCTGTGCTGTGTTTTTTCTTTATGTTCCCATTAATCATTTTCATTCAAACGAAACCTGCAAGCGTGCAATGTGCAGAACTCATTTTGTCAAGCTGCTGTGTGTGTTTGTGTGTCTTTAAAAAAAATACCACAGCCAATTCTGTTAAATTATTAGTCCTGTATTTCTCAAATTTACTGTCACCCTCAGGTAAAATTGCTGCCGCAACTAAATAAAACCTCTGGAAATGAATTCTAGCTCCTGACAGCCCTTAAGCCCTTGAGGCATTTAAATTCTGGATTTAGCGTTAGGATTATTACTTCTGTGCAGCAGTTAACCATGTCTTTAAGCGGAGTTACCTGTAATAGTCAGCCCTGATTCCACAAGGCTTTTAGAATGAGGATGGGGAAACAGCCCCTTTTGTTAAGCACTTCTAGTGTAAGTGGTGGGATCAAGCACCCATGCTGCTTACAAGAACCATTTTGAAGTTACAGCCTGAATTACTTTGCATCTCGCTCCTGCTGCACTATGTATGTACCTCATTTCCCAACTAGGGCTTTCTTGGCAAAAATTTCTATGCACTTTTCTATCTGTTTGCTGGTGGTGTTTCTTTCCTAATGGTAGTAGCACTGCAGGTGGCTTAATTTCGCTTTCACTGCTTTTTAATGGTTTCGAGCTATTGCTGAAGCCAGTTTGTTGATCTGAGGCAGTTCATGGAGCCTTGCATGGCTCAGCTGGCACTGTGCAAGCCAACAGTGCACTGGGGATGGCAGGAGGAGCTGAGGGAGCTGGTGAGTCAGGTCCTGCTCCCAGATACCTGCAAACAGAGAGATGCTGGAGCAAGAAAGAAGAGTGAAACAAGCTAAGGAGATTGGAGCTGTGCGAGGTGTCAGCAGTGATATGTCCTTTTCTTATTTATTCATGCAAATGCTGTAGTAACAGCTTAGGCTATATCCTCTGCCTCTTCTTTTGAGACTTGCCTCTTGGGCTACTGTCCTTTTGCAAAGACAGTGTCAAAGCATTTCATCTGCCATTGCACCAGAGTGGAGAGGGAGCACACTGTGGATGACAGAACCTGAGGCACCGTGTTGTGCTTGGAGAAGGAGATTGGGGCTTGGGGAACCAGGGTCAGTAGAGCTAGAGAGAAGGTACTGTGCTGATTTACCGCTGGAGATAAGAGTGTCATAGGGAAGTTGGTGGAAAGATCTGTTGATAATATTGGAGGCCTTGGCAAGCACTTCTGCATCCGATGTTTAGCGGAAGGTCCCTAGTAGAAAGAGGCAGGAGGCAAATGTCACCACACTCCTTATTTTGTAGTTTCTCTGAAGAAGATCTTAACTCTATGTTAGTCTTAGTCCTGATTAAATCTGCTGTGTGAATACTGAATGAATGAGCACTTGCATTCTGAGAGAGTTTCTGGCCATCTTCTGCTGATCCCACCATCGGACAGGGGCCCTTTCTCCCTCCCATTCACATCCCAGCTTTCACAGATTTGAAGATACCATCAGCCTTTGGAAGAAGGAAAAACAAGCCTGACTCTATCCAGAGCCAGTTGTATTAGCAAAGAGCCTGAAGAGATTTCTCTCACTTGCTATTTGTGCCCAGCTCCTGATCAGTGCAGCTGCAAGACATTTATAAACAGACTTAAAATACATCTGTGCTAATTGCTGACAACTTTGCTTGAGGATCAAATCCTGAAGTAGACCAAAGTGGTGATGGTCCCCAAGCTTCTTAGAAGATGCCTGTTTCTCAGCTCACAAGCAATCTTGGTCAAATCTGTAATGGTGAATCCATAATTCAGATACTTAGCAGTGAGACACTGAATTACTAAGTCTTGTGGGACTTTACTTTGCTCCTAGCTTGTGCCTCACCCAGGTTCTCACAGCAGAGGATGCAGAAGCAGGCAGTGTAGAGGGGCTGTTAAGGTGAGGGATGGAGCCAGCCCTTTTCTAGCTAGGCTTTTGAGTGTGGGCTTTGCAGCAGCCCCTGTGACAGCGCCGGCTCAGGGGGCAGCTGCAGCACCAGGCATGGCTGAGACAGAGGCAGCAGCAGCACTTGGACCTGCACTGGGTGGAGGCAGAGGCAGATAATACCAGAGGTGAGCAGGGGACTGCAGCGCTGTCTCTGCTCCATGCATCTTGGCACTCTGGAAAGGTTTATGAGCTGGAGACCAGAGCTGCAGGAGTGTCAGCCAGGATTCAGTGCAGTGTCCAGGCTAATTATGCTTGGTGATCCTGTGCTGAGTAACACTGCAGCACTGAGTCCATGCACACAGATGTCTCTGCCCCTCACTCCACTGAGCCGCGTAATGCAGAGCTGACTGTTTGTGACAATTTAGGGCAGTGCTCCGGCTGGAAGGCCAGTGTAAATTAGATGGCATGATGAGAATAGTAAGGACATAACTGATCGGCTTAGCATTTTCTAGCTAGGAATAAACAAATCCCCAAGTATCACAAATTTACAATGAGCAAAAAGCATTCAGCCCTTTTGTCGGTGTGCTTGTGTATTCACTAATAGGCACTAACAATATTAGAGGCCAGCCAAAATAGTTTTTACAAATCTTATGCACAAAGCAGTGCTTGGACATCCTTTGCTTGCAGGCACATCTTGGATCTAGGGCAAAATGTGTGCATGCATTAGAAGAAAGTATATCCTGCTGTGGGAGGCATACAGACTGCTGCTTCAGCTGCAAGACTGAAGAACAGGGTCCTGTTAATGTCTGGTGGCCTCTCAGAACCAAAACAGTCTTGTCAACTGTGGGCAGTTCAGTCCTGTCCCTCCTACAGCACTGAGCACATCTGCCTTCCAGTTCTGGACAAAGCTTCTGGGTGCCACTGTTGAAACAAATTGTTTCCTGGGACTCACATTTCAGACATGGACATTTGACCAGCTTCTATGGAGAGCACATAGCAAGAGAAAGACCATCTGTCACAGCTTCAAGCTGTGTTGCCCAGGAGAAGGAGGGAAGGAAGCTCTGGCACGTAGGACCTTCATGGTTGGTGGACAAGAGATGGGCACAGCTGGCATTGTGCTCTGAGATGGGTTCAGAGTTTGCTGCTGCAGATCTGGGCTGTGATTACATTGTAGAGCTGAGATTAATGGCTAATTGATCTGCTGAGTGATGGAGACAGGGGCAAACCCTCCCGGGCCAAATTCCTGCCACAAACACTACAAGGGCCTATTCTTTGTGAATGCAAAATTGCACAAACAGTGTGCCACCGATCGCTGCTCAGGACTGAAAAGCTGTGAGCAGCTTTCCCCACCTCTCCTGGTGATGTTAAACAGAGAAAGGGGGTACCCTTTCCCTTCCCAGTTTCCTTCCTCTCTTCCCAAGGTTCAAATCCAGATGGCTGCTACAGAGGCAGTGAAAAAAAAAATGTTCCTATGGTTATATTCCTTTCTAGAGAAGTAAATTGTGTCTGTATGTGTGTATGTGCACACACAAATGATGCATTTTAATTATCCTCATAAATGATGAGGAATGTGCATCTGGGCATGACTGTGAGCCAGGAACAACACATTCATTTTCTCAGCATTGCTTTATCCCTTTTGACCTTAATTTGAATCCCTCCAAGCTGGATGGTTGCATCTGTCAAGGCGGCTGTTCCTTAACCTGCTGGGACCAAAAGCTTGACGCAGGGAAACTCTGTGCCATCCATCTCTGCCCGTGGCCTCGCATTACCTGGTGTTCTCCCAGTCCCTCCCTCATTGTCCCCACCCTCCTGTGCTTCATGCATTCAATCTGCGTTTGCCCTGATTGCTTTAAGCAGAGTGTGTCCAGCGCTGTCCCTTGCCCCTCAAGGTCCAGCAGAGCTCTGGTTCTCAGCTGCTGGGGGAAGGACTGGCTGCTGGAGCCATTGTGGTAGGCAGGGAGGTTGCGCAGAAAAATGAGAAGGGTCCCATTAATTCCTCCACCACCATTTCCTGGGCATACAGTTTGGCTGATGAGCTTGTCAGCCATCAGATGACGGCAAGACAGAAGGTCAGTTGTTGCTAACAGTGGCCAAGGAGCCTGATCTGAGTAGCATGACCGTGCTATTGTAGAGAGGCTCTGACTCAGGCTGTTCCTTTGCATAGCTTTGCTGCAAAACTTTTCCATCCTGGAGCCTGTCTCCTGCAGATCTTCCAGGCCTAATCTGCAAAATGATCCTGCCCTCTGTGAGTGTCATTTTTGCAGTTAGTCACAGTCTGTGAATCTGCAGGCTGTTTTTCTTTAGGTGCAATGGAAGAACATGGGAAGGGATTGAGAGGAGGGGGTGCTGTCTGTTTGTGAGAGGTGAGCAGAGGGTTGGTTCCTGAACCCCATTTCAAAGGAGTGTCCACACATTTTTTTTTAATAAATAGCTCCAGGCAAGTTATTCCAGTGCCTGAAGGCAACTGGAGAGCCTAGAACAGCCCTATTCAGGCTGGTCATGAGGAAAGATTTTTTTACAGTGAGGGTGGCGAAACACTGTCCCAGGTTGCCCAGAGAGGTGGTGGATGCCCCATCCCTGGAGACATCCCAGGCCAGGCTAGATGGGGCTCTGAGCAACCTGACCTGGGTGAACATGTCCCTGCTCATGGCAGGGGTTGGACTGGATGAGCTTTGAAGGTCCCTTCCAACCCAAACTAATCTATGAACTGTATTAGGGAGGTCATGAGCCTGGGTTTAGAGAAGCCTGGTGCGATGGAGTGTGATTGTGCTGACACCCCAGCAACATGACCATGTTATGTGTTATGATAGCCACATTTATAATTGTTAAATTAGCTTTAGAATCTGCTCTGTGATTGCCCTCACAGTCTGGTCTCTTTAGCCTTGACTAAGCATGCTGCTTTTGTGCATCTGCTCTTCTCTTGCCTCCCTCTTTCGCAGCATTCCTGTCCCTCTCTCCAGAGCAGGGCTATGGTCAGCGTCTCCTGGCTTGGGGATGGGGAGGAAGAGGAGAGGAGCTGGAAGTTGTGTCCCAGCCCTCCCTGCTCTGCAGAGCTGCTCTTTGTGCCTGGCTGATAGGAATTATAATAGAAGTCCCCAAATTGCAGTGAGTCCCTGCATGAGGAAAGACAATCCCAGGGTTTACCACAACCCACCCTAAGTGCCAATCTCCCAAGTCCTGTGCAGCTTTCCAAGCAGCCATGGTTTATCTTTTCTGCAGCCTGGTGCTACCATGGGGATAACAACTTGCAGAGTCCTTGCTCATTCCACACAGCACTCACTGCAAAGCCCCAACAGCAATGGCTTTCTCGGGCTAGGTGTGGACCCTGTCATTTTTCTGGCTCTTTCCTAGCAGCACATCACTGCCGGCTTTGCCAGGCTGCATCAGAACAAAAGAGAAGTTGCTCTTCTCACTCCCATGTTATTTATTTTGAGGCAAGTGGTGTGGGGCCTGGCGGTATTCAGCTTCCTCCTCGGGAGGCACAGTTAGCAGAAGGTCTGCTCAGATGGTGCATTGGGCAGATGGCTGGAGGTAATCCCCAGAGCAATGCTGACTAAAGAGCACAAACTGCACTGGGATGTGGCCAAGCGGAGGTTTGCATGGGAAAGCAGAGAGCAGCACCCATCTCGTGCGTGGTGTGTACCCCAGCAGACTCCTGCCTGGCTGGCGGTGTGGTCCATAGTGACAATGGGGGATGCAGGCACCATCTGGCCAGTGCTGCTGCCCTCCTTGGCAGAAGGAGGTCTGGGAGCGGTGGCTGGGGCTGCTGGTAGACCACGAGGTGCTGCACTGCATGCCATGGCTGGCTCAGCACGGGAGCTGGCCTGGAAAAGCCACCAATGTCTCTATGCTGGGAAGGGAGTGAACCATAACAAGGATGAAAATTGGGTGGTGGTTCTCTGTAAAAGTTGAGGGCTGGAGGTGGCTGCATCATAGTGAAAATTATCTGCAACTGAGGGTTAGGTGTGTTTCGTTTTGGGGGGGTGGGGCGTGTTTGTTTGGTTTTGTGGGTTTTTTGTGTGTGTGTGGTTTTTGTTTGTTTGTTTGTTTTTCTTTAGCTGATTTGTGATTAATACAGCTGCTTTTATGAGGATAAATTCCTCAGGCTGAATCTTATCTTCTTCATCCACATGCTGTAATATAGCTGTGACTATAGTCTAACATGTTACCCTTATATGCTTTGACTTTTTTTATTGGTTTCGTAAGAAATCAGAGTGCAACAATACGGTACCAATATATCACAGGCTATTTTGCAGTAAACAGGATAGCTAGTTGCTCAGTATCCCAATGCTAACATTGCATCTGTTTGAAGTACATTTTTCAGTGAAAAGATGGCTCTGTATGATACACAGTCTCATTTCCACTAGTATACCTGGCCAATAAGGGCTGAGCTGCAATTTGAACTGAGTGGGAGCTCACTTGCTTTTACCACTCATTCGCCTATTTTAAAGTTTGTGGGGTTTTTTTGTTGGTTTTTGTTTTGTTTCTTAAAAGGGCTTGTGTCTGTCTTTTTGGAAAAGACACAGTGTAAGGAGTGGGGAAAGAATAGTGGCTGAAAATACCTAATTGACCTCTATGAAAATATAGTTTATGAAAGGCAAAATAACTATCCCAGTCAGTGCATTAACTCATGTCATGACTTTTTAATGGCAGTGTTATAGGTTAATTAGTATGTGTGCTGTCCTTGTGCCTACCAGCGTTATTCACAAGGGATCACAGTCTCATTAGGTAGGACTCCCATAAAGACAATCCTTCTGTAAGTGGTTTAATATCTGTGTGCGTGAATGGAAATTTTTTTGCTCTTATCAGCAGAAAACGTCAGATACTAAAGGGACCAGAATTGGAAATACTTTCAAGTGACCCAAAACCTGCACGCTATCGAGATTTTGATTGGGTGCTTAAAGAGGAATTATTTTCTCTTGCATTTTCCTACACATTGGCTTTCTCAGCCTGCTTTAGGACTGAATTCAGGCACTGAGAGCTGTGAAGTGTTTCCCTCTGAAAGACCCTGCTCACACTCCTAGCTCTTGTGCATTCGAGGTGACAGCCAGAATAGCAATGATCTGCCTCCCTTTGAACATCACTACGTGTGCGGTGGTAAAACCGAATTAATGTTGCATGGGCCTCTCAGCCCACACTGGCTGAACACAGCAAATATCAAAGGTAATACAATGTTCTTCCTTAGTACAGAGAGAGGAAAAAAGGTAGAATGACCTTTTATCTGTGAAAGTGAAGGGAAATGGGAGTGTCTGTGTCTGGAATCCCAGAGGCAGAGGCGTCTGGCTGAAATGCTACCCCCACCTGAATCTCCTGCTGTAAAACAGAAGGGAAGGCTGAGAAAACACACAATTGTTGTGCCTCAGTCACTGTGCAGGTCACACAACTTTGACCTGTACATTTCCCCTCTGTCCTTCTCTCTTTGCTTCCCTATAGCTCCAAACTACCCTGTTCTCCAGAATTGATGGGGTGGATGGGGTATCCCAGCAGAAAATCTTGGTTTCTACGTATGGTGGTGTCCACCATGCTGGCATAGGGATGTCTGCCCTGTTGCCCAGTGGGTCTGGTTCCCAGAGAGCTTTGCAGCTTGAAAAGATCTTCCCACATTAAAAAAAAACAAAAGGAGTATTGCTACCTTGGATCACATATATTGGAGAGAATTCATAGCAACCCACACAGATAATTTAGGTGATTGTGTCTGAAAGCTTCTGTGATGGAATTTCTGTGACCAGTGTCAGAGGGATAAGGAAGCACAGTCAGAGGACAGCTGTACATCCTCATGAGCCCTCTACCAGCTGGGCACCCAGAGAAGCCAGGGGTGGGTGAGTCTGGACAACCACCTGCCCCTGACCCCCCAGGTCTTGTCTGTCCAGGGCAGGGATGAAGTTCACCTTAGAGTGTATCACTGTCCCCCAATGTACTTGCACTTTGCCTTTGCCAAGAACTGGGACACAGCACCAGGCTGCATGTGATGGCATGATTTCTGGATTAGAGCTAGCTCACATTTAGCCAGTCTCTGCAGCTGGAGTGAATATGTAATAACTTTGTAGAGAGATGGTAAAAAAACCCCAAACACTTCATTTACTGTTGATCCTGCTGGACTCAGGCTGAGGTGAAAGCCTTAAATGTTAAAGTGTGCTTTCCTTGAAAGAGTATAGACACCTCTGAAAGGAAAAAAAAATCACAGGGGAATTAATTTGATTTTTTGAGTGCTGCAGTCTGCTTCATAAAAGATCTCTTAGGGCAAAGAATTTATGAGATTTATAAAAAACACTAGAAAAATCTGCTTTTTACTGCACTTTTTGCAGGAATGAATGCTTTCTGAGTTGATAGAGAACATAGCTGCATCTTCTTTTGAGTCTTGAAAAGCAGATCACAGGCAAGACTAAAGGAAATAGTGACCAATTGGTTCCTGGAGAGAAGCCCAATTGCTTCATTAGAGAAGAGTTGTCACATGCTTGTTTCTTAAATCCTGCTAAATACCTGCTTAGCAGCATTATTGACAGGCTTTTCTCATAAACATTGAGATGTTAAGCTGCTCCTAGTTTACAGCAAGAGGTTAAAGGATTTCTCAAAGCTCCCAATGAAAGCCTTACTAACTGGATTAACTGCTAACATGGATTTAGGCTTTGAGTCAGATTAACCCCTATTGCTCAAAGTAGGTTCTTCTTGTTCATCTTTCCTTCCCTTATTCTTCTCTTTTTGCTCCTAGCTTTTCCCTTTTGTTTTGTCAGGAGTAAGGGAAAAATTAAGCCTCTGTGCTTATGTTTGAGCAGTGGGACATGGTGGGATCAGGGGGCTGGGAGGAAGGATGCTGCTTCTCTGGGGATGTGACCAGCGTGTGAAGCAGCAGCAGAGACTCGGCCCACTGGGCTGGGGAGTTTCCCCTTCCAACGTGGCTGTTTCTGCAAGGCGTTTAGAAAATCAGTTAGCTATGATATAATAAGGAGAGTTATTAATTAGTCTACATATTTTTCTTCTGCTTGTCTTTGTTACTCTCTTCCTTAGATTTCCTCAGCAGCACAAGCATCATGAACTCTTTTATAAAGCAATATAACTATTTAGACATCTGGCTGGGCAGTTAGCAGAGAAAGTAGCGCAAACAGGATGACCCATAGTCTTCATAGCACCGAAGATCTGAAGTTAATCTAATTCAGACTGTAGTTAAATGTGTATTTCTTTAGCATCTTAGGAGGACTTAAGCACCATCTGTGCTGCTTTTGGCTGATTGTTTCTGCCGTTGCACTGGTTTCTGAGCTAGTGCATGCATTCGTAAGCAGACCTACAGTCCAACTATCTATGGCCCAATTTAGAGTTGTTTTCCCCTCTCCTCTCTGTGGTAACGTGGCCATCCACAAACAGTCTGGATCTCTGATGAAGGGGTGAATTCGGCAGCCCCACTCACTGCTGTGTGAAGGCTGTGTTTCTGGAGCTGGTCTTTCAAATTGAGGTTCTGCTCTGGCCCATTTCACAGGACCCGCAGTGCAAGAGTCTGTTAGCAAATGCTAAAAGAAGGCAGGGGAAAGCAAGCAGAGATGTAGGCTGGAGGGAGCTGGGGCTCAGTAACGTGATTGCTCTTGCCTGACCAAACTGGCATACGAGTTGATTCCTAGCCCAGAAAAGAGATCAAGGAATTGAGCCAACGCTTTTTCTGTTTCTCTGTCATCTGCTCACTGCACAATTCAGACCTCTCAATTACCTTTTTTCCCAGTGTATGACATGGCCACGTGATATTTAGCACACCAGGGTCATGACACTGTCTGGCCCATGCAAGGAGTCCCAGCCCTTGGCTGCCTCTGGGGAATGAGTCTTGTATCGGGGCCACCCACAGCCCACCCTCTGGTGGTGGCGTGTCCCCAGATATAGAGCTATCTCGCTCATTTAGCTCTTTCTGTCTGCTGTGCTGCCTTGGATCTAAGTCCAGCTGACCCAGGACCATATTGCTAAACAGAGACTGAAATGTAAGAAACTCCTGCGCTGTGTTTATACCCCGTTTAATATCACCCACGAATGGGTCCAGTGGCTGGCAGCCCTGGGTGCAGCTGGGTCTCGCAGTATCACTGAGTTCCTGTGCTTTTCAAACAGTGCTATTTCTAAGCTTGCTGTCTGATGATCCCAGCAGGTACTCAGGAGATGTAGCAGTCTTCCAGCTATTCTCTGGGTTCCTTGGGGTTTTATGCACATCTGTTCTGCTTTATGGCCGTCCCAAAGAGTTCAGACTGTGCTCTTCTAAAAGCCATCAGCAGAATCCAGACAGCCCTGCTTTCTCATTTCCCTTGAACACTGACCAGCTCTCCCATGCACTTCTTAATCTCATGTTCTTTTAGTCCCTCCCAGCTGCCTTTATCCCCATCTAATCCATCCCATCTGAATTGCTAGCCTCCATTTCTGGTTCCCCCTCCACCTTCCTCCCTCCCTACCACATGTCTCTTTAATCTCCCACCCCACTGTCTCCCTTTCTCCCTGGGGAGCAGCTCCTCCTCCTTTTTCCTCCAGCACATCAGGCTTCTCTCTTTTCTCCCTGGTGTGCACCAAACCTCTCCCAGCTGCTCAGCATCAGCCTGTTCCTGCCTCATCACTACCAGGGGATTCGCTCACAGATTTCCTTTACTAATTTATTCCCAGACTTTACTAGACATCCCTCGGGGGAAACCAGGTCACTTGTTTTGTGCTTTCCATCAACAAATGCCAATTTCTTCTAGGCAATCACTCCAGGTGTGTGACACAGTTAATGCTGTCAACCAGAGGCACTGGTTTTCTGCAAGACCTCTGACAAAGCTTTGAGGTGGTGACATTGCCTGTCTGCCCTCTGGCAGGGCTCACTCTCAACACATGCAAGGACCTCTGATGGGGACCCTGCAAGCTTGGACAGAGCCATATTTTTCCCTCTGCAGTGCTGGTGAACCTAGACATGCATTTGGGAGACATCCATATCCTGCCTCCCGCCTTGGGACATCTGAATTGTGGAATTCCTTGTGGTTTGACACTTGACGTTTTACAGCATAGACCTGTCATATCCCTTTTATATCAAATGATAAAAATGTTTCCTAGCCCTATGGCCTGCAGCATGACTGACCAAAGAAAAGGGAGAAAAATAAAATGAAAACCTATCAAATAAAAGGCTGGAAGGAATTGAGCTTGTTGTGGGGCACAAGGGAAGGTCATTCCCCCATGATTTAGTGTGGTGATTGGAAATGGTTATGGGTAGATGATCAGGAAAGTAGCAAGGTATTGCCATAGCTCTTAATTTATCACTTTCCTCTCAGGATACAAATTCACCAGCCCTGTGACAGGCAAGAGAAGAGAGAAGTTGTAACCTGGATCTTCCTTTTTGTTCTTACAGATACTCCGGAGCTCTTCTGAGCTCAGCGCTAGTTGAAACAACCTTAAGTTTCTCCAGCTTATTCTCTCTATTCCTTTAATTCCCCTTGAGCCAAGGGAAGCAAAACCTTTGATGCAATCACAAGACTTTGCTTCGTACTGCCTGACGTTGAAATGGCCCTTGGCTGAAAATGTATGGGCTCTGTCTGGGGAAGAGCCCTGCCCTCGACTGCACAGCAGTTGGGAGCCCCCCTGTCCTCCTGATCTTATTAAGGGGCTGTTTTTGAAGTTATTCCTCATAGCAACTGTGGCATAAAAGCACTTGAGTGTGACTGAGTATTAGTCTTGACGGATTTCCTAGGTCTAATCCCAGGCGCGTTATCCCAGTGTTGGCGTTGCAAGAAAAACAAATTTTAATAGCAAATCGGAGACTTCTTGGTGGTCATGTTCCCCCTCTGAGGGAGGCACCAGGCAGAGCTACCAGCTGTGAGATCTAAAATGGACTGTGGCCATCTCTAAACCTTTGTAGACAGCACAGGCTTGTGGGTCAAGCACTTGCCTGTGTAAGCAGACATCGCATTTGAGATCTGTTGAGCCTGGTCTCTTTCTGCCTTATTTCCCAGTGGTTTTGTTATGGGACAACCTGCCTTCTTTCCCACCAGCCAGACAGAAATGCAGAGGAGGTGGCATGTCAAAGCCGTTGGGATTTTTCCATGCCACCTCGTGCTGCCAAGTGGTCCATTGTACTCCCAGGTTTCCATTGTGTCTATAGGAGGTAGCCTAATAATTTCATCATTGGAGCAGGGCTGAGTGGCTTGTGGGGCTCATTTCCTTGTGATCTGTGCCCCTAACACTGATTTACATTAGTGTCTTATATTATTAAAGCGTGCAACTTGTGATATTTTGCAGTTAAGCAGCATCTGCCAGGTGTTATTGGTTTGGTTTTTGGCATGTAACGACCAGTGTAGCAAGCACTAATAGATGGCTCTCTCTGACCATTTCCAGCAGTCACCTTGCCTACTTCTTGCTGACACAGTTCTTACGGTAATTAATGAGCTGGCACATTCCTAGGAGCCTTGTCAATGAATTAATCTCTGCACAGAGGGAGCAGCTGAACACAGGTTCCTCTTGTTGTCTCTGGCAAACAGGGAAGACAGAAAACCTGCAGGCAGGTGGGGAGGGGTCTGTATGAGGAGTCCCTGCTTCAGAAGTGGCCAGAACTACGTATTTTGCATATATGTTGTATACATCTGATTTTATCCTCTTGAGCTTTTGTGTGTCTGATTAGAGTTTATGAGATAATTATTTTGCCCGGTGAGGGAGTGCAGTTCATTATTAAGTTGATGCTACAGGAACAGAGAACAGGTTCAGCTCCATCAATTATGTGAAGGCATCTATATGGAAACATTTTGTCCAAGCAAGAGAAGAAAGGTGAGATCTAGAAAGATGATCAACCCAAGGAGCTTATTCTTTATAAATTGTATTTCATGTTTGGTCACACTCTGGGGCAGAGGCTGGAAGTGAAACAGTGAGGGAAAACAGTACCTCCCTGTAGCATTCCAGACATAGTCCCCATCACCACTGGAGAAAAAAGAGTCCATAAAGGCAGCCAAGGAACATGCCTTCCCTCCTCCCAGGCTCAGCAGATTGCAGAGAGCCCTACAGCAAACCTGAAAGGGTCTCTGCAGGCAGTTCCTGACTCACTCTGCCCAAGGACCACCTGTTACAGCCGACCTTGTGCTGCTCCCATTCTGCAAATTTTAAACATTGGTCAAAGCACCTCAACGAATTCCCACTAAACAATGGGGTACAATGACTCAGTGATGGTCTCTGAAGTTGTCTCCAGTGTGAGTAAGGCAGAAAACATCAATGTGAAGAATTTGTGGCTAAAAACAGAGTTCTGCCTTGAGACTTCATTGGGGTTTGAGTTTCTCTTGCCTTCCTTGAGCCACCTCCTGGTAAGTGTGTTAGTGGATCATTATAATTCCTATTAAATGTTCAGGAATCTCTCCTGAAGAAGAGGAGAAGTCTTTTCTCCTCCAGTGTGACTCTCCTAAAGGAGAAGCTTTTGCATTTCTGTAGTAGAGGTGGAAATGAGTCGATAATATTGGTTGTGGCAAGCCCAGGATTTGATACTACTTTGTGGTCACTTTTTTCAGTCCAGTACTTTAAAAGCTGTTGAAAGAGGCAGATAAACAGCTTCTGAGAGGAAACCAGCTCTGTGATGGAGTGTGTTTTTGTCTTATATGGCTAAATAAGAGCCACTGAATTCAAATGTTAACGGATGTCATTTACTCTCCATAAAGTTTGAAGTAACTCTGAAACTTCCAGTGCTGGGTCTGTGGTTGTGAATCACCTGGGTAGAAGGATATTTAACTTTTAACTTTAGGAGTTGTTCTTTGATTTAGACAGAGTACTAGTCTAATAACCTGCTAATAAAGTCGATGTTGTATTAGAAGTCCCAGGGCTGCTGGTATTGATCCCAATATTGGCCTAAAGTAACTCGTGCCTCTGTTAGGAAAGAAAATGGTATATTTGCTTGAGAGAGAGGTGATCTGTGAGAGCTAAGAAACAGATGTTTCCTTAAAGCATCTAGGAGTGAGACATGGAATTTATCATCTGGTTCAGTATTTACTTGCTCTTTTCTCTCTAGTTGCTAGTATCAACCTGCTATGGGGAAAACTCTTAAGGCTGTGGCATATCCCTGCTTATTTCATTGTCCAAAAGATTGGAAAATGGTCTAAACCAAGGTCAAGTTCATCCACATGTAATGAGGGGATTGGCTTAGGTAAGGAAAGGATGAAAACTGGCTGCAGTTCTGCACTGAAGCCTCTGACTAAGCTGTCAGGAGACAAGTTTGATTATTGCCTGCCTGTGGGATACTGGCTCTCCCCAGGACTCTGCATGTTTTGCTTTTATTGCCACCAAAGACAACTCAGTGATGAAAACAAAAGAAAAGCAGCATGACTGGTTTTTATAAAAATGTATTTCCCATTTTGGTTGGAAAAAGGAATCCCCCAGGCCTTTCCTTTTCTAAAATCATCCAGGTGCATCAGAGCATTTTCAAGCCAATTTGTTATCATTTCAAGGACTGACTGCCTATAGTAATAGAGAGGCCAGTGCAATTGGGTGCTAACCATTCCATCTACAAGCCTGCTTTATGTAGCTCCAAGCCACAGCATCAGAAGCACTTTCACAGTGTTTCTTCAGTTCAGTAGATTAGACTGAACTGAGTTCTGCACTGGTATTTCAGTTGTATTTTTTTATTAGTGCAGAATCACACTAAAATGTCAGCTGTAAGGACACATTAATACTGCACTTATACCTAAGGACATTATTATGATCAGTGATGCAGCTAACACACACATGTCCACTCCAGCATGGATACAGTGACTGTCTTGCTCTGTTGAACTGCTAAACTATTTTTGGTTCATGTAAGTGCTTTGAAACTGCAATGATAAACAGACCAGAAATTTCTACAGAGAGCTGAAACATTTACCTACCTCTGCCTTGAACTTTCAGAATCCCTTGAGGTTTATGGTAAACTGATCTCATTTGTGACCCCAAATAAAGAGGTAGATACATCCCAATTTAATGGCTGAATGAAGTTCCTCTAATGTGTCTGTTTCTTTTTGGGAGTATTCCCAGCATGGGGTGTTAACCAGCCAATTTAGATAGTGAAGCTGATCAATGGCAAGAGAGAGGCTCCCTCTGTAGTCCTGAGTGTGAGAGTGTGTTTCCAGAGGAAACTGAGAGCTGGCTCAGCTCTTTCAGATTAAACTTTCCACAAGGATCTATTGTGTGGCTGTGAGTTACAACCCCAAACTTCATCTTCATTAGCAGAGAAAGGAAGCTTGCCAAAAAAAGCAATATGAGCCAATAAAATCAAAATGTTCAGGCATCCGTCATGCTAGAAATGACATTGTGTGCCACTTACATCAAATATCCTTTTTAAGTTACAGAGGCTATAGCTGGTTACTTCAGTTCTATCACACAACAGAGAGCTCCAGTGGTTATTTTTGCTTAAATGCTTAAAAGTGTTTTCTTTATAAGTCTTCTAAGCAATTTCTAATTTTTCAGATTGTCCCAAACTTCTTTCTCAGATGTCAGTGAAAAAGCAGAAGTGCTCAATATGGTATTTTATGTTCATGACCACACCTGTACTGTATCATCTCATTCATCTTTCTGATTTCTATCCAATAGCCGTTATCCTTTTAGCTTTTCTTCATGGAGAAAAATCTCTATTATCCTTAGAGTACTTTTTGATATCATGTTCATTTTTTTACCATTTCCTCTTGGGTTTTTGACACAGATCTGATCACAGCACTCACCGAAGAAATTACTTGTGGTTTGTCTAGTGCACAGCACACTGGCATTTTCTATGTCCCAATATTTTGACTCTGGACCAGACATTTAAACACCACAGATGTTTTGAGCAGATGCATCAGAGTGTTTGATCATGCTGAGCTGATTGAAATGACCTTTGTGTTCTCAGGCCTTCTTTCCCTCACCAAATGTTACAGTGAGTTCAGATCCTTTCAGGCAAATTATCCCAAGCTTTGCCATTGTCTACAACAAACATTGTCTTCAGCTGCACTGACCAACTCTTCTGTGAGATCTTTCAAGTCCTCTTTAATTCTCAATTTTCCTGTGGATTTTACTATCTTATTATTCATTCTTTTGCTTCCAGAAGCTAACAGATATCTCCAGACCTTGCACTGTCCATAAGATTTTTATGGTTCTCTTCTACCTTGACTGACCACACAAAATCCATGCAAATTCAGTGTGGCTCTTTGTCTCCCTCAAGTGACTGGCACAAATATCAACCTCTGTGCAATTAAAACATCCTCCTGTGAATTAAACCCTAAGGTGTGCTGTTCCTCTTGAATAAGCTTATCTGTATTTTTCCTCTTATTTTTTTGGAAACACTAGACCGAAGATTTTTAAAATTTCTATTCCTTATCTGGAAAAGTCAGGATGAGAGGATGATGGCCCCAGACTCTCCTCTAACATTTCTGCTTGGGTAGATAACATATATGAGATGGCTGCTCCAGACCCAACATTTTCCAAGACATCACCTCTAACCCATCTTAACTTCACAGCAGTCTGAAAAAATCCACATTTAAAGTTAACACCTAAATCCGTCTCAACAGCTGTGGTAGTAAGGAGCAGACCTCGTTGAATTGAACTTGGGGGAAGTGAAGGTGGCTGTTCTGCTTCCAACCCAACCCACTGTGTCCTCAATGGGCTGTGTGACACTGGATGGTCCCCTTGGTCTGGCAATCACTGTCCAGAGCTCATCACACATTGTTGCTGAAGCTATACTGAGGAGATCAGAGCCAAGCCTGCTTCTACGTCCTTTAACTCAAGCTCAGGACATAGTGGAATTGTCTGTGGTTCCTTTGTCATATATACCTGTGTTTTTTTTACTGTATCTTTTAGATCTTTGTATGCAAAGACAGTTTTTCCAAAGTCACCAGTCACAATTTGAGTCAAGGCAGTGACATGTGTATAAGCAACATGGGGGACACTTGAAAAGATGGATTCCCAACTGGCTGTCTCTGTCCTCAGCAGCAATGATTAGCCCAGATCTGAATGACAGAGTGCAATAACATAGAGACAGCTCTGCCCTTGATGCATAAGTGAACGACTAGTGTGAAATATCTCTAGAAAACTTTCCTTCATTTAGATTGGATGAGTGAGCACAGCCCTTTTCTGTCTTTCTTCCCCTTCACTCAGCTGCAGCAGCAGCCTAAAGCTGAGCCTTTGGTGTCTTTGCCCTTCTCTTTCCTACCTCCTTTTGCAGCTCCTAGGATGAAAAAATAATGTGGCTTTTATAGCGTCCTAACCCCATTCTGTCATTCCTGCTGCACTCCTGTGAAATGTGCGTTATACTACAATAAAGCTGGTGTGCAGCCAGCATGGAAATGGTATTGGCAAAGCTGTAATGGAGGCAGCAATTTATGACTGCGGCCAGGTGGACTTCTGAGGGATTGTACCTGAGCTGATATTACCTAGCTGCCAGCCACTGAATTCAGCTCTATCATTTTGGGCAGGTAAATTTATTAGTGCTATTCAAGTGTGGCTACTACAGTGCTGTTCCTTTTCTTTGGGAAAAAAAAAAAGTTTACTTTTAGTTGGAATGAATGGTAGTCACTTGTCTCACATTTAGAAAGAGATAAAGAGGCACAGTTACAAAGAGAGGAAGACAGGTGGTTGAAAATTGAAAATATTTGGCTTATTTTTAATTCTTAAATATGTACATTTTTCAGTCATTAATACTTAGCATTAGGCCAAGTGGAACTGATCAGCTAAGAAGAAAGTTTGTGGCTGAGTGACCTTGGAGGTTGTAACTTCTTGGGCCAGAGAGATAGGGAGACATGGAGCCCACCAGGCACAAATGATCACCTCTTCCATCCTGCATCTTCATATCCCAATGCTTGGTCTCATGTGGCCGCCCTGCTTGCTCCTTCACTCCTGTGCCACAGCTAGTGCAGCCTGAATCCTAAGTCTGCTGCAGAGTGGTTGAGGTTTATGCTTTGGGAAGTCATTTATTGCTTTCAGACTCCAATTTTCCTTTCCTATCCCTTCTGCTGTCCCTTAAAAAGTGGACAGCTAAAGATAGTGCATATCCTGACACAGGCTTGGGATCAGGCTTGGGGGTGTTCTTAACCTTGGCTTGCACTTCAGGACCCTGATCTGCTTTTCTTTCTCCCTTTTCTCTCATTTTTTCTTATTGTCTTTGCTGAGACTGGAGGAAACACAAAGGTAGCGAAGCCCCCAGATTCAGGGCTTGGAAACCTGAGAAGATATAAGATTTCTCTGTTACGGCCACTCCAGCGCAGTTGGGTTTATGTTCCCAGAATGGGTTAAACCTTAGCCCTCTTCAGTTTCCTCCTTCCTGCTCTGTTGGCACCACAGGTCATACCCCAAATTTCACCTGGGATGGGAATTCACTCAATGGATCTTACCGCAGAATTACACAGGAAAGGAAATTCAGAGAACAGGTAGCTAAAAAGAAAAGAGACTTCTCTCAGAATAGAATAGACTGTTTCAGTTGGAAGGGACCTACAACAATCATCTAGTCCAACTAACTAGTTATAGCTGTGGGTTGGGTAAAAATCAGAGTGAAGAAAATACGTCCTACCTCCACCTGATTCAGAGCAGTGCTGCCAAAAAGCTGCTGCACCCTTCATGCCTTTAATATTTTCATGCAAATAGTTTTATCATCCCTCTTAGTCAAGGTATCCATCAGCTGCTAAAGGCATCATTTTCTGTTTATCTTCTTATAAACTGCTGCTCCAGCGGAGCTGCAAAATTAACATTGTGCTCAGCATAACAGCCTATGTAAAACAAGGGCAATGTATACTGAAATATCCATAATCTTTCACATTAGAATTTGGCTGTTAAAATCCTGGCATCTCTCAGAGGTCATTCTAACCTAGTTAAGTTCTGTTAAGAAAAGCTGTTATTATGGCTCACAGCTTTTTTTCCTACAATATTGTCTCCTTCGACTTGTGCACTTCAGGATTCACCTCTACCTCCCATACCCTGCTGTCTGCCTCTCCTGATTTAAATTGCATTACTTTCTGTCATACATTATTGAAGACTAAGCTTAACTACCTGGACACCATGAAAGGTACTCAATAGTGGGGTTACTGTTCCTGCAGTATTTCCTTTTCTTGTCTCTTTTTTCCCCTCTTCGGGATTTTGATGAAAAATGAAGCGAGTTGAGGGAGGCTGCCTGTAGAAAAGGTGCTGAGCTGGGGCAGAACAGATGTGAATTCAGTTCCTTGCTGTGACATGGGTTTCCTGAGTGTACTTGGGTATATAATTTCGTTTTTCCCTTCTTTTTTTTTTTCCTCTCTCATTCTGCCTCATTCTCTCCCTTGCTTCTTCACACACAATAATATTTACTTTCACCATCTAGCATATCTCAATATGTTTTTTCTCCCAGAGCAAAATCTATATTAACCAATATGTACACAGTACTGTGAAGAGTAGGATTTTAGTCTTTGGACCTCAAATTTGATAATACAACAGAAATAAACACATTAAGTAGATACCTCTCCTCCCAGCTCATTCAGCAATACTGTACACTGTTTGAAACAGAATGATGCTAAAGTTAAAACTGATCTCTCTTGCCTGAGGCTTTTAATGGAGCAAAAAGGAGAAGATTTCATTCTGATATTAGTGTGACAATTCTGTGACCTTAAATAGAGTCCTGTCGAATTTATCTGGGGGATGGGGCGGGGAGGTAAACACACAACTGTAAATATTTAGAGCCACTGGCTTCCTGGTACTTCCTCATGCAAAATGCCCTTTAATGTACTGGATGGTGAAATATGGATCACCAGTTGTCCTGCTTCTGTGGCAGGTCCTGGCTTCTTGTAGGACAAGTGCCAAGGAAACATTTCTAGGAGGAAAAAAAAAAGGCACTTTGCACTTCAAGACAGATGAGAATTCCCCTAGCAGGCATGGAGCAAACGTCTTTCTTGCAAAGAAATATAATCAGATGTTTCTGGAACCCTGACACGACTACAGATTGGCCTTCAGGTCCTAAGCACTGTTGCAAAGTAGAAGAACACCTGTGCCAGGGTAAGTAGGCAAACCAAGGGTGACAGGCAGTCGCTGGTCAAAAAAACCTCAAGGGGGTGCTCCATAGGGACCTCCTGGCTTCTGGCAAGCAGCTAAAGCAAAACTCGTTTCTTCATATGTGGCAGCACAAAGTTGCAAGAAGTTCACTCTCAAGATGTGCTTGGCATAACTCATAATAGAGTCCACATTCTCCATAATATAAATAGAAGTGACTAAATTAAGGCTGCAGACAACAGCAGCCTCGGATGAAAGGAAATATCTTCCCCCACGCAGAAAGGAAAGTAATTACATTCAGACGACCCCAGAGAGCTCCTATCTCTACCACTGATATGAAGAAACAGACTGAGAAAGATCAGTCTGACAAACAATAATGTATTTATACTGCTGTATTCAAAGGGGTACAGGCACTAGACCTTGGGAATGTTTCCTTTCTCATTTAGGGCCCTTATCTGATAATGGCAGGACTTTTCCCTGTTGTGTTAGATTGTGAAGCTACTCCAGGTTATAGAAACTGCCACACTGCAAAGCTTTGTGTTGGCAGAGGAGCCTATTCCCGCAGGCCAGGATAGGGGCTGTAGTTAGATTCTGGTTCAGCAGGAACACACCTGCACCATGCAGGCCGTTTTGGTGGTATCAGTGAAACAAATTGTACTACTGGAAGCTAATCCTTTGTTTAAACATCATGCACAATAAAGTGGTGGAGGTTCACTCACCATCTTGGTGTAACACACTGCAGGTTATCCTAGGCAGCTCTCTGGCTTGTTGAGAAGTTTATAAGGAATCCGCAATTTCACAACAGGAGGCTTTGTTAAGCTGTCTTTCACCATGTCCTTGGGATTTTGAGCAGGCTGGGGTCTCTTTATAGGATCAGATCAAAAAATAGGGGAGAAAGGGCTTTAAGAGGTCTCTTAATCCATTTTCCTTTGCCTTTAGCTAGGATCACCTCTCTGTATATAATTTCTGATGTATATTTGTCTTTCAAAAGCCTCTAACAGTGAGACTTTACCGTGCCCCAGGCGATCTGCTCACCTCACTGTCAGGAAGTTTTTCCTGATGTCCAGCCCTCATATCTCTTGCTGCCACTTAAGCCCACTATTTCTTGTGCTAGCCATCTTGGTCATGGCAAACAGATTTTCCTTTCTCTTTCCAACAGCCTTTATGCTCTCTCCATTGTTCTCTCTCTCCCTCTCCTCCTCTTTTCTCTGTCTAAAACAACACCAGATCCTTCATTGCTCCCTCATAAACCATGGTCTTTGATCTTTGACAGTGCACATTTCTCTCCTTTGTATTTTCTACAATGGTTCCCACTTCTTTTTTGAGGTCTAGTGCCCAAAACTGGATGATACTGAGGTTTAACTGATACAGGCTGAGGGAGAGAAAACAGTTACTTTCAATTACAACTCATGACATATTCCCATCCCCACCATATGCTTGCATGAAAATGATTGTAACTAAGACAGAAATTGGTGGAAAATTATTTTCTTTCTATGGTAATTGAGACTTATCTGATGCCTTTCAGATGATGTTATTAAGTGGGGTTTTTGTTTTGTTCTGTTTTTTTCTTTACAACTCAGGTTTTTTCTTCAAATTGCTAAATTTCTGGGACAGTTAGTACTGATAAGGTGACTGTATTTATATGTGGTTTTGCTTTGAGTGTTGACATTTGAGTGGGTGCTGATAGCTGTTCCCAGGGAATCAGCATTGCACTATGATTACCTAGTCTCACAGGACCTGACTTTGAAATTAGTGTTTGGAGTTGGTTTTGAGCTATTTTTGTCCCCTAAGAGCCTACAAGATGGCTGATATTGGACATGTGCTTCCAGTCAAGCAAATGGGAGCCAGCTGACCACTTTTCTCACCTTTTCCTATTGTAAGTTCCTTTTGGAGATCCTTGCATTTGCTTTGAAGGAAAGCCAGGTTAGCAGACTTTTCTGCTCTGTTACAGCATAGGGACAACTTCTTCCCATTACTGATGACAGACTATCACCCAAACACAGAAAAAATGAAAGAAGAAAGAACAGTGTGACTCCACCTGTTTGAAGGACACCTGTGTTGGATTCCACTCTAAGGCTGCCACAAATGTAATACTGAGACACCCACAGAAATTATGAGAAAGAACAATCCAAGCCTGAGTCCTGATAGTACCCTGATGGCAGAGGATCATGTTTCATGTTGTCTTCTTGGTTCTGATGAACATATGAGGTAGACAATTTTGTTATTAAGGGATAATGGTGGATATGGTAAAACAAGGAGACTGATGAAACTCCATTCCTCCAAGGAAGTCTCTGACTGTGGCCTTTGAGTTCAAAGGAAGTTTTATAAGGAACAGCTGATGTTGAGAGGAGACGGGAAGCTTTGAAAAGTTTTGGTGTGTTTTGGGTTAAACCTTCCTTGCTTCTTCCTCTTCTCATTGCAGAGACTCAGCACTTTCAGATGTCAGGTGGGAAGCCCTCAGTTATCTGAAGTGGTACCAAACACCTGCGTTTAGGAACTTGAATTGATCCCATAAATGGCCCTTGGGCAATTCAGCTCATCTAAAGGTACCTGTAGAAAGTAGAAGTGTGAGGGGTTTGAGAGGAAACTCCAAACCTTGTTCTTGGGTATGCCTATTATTGCAAGTTTCCAACTCCATCCCTACATGGTGCAAAACCAATTAGAGGAACCTTGAGCCATGAACTTGCTGGTGAACTGGTGCAAATGGGAAGGATGGTGCAAAATTGGGACCATAACTGTTGTGCAAAGGAGAAAAAATAGTGCACTTTCAAAATAATCGTAAAGGAGAATGCGAAGAAACATGGAAACATCTAATTCACTTTTAATTGTGTAGCTATAGTCACATGGTAACATAAATGAAGAGGCAAGATTTTTAACTCCAACAGTATTCTGGACATGTTTTCACCTTAATATGTTGTGATTCAGATTTGCTACAAAACCTCAGGCTGCAATAGAAAAGAATCTGTTTGCTTATGTTTTTCTCTCAAATGTTCTTGCTCATAGCTATAAACACCTGGAAATCCCAGCAGCATCAGCAAAGCACTGCGCTGTCCTCACGCTCAAGAGAATGTAAGAGAAGCTGACTGAAGATTGTGTTGACTGGACCACAACAGCCCCGGTACATTTAACTTCAAGACATGTCCAAATGCTTTGTCAGCTCCCCTGCCTGCTGTGAGCTGTAATATGCACTGGCTGGCAGTTGTGCTAGATGGAACCAACATCTCTGCCACATGTGCTCTGGACATTATGGTCATGCTAATGACCGATGCTCCCATCCTTCCCAGTCCCAGAGATCTGCTGTTGTTTCATACTTTGCCAGTCAGAGGTGTGATAAAAGGTGTTAAAGGCAGAGGTTTTTTGGTCTTATCTCATTGAATTCCCCTGCCTTGTGGGTTGCATTTCAATTTCAAATTTTATCTGGATTCAGCCTTGTGAGGATTTAGTTAGATCTACAGAAAGAGTAGAACACTGAATAATACAGAGAGAGGCAAGAGGAAGATCAGCTTTAGAGCTGCATTTGACCTAAAGGACTGAGTTAACATATTCTTGGTAGTTCAGATTTTGGGTATTACAGAGTTCTCACATAGGACATGTTTGTTGGCTCTTTTTCTCAGTGTACACGATGAGGATATATATTTATTTTAGAAAAACACTTAGCCAGAAGGAAGACAACATGTAGAGAAAGATAAATTATGCAGATAATGTTCTATTATGCACACAGAGTAAAAAGTACAAGGGACATGAATTCCCCCAGGGAGACACCTCTGAGAGGAGAGGCTGGGACAACACACAAAATAAAATAAAATAAAGAAGAAGGAAAAAATGAATTGGAAATAGTCAGTTCTGGCAGATTTTGCTTGGAGGAGAAAGAAGACTGAATGAGCAAAAGATTGTACTGGGGGCAATTCCTTCCAAGGAAAGGACTTTGTATTGGCTGTGTCACTTGTCAAGGTCACTACTTCAACTCCTGAGGACAATGTTTTAACCCTGCAGGTATTTATGGAGCTTGGAGTGAGCGAGGGGGAAGTGTGAAAAGAATCAATGTAGAAAACAACTGGCAGCATCTCTTCCCACCAGGCTTTCCCTTTCCTCTGAGGTGGGGAACACGCTGGCTTTTTATAGTTGTGGTCTGTGCAATGTGGCCCTTTGAGATCTGGCAGGATTGATTCCTGTGGGTTGTGTGGCCATGCAAGATCAGATACAACAGGCAAAGCAGCCCCTGGTCTTATCAGAGACAGGCACAAAAGCACTGCCAAAGGTGGAGTAATAATTGTACTTGAACAGCACAACATTGAGCATCTCAGTGTGCGGTAACACTTAATTTCATCAGGAACAGCAAGAAGATGCTTCCCTAAAGTGTCTCTTTTACCCTCAGAGCTGTGCCTTGTAACAGCACATCTCAAAACTGGCGTTTTGAATCAGTCCCTGTTATTGCTCCACTGCAGCAGTCTTTCTGATATGTTTGTGCTTCTCCTGCACAATGCAGTGGGCTGAATTGTGCTCAAGTGAACAAACTGAGGGAATAAAATAGGTCAGGGTTTTTCCAACCCGTGGGACAGGTCCATAGGATGGACTCAGTGCACACAGACTTTCCTCGGTCTGTTCAGCCTCAGACTATCTGAGCTGGCTTTTGGAGTCCCTGAGATGAGGTACCAAAGGGATACAGTATATTATAGAGTATGCTGTAACCATGGGTAGAAATGTAATTGGTTCTTCCTGTGTTGCTGCCATCACAAGTTTCACTGCAGATTAAAAAAAAAGGGAATTTGTTCCAAATGCTCAAAACCCGTGACTGTCTTCACAGATACATTTGAGGTGACCTCTGTGCCATGTATTGAGCTCCTGCAGGCAGCCACTGTACAGATCACTCCCGTTCTCTGTGCTCACCACACTGCATCCACACATTAAGCAAACAGGCTGATCAGTCTTTTGAGTTTGTGTTGACACCTGCAGGTCCAGAGACTTTTTGTTTGTTTATTTTCCCTGTTCTCTTCAGTGCATAATTGGCCAGGTTGCATTCATGTTTTCTTTCCCTTACAGTTTTCTGCCAGGGATTAGTCACAACTGGAGACTGGACTAATTTGCTGATGTTGCACAAAGAATTGTCTCTCCTTGAAAATGGCCTGATGCATTCAGAACTCACAAATGGTATCAGACAAAACATCTGCTCAGGCAAGTGGTTCCTTGTCTATTTTGACTCAGGTAATTGTTGTTCTCTTTTCCTTGTCATGTTTTTTGCCTCCCTTGCTACGTGCATCTTTTTTTCCTCTATCTTTTGAATTACTTTCTCCTTGCCCTCAGATCTAGGACGGTACTGTACCTTTCACCACAGCAGCACCACAGATCTGAGGCATATGAGAGAAGAGGGGCCAACATATTCCTTGCAGCTAATATGCTGTCATGCCTTGCTTTCTTTTTCTGCTGCCTCCTTTCCACAACACTTGTAGTTGGAGGCCAAACAAAGAAACAACTCTTAAGTGGTTTGCTTTCTGCTTACCCCCCTTTCTCTCAGGTCAGAGATATTGTGAATAGTTGCATGTGGACTATTGTTTTTCACAGCCACCTGTGAATTTGTCCAATCCCAATAGGAGTTATTGGCTTTGACTTAAAATTTTTCCCTATTCCTTTTGTAACAGCTGCTGGCAAAGCTGCTGTTCTCCTGATGGATTTCGTTGGGTCTAAGTGTGATAGCTTACTTACGACAAAGGCCAGCAGTCTGTTAAAACAGTATAATCTGTACATTTAATACTTCTCTGCCTCCAGCTTTAATTTAATCTAAGTGTTAAACATCATTCACAATGCTGCAAAAAAGAACTTGTTGTTTGCAATATTAGGAGGAAAAAGTCATAGGAAATAATGGATAAAAAAGGTAACTACTGAACATCAGCATCTTTGGTTGTTGTATACTGATAAAGGATAAAATAACTGCTGTCTCATACCTTCCTCTTGAGGATTTCCGTTCTTGATAAAATTAAATATATGATGCTGAATGTCTGTCTATCATCAGTGCCCTATCTGTGGGCTCACAGCTTTCTTGTATTTGTGCTGTTATTTACAAGCAAAATATTTCCAGGGTTTATTATTTGCCTTCCTTGTATTGTAAGTGCATCATCTTTTGTCATGTAGCAGTATTTTAGAAAACAGCTGGTGCCCCCAAGGTAAAGCCTTAAACAATGTCCTACTCTGACAAAATTCTGCTTTATCAGCAAACCATGTTGTGCATATTCCTTTCATTGCTTTGCAAATTGCAAATCCAAGTGCTTTTGCATCTAAACAGGATCTCTCTGATCTAAGAGAGAGTAAGAATTATGTCAGAGAGGACACAGTAACTTGACACTTTGACCTACCCTAAATAGCTGGACTTCTTTCACTTGGGCAAATCATGTATTTATAATGGCCCATTATGTCATCAGAACACTTCAGCAGAGTTGCTGCAGCTTCAACTTACATGACTATTCTTTTGAAGGGCCAGTCAGAAGAGATGTACCATCAAGATCATGTGCTTTCAAAACACAGTTCTAGAGAGCACTGTCCAAACTGGGCAACAATAATTAATCAGTTCTGAATAATCCGATCATATAGATCCTTGCTACTCACCAGTTCTCCATTATCTTAGCTCAAATCAAAGCTTAGGCTGGAGAGATTAATTTTGCACCAGTGTTTGAAAATCAGAGGCCTTTCTCCCTATCATATAAAATTGATGTTCATGAGGTGCCTTACTTACTGAAAGCACCAGGATATACTTGAGGATTTCAGCTCAAATTCTTTCCTTAAGTACCTTCCCCAGGCCCTTCCTGCCTTTGCTCACCCATGTGTAGCTAACAGGATACATAAGAACAATACCTCATTCTCATTTAAGTAGTCTTTGCACTACAGGGACCAGCTGGTGGTCTCCTAAGTGTCCAGGGGATTTTGACAATAAAATCAGCTCCATGTGCTACAGCCAGAGGAGAGGACAAGGGTGATGTATAGACTACTGTGCTGAGTTACCCCCATCTCTTTTCACTGAGCAAGAGACTAGCTGAAATTCTTTGGTGGGCTGCAAGTAGAGGTTCAGGGACGATGTGCTACATCATTCAACAAGTGGATCCATTGCAAGCCATCTTGTTGAGTGAAGGTATAGGAGGAACTGCATGTTACACATAAGTAAACAGTGAATGTTAATTTCCATGAGGGTTTACTCAGGTACTTTCATGGTTGTTGAGATAAGATGTAAGTCAAGAGAACAGATGACTTAGAAGAAAATAAAATATTTTTTTAAATCAGAGGTGCTCCTCAGTGCTTTTCATGGGAGATGCATCCCACAGTAGTGCAGCAACTGCAGGTATTACTCTGTTTATCGGTTCTGCTCTAGAAGAGATAAATGATGCATGCTGAAGTGTGGGCCATGCATGCTACATGTCTTCTGATTTTTGTCTTCTGATCTTGCAGTTAGTATGTGAGGAAACTCTCCTTCAGCAGGACTTTTGTCTGGAGAAGGCACAGATGCAGTGAAACATGTTTATTTGTCTGTCCGCTCAGTCAAATAAATGCAGCTAAGGCAGTTGCTGTTTTGAATCTCTTTGCTTGGCTACTTCGTACTTTTGAAAAGCAAGGGGAGAAATAGCTTTAATTCTTGTTTCTTTTTTTTTTTTTTTCTCCCAAGAGCCATGTTTCCATGACCAAATTTGAAATAAGAGCCCAGCATTTCCAGATTTCCTTTGACAACTTAGCAGGATAGTGTGGTGCAAAATTTTACCTTTCCCTCTCTTTGCCTTTTAACAGACTTGAGTGCCTCATTGTATGTTAGGAGCACCTCTATTAGCATTAAAGTAACTTGATCCCTCTGTCTTCTTTGGATGTGCGCATGGCACTTCCTGAACCTCAGTGATTCTCTTTGTGAAATTCTGCTAACGAAAACTGGTCACAGAAGAAGATAAATTGTTCTTGTAAATCTATGGCAAAGGGAGGATATTATTGTATTGCTTCACATCTGCTGTCACTGAGGTGACTGTTCTGGCACACAGTGAAACACAAACAGAAATCCACTGATGGCCCTGCTGTAGCTTCCTGGAGGGATAAAAGTGGAAATAAGTATCAGGAAAAGGAGATTGCCAGCCATGCTTTCTGTCCTGGCTTGTGGGAAAGGGTTGGCAGGTAGCCCCCTTTCTTCCATAGAGGATGGGACTATCTTTCTCCTTCTATCTGTTAAGCCTCTACTCAGATGAAATTGCCATAAAATACTTTCACATATGATTATTGACCTGATGCCGAGTTCAGGTTTAACCTTTATCCCCTTCCATGATCCTGTGAAAGCTGATAATTTTGAGGACTTTCTCCAGAGGCTGCACCCAGAAACCATTTCTGCTGCTTTTGCTACTTTTTGAGTGAAGGTTGTGCTTTACAAAGCAGGAGAGTAAGGAGTAACCACCCCAACTCATCCGGATGATGCTCCATGTTCACTGTGCAGCTAAACGCATGTGCTAGCATTCATATAATGTAGAGGAGTGATGAATGTAAGTGACAAGGATGGCTGAGAAGCAGTATATACATGTGTGAATGTATTTGTTATTGTACCGACTCTCTGTGTGGGGCACTATCTCCCTGGTAAACTTCTGTTGGTAAAATTATCTTCAAAGAGCAATTAAAATCTAGCACATTATGACAAGCTTCATGGAGAGGGTGAAGGTGACTGCTCATCACCAGCTGTTCTGAGTGGAAATCTAGCACAGCAGAAAGCTGAGGCCAGGAGGAACAGCACTTGCACAGTGCCTGTTGGCCACTGGAATGATTGCTTTTTCAAGGCTGTGTCTTCATACCTTTAATCCAAGTAAAGTGAAGAAATAAATCACTGCGCAGAATTGTCATCTTTCACCTCCTAGCACTAGCCAGAGAGCATAAACATAGCTAAACCACTGTGTTTCAGAACAAACACTCAAATACTCAGAATAAATTAGCAGGTCCTGGGATCACAAGAATGATTTATAAACCAATTATACTGGAGATTTTATTCTCTATTGTTGCTCTGGTAGATTAGGGGTCAATTAGATGTTTTGCTCCTGTAGGATCACAGCCCCATTCTGCCATAAAATGAATTTGGCACACTGGGATTTATTCTGTCTATCTTGCAAAATACTTCCAGTTTGTATAAAAACTTTGAAAATCATTCTGCCAAGGGCCCAGTCTGTAATTTTTAAATATTTTGTCTTTGTTTACTGCTGAAGGCTTTAGCGGGAATACAGAGGGTTCCTTTCTGGTAAAGAGTCTTCATCATTTTCTATCCTCTCATTAGACTATTGATGTGTAGATGATGTTCATGGTGCTGCTGTAAATTATTAGCCATTGAGGAATGGATATCTTTGAGCCTTCAGAGTAGCGTGACAGCATCAGTAATGGGTCCCCAGTAGGGGCTATAACAAGACACCTGGTGAAGAATAAGAATAGGACCAGGATGTTTAATCTTCCTCCATAACATTTTTTGCTTTCTCATTATATTCAGCTCAGGATTTCCCAAGATGGATGTGATTATAAGTAAGCCACACTGGGCTTTTCTTGCACCTGCTTGTCCAATCTGTCCTTGAACATCAACAATTTTAACATCATTCTGAAACAGACACATTAGACTGAAACCTGTTATGCTCTACACTGGTGAAAACGCATAGTTACTCTGAAGCCTTCAGCCAAGTCATTTTTTGTTGATGAAATCTGAACAAGGAAGATAATTTAACTGAGATAGTTAATGATGAAGAGGAAATTCTGGAGAAAACTGTTTTATGATTGTACCCCTAAAGTCTTGCACCACTTTAGCAAAGCAAATTGATTAGTGCATTTTAATTCTCTTGATAATGTGGACTTTTCCACACCTGCATGTTATTTACGGTAATATAAGAGAGAAAGGGAATCCAGCCCAGGGGTTTTGTTTCATTCTTGAATCTACTCCTCCTCCCCCTTTTTTGCAAAATAGAATAACAATGTCACAGTCTTGAATAATGTGGTATTTTTCTACTCCTATAAGATACAGAGAAAAAAAATCCAATCCTAATCACATTTCTTCAATAAGGATGTAAAATCCCAGGCTGATGGTCTTGGTGTTCTGATGCCCAGTATTTTTCATTTCTTGTTTGCATTAAGTGGTGTACATTGAGCAAGGACTGACTCCCCATATTGCTTCTCTCCCCACATTTCAGTTATCTAACATATGAATACAACCACCACTGCAATAATTAGGACATCACATGACATTCACAAATTATTATAGAGAAGTTTCAGCATTGGTGGAATGGTTAAGTAGTCAGAAATCATAAAATAAGCAGTGCTACTAGTGTGAGCTGAAGATCACTAAAGTCAGTGTATTCACATAACAGATAAACACCAAGTTAAGTGTGTGTACAAACTGGACTTAGGGAATGCTTTTAACTTTATTCTCATTCTGGATAAAATAGCACCACAGGTTAGAAGGGTGCATCGAACTCCTTTACAGAGATTGATATCCTTCATGGTGTATTTCTCTGAAGATGATCTTTGTTATATTTGGCTTCCCTTAGTTGGGTGAGAAGTTCTCTAATATTTGTCTGCGTATTATTGTATTGCTGAATGAGGATTTAGTGTTTTCAATTATTTGCTGCTTCATTGAAAACACAACAGTCATTAGAGTCATTAAGGGATTCTTGGTCAATCCACTAAATAATAAAAAGAATCAGAGAGCATGTATAAGCTATGAGGTCTTGCTGGCCTGGCTGTCAGCTGGGAATGTGAGCAAATCATACCCACTAGCCATCATAGTCATGCTAACAAAAGCTGAGGCACATGCAAAAATGCAGATAGTCAAATGTTCTTAGGTTGTGTCTCTGAAATATTACAGCTGGGGTTGGAGAGGAGTCTTCTGCTGATGTAAAGTGCTGGTCCTCTATGGATGGTTGCTCAAATATGCAGTGTGTCAAGAATTTCACTGTAGACAACCTCATTCAGTATTTTTTCATTGATAATACATTTACTTCCAAGTGGAATACTTCAGCTACTTGGATGATAATTGTCTTTGGAATTAAAGAGTTGTGTTCATGTTTCCACTAAACATTTTTAACGATGTGGAATAGGCACGATATGGGCCGCAGCAGAAAGAACAAGTTACCCAGGGAAGGATAGTGGGTGACCTCCCAGGATGTTGGCTTCTCCACAAGAAGCCCCAGGACATCCTTTTCTTTGTTCCAATGGAGCAAATGCAAAGCAACCAAACCCTTTTTTTTTTTTTGTTTTTTCCTGAGGACAAATCTCTTCCAAGTACATCTGGTTGAGCGTGAAGAATGAGAATATGAATACAGACAATTATGATGGAGTAGAGGCCTTGTCAATTTATACCCAAACTTACCCCCTGGTAATTCATTCATCTGCAGGTCTTGACAGGATGCATGTGAAGTAGTGGGACAATAAAAGCTGTTGTTATGTTGAAAGATGTTAATAGCTGGCCTCGGGGTGAGCTGGGTTTCTAAGACAATCACAGATAATACAGATAACACAGGGGAAACTCAGGAGGCTGGGGAGAATGAATACTCAAGCCTTTATTTTGTAAAATAAAGAGACAAGGGCAATCTCAGTGTGGGGAGTTGTCTAAAGTGTAGGTTTTACAGGGTCTTATTTTTATGGAAAAGTATTTCATGGGACAGCAGGGTGTCTGAACTGCTGGTTACACATATGGAAATACCCAGCAAGCATAATTATAGATGGCTATGCCTCAGCAAGTGAAGGTCCAAAGACAAGTCAGAGGCCCGGGCTTTCAGCCCCTTCTGCACCTTTTGCATTGCACTGTTCAGCCTGTCTGCCAGGCTGCAGCACTGTGCTGGGAACAAAAGGAGACACTTGACAAAGAAATATTGCATGAAACTAATTTGGCAGCCTTTGGATGGTTAGAGATGTTTCAAAAAATCTTTTTCAAAATTCAGTCTTTCAGAGAGGGAAGCTATAATACAGGTCTGTCCTCAACAAGGAACTGATATGCAGTGAAGCTCCTTTTCTATCTCCTTTCTGTCTCTTTTCACTGCTGTCTCTACACAACCTGCTCTCTCGCAGGGAAGACCCTACCATAATCACAGGACTAGCTGGGAGTGTACGTTCTTAGGGCTGTGGATATTTTCTGATAGTTCCTGAGTCTAAATCTGGATCAGCTTCGTTCTGTCTGAAAATAGTGTCCTTTCCAAGGTGATGCTTTTGTGAAAAGACTCGGGAATAAATAACTGCAATGGATCCACTACAATGTAGCCAAATAGAGAAAAGTTATTTTAGGTTTGTGTATTCCACCTAGTCTAAATGTTGGTCTCTAGTCTAAACAAGTGTGTAGATTTGCTCTGCAGGTAGAGAATGACACTTTCAGAAATTGATCCCATTTCCCTTGGACAGCCATCTTAGGATGAGACGAATGGTCCTTGGGAGGTGTTTCTCTCTTCAGTGACTACAATAGAAACCAAGACATCTTGCAGGTCAGCTGCCTAATCTCCCTTGAGAAGAATTCCATCCAGTGTTCAGTAGCATTGATAGAAGTTTTGCTCCATGTGCCCATGCATAGTACAACCTAAAAAAAACCTTTCCAGAGCCTACACCACAGCTATAAAGCACAAATTCCACAACTATTGTCTGCCAGAGAAAGAAAGCAAGGATGTCCTGAGGGAAAATGCAGAGAATCCTAGGAAGTGCTCACTTGCACCTCAATTTGGACATGTGGCTAGTGGCAAAATGGCAAATGAGCAAGCAAGAAACTTGAACTTTCTAAGACAGTGCTAGTTGTCATAGCCAAGACCCACTGATGTGACGAAGCAAACTGGTTAGAACATATCAGAAGATTTGAAGGGATAAATACACTCCAGAAATGTCAGTCTCTAAAGTTGAATAAGTGACTAGCAAGTATGGAACAGGACATATTTTGGTCTTGGCATCCATAATTTAAGTAGAGCCATTTATTTATTTCAGCTTTCATGTTCTTCTTGTCCTTCTGTCCTCAAAAGAGATAGCTTAGTTCAAGCCATTTAAGTCCATGCTAAAACAAAATGCACCTTTGTGATTAATACCTATGAAAACTCAGAGTGACATGGTAATAAAACCGTAAAGGTTCGGGTTCCTACAGGGAAATCCAGTTGCGCTTGCTCTGTTGTCAGAATAATGAGGTCTCTGTTTTGCGGTCATAGAGCTAATGCATTTGATGCAGGTAGAATGATTTTCAAGTCATAGGGACCTCTTTGGAAGGAGACAAGAAGCAAAACTCTTAAGAAGTAGCTGGTTCTTATATACCCACATGACACACGACTATGGATTAAGTGTCCATAAAATGTCGATGCTCTGTAATCCCATACTATGCTTGAGAGGTAGCAAACCATTCCATGGCACAGCCCTAAGCCTGTTTTTCCTTTATAATTACCCTGGATATGCATGCAATTTACTGTAACATAGGTTCAGACAGCAGTTGAGTGCATATGTTCTTTGAATTTTTCATCACATTGGGGTTAATAGGTAGGTAAGACATTTAACTTAAAGTGTTTGGGTTTTATGTATTTGGGCCTCAGTTTTCATTATATCTGATGAATATGGACAGATGCTATTTGTAGTGAAAAAATCACAAATATTTTAGCTGGCGTAAGGGTCAGAGAAAGCTTCCACTCTCCTCATCATTTCACTTTTTGACCATAATTGGAATATAATGTCACCATGCCAGATACGTTGTTTTGACTGATTCCTGATGATGAGTTGCTGGGACTGACTGTTGCTGCTTTGGAAGAGAATGTATTCACATTTTTGGACAAAGTAGTGATGAAGCTCACTAAGCACAAGTGTACTGAGTGTTGATGTTTCAGATCAGGTGAAGGATGTGGACTTCAGGAAATTCACTGAATGCTCCTTGTGCTTCAGTTCACCCAGAGGGAAAACTTAAGCAAAAAGTAACAATCACACTGAGAAACAGATTTTGGAGCAGGGCAAGCAAAGGACAACAAGTACAAAATGGTGTGAGACAGGGACTATCCAATGGGTAATAGACAGTTGCTTTCAAGATGGTTGAGTGTGAAGTATTTCTAAAGTAGTGCTTAGTTACGAGTGGTCTCTTCCCATTACTGAGCAAAGTGAGCATTAGTGCTGCCATGTTCTGCCATCCAAGGAAGAAGACATTATAATATTCACCCATCTCAAACATGAGATGCATTGCAAAATCAGTGAGTTCAAGTCAGACTGCTGAATATGCAGCAACTTACACTGTACAGAGAGGTGCTCCTCTATCCCCCTGTGTGACCTAAGGGAAGGTAGGTCCCTGAGGCAAAATTGATGGCACTTTAACTCATTCCCAGACCAAGCCCCGACTTCTTCCTTCCCTGAGAACTTACTGTCAGATCCGAACTGATGAGGACTTTCCACTGGAGTTAGGAAAGGGATGCATCTCACTACAGGAACTAAGAGAGTCACGGTAGGAACTGTAGAAGGAAGGGAGGGGGGGTAAAATGAGTGGAGCTAAGTGAGGAGATATTGACGTATATGAAAAGATTGCAGAATTTAAGACTATACTGAAAACAACAATGGTGAGATTAATCTAACCTCACTTCAGGTATCTAATAATCTGTCCTGATTTAGACTTTTTACTTTAGGATAAGATGAATCCTAGTCTGGAAACATCCATTTCTCACCACTGACTACAGTCAGTGGCTGGTGCAGATGAAGCTGTCTGAATTGTAGCTGTGTCTGGTGGCTGGATCTGGCCCCATATGAGTGAGAGTAGATTTGCCAGTGCAAATCCCAGTTTGAGCATTTGGGAATTGCTTCCCCTTTCAGTGCAGCCTGCCTGTACAGCCATTTCTACACTCCCAGCAGACTAATTATTACAAAAATTCTCTGGCATTGCTTTGCAATGATCCATAGCTTAACTAATTTAAAAATGCAAATGAATGCTAAATTGCAGCTGAATCTGAACCATCTCTTTTTTTTTTTTTTTTTTTTTTTTTTTTTTTTTTTTTTTTGTCTGCTGGGAAAAGAAAGACACATCAGACATTAAATGCTGATGGTGAAAATCAATCTTTCATATTTGAGGTAATTTTGAGGTAGGTCCCAGTGCCAGGGATAGTGACATCATCAGAGTTGCTCAATTGATCCATGATTTGAGGAGAAACAGCTTGGACTTGATCCTCCCTTTGTTCTTACAGACAGAAATAAATGCTGCAGTCTTCAGCTCTTTTCACTGAGAAACTTTCATACTCAAATGATCTCAAATGTTAGGAAGAGGCATTCAGGAAGAACATAAGCTTGTACTGCCATTGTCCTCAAGCACTAAGCTAGAGCTGTTTTGCAGTCATGTGTAGGTGATGTGCCCAGGTGGTTATGAAGAATCAGATGAAGGGGTGTTACCTCTTTAGCATCTGCAATTAGCCAGTTAACACTAGTTAAGCTGTTGGTACATTCAGACTCTATAACACCAGTCAAGATTTTCTCATCGTCTCATGGGTCCCCATCTGTCTTTACCTGCTGACATTAACTTTTCTCTGAGACAGTAATTCCTTTGAGGAAGAGGCTACGCTATAGCTATGTCTTTGAGAGCGGCATGAACAATGTCTAGCTCCGTGATTTGTGGTCTTTCAGCTGCAGGATCGCATAGATAGTAGTAATAAACATTCATAGACAGGCTTGTTGCTTTCCTAATGACAACATTGCACTGTAACATCAACACTGAGGCTGAATGCTCAGAATGGGACTCTTGAGCATTTAGAGAGCCGCTGATGGGCTCAAAGTTAGGTTGGGACTGCTGCTCTCCGTGGACAGTATGTGGCATGAGAGTCTGGGAATCTAAACCGCTTACCACTCTCTCGATCATAGATCTCCTTGTAGTCTAGCTGAGTCTGATACTCAGAGAAGAACACCTGTAACAGGACTCCTCTGTGCTTCAGGGTTATGGATAACAGACCTTCTTAGGAGTTCACCTTCACCTCATGTGGTCTTTGTGATAAATGTCATCTTGCTGAGAGAAGCATAGCAAATTACAAGAATCACCCCAGAGGGCAATTGTTGGCAGTTGTATACACAGGACTACATTGGTGTTCACAAAGCGTTTTTTCTATTTTGCAAATTGATGCAGAGATGAAATTTTGTGAGTGTTTTGTTGACACTTGCATACTGCTGACAGATTTCTAAATGGTCTTTGCACAGATGATTGAAATTCAAACTCCAGTCCCCGCTGTGTCCATTGGTCCTGTACAATCCCATGATGTTTCCTGGGCTGATGTCCTGTGGCAGGTAAACATGGTTCTTTGGTGCTGTGAACCCCCTTGTTGACCCAAAGCAGATGCTCACAGACCCACACACCTCTCCTCCCAGACCAGCACAGTGTCTGTGGGAGGGACTGATTTTCAATTAGGATTCAAACCTAACAATGATAGAGTCCTCCTAATCCTTTTACAAAGGTGCGTTTGGTTAATCAAACCATAAAGCCTCAGACTCTGAGTAGTTTTGTTTACCATCAGCTTAGTGCCAGATCTCCTGGGATGTCTTCACTGGTTCAGGATGTGCAGAGTGCTTCCAGCCCTCACTTTTGGCTGTAAGGCAAATGTAGCTGTTGCATTGCCTGATGTGGCCTCTTAATAGTTGCTAGGAGGAAGAGGAGCTGTGCAGAAAACCATTAGGTATATTGGTCTGGGTGCAAATGTGTTTGTGAGAAGCCACAGATAATTTTTTGTGTAGACCAACTGCATTCAAAGAGAGAGGAAAGAGGAACAAGACAGGAGTTTTTATTCCCTGCATTTGGCCTGGGGGGTGTTTCTTCTTCTACCCTTGGTTACCCCAGGGATTGTAGCCAGATGTTAGCTGCACCAGCCCAAGGTTTGCTGGCTCTCAGTTTCCTGCAGGGGAAGATTATGAGATGGAAAACCTTGTGTCCTACAACAGTTCCTCAGTGTGTGGCCCAGGGTGCTGCAGGTCCATGTGTCTCTTCTCCAGGTGTGCTCATGTTTGCACTTGTGAGAGACAATCTGTCTCCATGGGTCACAGCAGCTCCTCACCACATGCACAGCTCTCTCTCTGCAGTCGAGGTGGATAGTTGCACCTATAGCTGTGCAGAACTGTGCCTGTGGATCATAACAACCCATCAGCATGCACTGAATGTATCTCTTGAGCAGAAAAGCTTGTTTTCCTTATGCCTCAGAGTCTATTTGCGGGAGAAAGACTGAAACTAAATCTCCTCTGTGGGCATGTGTCAGAACTCCATATATATGTGTGTGCATAAACACACGCATTCATATATATATATATATGTATGTATGTATGTATGTATTTCCGTATTATCTGAGGTGTTTTTTTTCTGTGATTCTGTGCTAGTAGGCATAAAAGCAGTATTGAAGATTAATTCCATTTAATTTTAGATATGAAAACCATCGGAGTCGCAAGAGGTTTGCCATCAATGTTGGAAGACATTAAGTATTTGTTGTTTTTTTTTTTTAATTGCGAGATAATAATGTTCTGGTATAAATGTTTTATAATTATCTCATGAATTATTCACAGTTAACTTGATAACCAGACATTTTACGGGATGTAGTCTCTAGAGTGCAAGGAGGGAGGGAAAATTTAAAAACAAATAAATGTGAAGACAGGACCCAGCTGCAACAATGTGAAAGCACTGAGGCTTCGGATTTATTTTTTGTCTGCACTGAAGGGTTTTTTTCTTCCTTTTATTTATATTTTTTGTGGTGATGAGCCAGAGAACGTGCGTGGATGAGGTTATTTTCTATATATACAAAAGGAAATGAGAAACTGGGAAAGAAATCAAACTCCCTTCACTGTTTTTTAATCTGAAAGTGGTGCTTAAATTATTTCACCTATTGTTCTGGAGCTCGGAGGTTCTATTATTGTTGATACCATTTCCATCTGGTGAAACATTAGTAAAAACCAGCATGGATTATTTTTAATGCTTATTTCTGGGCCTTTTTACTCTCTTCCCCTTCTCCTCTCTTCTTTCATCCGTATTCTCACTCCAATTACTTTTTTTTCTTTCTCTCTCTCTTTCCTTTTCAGTTCCTCTCTCTGTTCCTCTGCTCTTGTCTTTTTCTCCTCACTTCTCTCACATTCTTTCACCACTTCTCATTTTCCAATGTTTTCTTCTGTCTACAGTTTCCTTTTCATTTTCTCTGTTGCTAACAGGATCTTATTGCTATCTGCTGAAGTCCATGAATCTTAATGTAAATCACCTGAAGAAAGAATCAGACCCAAAGAAAAGTTCCTGCTATTTAATGAAATGTGATGAGAGCTTCTGGAAGAGGAGTGTTGAAACTCAGACCTGGGTATCCGTTCTGAATGTCTATCAGGTCTTGATAACCAAAATGCACTGGAAAGAAATACAGTAACTGCATTGCCATACCCCAGCCTTCAATGGCACAAAATACACAGCAAGGGACTGGAGAAGTCCCTCCTCCTGGCCAGATATCCATGAGTCCAAATGGCAAATGACACTTAATCCCAACGTGAGCAAATGCTGCCTTCATACCCAGAGAAACAACTAATAGCTCATATGGAACTGAGACCTCTGTGTGGCTGTCCAGGAGCAATGTCTCCAAGACAGAAGCTTGGGACAAACTCCAAGGTCTTCTCTGTATGGGCAGTGGGAAGGGGACAGTGTAATGTTTGGGATCACCTGGGCTAGCTGGCATCCAGGTGCTTAGCTGTGTTGAGGTTTATTGCACTGGAGTTGCCATAAAGAGTTTTCATCAATCTGGAATGCAGGTACTTTTTCAAAGAAACTCGGGGGATCTGCAGAGCCTGATGGATATGCTTATAAATTTCAAAATGGCAATTTGGAGGGTAGCTAGCAAGACATGAGCCATTGTAGAAAGATGAATTGACAGGCAGGACTTTTTAGAGAATGAATTTGAGAGAGTGTGATTCCACCAGCTTGCTTTGCTCATTTATTTAAATTTATGTTATAAAATGAACAGCAGAGGAAAGCCACAACTTGCACTGATGATTTCTCTTCTTTTTCCCAACCTTCTTTTATTTATTAAGCTGCTCTCGATACACCTTTCAAAGGACTGTTGTTTCGTTTGTTTTTTTTTTCTGGTGTGTGTGTGGGGGGGTTGTTTTGTTTTGTTTGTGGGGGATTTCGTTGTTGTTTTGTTTGTTGGTTGGTTTGTTTTTTGGCTCACTGTTTATTATGGCTTTATCAGCCTTGAAATGGGAGCTGCAGGCAGCTTGATAAATGGTTTGAAAAGCTGCTTCTGCCAGAACAAAACTAAAAAATGAAAACCCTCAGTATCCATAAACCCTTTTGTTTTAACATTTCTAAAACAAGCACTGTTTCCCTCAGAGCATCATTGAAGAGTGATGCACCAGTATCCCACAGTGTTTCAGCAAAGGGAATTTTTCATCCAGTGATGCCCTGGGCAGACGTTCGTCACTGGGTCATGGACAAGACTCATCCTACAGCACAGGAGAACCAGGGCAGCTGGGGTATGGTAGAGGGAGAGAGACAGTCCTGGGAAGGCTGAACAAATCTTGACTTTGACATGTTCTGGACAGATCAATAGAGTAAACGAGCAAAGACGTATGAAGTTGGGTGCTGCTAACAGAGAGCTGCAGCTGTCTTGCTTCCATACAGCTACTTTTTACCTAGATACTTTCTAAAGTCTTCCTTCCAATCATTCTTTAAATATGGACAGCTTAATAGATCCCTGGTTCAAACTTTTTGTCTTCAGCACAATTACTAAGTTCCATAGTTGGTCCAGACTGGCAGTAAACCAGAGCTGTAACTGCTGTGCTTTATTGATAGAGGTAAGTGATTCAGTCACATCTGTGAAGGTGTTAAATGTTCATAAGAAAATAAATATCCCTTAAGAAAGTGGTAATGGCCCATCAGTTGCAAAGCTCCCAAACAGCCACATGAATATGTTACATTTTCTGCTGTAGTAAGTATTGCAGTATTTGCAGTAAAGGAAGAGGGGGAAAAAACAACAAGAAAAGGAATGAAAATGTCTGACTTCCGAGCGGAAGGACCAGTGGTGGATCCTGAGGGAAAACATCAGAGGTTTGTGTTGCTTTCCTCAATAACCTTGTTACTCCTCTACATGCAAAGCTGACTGATATGCAAAGCAAAAGATGTGAATATCCCCTTGGCCTAAGCCCACTGGTATGTAATTTGCCAATATGGATCATACCGAGACCAGTGCATCCTACGCTCCTAACATAGTTTCCACTCTGCAGCAACATGGCAGCACCCCAGGGCTGCCGATAGGACCTCTGATAAAAAAAAATGGGCTTTGCCAAAGGCAACAGTCTTTTTGTCTCTGTTCCTGCCCATTGCTTGTTTGTTTTCTGACTTTCTGTGTCATCACTGGGCTGCCCAGGTCCTGGGCTGGTTAGGGTCACCTCTTCCAAGGAATGACTCCAGTGCCATGGCCATACTGTGGGCTTGTTTCCGAATTATGCGGACAGGAATACTGATGGGAGTAAGAGGTAAGAGATCAGAAGGTACCTTGACCTTTGGGATTCTCTGGTTGTTTAGAATGCATAATTGCAGGTTGTTTAGCACCAAAGGATAACTGATCATTCACAGGAAAGAAGCCGGTGGTGGGGATCAATATTTCTATTGCTGTTGTAGAAAAACTAGCAGAAAATGAATTGCTTTTTATTTATCACAGCAAAATAGAAGAAATATATGCTAAAGACTTCTTGTAGAAGGGGCAACAGAGGATTTTTTCAATGCTGCCGGTCATTTCAGTCTTGAGCTTCAGTGAATGGGTGTGGATATTGTGTATCCTGCACTGTGGCCTGACTGGAGCCAGGACAGAGGACAGCTCTGCCACCCTTGATCTAGAGAGAAAAATTAAATCACTACGAAAGTGAAATAAGGAATATTTGGGCCACAGACTAATGTGTGGAGCAGTGACCTGAAGAGATAGTAACTTGAGGAGATTACAACTGAGCACTTCAATCTACATTTTCTGTACAGGCCATACTGATGGGGTTTTTTTATATATATACGTGTACAAGTTACCAAGAGCTGGTTTCAGTTGGTAGAGTCAGAGCTGTTCGCACTGGCACCTGTGGGATCCTACATCAAATAATAGTTTTAGGGGGGCGGAGGTGGTGTTTGTGGTTTTGCGGGATTGGGAGGTATGTTCGTGGTTGTTTTTTTTTGGGGGGGGATTATTGAATTATTGGCACTGGTAAAGGAGTATGGGTCTGAATTAGGTATATCTGGACTTGTACTTGTGTTGGTAGTTCATCAATATCCTGATTTCCCATCCACAAGGTGCAACCTGTGTATCATTATTATGCCACTCCCCCATGAAACAAAACCAAAAGACTAAGAATTGCCATGAAACAAAAGTGTTTTTCAGGTCAGCTTGGATGAGCAGGCCAAGCCTGACTCACCAGCTATGTGGTGCTACTGCACATGTTTCCTTGGACCTGAGGAGGATCCTGGTTTTCCATGATCCTCCACTGCGCTGATTGAACAGCACATGCATCTCCTTTGCTGAGCTTACCCAGCAACAGACCGCTGGATACGTTCGAGCAAGGAAAATAAAGAAATGAAAACATTAAACATCTCTAAATCATAAATCAACACTGAGGGAGCTGGAACAGGTTCTCTCTTGGGGTTTCTTGCGCACTGCACAGGCAGATTAGAGTCCGCGGCTGCTGGAAATCACAGGGTACTCCCTGTTTTCATGGCACAAGACTGACCTCCAGTGGACACTGACTAGTATCGTTGCCGTGTAAACCTGGGGAAGATGTGTACAAAGGATCTTTAGAGGCCACACATTTAGATTTCAGGGCAGCTATTTGCTCCTTGGCTTCTTCAGGTCTTTCTGGCCTAAAACCAGATCTTAGGAACAGTCTCCTGCTGACCTGATAAACGCAACATGGTTACACTGAGACAGATAATGCTGAAAATGTCTTAGTGAAGCAGGGAGCAATTATTCTACCTCTCCCTACAGAGCAGAGAGGGACAGCGCAAACTGATGAGCAAGTAAGGGGCAGCAGAGACGGGAAAGAGCTTGAAGCTTTAGGACCAGAAGGAGTTTCATTCTGAATCAGGCTTTATCCCACAGAAAGTTGAGGACTAAGGGCAAGGACCTGGCTGCAGTTCCTGTGGTATAGTCTCCTCGCAGTAATTTGTATCATTTTCTTTAACTGCACGGGTCAGTCACCAGAGCTTCAGGAAAGCTTGTCCCACCACCTGCGTTGCTGCCAGTGTTCAAGTTAGTTGACTCAAGTGTACATGCATGATTTGCAACTCTACCTTTGTAGGATGAGGGGGTACACATCCCAACCTAACCTGTGGTTCCACTTCCCAGGGTAATGAAGAGCTGGGCAGAAGTGTTCATCTAAATGAGGAGGAACCTTCTGCGTAAAGAATCACCAGGACTTTCCTTCCTTCCCAGAGACCTCACATAACATCTTCTATCAGCAGAAACAGAGCTCTCCGATTTCTCCCAGACCTGCCACTAAACCCTACCTGCCTTCTAAATTGCTGGTGGGAGACCCCTGTGTCTTTAGATGGCTTCATAGTATTTTACATGCCCTGAGCACAAGTCTGTTGGCTGCTACTGTCTCATAACTCTCTCCTCACTATGTGAATACAGATCTCTCCTTGTTCTTCTCAGAGCAGCATCCTGCTTCTACCAGTGAGGAATCACTGACACCATGATAAAACTTGATGGACTTAGGAAGTGGTGTCCTTGCTGAGTAAAAGTAACTTGACCGCCATTAGAAGGAAGAAGGTATTTCCTCGCCAATGGAGAACTGCCACAGCAGTGCAACCTTACCTACCAGAAGGTGAGAAACCCATCAATTGCTAGAGGTAAATCCTGTTCCTTATTTCCCAAGGAAATGTTTTATCACCAGTTAAGGACAGGATGGGGTAGGAGGGGCTGGACTGAATCTAGTCCAGTTAGTTCATTTTTATGTCAGAGGACATTTTCAAGGAGAGAGCTATCGTCAGAATATGGCTTTTGGGCAACCAGAGCTGCATTAATCAAGAGAGATCTTTAGCCTATCAAATAGGCCAGTAATAGGAGGTCATCCTGCACTGAGTATACCCAATGTTCAGACTCAGTATGACTCAGATTTAGCTCAGATTTGCACAGAGAACAGATTGCAATTGACACGGACTTTGAACCTAAGCACTTTCCACCTATCTGAATCTAGTGGAAAGATCGCAGCTTCCTTGGCATCTGCATAAAAGCAGCATTCACCTGGCAGTTTATACAGATGTCTATTGCGGAGCTCAATGGTTGTGATGAACTTGGGTAGGCTGCAAAATGGATGGATGAAATGCCTCACTTAAAAGCAGCTCCAAGGAACTGCAGAATCTATGAGAAATCAGGAGAGGTCTCTGGAGGGTGCAGGGCAGACAAAGCTGAGCTGCCTTTCCCAATACCTACTTTGCATAGGCCAAGGCCCTCATTTTCTATTGACTGGAGGGATGTTTTACAAGTGCCCCTTCTGGTTTTGAGAGATATGAAATCTGCCTGTAATTAAGTTAATTTGAAGTTGAACATGGGCAAAGATAATGAGCTGGAAATAACAAAAGAGTAAGGAAGAGGGGAGGAGTTGCTAAGAAACAGATCTATTGTACTAAATCCTCCCTCCGCAATCAAATAAAGCATTTTTAGGATGGTTGAGTGATGGTGCAGACAGAACACAGGCATGCAAATGACTGCTACATCAAGAGCTCGAAAGAATGAGGGAGATAGGAGGGTTATGACTTGGAGAACTGAGAAAGTCAAAAAGGCAGAGGAAAAGTATTTCTTATGGAGGTGACAGCTGTGGCCAGCACAGCTGGGTGTCAGAGAAGTGGCTTTGGGATGAGCAGGGTGGTGTCCTGTGCCTGACTTGCATTTTGGTCTGAGGGAACAGCTCCAGTGCTCTGAGCCTCCACTGGGAAGTGCTCTGGGACTGGCTACCAAAGTGCTCTGGTCTTGCTTACCAAATACCAAATACAAATAACCCCTCCCAAAGACAAGGCTTCTACCTTCTATGGTGTTTGACCCTGGTGAGAGCTCTCCCTGGAGTCAAGCATCAGGGTGAAGACTTAAGACTGTTACTCCATGTCTTTTAGAAATTATATAAAAAATAGCATGTTCAAGCCAAAAGGAGGATGGAAAAGAGGTCTGCAGCAAGGACCAGAATACTTAACAGTCAGCAAAGCACAAGTAAATAGACAAGTTATGATCAATGAGTTTGTTTGAATTTGACAGAGCTTTCCTGCAAACACAGGGGAGAGGAGGGGGGGTGAAACATTCCCCACCACTGCGACCTGTAATAAAGGACCTGCTGTTTTCTGATTCTCACTCTGTGAAAATTGAAAAGGTTAGCCAGGTAATTGAAATCGGGACTGGAATACAAATACAGTGTAAAAACCCTACAGCTGGCAAACAAAGTTGCAAGGAAAAGACTCAATCCTCACTGGAATTTCTTAGCGGAGAAAAGATGGGGTGGACAAGGGGGAGACATGATTCTCCAATATACCTGTTCTTCATGGAAGGGGAGATGGGATGAAGTGAGACCTGAAGCACTAGATTGAGGCTAACACTTAGATGGGTGCTGTGTGCTGTCAATGCAAGAGACACTGTGAAAAAGTGGAGTGTGCTAAGGCTGAATTGTGTATGGCAGTCACTGCTGCCCCTTGGAGTGATGCAGTAGGTTTACTGGGAACTGGTAGGTTGCCATGTCAGCCCCAACTTAGGGATTGTTTCTTGTTATATGCAGACAGAGAGAGCTCCACGTGACTCAGCCCCACTGGACTGATGTCAACAGCCTCTTCATCTTTGTCGTGTGCAGGAACACAAACTGATTTGCATCACTTCAGGCTAAGAGCACAGAGATAGATGGTTACTTCGAGGCAGCTGAGGAATGGTTCCTTGTTAGCCTACTGTGTGCTGCGTGTGTTGAAGTCCCAATGGAGGGTTCTGTCATTGCTACTGTAATGTAAATTTATATGTGTTGCTATACCTGTGGTCTGTTTTTCTGCAGGAACAGGTGACTTGAGCTGGGAGGAAACAGAGGTGCAAGGTTTGGTGGCAGCTCAGGTTTGTGGTATTAGCCAAGTTCGTTTGCACTCAAAAAACCCCTCTGCATGTAGTATTTCCCTAGCACTGAGCCAACTAACAAAAACTCCAGTCTGTATGTGGTTAAATAAACAATAATTACACCTATAAGTTCCTGCGTTGGTGTTTTATTTCCTTCCTTGCAGAAAGGCTGGGGAATTCTATTTCCTAAAACTGTGATTCTCATAGTTCTTGCTGCAGTTGCTCGGTGCTGCCCAACACACCTGCACTGCAGTCAGCAGCAGCATGAAAATATTTCCCTTTGGAGCCTTTCCATTGAGTTTAGGCAGCTATTTAGTGTGTTCTGTGGCAGGACAGATATCTTTCCTGCCCTCACCAGCTCCTATAAAAGGGAAGGAAAACTGTAAGCTTGCAAACAAATGCTGCAAACCCTACAGGGGTAGAGCTTGCTTTGAATTTCCCCAGCTTATGAGAGCACAGTCCAGGTGTCGAGAGGCACCAGCCTCAGGTCAATGAACAAAATGGTAGGTGAGACCCTGCGGATGTTGTTCTCCCAGTGTTTTGTGGTTAGTTGTTAGCCATTTGTTTTCCTCATTTGGAGCATAATTTTCCTAGTGAGTAATTTCTAAGGGGGTCTCTTGGGTTATGAAGAAGTGAAACAAATAGTAGGGGCTGACAAACACACCTGCTCTGCAACAAAGAACATAGAGCATTTCGAGGTGACCTGTACCTAGCTGCCTAGCTTTGTTTTGCAACTTTAGAAGATATACATAAAACCCACCTGTAAAACACCTAAGGTGCATGACTGAAATAGGTCAGATAAATTGATTTTAGCACAACATTTTTTTCCTCCTTTGACTGCAAAAGGAATCCAGATTTCCTCTGGTGGAACTCTTCATGTTGTAGGCATCTCAGTCTAAGGGTCTTTTGGAAAACCCACTTCTAGTCTAAAATGCAAGCAAAAGCCTGTTCCTCTGGGAAGGAAATTTGCTGCTTTTCCTAACATATGAGGATGCATGAAAAAAATGTTATTTGGGCTTTTACAATAAAGACTGCAGTATTTCATTCATGAATTAGCTATTCTAGTGGGAAGCAAATTATTCCAACAGCTCCCATACTCCTAAAATCAATCCTTTTAAAACTGAGTGGATGTAAGTTAACTTGCCTTAAAAACAACAGCTGTAACTTTCCAGGGTTTCACAAAGTCTAGACAGTAACAGAAAGCACTGCCCAGTTTTTAACCTCCTCCCCTGAAGAAGCAGCTGTGCAGAGAACTTGGATGCAACAAACCAAACTGGGATTGGTGCATATATACCAGCTGAAATAATCTGGATTGTTGGTTTGTTTTTTTTTTGTGAAGTACTGTGATTTGTCGTTAAATTTTTAGTGTCCTGTACTTGGTGCTGGCAAAAAAATCCCAGGAAACTCCATCTTCTGGTACTCACATGAAATCAGAGGGAGAAACAAGAAGCAAAAGTATTGCTGATGGATAGACCAGACATAGTAAGAGAGTCCCTAGTATATTTATTTTCATGTTACGCACAGATACATATAACCAGATCTGCAGCTGAAGTATACATTTAGTTTCACTGGTAAGCCATGATTTAAAGATTTCAAAACACAGTAGTATCCAAAAACTCTTCATATAAACCTAACAGAATTGTCCACTTGCTGTCATGATGTTTTTTCCAGTACTGAACCTGGCATTAGATCTGAGTATCACTCATTGGCAATGCAAGCAATTCTCTCTTTTAAGTGCTTCTTTGCAATACATTTCAAACTGTCCATGTTTTGTTCATAGTGCTGGAGTGTTGCCCCTGCACTAACCACTTTCTGCTCATACACTTGCACATTTCCCAGAGGGAAGAAGCAGCAGAGAAATAAATCAATAGACAGTTCTGTCTAGGAAGTCACACTTGATTTCAAATAAATATATTTTTATCACACTAGACCACTTTGGGGAAAAGTGAGTTGTTCTTTGTTTCCTTGCAAGAGAAATTTCTCTCAGCCAGTTGCCAACATTTTTCAGTATTTGGCCATGAAAGCTGCTAGATGTATAAATAAAGTAAAACCATTGGCTTTCATGACATCTCTATCCATCTTCTCAGTATTTTCATGTTTGGATCCAGCTTCCAGAACTAGAAAATTCAGCCAGGTAAATATCAGAGCAGAGTGATAAATAACCCAACCATTGACCTTTTGGGAAGAAAAGGCTCCAGTGGACATCGACTACATTCTTGAGATGTGCCCTCAGGAACAAGGGGGAACTGAGCTGTGCTGTCACAGGGAATTTAACTCGGAGCGCTCAAACTCAAGCCAGGCAACTTTTTTTTTTCACTGCATTTCTTTTATTTTTTTAGCAGAATTTAGAAGAATTTTGATGTCTCTCCCAATAACACTTTCAAAGAAGGTTTGGCTTTGTGCAAGACCACATGTTTTCATTTTTCCTTTGGGTGTTTTGCCAAAAATCTCAGTATTTTTTTGTTATGAGTGTCACTTCTTTTGACTGATACCAAATTAAATGTGCTAAAAACTGCTTTTAGGAGAAAAAAAGAAGAAAAAAGAAGAAGAGGAAGAAGTTGTTTAGAACAGGAGGTGAGCTCCTGGTTATTTGCTTCTCACTATTTCTCTTCTAAAATTTCCCCATCCAGACATGCTTTTTCTCCCTCACCACTTTCTCACAAAGCCCAAGGAACAAATATTTGGCCATTTTATTTGAGATCACACAAAACCTTCACCTTACAGCTTCACACCCCAGTCCTGACTGCAGGTCTGTGTGCTCATCTGCAAGTCAGAAATGCGTTTAACAGCCCCGAGCTTTGCAACCAAGGTTACAATTCTCCCATAAAGGGAGGAGAAGAGAGCAGCATCACTCATGGATGGCTTTCTGTGCACTAACACAAGATGATGTCTGGTCCCAAATGTATAAGATGCATTCAAAGAGCCACAAAATCTTGCAGAGGAATGTCTTCAACATACGGTGGATGTGTGAGTACATCAAACTATACTGTCTCCTCACTCCTTTGGCTGGGTGTCTAGGACAGTGGAGAAGACATGCTGGGATTAAGGAGGATAAACCCTGGGCTCAGTTAGGGAGCTGCACAAGTGAGGCACAGGGTGATGGAGGAAATCCTGCCAGGCTGCTGCCCAGGAGGTCCTCAGATGTTAGTGGGAGCACAGAGCTCAGTGCCCAGCAAGACAACAGGGACCTGCGCAGCTCACAGGCAGTGATGCACGACCAGCACAGCAAATCCAGAGAGAAAACACCCTGTAATGGCTGGTGGAGGGAAAAGTGTTAATACATAATAATGACTAGAAATGTAAATGTCACTGATAAAACTCAAGTGTCCACTTGGGGGTGGCAAAGCATTTCAGCTGTCTCCTCAGGGAGCAGGAATTGCCTTTTCTCTCCAGGGCCTTGTGTGTGTTTACTCTCCCCATGGCTTGCTTCTGAAGATCGCAGCTGGTAAAATGGGTCTGACAAAAAACATGGGCTAAAATTCCCCTTGTTCTGCATGAAAAGGTGACTCACCAGCTGCCATGAGAGCCCAGCTCTCACCTCACCCAAGAGTCCCACAGGGAGAGGCAAAACAGAAGACTGCAAACAAGGTAAGAGCCCATTGCAGCAGAACAACCCCTTCCTCTTTTGGTGGGAAATGTCATCTGGATCCCCAATGAGCAGACTGGAATAAGCCTTTATGCATATGGTGTATCATCGTTGAAGATCTAATGTTCATATTCATTATGATAAATCTGTGTACTCTGAATCTCTAAGTCCCAGCCACTTGATGACACACACTGGGTGATTTTCTGTGGCAGTGGGTGCCAAGCCCGAGCCCAGCACGACAGCTAAACCTAGACCTGTGTCACAATGTACAAGGAAGGCATTTCTCTGAAACACAACAAACAGGCTTTGAAACTTGGGGCACAGAGGTTTGTAAAATTCTCTGTCATGTAATGGATTCACCCTGGTCTCCCTTTACAAAATAGAGTCCTGACCTTGCAGTGGAAAGAACTCAGGAACTCATCAGCTTGGATGTACATGTACTGCCTTCATGATCTGTTCGCATTCCTGCGATGCAGGAAAGATTCTCAGACCTTATATTGTGGTCCATGGCAAAACCTGGATGCAATATCACTGCAAAACTCCTTTTTCTGTTGCCTTTGTATAAGTTTCTCTGATGCTGCAGTTTTGTCCCAATTCCATGTGTTGTGAATGTTGTCCAGGCTGTTTCCTGGTGGTTGCTAACCCCACAGAGATCTCTGATTTCGGTAATCCATCTGGTATGGGCAGGTGTGAAGTCTGCTGAAGCGTGACCATAGGGCTTCACTCGCAGAAATATCTCAAATTCAAGCAATTGTAAGAAGTTCTTGCAAACTGCAGAACATGGGACATATCAGGGACCTACTACAGCCCCTTTGCACATGGTCAGACTGAGTTCAGGTAGATGGGCAAAAATAAAACTGCCTGATGCACAGGACAAGCCTCCAAAGGCTGTAGACTTTTCACATTGCCTAAGCAGTTATCCCTCACTAGCTGTATTTTGAGCAAAAGAGTCACACCAGGAATATCCTGAGCATCCCCCCCTGTTCCCCCCAATGGCTATTTCCCAGGTAATGTAGATGGTTTTGTGGCATGCATGTGCCATTTCAACACTGTGTAGATATTGTCAGACATAGTATGAGGAGATGCGGCAGTGACTATGAGACTTGTTAAAAATAACCCTCTAAACAGTAGATTTTTTTGACTATGTGATTCAAGGCATTAATCACCACCCCCCACCCGAATGTTCACCTAGCTCAAAGCAAAAATTCGCTTTATTTTTATTTTACAATTGTTGGCTCCCTCTTTTTTCTAGTTCAGAAATAGTTATTGCTGGTGTCTGATGTTTACTGGTCCAGCTCAGAGATGCTCTTCTTCATGCCTATTCGCTTATGTTGCCAAAAGAGGCTTGCAACAGCCACACCTCGAGAAGGTTGTAGGAGAGAGAAACGAGGCTGGTTCAACTAAAGCTAGAAGTGGGTAGACTTGTGCAGCAAGTTGGCCTATTTCAGACTAAGTAAAAACTGACGTTTAGGCTGGTGCACAAAATACATTGAGTAAGACCTGGATAAGCTGTGTCTCCTTCCTGTGCTGGTAACATTGGGAGTGTGACCTGTTTATATAAAGCAGCTCTTCTCTTGCACACAGTAAACTGAGATTTCCAGCCCTCCTATTAGCATAAGAGTAATACAATGCTTCTCAATCAACAGCTAATTACAGACTCCTCATTCGTTCATCAAAGACACTCTCTGTGAGCTCTTCTTGCTGAAATAAGTCTTTTAGGAGGGTGTCTTCTCTTTTTGTTTCTTAAAGTAATTTTCTTTAACTTCTGTCTCACCTGGATCACAACATGGAAAGTCACAGACCAGTGGAGAGCTGAGAACTGCTGACAGATGTCCTGTGGGTGCCAGGGAGACTTGTGTCTTCAGCAGAGTCCATGAGATTGTGGTCCTCAATCACGAAGATGCTCTGCTGGGCAGGAGTCTTGCTAGAGGGATGTGTAGGGGCCCAATGCTTGCAGCAAGGAGAAATCACACTGACGAAAGCCATCCTGAAGCGCTGGGACAACAGATTGTAAATGATGGGGTTCACAGCAGAGCTCAGATAGAAGAAAATACCTAGGGGAACAAGGCGGGGATGGAGGAGAGACACACCTCATTTGTGTGTGAAACGATCTCAGAAAATGAAAATCTCTTCGTTGCCTAAAGTGGGTGCAAGGGTGGAGGCAGCGACAGCACATCTCTGCCTGCTGCCATCCAGGCAGAGGATGTCTTGCTAAGGCTAGTCAGGCATTGCAGCTCACAGGAAAAGGAAGATGGGAGAGATTATTAACTGGAGCTCACTATCTCCAGCTGTTTAGGAACCAGCTCTCTCTTGAGCTGTACTGACCTGCCTCCAGCACAGCCCTCATCCCCACAGCAGGATTTGCACAGCTGGTGCCCCCATCAGAGCTGTTGGAGGATAACTTGCAGCTGAGGGGAGCTAATGGCTTACAACACACCAGGACAATTGCACGAAATTGGTTTTGTCTGAGCTGCCTAATGGCCACATTCAGTGTTTTCCCATGGCAGACTGAAAATACGAATCCTTTTTGAAAAAGCCTTCATTTTATGGTCAGCAGAGCCATAAACATTTGGTTGTATCACCCAGTTCTGAGCAGTACGTAAACCTCTTTTCTTGCCATTTGGTATGGTTTCCCTTTTGCCTGAGAGACCATCTGGAGGGTGATGCCTGCTGCTGGGTTAAAAGCAGACAAATGACAGCAGACTTCATTTCTGAACATTCCCAAGAAGGAAAAGCAGCTGGTAATGATGCATGATACCCTATTTTTTTTCCTTCTTTATGAATATTCAAACAACCGTATTGGACAACATGCCCAGATGTTGAAAACTGCAGAAACTTACATGCAGTTTTTACTTCAGGCACAATTCTCATCACTGTCCACCAAACACCAAGAAGCTTTTTTATACATGTCTCACATCACCTACAAAATAAATGACTACATATTTCAAGTAAACCACTCACAAATGCTTTTTTTGCCAGCCCCTATGCAAATGGAAGAAGAAAACTTTACCTGACACCACATGAATTACGTTGAATATATTAGCCAGAGGCTCAGTCCATTCCACAACAAAGCTGAAGAAAAGTCGATCTATATGGAATGGAGCCCAGCAGATAGCAAAAACCATCACGAGGACAACTAGCATGGAGAAAGGGGAGAAGAAAAACAAGTCAGTTATGGAAGCTTGTACAGAGCAGAGATAGTTCAGAAAGCTGCATGAAAGACTAAATATATGAACTTTATTGTTTCAGAACTTTGGCATCCTTTCTATCTTACAATTACCAGTTAATAGAACAAACTTTCCACTAATTTCTGTGTTGGATAACCCAAAGCATGCACAAAGAAAATGACATGCAAACAGAGCAGGCAACAGCCAGGTAATGTTGTGGCATGTACAGAGCCTAATGAAGAAACCGCCAGTGAGACATCTGGAGTCATCTGTGGTACCTGGCACACACTGACTCCATTGTGCCTTGCAACTCATTTCCTCCGCACACTATTTTTATATCACATAGCAGGATAAGGCCATAGCAATCATGCACTGATGATTAAGTCTCTCTGGGTGCACCACTCAGAAGGAAAGGAAAAGATTTTGCCTCCACACACAACTTGGCCTGTGCTGGCTCTAGTAAGGACTGTTGCAAAGCCATTCCAGACTTGGGTCCTGTGAATCCCTGTGGTTACAGTCACGGGGCACCGAAAATCAGGCTGACTTCAAAGTACAATTTCCTAGTTCAGATGGTGACTTAAGCTGTGTAAAAGAATAATGTTGCGGGAAATATTGAAGGTGATTTATATTTCCTGTATAAACACCATCTCAGTAGCAAGGTGATCTTTCCTTTAAAGACAGCCCCAAATTAAGAAGTGATGTGAGTGCTTTCAGAGTGATTGGAGCACAAATTCTCCTGAATGCTGTACAATGTGCAAATCTGCCTAGTGGTTAAGTCAGCAGTAGGTGATGTACGTGGCTTGGCAGGACCTTCCTGGTCATAAGCAGGGCTCATGGTGTGATGCAAAACAGAAGTACATGCTCCTTTAAAAATGTACAAGATAAGACTATTCACACTCTGAAAAAGAGGGATCCTCTCCAGAGGGCTGCAAGAGCCAGGTTTGGAGTGAGGGATATTAGAGAGTTGCCATGAAAGCATCTGCCATGTAGTTTTGCTCAAGTTCCTCTTGTGCTGGGGAAGAAAATTTGCCTTCTGAGTCTTTTGGTAGCCATGGTGTTTCACTCCCATGCTTTCTAAGTCTACATAAAACAGCAGCAAGCTTTTTTTTTTTTTTTTTTCTTTTTTTTTTTTTGGTCACATCTGCTCATAACTCTTGTATCTAGTTAATTTTCTTGATATCCTTCAGGACCTGGTCACCCTCTTGTCCACAGTGAATAAAACACAGAAGGATTCACTACTTACACAGCATCTTGGTGACCGATTTCCTGGATGGTCTCTGAACGTTCATAGCCACTTCCTCCACTTCCAAAGATTTATCTCCTTTCAGCTGGCAAAACAAGAGAAACCAAGGGACAGCTTAGACAGAAGATGACATCCCCACCGGACACAGCCTGTTTGATATTTCGATAGCTGTAGTTTGAGAAGGCAAAAATTTGGGCAAATCAGGACTCACAAAAAATCTACATTTGAATTTCAATTTCAGTCTAGGGAAACATTGAAGCTTCAGGTTGTAACAATCTTCAGATTTTATATATCTGAGACTGCACGTTTACAGCAAGTTTGTATTTCCCCACTTGTCCTTTCTCAATGAGTCAGTATTTGGTTCACAGTTTGTGTTCAACGCTATTTTGCTAGGCTTTATTTTATCTTCTGGCAAAATATTGTTTGTTTTTACTTTCCTAAAAGGGTTCCCCACAATTAAGCAGAGACCAATGATCCAAAAAATACTTAGAGAGGCCTCAGTGAAACACAGTTGTAATCACAAGAAAAATTCCTGTAGAATTCAAGGGGGTTTGTTTCATGCCCTGAGTGTTTGGACTAACTGATATTCAGCCCTTCTAATGAACAAAACCCATACATGCTCACTTTCAGACAGCCAGTGTGCATGATATGCAGAGATTCAGCTACCTACGGCTCAGTTACAACAAGGTGGGTATTCTTCTCCCATAGTTTTTCCTGTGCTTCTAAAAAATTGACATAAAGAATAATAATCTGATCCTTCTGTGAAATGCTTCCCCAATATGCTTATGATGAGAGCACTGGTGCTTTGGTGGTGAAAAGTCCAGAGCTAGATAATCAGGACAATTGTTTAGATTATGAAATAAATAATCTATGGAGAGTTCATAATTGGATCCAGTGTCCTCAAGTGGGAACTTCTGATTAGCAAACAGATTTGGAGTGATGCTTTTTTCAACTGAAACTGGAAAAAAACCTTTTAATTAATTGGGAAAGAATATTAAGAATGAGGGAAAAGATAGAAATCAACCTGGATTTGTAAAAATCTTGTGAAAACATGACAGTTGTGCCATTTTCTTTTGCCTTTCACACTGTGACTTTGCATTCTGATTTTTGATTAACAATACTTTTCTGTAAGGATGATCAAATGAGACCTTCTTTCATTGTTCTGTTTATTCATAAAAGCCATAAAAGGGAAACACATGTAAATCGAATTATATTCAATTATAGTGCAATTCAGCCTCTCACGTTTTACATTATTCCCTCTGTAACCTTTAGTCATTCCCACAGTCACTGAAGGAAGAGACTCCACTGATTTGAAACACATCTAGCGATACATGTCTGCTCAGATTGATTAAAATCTCTAGTTTCCCTTCAGTGGTTTTCAGTCTCAACAATAATCTATTCCAGGCATATTCCATAACCTCAGAGAATACAGTGCTCTGATGCTGTAATAAACCAGACATACATGTATCTTTATTTTTCACCTTCCTCCTGTCATTTTGATGATGTTATAAGGCTCCTCTTTAGCCTCAAGTGGTAATAGATGGGGGTGTAACTAGTAAGAATAACTCAGCGGTTGTAATTTAATAAAAAAATGAGTTATGACAAAGAAGAAGGGAAAAAAAAACAACAGGTCCATGTCAAAGGTGGTAACTTGAGTTCATACCAATGGTTTGACAGAGGGTGAACTCCAGCCAAGGCAGCGGTTACCTTTATATTACTGTGAATGTATGAGGCTATGTAGGGTTGCCCAGAGATGAATGTTACCCGTTTACTGCAGAAGAATTAAAAGTGTCTGGAGCAAGAAGCTGAAAATTGGATTTCCCCCCCGCACCTTTATTAACTACAGCATTTCACACTAGAAATCAAAAGGCAGAGCAAAATCAGGGCCTCACCTATTCCCAAGCAAACCTAGTGAGGCCACTCAGTAAAAGCAGAACTGCTTCTGTAAGCTCCTTGGCCTGACGCGAATGGTGACCAAACTTCTTCTCCAGCTAAAGGAAAAAATGGTCTTTAAAAACCACGTGACTTGCGCTAAAGCACGCAATTTTGTCTACTTGAGTGATCTGGCTGAAGCAGTTGTCACCTGTCTGCTGAACTGTAGCCTGGGCGCACTCTCTGCTTGTTAGAGGGTGCAAGGTTTGCAGGACAACCTCCATAAAAAGAGGACAGACCCTTCCAGGAGGGTGCTGGGCTCCGCAGAAATCAGCCAAAGGCAAGCAACCGTCCCCATGCAATTCTGGTTTTAACAATGGGGCATTCTAGGGCGTGAAATAGATTTTTACAAGAAAATCTGGGCAAGCTGTAAATTGGCGAGAATATGTTGTCTTGACTCAAAGATAGCTGAAATAAAAATTACCAGTGTGTCCAATGTGTTACTGAGGGGAAGTAACACTAGAAGATGTGCTGGACTCTTAACAGAAGAATAATTCTAGACGAGGTCAATCTAGTCACATTTGATCAGCTATGTCCCCTCATAAATGTCTGAAGTAGGTAGGATAAATGGGTCTCTGGACTCTCCATTCTCTTCATTCACTGTCAAAAATCCTAGTTAAACAGAATCTGACTTTTAAACAACTAATCACCTGTCCTTGCGTCCTTTTAGAGATCAGTGTGAAGGAAACACACAGGGCCCCTGCACCAAATCCTGCTGCAATGCAGATTTCTTCCCAAGCAATGCCACCCCATCTTCATCACCGCTGCGGGGTTTAGCTTCTACAAGCAGCCATTTCCCCATGTTCTCATTTCCTCCCTCTCCTATTCCTCCTCACCTTTTTGGCTGTTGGTTGCAACCAGCAGCTCAACAGCTGAACTGCATTTAAAGAAGAGCCTGGCTTATTTAGGGATTGGTCCTAAAGGCACCTGTGATAAGAACCTAATGGAAGAGGCAGCAGGATGTTTCCACAATCAAATCTAATGAGATTACAGTGTAATTAGTTTCCTCTTCTTTACACTAATGCTGGGACTATCTATTGACTGTAACATTGCAGTATTAAACCATGAAGCCATAAAATTATATCGAAGTAGATAATGAGGTAGTTGGTCACGACGTAATTAACCTGACAGCTCTGTCGTCAATACATTTTTTGCAAGGAATAAAATTTAATAATAATAAAATAAACTCAAGTACCATGTGAGCCATGTTTGCTACCTTCTCACAGCTGCTTAACATGTTGCGCATTTTCCCTTCTGTATTGCATCCTGAGGCTCTTGAGAGCACTGGCAAAGCTTGAGGTAGAAACTTTGGTGAGAAAATGCCCCTTCCACAAAGCCTGGACTTAGAAAACTCTCTGCTGTGTCTGAGCTTATGTACTACCTGTGGATCAACTCTGAGTCTATGAGCAATACATGATACCCAGGAGACTCTGGAGTGTTGCTAGAGCTTCATAGATTTCACCTTCTGTGAGTAGATAAAAACGGATTTATCTTGAAAAATTACATATATACACACCATTCTTCTATAATTTCTGTTGAAAATTTGAAATTATCTTGCCTAGTGCTGTTTGGAGTGCAACGCAGATATACCTAAGACAGGTGATGTTCAAAATTTGAATATATAGAAAAGCAGAGGCATAAACAATGAACATTACAGCCCTTAGGAAAGACAGCTTGAACAAATCTGTGAATACACAGAAGTCCTGGGGGAGCAGCCCTCATCTGGTACCTAGCTTCTCTTTTGGGATGGGGATTAGGAATATCTGCTGCCACAAACAGAAGTTATTGCAGTCCTCAAGACCTTTTTATTAGTTTGGGGATTTCTCTTTTTCTAACAGCTATATTTTCAGCACTTTTCCCTCACTTCAGGTCTTACTTTGTAAGATTTTCAATGAAACTACGTGAAGACCTCACAACAGCCACTGGGCAGTGGGAATAATTTAACTCATTCATTGCTTCAAAGATCTGCTGTGTACTACGGATTGTTGGCAGTTAATCCTTGCAGTTTTTCCTGGGTAAGGAAAAGAGTTTCAGATAACAGTAAAATTCAGCTAGCACAGCAAAATGATATAGACACCAGCACACATATGGTTGAATTTCTTCCACGTTATCTGGTAAGTTAATTTGTCTCCAGTAGCATATTTCACCCCTTTCTTGCTATATGATCAGACACAGCTTTTAAAACTTTAAATTATATTCAGTGCAATGAGATAGGATTTATATTTTCTAAATACATGTAACATATGAGAAGAAAAAAGTCATTGACTTGCTATGATTAACAGTGCATTTCATTGTTGTGCCACATAGCTTTGTGATACTGTGACACTGATTGTTTTATCTGTGTTTTTAGATGATGAATACTTTATAAAATTAGTCTCACTTTCTGAACATAGAATATGAGCTCTAAGGTAGCCTTAATCGATGGTGAAACTGTGACATAATTATATAAAGAAACGGTTGCTGAATTTACTAGCTGCAGCTCTTCAGTTTATGACAACTTCATGACTTTTAACAACCAAATATTATCACGGTCTCTAGGGAAGGAAAAAAATAAAGTAATGTAATGGAATTTCCACAGTCACAAGAAGTGGGATAACAAATACACATGATTCAATCACTAGTCTATTCCTTTTTGTTCTTTTCCCATTTTCCTTTTATTTTCTTCTGGTCCCCACTGCAAAGGTGCAAACCTCTGAGAGGCTGAAATCAATCTACAGACTTTGATGTTTAAGTAACATTCAAATGTGAGCAGCAGTGATGGTAAGTTTTTAAAAAAGATTGGGGTAAATTATTCTCCAACATAGTTATATTCATTTGAGAATGGGATTACACCAAAGAAAGAGTTGGATCCACTGTTTTCAGAGTTTGGGGGGTGGGGGGGGTGAGAAGGGAGAACAGATTGGCAAGAAAAAGGTGAAATCACTTAAAAGACACATACAGACACAAACACAAGAATGAGCTAAGGAAACACTGAGCATATTTGGAGTAGGACTTACTCTTAGCCCCATCAGATAGTACAGCACACTTATTACCCCCATAGGCAGCACATAGAAAAGAAATGAAGTAATCTGGACAATGCAGTTGTAGATCCACATGGGCATGACTACAGTGCAGGTAGCAGAGCCGGGGACCAGGGTGCCATTGGGGAAATACTGCAGCATGATGCCATGGGTGCCCGTGTTGGGGAGCGCAAAGAGGACAGAGAGGACCCAGAGCACCACGATGGTCCTCAGGGCACGCTTGCGAGTGCTCTTCAGCTTGGCACGGAAAGGATGGAGGACAGCGATGTATCTCTCCACACTGACTGTGGTCACGCTGAGGATGGAGGCAAAACACACCGTCTCAAAGAGCGCTGTCTTGAAATAGCAGCCAACAGGCCCAAACAAGAAGGGGTAGTTGCTCCACATCTCATAGACTTCCAGTGGCATCCCAAAAAGCAGCACAAGCAGGTCTGAGATGGCAAGGCTGAAGAGATAGTAATTGGTTGGGGTCTTCATGTTCCGATGCTTGAGGATTACTAGGCAAACTAAGAAGTTACCTACCACCCCAACAACAAAGATGAGGGTGTACACCAAAGCCATAGGCAAGAACAGATGGCTCCGTCTGGGCCCACATAGGAAGGCTAAGTAATCCTCAGTGCTGTTCAAGTACCTCCTGAAACGTTCTTCATGGAGAGCAAAGTGATTAAACCAGGAGATATTGCTGATCCAGGCCATTACTGGATCTTCTGAAACGTTTCACAATTGAGATCACGTCTTCTTCAAGTTTCTCTGTGCTAGTTTTCTCACTTTTTGCAGCGAGAGAAAGAGAGGAGGGAATTGTCTTGCCAGACCTAGATGCACAAAGCCACTGAGAGATGTGTGTGCCTGGCTTCGGTTGAGGTTTTGCTGTTCTAACAGCTGTTCCCCTGCAAGGAGTCCCTTAGCCAGAAAGCCCCTCCTTTCACACATATTCATTGGCTCGCTAAGTGCATTAGATTATAGAGTAAGAGAAGAGGTTACAGCTACTTCTATCAGCTCCTGTAGCAGATGCATTTACAGAATCAGAAATGTGGGAGTTAGAGAGCTGGGAATCTGAAATATAGGATGTGAGACAAACTGCAAGATGTTTGTATTTGTCAGAGGGTGGGAAAGCAAAAAAAAAACCCGCAAAACAAAACAAACCCAAAACTCAGTCCAAAAATCTTCTACTAAATTATATTGATGCTACATCCAGTTATGAGACACAAGCGAAAAAAAAAATCTGGCATGATTTTATTTTTCAGATTGTTATGTTCTGTTGTCTATGACAGCAGATACTTGGAAACAGTTCGAGTGGTAGAAAGACAACCCATTTTTGTAGTCATTCATGTAGAATTAGGCTACAATAATATTTCAGCCTTTTTTTAAACACTTTTTTTTTCCCTCCTGAAATTTGACAAAGGATTTTAATTGCTCTTCTTATTGGTATAAAAATATTTTTCTCACTTTCCTGTTATGCTGGAATCTGATTCCATATTCTCAGCTAGTCTTGGTTTGGGAATCTTTCTGAAGACCATATTAATTCCAAAGACACATTTATTGCCTCTGGGACTAAATTTACATGAATTTTTATAAACCCCTATTTCTTCCTGAATGACAACCATTCTGGAAACACTTTCTGAGCCAAAAAAATGTATCCTGTGTGGATGATGGCTGTGTCAAAATAGATCATTTAGCTCCTTATGAATACTTGATTTCATACAGAATTTCTCGAAAACAAAAAGGCTTCGAAGTGCATGGGTGTCATCTTCTGAGATTAGAAAAAGTTTAGCCATTTGGAAAAGAAGAGGTGCAAAAGCTGAGGGCTGGTTTTGGGGACACTGTCAGCCCAACATGCAATTTGTGTGCCCAGTACCCCTCACCAGCTCTCACTTTTGAGTACCTGCCCGGTCCCCCTCCTTGAAGCTATGTAGATGTTTTACATCCCTCACATCCTTTGGTAACGAGTTCCTTGGGTCTACTATCTATGTGTGAAGAACCACCTTATTTTCTCTGTTTGGCCCTTTAACTGAGTCTCTGTGGCTGCTAACTTAAGACTGCATATTTTTAAACATCCAGGAGCAGAAGAACAGCCCTTTTGGGTGGCATGTCCTCCAAAATCTTGAAAAAATCAAGTTTTCCAAGGAAGATGCAAACTACTCCACTATAAATGGCTAGAGAGCAAACTGATCCCATGCAAAACCTGCTTCTGACTCCAAGGAATCAAGGACGTCGTAGATCATGTCTTCTTTTTCTTTAACTTCTTCTGGTTTAGTAGTGGTCCCATCACTTTGCAAGAAAAAATATTGTAATAAGCACAGAGTGCCTCCTAAAATAGCAGCAGGAGGTAAAGAACACAAGTTTGGTCCCACAGAGGCATGTGTGGAGCCTGAGGACTTACTGTGCGTTCATTTAAGATGTCAGAGGCATGGAAGGTATTGTAACAACGATACTAAAAGACAGAAGCGTATCTCTTGTGATGACTTTTGGATCTGCTGAAATTATCTTGGACATGAACTCTCTCCATCAGAAAAATGGAGACTCATGTATTCTTATATATTTTAGCACTGACCAGAGGTATTCCATTCAGCAGACTGAAAGCTTTTATTGGATTGGTGAGAAATTTGTGCTCTTTTGACCTATTTTTATCTTCATTAAGGATACATTTAAAGAGATTCTTTGCATTTTAACCATGTTGAAAAAATGTAAATTTGATTTTGAGCTAGTCTTGCCATAAGAGGTAGAAATAGGAATCATCAGTAGGATGTCTGGTTGAGACCACTACTGACTGTTTCAGAGAACAGTAAGAGACAAGTGGTGGAATCACCAGCTCTGGAGGTGTTTAAAAGACGCATAGACAAGGTTCTTAGGGATGTGGTTTAGTGCCCAAGTTAGCTTATGGTTGGACTCGATGATCTTAAGGGTCTCTTCCAACCAAAATGATTCTATGATTCTAAGTATTTGAGAATTTGTGCAGGACTAAGCACTTTTTGTATGTCTACTTAACTTTCAGGTTGTTTTTTCCCTTTAAACTCTCAACAGTATTTCATTTCTTTCAATTTTTCCTTCCCCTGCCCCCAAACTTCAGTAAGTTCCATCACTCTCTATACAGCATCATCACTCAGGTGAGTAAACACTTCTAAACTAGCTGCCAAAGCGATCTTCATTTTTCTTCTTACACACTACCCTTTTTAAAGAAACTGAAAATGAAACTTGAGGTCTGTTCACCTTGAACTCAATCTTAAGGAAACCAAAATGAACTGAGTTACTTACTAAAAAGCCAACAGGGCAGCCATATCCATCATGATGTCTATGACAGGAAAGCTATGGACTGTAGAAACACATCAGGTGGCTTGAGAACATGGATGTGCCAGGCCCACCCGTGTCTATTTCCACTTCTTCTCCTTCCTCCATGCTTTCTGATCCTGCTGGGCTCAGGTGCTGACAAGCTGTGGGAATAGAAGCACAGAAGAAAAACAGGTCTATTTGTCTAGCAGGTCACCCCTGGAACCATGACACTATGGCCACAATTAAGTGGTAGATGGGGAGAGCAAAAAGGGTGGAAAATACATTTCAGCTCATTTCTTGAAGCTTTATTTGTTATTCTTTATCATATCTGTCTCAATAAGGATAGAAAAGTACATCTGACCAAAGACTAGCTCTGGCTCTGTGTGACTGGAAATATTTTATTTTTACAACATAGACAGAAAATAAAAACAGATTTTCCTTTAGAAAGTAGTATTAAAGCATTTGGTATTTTTCATTATAAAGCACTCTTCATTGGTGCTTGCTGTAATAAACTCAAAGGAAGGTGGTGTGCTGCATGCTGACCTTAGAATTGTGCAGTTTTATGTGATAGTAATGTAATCACTGTGATGTAATAACTTACATTAATGTAACGCACACTACATAATGCAATGTGATATTCGGAAACATTAACTGAGACAAGGTTTTGGGGCATGTTAAATTCCACTGCTAGTGGACATTATCTCCTTAGGCACTGACTATGCCCTCATGCTGGTGGTATCTCTTGTACCACATTTGCATTGTGAGTCTTTCTCTTTGCTAATGCAACCTGCTACAGCATATTCCTGTGTTCCATTAAGGGCAGCAAAGTGCACATTGAAGAAGACTTAAGTTCAAGTGCCTTCATGTTTCCCAAACCCCTTGAAAGAGCACCCATTAGTGACTACATATTAGGTCAGTAAATGGTGAATAATTTTGTATTTTTGAGAAAATTGGACACATCAAAAGAACCAGAGAATGGTGGAGGTAATCCAGAGTATAACAAATGAATAAATCCTCCACTGGTCGTGCTTACAGAGGGATATACTTTGAAGAGCTATGGGCCATTATGATGGTCTAATTTGAATATCTGCTCATCTCAGAATACAAAATTTTATTAATGCAAAACAAGATCTTTTTGATATTTCTATCTATGTGTTGCAACAAGGAGATTCCTTATTCAGCCTCCTCTGGTTGTGGAACTGGAAGTAATATATTAATAGCTGGGTTGATGCCATGGTGTGCCACGCTAACTAATTTTGTTGATTAGCTCAGGCACAATACTGCATTGACATGTCCACATGGCACCCGTGACTGAGCAGCCCTCCACAAGATGTTACTCAGAGTCTGCAAGGAGGTGCTGCAATGCTTTCTGTACACACACCCTTAGAAAGACACCCTACTTCATTAGAAGGGCTTGAAGAGGCTTTGGGTTTGCCATAACACTTGACAAGCAGGTCCATTAATTTTTATCTTCAGCAATTACAACCCTGCCTTTTGTTTCTAATTTGTATTTGCAGCCACCAGATTCTGTTGTTTCAATGGTTTCACCCTTTCTCCAATTTGTAGATATCGAAGGCAGGTGCAAATTCCTTTAGAAATTCTGTGAGGGGACTACTGTCCAGCCTGAGCTTGCTTTCCCTACTTCTTTCATGGGTCCTTCAGCGCTGCCCACAGAGCCACACTGCTCTGAGAACTGCAGGTTCAAACTCACTGTTTTAATTATTTGAGAACACGGCAGTACCAAGTATGTCTGTCCCACGGGGATGAAAAGAAGAGGATGCAAATAAAAGACAGAGCTGGTAGGCAGAAATGTTATGCCATACTAGACTAAATATGTTAACACAACTGCTGGAAAAATATAGCCACACTTCCATTACTGATTTGTAATTATAGAACATAGATTTGACTTTGATTTGACTTTTTCTTTTCTCCTTTGAAAGACTTGTTTGGTTCACTGCAGTAGCTGGAATGTGAATCCTTGTTTTTCTAAGTATATTCAGCATAACATTCAACATTCCATCAAATGCATAGATATATTTTGTGTATTTTCTCTCCCTCCAGGCTGGAGGACCAAGCTTCACTATAACAGGATCTACAGTAGCTTTTCCATGCTTTATTGTAAGTCATTTTGCAATTATCTAGGCTCTTCACAGATAGCTTTTCTGTGGCTGTGCACGATACTTGAAGTCCCCAGGATATCAGTCAACACACCTGCGAAGTGGATTTCATGACTACAGTACAAAATGCCAAGGGGGCACCTCTCTGCCTGGAGCAGCTGGCAACCTACGCAGTTAGTGCAGTAACAAGCTACTTCAAGAGCGGAACCCATTTTGCCTAATGAGTCCACGTGCAATTTTCAGGCTCCCACTTGAGTCAATAATGGAAAGCGGAACCTCCAGAAAGTGACTTGTCCTAAACCATAGCACAAGGTAAGAGATGAAATGGAGGAGCTTACTTTTGCTATTGTCTGCAGAGGGAAAGCAGGTAATAAAGTTTAACAGCAAGTTTGTTAAACAGTTGACATTAATTTAGACTTTGTGCAGTCTTATCCATCCTCTGATAACAACCAGTCTTTAGAGGGAGTCTTGAACAGGCTTCATCTTCGAGGAGCTGTTGGGACAGATTAAAACAGGGCCAGAGAGCCAGGCAGCAGCTGAACAGTGAGGACAGTCCCATGCTAAAAATCACTCCCTTGCCCTCTTTTACATAGCAGGGTGGATGTACCTCTTGACATGGCTTTCAGCAGGGATTTCCTTGATGGTGTTGATTCTGGAAATTAGTGGGAATGATGTCCTTCCTTTTTTAGTAAGTGTTTTTGTGTTGTTTATGTGTATGCTCATGCTTTGAAGAGGCAGTGAGTGGCAGGTGGGGACATGATTCAGGCTTGACATGTAGGGTAGCAGTGAGAAGAGCTGAAAAACAACTCTGATGCAGAAATTCTTCTCATACTGAATGTGTCCATCATGACAAAGTGACTTGGATTTACCTGGGGAAAGATGAAAGGATTGTCATGGTAGGGAATGTACTGAAATGGCAAGCATGGTGCAGAATGAGTCAGAGTGTCTGAGTCAGGAGGGATCTGGTACTACAGGACTCAGATTTACGCAGGAAGAATCAGATTATTCAGCATCTCTCTATGGCTTTCTGCATCTTACCACAGTGTTGATACTCCACTGCAGTTTCTTCCTCTCCTTGTGGTGGATATGTTTCTCAGGAGAGCTCAGCTCACTTGATTGTCTGACCCAAAAGAGACTTAACTAGTTTCCCTGACATGACTCATCAGTATTATTTTTCAGCTCACATATATTTGGCTTCTGTTCTGCACCTTGAGATTTGTGCAAGTATTTCTGTCCCCTGGAAAACAAAAAACAAACATCCATTATCACAGAGTCTGCCTAGTGCCTGGAAAGGTATTAGACATATGCCTTATGAGACTGAAGGAATCACAGTGACAAGTCTTAATTTATTCAAATAAAGGCAGTGATACTTTGTATTACTGGAGGTGGTAGAACTGAGCAATTTGTTATAGGAGAACTGTATCCATCAATAAAAACAATACATGGGACTCGTCCTGTTTGTATAGTACATATCCAATACAAAGCTAACGAGCTTTTTAAAACTAAGAGAATCCCTTTTCTGAACATTTCATTCTTCAAGGGTTGGTGTGGAGGTAACCTTGCTGTAAGAATAATAAAAGTTTATTTGAAAAATTTTACTCCTCTTGGAAAACCACATACACTCTCTATCTCACCCAGAAATGCAGTGATGTGTTAGTTTATACTCTGTGAAACAGTTTTTTTAAGAGCTGCTTACATAATAATAATAATAATAATAATAATAGTGCAATTTAAGAAACTGAAAGTTAGACAGCATTTTTTCTTGTTCTTCTAGTTTCAGAAAAAGCTTGTTTAAATTATATATGCATGTTTAAACTTTCTTGGTTCCAGTAAAAGTATTATTCTACTGCTCATAAGGGTGAATCTTTGGCAAAAACACTTGTCAAGAGTTTCAATTCCCTCCTGCCTCAGCTGCTATTCAGATTGCTTTGTAAGTGGGATTACAGTGATCCCCTGTCTTTATGTCACATTGAGAATCAATATTATTTGACTTGGAATTAATGAAACAATCTTTATGAAGAAGGATGTGCATAATTTGGAACATTAATATGCTGGCAGATAATGATTTCTTCCTGCTCTTTTCCCCATTAGGCTGTTCCCAAGAGTCATATCTTGGTTTAGTTAAACGCAGCAAGGGATGGTACTGTTCTTTTGAATGTCTCCTGCTACCAGGTTAGAGAGAGAAAGAAAACTCTAGACACAACAGTGATGAAAAAGATACATGCCAGAGGGATAATTTACCATAGTTTCCAAATAACCCAATACGTCTTAGATATGAAAAGCAAACTGGATCAACTTATTGAAAAGCTTGTAGCAAATTGTGGCGTACACCTCAAGGACATTTTTGTGCTTTGCAGCCCACTAAGTAGTGAAATGACCGCAGGCAGAACTGCAAACTAAGGTAAAATAACCCATCCATGCCCTCTACAGTTTAGGAGCAGAACAAGGAACAGTCCCGATGCAATGACAAAAGCTCTCCTGCACAGGGCTGGGGTGTGGAGGTAGGTGGCCTGAGCACCCCTATGACCTGGCAATTTTGGATTCAGAGGCTTTAGTAGATCAGTTTGTATCCACCAGGATTCAGATCAGTTTGCTGATTTGGGAGCCTTATTCTGCTTGCTGAAACTGAAGATGAATGTGGGGCACAGGAGCTTCTTCCCGCACAGACCCTGCAAACAGACACAGGAACAAAGGCTGTGACCACTTCAGATGTAAAAAAATGCTGTTTGGACATTTCCTCATACCATGGCCCAGTGAGGCCAGAGCTGCTGCAGTGCACCTCTCTTCATTCTTCCCCAATACTAGTTTTACAGCAGCTGTACAAATTTGACTTAGTCCACCTCTTTCTATTGGGAGACCAGTTTAGCATCCAAACTTACTGATGTTTTGTGTAACCAAGACACCTTCATTATCTGCTCATTTGCAAACTTTGATCCACAGTTAGATCTGAGCTGACCCAGAACTCTATTGATTTGCTCTGATTGCACTAAATGCTGAACATATCTCTTATCGACAAACATATTCTACAATACCTTTAATAAAACAAATTTCTGCATCAGAGGGAAATGACTTAAATCTGAGTCAAGTTGTTTTTCTCTCAACACAGCAAGCTGTGTTTAAATGTGCAGTAATATTGACTCTGACATTACATCAGAAATTTATTAGGTAGGGAAAACAGAACTAGAAAGCTTGATTTTTTTTTTTTCAATTCTATTTAAAGATCAATGGCCAATGAGTAATGTTGTTTGAAACAAGAAAAGCTCGGTGACGGCTGGCAGGACAAAGAAGGGAAATAAAATGGAGGAGGAGAAGACCTAACAAACTTGAAACAATAACCTATTAGGAAGACAAACAAAGAAGTGCTAGGGATTGGAAGTGAAAAGGGACAAAATTAACTTTGTATATGTAAATGAACAGAAAACACCAAATAAAAAACATACATGAGGTTAAAGACAAAGATGAGGAAAGAAGACAAAGAACTGAAGCAACAAGTAACCTGTAAAGAAATAGGACCATAGGCTTGAAATGCAGTCTGGAAAGGGACTTCTGGAGGTCTTTAGTCCAAAGTTCTTTGTAGAGCAGGGTCTGCTGTGGAGTCAGAGCACAGGGTGGACCATGGGGTAACTTCCTCCTACGTGCTGCAGAGGCTGCTACAAGGATCCTGAAGCCTTCTCTTTTCCAAGTGAAACCAGAGAAGCTCTCTGCCTGTCTTCCCTGGGGAAGTGCTTCAGCTCCAAATATCTTGGTGACCTCTCCTGAAGTTGCTCTAGTTTATCACTGTCATTCCTGCACTGGAGGAACCAGAATTGGATGCAATACTCTAGATAATGGGCTAATGAGTCTGATCTGGGGAGGATGAACACCTCCCTCAGTCTACTGGCTATGTTCCTGTTCATACAGCCTGGGGTGCTGCTTCTGCCAGGCACACAGCTGGCTCATGTTCAGATTGCTCTCTACCAACACGCCCAGGTATTTTGCAACAGAGCTGCTCCTCATCCAGCTTTACTTTAGTATGCGCTTGTCTGCCATTCCCAGTATTCCCCTGCGTGGAAGCTGTTAACCAAAATTTGAGGAATGGCTCTTTAGCACTGCTATTTCCAAGATAACACTGTGCATAAACCTGATTAGTCCCACATTGTTATTCATTATTCTCTCTTCTGCTGTTCGAAATGATTAAGTCATCCCAGAAGAGAAAGGAAACAATATCCACGGTCCAGATTTATGAGGTGTCTGGGAGCCTAAGTCTCTTTGGTACTCATGAGACTTCGAATCTTAAAGGCTGTTTCAGAGCCTTGGTTTCTAGCCTTATGGTGTCAGTAACAGAAGAAAAACATGATAACACACTTTTCCCCAGTGCTAAGAATGTCCTGCTTAAATATCTACCTTGCCATTTCCCTGAAGCATATATTGCATGATGAGTTGGTACTGGATAGTCTGCTAGCACTGATGAATGGCCCATAGAAAACATTCAGGACTTTTCCTCAAGGCATAAGAGACTTCCAGTGTTATAACTGAAGGTTTCCAGGCTCCTCACTCCAAGCTCCATTGATTGCCCTTTCATTGCCACACCGTTGATCAGTGAGTCTCCTAAAACTCTGGGGTGTCCCGCAACTGCCAAACCCTCCAGCACCATTGTAGTGGCTCCTCATTTCATCAGAAAATGATATGCTTTCTTTCAGTTGACAACCACCATATTTTGAAATGCACGGTCTTACACAACACTCATGTGAATTGAAGTCTCAGAGCTGACATGAAAGTGATTTAAGACAAGACAGAACTGAAAGGGAAGACATGCAGGTAGTACCTTGTGTGTCTCTCGTATTTGCTGATAGTTTTGGGTTCCTAGAACAATGAAGAGAATCGGTGGGGTTGACAGCACTGTATGTGCCTCCAACCTAATGAAAAGACAGAGAATTTGCTCATATTTGTGAATGAAGGTACAAGGTTTAAATGATACCTAATAGTCAGATACAAGAGAACAAGATCCATTCATACTGACTTGGTGGAAAAGGTCCAAACCAGAATACAGAGCAATAGTCTGCACATCTTCGTTCCCTTTTAGAAACAGTTATTCACCAACCTAAATGAGACTTCCCATGGTGAGTGAGCAGCTCACACTCTGGCCCCACGTTAAGTAAGTACTTTTCAGATGAAGTGCACAGGCCCTGATTTTGTCTTCAGGATGTGAGAATCAAGGCCTATGCTTTTTGCCAGTGATTTTTTTCTAACACATTCTACAGTGCAATGTAGAAGGTGCTTGCTGGTGTTAAAAAGACTGTGCTCAGTGGGGAAAAAGCTCGTCTTTCTGAGCACATTTATCCTTGCATCGCTATAAAATTTCCCGTGAGATTGTCAAGTGCTTTATAGACACGAATAGCCCAGCCCTTCAAAGCAGGATTGTCTCTCACAGAGCCATACAGAGGAAGTATAAAGTTCTACAGAAATCACAGTGATTTAAACTTTTTGGCATTTGGCCCTGTGTCATACCAGCAACCCATTGGAGGAAGATCATGAGGCAGTTTTGTCTCTTTCCAGAAGAAATGCTGTCAGCCCTTCCACCCTTTTGGAAGCATTATGTAGATTCTGCTTTGAGAGACGTCATGTCTTCCTCTGACAACAAGTGCAATAATGTCAAGAGGCCTGGAGTACTTTAAATCCCATTTGAGTCTGCTCTAAGATGGTTTGAAAAATCTTACACTGCTACCAGATTTTGTACACATTAACTTGAAGGCTTTTTTTTCCAGACCTTATACATATTTATACTGAACTGGGTACTTTTTCTAACTACTCTTGACATTTTAAAAATATGGACTATGGAAGGTGTTCTCTTTTTCTCTCTTCACATTAAAGAAAAGGGTGAAAATAGGCAAATATGAAGCATCCATGCTTATAGCCATGCTGTTGGAGAGAAGAAGCTGATGTATTGTTCTGTTGCAACCAGACTTCTGAGACTTAATCTAGTCTATAAGATGAAAAGTGGGCCCAAAAGACAAAGCTGAAAATTAAATATGCTCTTTAATCAAAAAAGCTCATTTGAATAGTGTTGTATTTAATTGTGAAGAGGCATTACCTTGAGCGTGTTAAAGTACATGCACCGCATCATTCAAATAGAAAATGCTCAAACAAATTTGTAGCACAAAAAGCTAAATACCATAGAAGCACGTGAAAGCACCTCCTGAAGAGCAGAAAAAACAAACACCACCACACACACACAAAAACCAAACAAAAAACCTCAAACGTAAACCACGAAGAAATCACACAGAAAAACCTGCAAATACAACAACAACAAAACAACAAACCCTCCCAACACTCAAATCCAAACAACTGACCAGCTGAAAGTACTTCTGAAACTGCGTTATTTTCTGCCATTACACAGATTAATTCTCGTGAATAGATGTTTACACAGTTAGCTGGGCAAAAAAAATATTTCTGCTTTTCCTCTTTAATTTAGAAGATTTGCTACTGGATTCAGATGTGCTTTAATCTGTGCCGGAGCACTTACGATCAAGCAACAAAGCCACCTCAAGCAGCTCAATTAAATGAACTCCCAGTTTCACAAAAGAATAGTAAATTTCCCTTTTCCACTTTTGATAACAAGAGGTCCCCAGGTATAGGGTATATGCTGCAGCCCATCAAAGCTGTTTCCATTTCCAACTTCAGCAGGACTAGAATGAAAACTGACTGGGCACTGTCTCTTTTTGGTGGACAGCATCAGCCTCAGTGAATACAAACAAGTCCAAATTGCTGGTGAACATGCTGCTATGGGTTGCTGCACGTCTGTCCGAATCCTAAGCAGAACACGATAAAATACTGGTAATGTTTCATCCTTTTTCAATGTGATGAAGACATCTGCTTCTGCATGCTTTGTATTTATCTGCTGATGTCTTGCCAGACCTTCCTGACTTGCTTCCAAACCCTCTTTATTCCTGAGCCTCTCCTTGGACAATTTGTGTTCAACTAGTTGGTCCTGCCCCTGTGACTCCATCTTAAGCTCACAAATGGATGTCTAGAAGTTAAAATAATGGCGTTCTTGGTAGGAATCAACTCTAGTTATAAGCCTGTGGTTAAAACAGCTTTCTTTTGGGAAATAATGTTTCGATGAAAAACAGGGGGAGGGTTTGTGCCCCACGAGATGCTACTGATTTTGATGAAATTACTTCCCTCCAGAAAACTTCAGAAAGTAAAATATGATCTATGTTGAAAATGTCAAAATAAGGTTTTTATATCAAAATATTGTTATGCCTTTTCATTTATATTAGTTTGAATATTTCTATATTATTTTGAGGTCCATCATAAATATTACTTGATAGGCTTTGTTAAGAACATGTCAAGTTACCCTGTGAAATGCAGCCAGACAGAATATGTCATTTACATATTTTCTAACCTTTTAAAATAAATATTAAGTACAGTTGCTACTGAGTAGAGATTGAACTGGAAAGGGAACACTAAGTCTTTCAGAGTGTTTCTCATTTAATCAAGAAGACAGAGCAGCACAGAAAGTATTTCCAGGGCATAGCTGTTTTCAATAGCCCAGTGTTAATTTGGAATATTTTTTTAATATACACAAAATTATATTATTTTATAAAAATATTGAAATTGTAGATGTTTTTTCACTCAGCAAAATATTTCAGGATTTCAGCTATTCCTCCTAATTCAGAAAGAAAACAAGTCTTCAAGTACTCGTGTTTCCAATGAACCCAAAATTCTGACGAACTCTAATAACCATCTGTTTCCTTCATCTCAGATTGGTTATGTGCATATCTGACGTCTGAAAAGTTCCTCAGTCATCTTTGCAAATAGGATCTGGAGATTTTAGGTAGGCAAGATCGCATTTACATACAGAGCAGACAAGCTCTTAAGGGGTGTATCATAAGACACTTCATTTTCATGCAAAACAGACAAGCTGTGAGGCAAGACCTCAATTATACACAGAATAGAGGGCAGGAAAGGCAGGGCTGGAATCAGAGATAACCTGTTAAACTCCAAACAAGATAAATTAAGGACATTCTGGACTTCTATATGTGTGCACTTACATGTATGTATATAGAGCATCTATACAAAGGGGAGCTATGAAACTATATATATGGAGAGTTTTTCTTTTCATGTGGTTTATCCTAGTTCTAAACATAAAGTATCTGAATAAATCTTAAAAAATATAGATAACTATTGCAAAAATATGAACCTGTATTTAGAAAGACAAAAATATAATTCATGCTTCTGACAGTCATTTTTAAAGCTCTGGTATTACTCCAAGAAGATCAAAGTATTGGTGGTGTTTGAAAGCAAATCAATGCCTCTCATTTAAAGTCTGCATTTCTATTGTATTTTTAAGTGTGTCAGAAGACGTGATGCTTCCAGGGGATTTGTCTGGCCACCTTTTGTTGAATACAACTGATTAATTCTAAGGATTTTGGGAATAGCATTTTAAGAAGAGTTTTTTGCAGAGCTCACAATATCTACTGCTTAAGATTTCAGTCTTTAACCTATTGAGTGCAGGAAAAAAAAAAAAGCGCAATACACTGCTTGAAGGCAGGTAAATACAAACACTTCCCCCTTAATGGAATTTTCCAGCTCTGTGGGATCCTGGCTGAAGATTTTGGAATAATTTTGCAGTTATGTATAGGTAATAACTGAGGACAGTATGACACAGCATCCTAAGGTAGAGGGGAAAGGAAGGTATGCAGAATGCATTAAACTTAATTACATACTTTATTCAACTGCTGTTTTTTTTTTTTTCAGTAGAAAGAGAACTGTTATCAGAAAATGTCAAGTTGTTGAACTCAAAAGCTTTCATGAGAATGTTCTCATTTTAAACACTTAGTATGTAAAGTTTTCTCTGTTCCAGGGTGGGTTTCTCAGAAGCACACTGAAGGAATTTGTTCCTTCCCAAGAAAAGTGGTCTGGGTATTAGCCCAGCATGTGCGACATAAGGTTCAACTATCTGTTCCTAACCATTTAAAAAAATTAATTCTAAAGTAGCCAAAAGTCTGGCACTTAAACTCTTTCTGTGGTGAAGAGATTCATACACCTGTATTAATATGGTAGAGGCAGCATTTCTTCTCAAGATCTGAGATTTATTTCAGAAGTTAGCTAAGATTCGGTGAAATTCTGATCAAGATATGTACCCACCAAGCACAAGCAAATACAGAAAACACATAGCTTTGAAATTTTTCCAAAAAACAAGTAAAAATATCTTTTCTTCCGTTCTTTTCCCTTATATGACAAACAAAAGCCATTAATAATGACAAATGAAATGTAAAAACTTCTGTGACTTGCCTAGGGCTGGAAAACGGGTCAGTAATTCAACTTCTATAAGAATGAAATGTTTATGGTTCCCAGCTGCCTCTTTGCCTCCCTAGATTGTGTTATTTGTTTACCTTGTATGCTGAAAATGCCCTAAAGTATAAAGAGGAAGTTTTAAGAACCACATGTGATTACATAATGACAAAAATGGGATTGTTTGGAATAATTTTGAAATTACTAACTGAGCTATAGATAAAAATTATCTCCTAATTTTGTTGGTAGAGTATGATAGTTCAGAAACATACCTTCAGCAGTCAAACCACTGCAGCTTGAAAAGGCAAATTTAAATGTTTTTGCAAAGCTAAAGTTAGGCAGTTTAAAGCAAAGAAAAAGGCAATCTAATTTATACTTTATTTACACATAAAATCGCCAAGATGCTACATGCATTATTTTTTTTTTTTTTTTTCATATTTAGAAAAACATTCTAGTAATTTTACTTGGAAATCGAGTTCAAACAATGAGATATGATACTAATACCTGGTATCTATACACTTTTCAGCACAGCTGCTCTCATTTTTAAGAAAGTATCACAGCTTAAATTCAACAGGAAAATAAAAGCCCAACTCATTAAAATATACTTGCACGTTTCAAGATGCTTACATGAAAGTCAGGCTCATATTTAAGACCCTTTTTGGATAAGACTTTTTCTATCTATAGTTCAAGACGTAGATTTCTAGAAGGAGAAAGAGAAGTCTAGCAAGAGAAGCCCAGCAAAATGAAAGTGATAAATAACCAAACCTCTGCAGGTCTGACTTTGACTTGTTTTTACCTCTAATTATACTCATGAGAAAATTACTCCTGCTTTTCCTCTGAAGTCAGTGACAACTACCTTGTTTTAATTAATCTATTACAGCAAAAATGACAAAACCACAAACCAAAACCAAACAGGAGAGCATTTATTAAAAATCACAAATTATTTTAAACTGAGTTATTAAAATGTTAGCCACAGGACTGTGCATACAAAAGAGAGGGGAAGACCCTCTGCATGGAATATTAATAAGTCTTATTACAGAGATGCAATTAGAACCAATAAGCGTGTAAGGACAGGAAAATGAATGGTGGAAGAAGACAGAGATAATAATTTGAAAAAGAGTCCTGGCTAAACTACGTAAACTAAAGCATCAGTAGTCAGAAACTTCTGATAGGAGGATGCAATCAGTGAGGAACAAAGATTAAAATCTCAGCTTTACATTGTTTGAAGCAAGCACTATTCACCTGCTATGAAAATGAGTTGTGGTATAGAGGTTAAGGCAAAAGGCTCTCCTGGTTTTGTGTGTGTTGAAAAGGACTGTAATTGGGTTTTTCATTAGCCACAGGTAACCAGAAATATTACAGGAAACTGCTCTCCTAACGGAGTCGCAGATCTGCAAAAAGAATGTCATTACATCTTCCTTCCGCTCCTCTGTGCATCTGCTATGCACCTCGAGCATCATTTGGCTCCCTAAATGAACCTGCTGCCTCTCTTTTCCTTGTTCATGTCTTGATTTCCCTTCGCAGCAATTCTTTCATTCCATAGACCAAACCAGATATCTTTCTAAGATCCTACCAACACATCTTGCCTCCATATTTCCATGTCTCAGTGCAGGATATCCAGTATCATGGCAAGATAGGGAAGAAATGTATGGAAAGCTCTTCCTGAACTGCAGGGACACGAGGGTGGCTGGGGTTTGGCTGCACCACTGCAGTGCTTTGCCAGCATCCCAGTTACTGAAATCCACAGTAAAGTGTCTCACCCTGAAGTTATCCATTCCTATGTAACTTTTTTTTCTAGATGTATGTTTGACATTTGCTCAGCTTCTTTGTCTTGGGTGTTACTAGGAATCAAATAACACCTGCCATACAGAGTGTATTAAGTCCATTTGCTATACTAGCATTGATATCTATGTCCCATTAGCCTTGCCTGACGTGTGTGTGTGTGTGTGTGTGTGCAAACTTGCTATAAACCCAAGTGGATTAGAACTAACAATTTATGTATTATGATACCTTATGACACCAATAAAATAAAGCTTAAGGACTAAAGATGCTAAAAACCTAATATTCCAACCCTTTCTCCCCCAGAGCTGACCTTTTCCTCACCTTCTGAGCATTCATCTTTCACTTGCCTCATTTTTGTGCAGATTTCTTCCATGATTTACTATCTTTGACAGAAGAATACATGTAGAGTTTATTATTGATGTGTTTTGGAAATGCAGATCAGCGTGCCCGCAGCAGAAGTAGTTTGTTTACCACTTAATGGCAAAATGGTTGAATTCTAAAAAGGGCACTGATGTTATTATTTAAAGATAAGCAGAAAGTAGGCAGTGAAGAGAAACGACCTATTAGAAATTCAGCACTTTTTACAAGGTAGTAATAACCTGATGCCATGGTAGAGAAACAGAGGTAATTAATGCCTTTAAATTCCAGTTAGAAACAGCATCCATTTCTTTCCTTTCCTGCCACTGCTTAACACCAAAAACCCGTATGTGAGCAGGGAGAACGGTAAGCCCTGGGACAGTTTCCCAGGAAAGGCGATGCAATTGCTGTGACAAAATTCTAGAGAGGCAAAACAAATGCTGGTAAATGTTAGCCAAATGCCGACGTTTCCTCAATCCTCATCAGCTAATTTAGTGGTTCTTCAGCTTTGTGTAAAGAAAGGATCTCCTCACTTCTCGGGGGGAGGGTAGACAAAATCATGCAGCATATACAGAGATAAGGAAATGTGAGATCTTTTAGGAATTAAATCTTTTCAAACACTTTGCCTCCAAAATCTATTAGTTTCTTTCTGCAGAAAATACTGTTAGGAACAGTGCCTCTATCTCATAATCCTATAAATAAGCACCATTACTGTTCAGTGAATTTCTCCCTCTGGTGGAGACAATGATAAGCAAAAGATAATAGTTCTATCAGAAGATAATATTTCTATAGCCATAAAACTAAGGCCTAGGAAAATCTCATTGCTCAGACATGGGTTTCTCTGAATGAGCTGCCCAGTGTGAGGCTGTACGCTTCATAACTCGGGGGCAAATAGCTCTACAGCCTCTGTGCGAGCCAACATTGCAAATATTTGAGTTCCTAATGATCTCCCAAGAACGTAGGTCTCACTTTCCCACCCCAATTGATGACAAAATAATGTCTTTCTTCTCAGGGGAAAAAAGAAAAAAAAAAAAAGAAAAAAAAAAAGATTAAAGAGAACAAGACCACAGTTTCTCTTTCTTCATTTTCATCTGAGCAAAGTGACATTTAACTTGGGTTTTGTGCCAAAGCTTCAGTTCTACCACCTTGTGACCATTTAAACTGCAAGAAGTAGCGCGGCATGGACTGATGACAACCTGAAGAGAGCAGCACACCATGCCCAGGGGTCCAGTCAGCACTAGGAACCACTTGCTTCTTCAGGACCGTGTTCTTTGACACAGAGCAAGGGTGCCTGTTCTCCCGCCCTTCATGGGATGAGTTTCAAAGTTGTCAATTGCTTGGCAGGATACATATCTGCTATTTGGGCCATTTAGCAAACAGCTTATCATCCACTATTTCAAAATGGGGCCATTTTGCAGGAGACATTTGGGAAATAGCACATTTATGCAATCAGAAGGAAATGGGGCTCATTTTGAACACCCCCACAATTCTCAGCACAGCACTCAACAGCATTGTATCAGAGCAACTTGCCATTTCTGAAGCCACTAGGTAGGCATGTAGATTTTCCTAGTGAGGGATGCCAGAGAACGTTACAGCATCACAGCTGCCTTTGGCTAGCTACATTTATCTGTACTTGCCCACAGTTGATGTTTCACAGGAACGAAGGTTTTACTGCACATGCGTGGACTGATCAACCTCACAGCATGTGCTGCTGGCAGAGCAATTGCTTTGCTGGTGATAACTCTCCCACCAAGCAAGTTTTCAGGACTGTCATTCTGGTTATTGGTGCATCTTATATTATATCCCTATGTGACATGCCCAGTGCACATCCCTATAAACGGCAGGACTTTGGAAGCAATTTATTGACCAACATTATAAAAAGGCTTTACATATAAAACCTAAAAAAAAAGAAAAAAGGCTACCAGTTACAAATATTATTTAACATTAACTCGCATCCCCAAAATTTCACCTAGAGACAAGTAGAAGAGAAAATACTTAAAGTTTTTAGTCTGGTAAGAAGAGTATCACAGCAATTTTTAGAAGTGAAAAAGACAGGAAATAAGGATGTTTTCACTGAAGGCAATCTTGCCTCGTAGGACTCTTTTCTAATGTGGGCACCCTTCTAGACATCTATTTCAGGACATCATTCCACTGAGGGCTTCACTTATTTCAGTTCAGCCTAAATTTATCTGTCCTACAATAGACACATAAGTTTGCTAAGGTGCCTCAAAAGAGTCTCTTCCATCAACCTAAAGGATAAGCAGGAATAGCTATCAGGAGCAGCTGGAACATTTAATTATTCTTCAAAACCTCCAATGCTGAAGAATCCCAAGTGTCCTTTAACATCATCTAAAGCTTGACTTCCCTTAGTCAGATTTTCTTTCTTAGTATCTCAGTTAAATCTTTTTGGCTTCAGATTAAATTACGTATTTGTGAACATGAAAAAGCACAGATCACTGCCCATGTAAAGACAACCTTTCATGCAGCTGGAGGCTTATCAGACTTTCCCTATCACTTTCGTTTTGTAGAAGAAACAAATTAATTTCTCTCAAGTTTATATCGTAGCTTGTCTTTCCCCAAACTGTATCATTTTCACAGCCTTTAGCTGTTAATAGCTCTTCTGTAATTATTGCAGTTTAGAAACTGCTCCCTGCTGATCACCCCTGATGTATTAACAGAGGGCAGTTATGTACACTCCCAATTAAAATTTCAATAATATTTCAGAAGACCTTCTGTGGGCAGCAATATCAGACTGGAAAAGGTGGTGATTTCAGGAATGCTTTCTTTTAATAGTTTATGAATCTACAGTCATGCCTAAATACTAACTAGGCTATGGTTTGAATATGGTATGTTACACAGCTAACAAGTTAAGGGATTCTGAGCCTAATAGCAACACTTTGTGAAACAGAAAAGGTCTGGGAAGAGAAAAGATTTGATCTCCTTGTACTGAGACGACAATTTTACCAAGCAACTGATTTATTTTGGAATTTCTGGATTGCTGAAAAGTCTGAAAAGTGTTGGCTTCAAAAAGAAAAAGAAAGAAAAAGAGTTCATTTATCTGATCTAGTTACAGCCACTTATAACCTTGAGGTATAAGTGTTCTCTCTCACTTGATGTTGACTTGGTAGGATAGCAAACAAAGCAACCCAAATCCAAGTGGTCCGAATGACCCCAAACAAAAGCAATCAGAAGTCCCAGAGTTAGTCTTGTTATCTTTGCCTGATTTTTACTCAGATTGCTCTACTCAACTCATTCATCAAACACTGCTGAAAGTCCTGAGGAGGACTGGCTCTGCAGTCACACCAGAAAGACAAGGACCCTTGTCCTTGGAGAGGTAATTGACTGTAGGGTTTTCTGAACAGCTGTTTATTAGCACGGAAAACCCAGGGAAAAAGATATTTGTGTAATAGCAATGACTATGGTATAGGATTCAACAGAAAATCGTTGCTTGCTCAGTAAAGGTACACAGATAACACTGTCCACTTTCAGAATCTACTCAGAGATAATGGGATGGAGTGGGCACAGAGACGTCTACCCCCTTCTTCATCCCTTCCCTGGGCAGAAAGTGGACATAACAGTGACAATTTGGCTCTGTCCCTCTTTTCATCTGTGATGCAAATGAACAATGAGTTTCTTTCAATCTCTGTATCCAGGCACTACACTCCCAAGAAGAAAGAATTATCAGAAGATACCCAGGGCCATAATAAAAGCCTTGGCAAATTTTTCTATTCTTTTACAAATCTTACTTGGTTCCCAAGAGCATGTCCAATTCCAGAATAAACAAACAAGCAAATGAACAACAACAACAAAACCAACAGAGAAGTTGGGGAACAGTGCCAGCCATCTTTGGAGCTGAAAACATTTGCAAATTCCTTCATAGGTCTGCTATCAAAATCTTTAGGCAAGACATCTTCCCTTGAGCTGCGCTGCCTCAATCTTTGGTTGTACTCTACTGACTTTTCCATGTATTGAGTTCCCCCAAGGACTGAAGTTCTCCATGATGAACAGCAGAAAAGAATATGTGAGCACTCTCTGACTGTCTTCAGATGGAAATGTGCTTTAAGTTGCAGCTAAATGAATTCTTTTAAAAACAGAACAAAAGCTTGATGCTGGCAAAAACTATAGAAAAAGAAAGTTCAACCGATGACTCAGCCCTGCTGAGTGGGGCTGGGAGTGATGGTGCTGGGGGCCATGGTCCAGCACACTAACGCACTGCCAGACGTGCTGGGACTGACCGCATCACTGCTGCTGGAATTGCACCGGAGCAAGCCTTGGGCAAGTGATGAAGAAATTAAGTTGCTAATGAGCAGACTGGCCTGAATCATTCTGGTTCAAACAGACTGTAAATCCAGCCAGCTGAGGCCTCCCAGGTGCACAGAGCGATTGCTCGCAGCAGGGGGAAAAGCAGCAAGACAGAGTTGCTTGTGGTGCAGAGAGAACACGGCTGTAACAGGTTTTAGGGTGCCCTTTCCATCCTGGAAGGCACTGTGTGATTTAAGATGCATTGCAGCAATTATGGTTTGGTTTTTTTTGTTAAGTATTCCAGACAGTTATTTCAGAATTATCTGTTAATTGTGTAACTGCTGTGAAATGGGTGTTTCCAGATGAGACAGTGTCCTACGGCCAATGCAATGAGTCTGTTTATAGTGCAACAGCATTTTCAGGAAATATTAGCTGGGCTGCTGCTGTGAAGTTCAGAATCAATAAATTGGTTTCTCCCTGTAGTTTGCTGTTGTGCCAAATAGTGGTGCTGAATCCAAATAAAATTATTCTGGCACTACATGTATGAATTGGAAATTAAAGACTTTCAGTCTCAGTAATTTCTTGATCAATTTATGATACTTCTGGCAGAATGAAAACAGGATCTCACAAAGCTGTGATGATTAAGAGTTGGTACAAAGTGAACACAACTTCTTTTTCAAGTACAACACCCCCAGACTTACCCATGCAACACAAGTTATTGACTATATTGCTAAAAAACATAGCAGGTTACTGACTGTATTGCTAATAAACATTGCTCTATCAGAAACATGAGTACCATTGGAGCTAAATCATACAGTGTGTCGTGCTTAAAGTGTAATTGCATTAATCTGGCTACTCTTCTCACTGTTACTGGACACGCAAACTGACAGGAGTAACAATTATCCAGGGATCGTTGCTTTAGAATTCTGTACAAGTATGGTTTTGTTCAATTCAAACTGAAACATACATTTCTTCTCACTAGAAACAGCAACAAAAGAGGTTTCCCATATTTTCTAATTTTAGAGATTTAGAAAACAAACAGTGGGAACTAAAAACTGGATACCAGCTCTGTCTGAAATCCAGAGGGAGCAGCTCTTCTTCAAGTCAATAGCTCAACACAGGGGATGTTCTCTTAGCCCAGTTCAGTTCCCTGCTGCTTCACAGCTACTTCCCACCTGAACATAATCAGACTCTTCTCTTATTCAGGAACCTTACACATTTTTTTTTTTCCCTTAGAAAACTCTGTATTTTTAGAAGAAATATCTTATTTTTAAAATTTTCCCCATATGAACATAAGTTGCTGGTGGATAAATACTCGAAGTATTTTGTCCTAGGAAAATGGAAATCAAAATAATTTAATATCTTCACAAATCATAAACCCAAGACTGCAGTGGGGCTGTTCACAACTTCATAGCAAACCTCCCACCTGTACCTTAGGACTGTGAATTAATTTCAGATGGCTTCTGAACACGAGAATACATTTTGGAAGAGTGAGGCAGGAAGGGCTGGAGGATGGTGCCCAGGTTTTGTGCAGGCAAGTGTCAAGTTCAGGTATCGTATTCACAAAGCAGCTGAAACAAACTTCTATTTTCCACAAAACCCAACTTAGCTGATTGCAGAGGGTGAATGACCACACCAGCTCTAGCTTGGCTCAACATACGCACAGAAAGTCCATTGCTTCAAACACATTTTTTAAAAGCCATTCTACTACTTTTCTGGGTTTTCTTTCTCCTGCAGCAGTCTAGTTTGTTATCCGTGTTCTATGATTGTTTCTCACTGTTCCTACTAAAACTTTTGACTCCCACTCACTTATTTTTGGACATTGTTTTAAAAGTAGTAGAATGGCTTTTAAAAAATGTGTTTGAAGCAATGGACTTTCTGGAAGGCTGAGAACAGCATAGCTATTGTACAATGGTGACACAAGGGAGCAGATGGTGACATTGATGCTGGTTACTGAGAGGGATGAAGCCCTCACTAACCAGGATCTGTGGAAATGAGTGATTTTACGTATAAAAAAATCTCCATATACAATCTGTTACTCTTCTGCATATTCATTTAATTCTATCCAATATCCAGCTCCTTTTCCTGTAGCTTCCTGAAATGTTCTGCCATTATTTAAAACAAAACCAAAAACATATATATATATAATTGTCTTGTGTCTGTCACTCGTATCTGTGCACAGCTGGCTGGTGAAAGAAAACAAGCTGAAAGTACAGCACTAATTATTTCAGTAGCAGTGACATAAACAGTGCAGAAGTGCCCAGGGTTCTGACTTAGGAAGGGCATTGGAGTCACCTCTGTCCCAACACACTGTCAGAAACTGCTGCTCTGGAACAAGGTGCTGCAGAAGTGACCACGTCCTAATCCCTGTCAGCTGCCACAAACCCTCTCGAGGGGGAGGCAGGAGCTGGTTCTGCAGCCTGAGGAGCCATATGTGGAGGTGACACACATCTGGCTCTGCCATCTCTCCTAGAGAGACGTAACCTCTGGCCGAGGGAGAGATGGGCTGCTGGAGGAAAGTTCCTATAAGGTGACAGGGCTCAACTGCCAGAGACCTAATCCTGCTCGTGGTCTCTTTGTACCTCAGGAAGTGAAATGTCACACATGAGAAGCTACCTGTGAGACAAGCAAGGCCAGACAAACAATTTCCTACCAATTTGGTTTCAAGTCATACATTTTCTTCAAGGGGAGAGGAGCATAAGGAAGTTCAATAAAGTCAACTCCTTTTCAAGAAAAGTGATAACACTCTAATCAAATTTTAGATCAGTTCAAGTTTTTACTGGACTGGCAAGGAGATATTTCAAGCTGCTTAACCTTCTAATTAGGTCAAATTTGAATGGAGGACACTGCTTTGAAAGAAAATTTTTAAAAAGCTACAAGAAAACAAAACTCACAGCTTTTGATGTTGAAGGAAAATAACGTAGCATTTGCAAGTGAAACATCCTAGTGTTCCACTCTCTGACCACCGGACAGCTGGAGGAACTGAGTTATGGCATCTGATGCATGATACAGTCAAGATGCACATGTTTAGAATGTTAAGCTGTGAAAGAAATTCATTCAGATCCTGATAACCCCGTGACAAGAAACAACTGCAAATACACAAGACCAAACATTGAAGTTAAGTATATAAATATTATAAAGATTTTGTGACACTAAGCAGTGGACCCACAAGGCATCCTGAATAGCCAGGGTTTTCATTAGAGACCACAGATGTAGTTTCAACACCAGTAATGAGAAGAACCAGTAGGTTAAGGAGTACTAAGATATTAAGAAATTATTTTTGATGTGTGAGTCAACAAGGCATAGAGTTTTAACCATAGATGATCCTCATGGGCTGACTCCAGGCTTCATCTCCAAGGGGAAGAATAAGAAAGCACATAATTGCTGGGCCCAGCAGGGAAGCAAAGGAAGAAGAACTGTAGCAGCAGCAGAGCTATAGGGGTCCCAAATGTATGAGCTACTGTGCAGATACTTTCTCTGGGGGGAGCCTTCACAATCCTAGAGCATAAATAGCAACAGCTGGTTTCATCCTTATCCTGCTCTGGGTGAGGGGGACGTCTTTCTTATTCCTTGGAGAAATGTTGAAAAATGTATATATACCATTTCTTTCAGCAGCAGTTTCCAGTTTTAACAGGCCATCGGGAAAAAACCAAAACCACAACACAACCAAAACAACACAACTCTGTTTAGGCTTTTATAAAAACACATATTTTACAAAACCCTCCAGATTTTTTTGTAATATTTTGAAGTGAAAAAAAATAATTATATAGAAAACAAAAGCCAACACTAATCACTATCAGTACTACCCAGCATTAACCAGTGAAGTTCCAAAATGGAAACCTATGCATAGCTAGTGAGAAGATACCACAGTAGTCTGAATTAAAACTAAAACAATATTAAATTTTAATAATTAATAATGTTGGGCTTGAGTGTGCTGAGTATCAGACAGATGTACAGCCCAGGATAGCTGGATCCTGACTTTATAACTGAGACCTTCAGAGATCAAACACAACAGTTCTCTGCTATCTTCCCTAAAAAGCAATGCTATATTTGGCACTGATAGCTGCCAGGGCTTAATTGTTACTTTGCCCACATTATTTTAATATGGACCAAAGGCTGTGAAAATAATTCACGTTACTTCATCCACACTACAGCTGTGTGCTTACAGTTTCCTCTCTAAATGTCTGTTTTGAGAAGCCAATTTTAAAATTGTGTCTTGTTGCTGTCTGCAAATGCTTTCCCTTGGCCAGTTCCCCCAGGTGCTATGGGCCTGATGTCTCACTGAACAGGACGGTAATTGTCCCATGCAGCCTGTCCAGCACAAACAACCCCGGCAGGGTAAAAACCCATAGAAGTGCTCAGTTGCCTGCAAGTTTCTGAAAGGAGCCGCTGGCAGTGGGATTTTGAGAAGACAGGCATAGCTTGGGTTCCACCTGGTGGCCAGGAGATCACCTGTGATAGCCACAGGTTCTGAAGCGTCCACCTCGATGGTCACAAGGACTTGCACAAGCATCCAAAGACCACAGGTCACGCTCTGGTCGTGAGGATCTGAGTAGCATCCAGGAGGCAAGGGGAGGCAACCAGGTGTGCCCTGCAGACCATCTTGGGTTAGCCAAAAGCTGGACATTGCCAACACCTGAGTGGGCACCTTGCTGCAGCCAGCAGCAGGGTCGCAGTTTCTCCAGCCAGTGCAACGGTGTTCAGCTCCAGGAAAGAGACAGCTGAGGGTTATTTGTACCTTGTCTTTTTGGGCTAGGGGAGGGAATCCATCTGTGCATAGTCCCCTCTGCCACTGGTACATGGCTGACAAGCCCAGGGATCACTCTTTGCAGAGCACCCAGCACCCCACTACAGTGATGCTCAGTGGCTGGAACAGAGACATGCGCTGACTCTGGAGCGTGTTTGTAACTTCTGCTGCCAGAACAGGTATGCAGCTGCTCTGATCTCTGACAAGTCACAGCATATTCTTGGGCCAAACAGTAGCTACTCTCAGAATGAAGCAGTACATCTTCCAGATGCAGCAGTGACATCTCTGCTGGATACTTGCCTATCAAATCATTCCCAACAAGACAATCAGCCACAGTGACTGGCCTCAAGGAGGGACGGTGTGCTGTTTATAAACTGCGAAAGTGCTCAATCTTGTTAATACATTTGCAGTTCCCCCCAGAAGTAGAACCCCAGCAAATTATTGCCATGGGAAGATTCACCCTCAGGCAACTCCCGGCAGGATCCTTCTGCAAGAGCTTCCTGTCAAACAGCCAGCAGATGTCATTGTAGGATAAATTGTTTTAAAACTTGCAATTCAAAGAGCACAAAACAAACTCAAATTCCTATTTCGCTTGTTCTCAGCAACCCCATGCAGGGCATCATTGGGGCCATATGTCTTGTTTTCCTTCACTCATAATGAAAGGAACTAGAGAATTTAGATTGAAGTTATGGGCTGGATTTCACAGTAAGAGGAGTTCAGATCAACTAGCCACACACTGTACTTAGTTCAAACTGTGCTGCTTCTTTGCAAGTTTAACTTTTTTAAATTTTACTTTTTTCCATCTGTATCAGTTGATCTATTAAACGTTACCCTGGTGTACAGACTTTTTGTTTCTTATCTTGATACTTCCAGTGCTACTGTGACTCTCAGAAAAACATTCACTGGTGAAAATCAACAAATGATGTGCAATATCAGTCACTTATTCAATAACAAAATCTTGGCCAAAAACTCGTTTCTGCAAGAGAATGCTGATTTTCTTCTTCCCACTCGTTTTAAGAACTATCATTGATACAGCCCTTTTGCCACTGTCAGAGCCATTGCTTTGTGCTGGAAATAAACACAAAATTTACCTACTGTCAATTACCTCTTCAAGATTATCTAAACAGGCATATCAAAACAATCATTGCACAGCATTTCAGAAGTAGGAATGAATCTTTATTCATAAGATCTGTATGATAAAGTCTTTTCTGCAAAGGGACTATTGCCTCAAAATATGAAACGAGTTGCTGAAATTGCCGAAGTTGTTCATTTTTACATATTACATGCTAGCCACATGGCAACCATCTCTCCTTAGCCATAAAACACACAGTTTCTCATGTCTCATCCTTTCCCCATGCATGAGAGGTGAAATGCTTGTCTGTGAGCACCACTGATCTTGAAGCCCATAAAGAAAGAGACGCAGCTCTTACCCGCCTCCAGGGCTGCTCCTGCAACAATATGGGAACGACGTTCCATGGGCAGAAAAGGCTTGGCAGCCCTTGGAGACTTGTGTGAGTCATGGTGGCCTTCGGTGCTGTCTTGCAAATGGCAGTTCTGTTGGTGTCCCCACAGTGTTGTCTGCAAAACTTACTTCCTCCAGCCTGGAACTGGGGAGGGGAACCCCAAAAGGGGACATTATATTCATTCTATACAGAGCCTACTTCAAGAAAATCCCTCATTCATCCCAACAGAGCTTACAGTGACCCCTTGCATCTATTTAATTGGCATAACATGACAGAGCATACAAACGGGGTCTGGTTGTAATTCCTGCTTCATCTCTGAGAAGGTGTCCTTCCCAAACAGCTACTGATCCATCACAAATAGCACTAGCCATTTATTGTGACCCTCCAACCATGTCCCACCGAATAAGAGATGAGTGACATATGCTGGGTCTCCATCCCTTGTGTCCATCTCATGGTCCACTGACACCAAGCAGCCCTGAGTGGCTGACAGACCCCAGTCTGTGCACCTGAGCTCATGCTCCTTTCTGCTGACCCCAACTAGATGGACTGTTGAACTGAGCTAAAGTCAGCTTTGGGGCACCACTGTTCACATCTCAGAGCTCATCTGCCAAGACCTGTACCACTGCACTCTGTTTTTTGGCTATGGTTTCCCCAGTAACACAGAAACCTGTTTTATTGAATGAAGTGAATGAGCACATGTAATTACAAAATACAAATGGGGAGATACTCTGCTTTCTAAGAGCCTTCTTTATTGACTTTGCTGATGATATTCCTGCTACAAATGGCAGTTGGAATTAGTGACCACTAGAGGTCCTTTCTAGCCAACATTTCTCTGGTACTGTTTTTCTATAATATTTATTCCTCTCTTTGTTTAAATGAAAGAACTGGGAAGCTAGAAATATTGCTTTTTGGCAGAGGATGAGAATTTTAGTGTTGAGGATTTTATGCATGGCATTTTGGATCCTTCTGCAGGTTGAAACCTGTTAACAAGCAAAGTATCAGAGATAGCAATTGTCAATATTCATATCCAGTTATGTAAATTAATAGGAAAGTGCTACTGAAGACATGTCTAGGTATCATGTCCAACAGTTTACATGTCAGTGGAGGGGAGAAGAGGGAAGAGGATTTTTATAATTATACTGTAGCCACATGAAGAGAATGAAGGAACAGTAAACAATTTCATTCCTTATTGAAAAAAAATATTGACATTGGTCTTTGATCTATTCTTGTGATTGAGTTTGGGCCTTAGATCAGGTGCTACGTGTCCAGGAGGAGTTCTGTTAGGTGTCACTCACACAGGTATCACTGAGGCCATGTGTGACAGTCTTTCCAGTTTGGTTTTGCCCCGCAAGACATAAACCCAGCACACATTTTTTCTCAAGCCAATCTGGTCTTTCACGATAAATAAAAATGCATTTGTTTTGAATGTTACAGGACACATCGTTTTCTCTCCCAGAAGGTCTCCCACAAACCTTGAGACAAGCCTGTGGTTCTCTATGAATCACATTCTCACTTAGAATATACAGAATTCAAGAGAGCATTGCTGATATAAGCAAAGCATCTGTCTTTTGATCTCCAAATCGAGACCTAATAGTGAGACATTGTACATGTGTTGATGTGTGTTGGTTCCTTTTATCAGGAGGCAATATGTTAGATACAAATCCTTCTTGCAGACAGTTCCCTTGCAGCTCATCACATCTACCAGGGATCTCAGATGAGGGAATGGCACCTCTTCTGAAATTTCACAGATGGTAACACACTACAACGTTCATGGAAAAAAAATGTGTCCTCTCCATTTGAGCTGCCTTGGATCTAGCCTGATATTATGACATTCGTATTTGCATGCCGAAGGTGGAACCAGCTTAGAAATAAACATTGAGATAAATGAACACAGCTAAGATATAATTACATACACAGTCAAAGAAAATTAGGGTTGCAAAATTAAACACTGAGAAGTTAGGAAAGATGGCTCTAAATCAGCTCTTTCGGATCACACTGATATGCATTATCATTAATTGCGCAGTCATATACTGTTTCTTCCACTGTCTCATCAGCTCGCACAATGGATGATGTTCACTTAGTAAGCGGCTGTTTCATATTTTGGTTTCTCTCTTCTTTTTGGTATGTTGCCCTGTGTATTGTTTATTCCAATGCATTACTGATTTGGTCCAATATGAGGATTTTTTGCCTGAGATCACACAGGGAAAGGACACCTAGAAATCAAACAACACTCTCCTTCTTCCCCGCCTTCCCTGTAAAAGCAAATAACCTAACAACTCTACTTCCCTGCTGTGAGACTGGGCTCTCTGATGTCTCCCAAAATTGTTTCATTATTTTTCTTACCTGCATATATCTCTATCTATATCTTGTCTCCTCATTCAGATTGTAAAATGTCTTGGGATAAAACACCCTTGTGCTTTGAGCTTGCCAAAACCAAGCAATTCTTCAGCAACATTTGATGCTTATAGTTTTCTCTGCTAACGAGTATTTTTTCTTCCTTCTTCCAGGACATTCTTGAGGATTTCCAGTCAGCTCAGAGGACCACAGAGTTGTCAGCAGAATATTACAGTGGCAGATGATTTAGAAAACCCCAAGGTCAATTAGTTTTAGTGGAATCATGCTAAGGTGCAGCAGGCATGGGGAGCCCATATAATTCCAGTATCAAACAGAATTTCTCAAGGGACATGATCACAGAGCTCAGAATCCACAACCTTATAGACTGGAACTGTTTCCATGTTTGTCTCCAATTTTTTCAGTCATTATGTTTGTCTAAATGGATTGCCCAAACTGGAAACAAAATCAAAAACTGAACACCCCAGCCCCCGAAAAACAACCACCACAACAAAAATCCCTCTCCTCCTGTGAATATGGAAGTTTGGGTAACAGAGATAATAAGCAGCCAGACTATCCTGTAGCTCCCGTCTGTAGGGACACATTTGCAAAAAGTTGCTGTCACAAATTAATTGCCTGTGCTGACTCATTCACAGAATCATGCAGGCCACAGACTGTAATTATCATGTCATAATTATCACTTCAATAGCACAAAGAGTGCACTCTTATCTGATATGATAAAATAGTTCAATTAATTTTAAACAGAGGGAAACACTAGTACATCCTTACAGCCTGGCCACAGAGACAAAGCAAGCTGTCAGAATTAGATTATTGATTTTGTGTTCTCTTCTGGCTTTATTAATTGTCGTTCATGCATTACATTCACCATTTTTCATGCACATAGGAGATTTTAATTTGGTATAATACAGAAGAAAAAGAGTAAGATTAGGTATAAATTCAGGAGAGACAGAGATAAAGGAAAGAGAGGTAAACTCTAGACAGTATTTGCAGTGGATGTACTGATGATTTCAGCAGGCAGGAATCTGTTCCCACTGGGAGCAAAAGGTGACGGTAAAAAGAAAAGAGGAATTGCTTATGGTGGTCAGAGGCAGGGCTTCTGTTTCTCTTTACAAATCAAAACAGATTGCTGCAAAATTAAAGCATATACCTCAAGCAAGGGAATTCTACAACGGAATAGAACAAAAGTACCCTTTACTGATGATAATTCCAATTTTTCCAGCTCAGTAGATTCTATAAGCAGTTCCTCTGGGCTTGGTCCTGCTGGGTGCTCCAGGGGCAAATACTGTGTAGCATGTCAGAATGATTCTCTGCAATGTTACATGATCAGTCAGTGAGTTCTGTGCTTTTAAACAAAACAGTGAGCCTGGGAATCTCATAGGAAACCTACCTACAATGCTGTGGTAAACTAATTCTTTCAGTATCAGAAAACTTTCCAATGAGTGCATTGTGTTACCATGGTTGCAAGACATGTCAGTATTCCAGAACTATCGTCAGCACTGCTCAAAAAATAATAGAAAAGTCTGAAATAAATAGTTGAGAGAAACTGGGGTTAAAGAGTTAAGACTAGGGTTAAATTTTGGGTCAGTGATTCTCCTGTTTCCTAATAAGAAAGGCAGAAAAAGCCTTGTAAGAGGGAAGCTGTATTTAAGAACCACAGCTACCAGAAGATCCCAGGATATATCTGCAGTGCAGAGCCTGCTGGCTCCAGGAGGGGAAAACCGTGCAGTTGCTCATGCTTGGGAGGCTCCAGGACCTCGGACAGCGTGGAAGGTGACAACCTGTGGGAAGGTGGTTCTAGAGGACTTGTATCTCCCCAGTCTCAATTGCTATAACTGGGGTTTCATAGCAGTGTGCATCCACCCTGTGGGGTAGCCTGCGTTACTGCAAAAGCAAACTATGGGTGGAGTCCTCTGCTAAGCTGGAAGGGTAGACATCAAGGGTGGACTTTCAACTGAGCATAGCCAAATTATATACAGAAGAAGGGCAAATCAGTTTTGGTCACAAAATCAGAAGTTGTACCCCAAGTCTGAAGTATCTTTTCTTAGGTATCTCAGAATATAAACCAAAAACATCCAAATGCCTGTGGTAACCTCTGCTAATGAGGGTTTCAGCAGGTCTTGGTACAATGAAATCCAGGAACTCCAGCATTTCTTTCAGAACATAATGAGCTTTGCAGTGGTTTGTCTTCCCTCAGCACCCTCACTCTCCACCCCAGTGCCTCACAATCTTTACTGCAACTATCCTCATGGCATACCCTATGTGTACTAAACCTAATTTATACAGACTTCTTTATATCCACAGGTTGCAGAGAGAGCATGTAGCACTTAGGCTCCTTAGATACCCTAGTTAAACATCCAAAGTTTTCTGGGACAGGAGCCAGGTCTGAATAACCTAACAGAGCATACCTGAACTTCTGTGACACAGGGAATTTCATTGGATTTCCCAAAGTTCTAGTAGTTTACTATCATCTCTGTCACAGAGGTTTACCTAAAGATCTGTTGCTGCTGAAGAATATATGGATAAGGTATGCATTTCCCTCTGAAATCCAAACTAAACTTCAGGGATGGAAAATACATTAATGTATTTATGCATACCTCACATAAAAAATGCTTAGCGTACTAGTTGTTAATAGCAAGCTTCCACTGACTACATTTGATCTGTAAATTTTTGACACATATGCACAAGTCAGGTAAAGCATTTGCATACTAAGCAGAGAGTTCGAATCCTAGCTTTCTGGGGCAGAAACCACTTTTAATTGTGTGTGATGCATAGCACAGGGAGGCTGACAGTGCTAATCGAAAGTTAACAAGCAGGAAGGATTTGTTCTTTGAAAGCTGCAATTTCTAAGTAATCCTTTACATCTAATCCAGCTTGAGCTAAGGACTGGGGAAAAAATTGCAACCGGACTTTTGTGACCTCTTCAAAGACTGTCAGTTGAGTTTCTGCCCTTCCAGAGAGACAGACATAGTTCTGGCCCGGTCAGGGCAATAAGCAAGAGGAGAAACATATTGCACAAAAGTGAACGGGGAAAAGAATTTCATCACATTTCTCTAAGTCGACATTTTTTGCTGGGTGACTGCCAGATGCATGTCAATGCTGCTTTGCATATTGTTTGGGATTTGCTGGTTTCAGCACTAAAATGAACAGGAATGAAAGCTTTCAGTGTGTTTGAAGATTAATTTCACATAATCGCAACAAAGCTGAGGTCAACAAGCTGAATTTAATTACTACCCTGACAGCTGGGAGGCAATTAATGTCCTTAAACTTTCAAGCACTCTCTTGCTTGTATTTTTCCCCTTGCCTTACTCCTACCAGTTAGAAACACGCTTCAAGGTAAAGCTGACCATGGTGTTAAATTATAACCTTGTCATTGGAACCATAGAAACTTCCCAGTTAGACATCAACTCTTTCACCAGAACAAGAATCAAGGCCATCTCTGAATGGTGTGAGCTGCAGAGTACTGCCAGCATGTCTCTGTCTTAGGGTATCAGGTCCCACTATATCCATCCTTTGGGGTGTACAACTAAAGGAATATCCCACATTGACTGTGGAAAGAATTTTTATCACCTTATAACCTATCAGATTTCTGTATGGGTTAATAAAGTGTAAGACAAACTTTGCAAATTTAGTCAGGAATTTAAAGAATCATCTCCTATGAAGCTCAATATACCCCACTTTGCATTTGAAAGGAGGGGGTTGCATATCTCCAGGAAAAGTAAGTATTAAAAACTTCCCTGTTGCAAAGGCATCCTTAAGAGTGAGATTTACACCAGACACAGCACCAGGACCCTTATACTTCACTCCAAAACTAGAACAAATCCACTGATTTAGGAGACTACAATTCAGAATTTCACCCTGTCACAGAAGCACCCCAAAAGTCAATTTAAGCAGACAGCAAGCTCCAAACAAACTTTATTCTAACCACTGTTGAGCAGAAACCCAGCTACAACTGGTTTTATCCAAAAATTATTCAGCACTCCAACATCATACAACACAGGCTCAAATACCAGTTAAGAGTTATTCACTACACAGCCAACTCAAACTCAAGGGGACCAGGTCCCCAAACTCTACAGAGATGATTCAAAATGTGCATCTTCCCACCCTGTTACAAAGTGAAGACTCTCAAGGGTACCCAGATCATTTACCAGGTTAGCAAGGTGTCTCAGTCCTCGAAGAACGTTCCTTAGATGGCCAGTCTAGTGAGCCAAGCTAACTCCCTGCCCTTGGCTCTAAGACATATCAACTCAAAAGGGGGCTCCACTGAGCTCTACTTATAGCCTAGTTGAATCTGAGCTGTGGTCACTTATGGTAGTGATCCAGAAACTTCTCTCAACTGAGGCATTTAATTGGTCAAGGGCCCTGTCTGTCAACCAAGGGGGCATGTACATGGCCATAGTGGTCCATCAGCCTAGGAGTTTCTGTTGCTTTTTTGGGTGTGGGGGAGTGCATGTGCCACACAGCAGTGTTTATGTTCATTGTGAATCATGCAGAAGATGAACTTTTCATAGGATCAGAGACTTTTGTGTTTTAGCATTTTCACTCATCCAAAATTTATATGTTTTGTTTTGCTTTCCTGATGTAAACATCTCTTATTTCTCTCAACATTGAACTACATTTTCCTAGTCCATCAGCTTACTTAATACACTTAAACTTGACTCTCTGCTAATAAGCAAGGCATCGTCTTGCCAACAACAGAGTTCATAACATACAGCTATATATGCATGTGATATTGTCCATTATAGTGCCCAAAGATGACTCAGAAACAACTCTACACAGAAAATGACACAATATGACAAGGTGGCTTATCACTTTACTGAAAAGTTTACTTCAGCCAAATGAAGTATTCTGGTTTGATTTTCTTCTTTGGAAAAATGATACTTCGCCAAAACATTTTCATTTGTAAAATCTTTGGATAGTGCAAAACATGCATTTTTAAGGATTCCAATTGGAACATATTTGGTTTTCTTAGGAACCTACATTTGTAGGTATTGTACCAAGAGGTCAGTGGAGTACTGCTGGGATTGGAAACCTCTGTGGCTTCCTTCCCCCTTGGGGTCAGTAGAGAGCTAAGCCTTTCTGCTGTCGAACCAAAGCTATTTCTGTGTGTGCTCAGTCTTACTGCAGTCAGCAAAACAGAATCTGGGAAACTCTACCCAATAGTTTTGCTTTATGTCTGCATTTCAGTGAACATCGGCAATTAATGATCTGTTGGCAAATTAACACTGCACATGGCAATTGACTGTGGTAATGAAGTTATAGAGTCTTCTTTATGGTTTATTAGTACAATAATAAACCGCACTCAGCATGTAATAATGGCACACAGTTAAATTAAAGACTTGCTGATGCCTTATAAAGCATTTTGAGAAACATTCTTGTAGCAATCGGTAATAGTCTTCCCCATGAGTACAGGCTGGCTTTGCTCTGTATTCTACAGATACAGTTCTGTCAATATATTTTTTCTATTACTCTTGCATTACTAACAAAGCAGGTTGGATAGCAGAAAAACAAATTGACTGAAACATTTACTTCAAGTTGAAATAATTTTTAAGCACTTTAGGTGAAAAATAAGTCTTGGCTTCTTCAGACTGCATCTATTTCTTCTGTTATGAGGAAATGTAACACTAGAACTGTTCATCACTTTCCTCTCAGAGCCACAAGCTGAATTTTACAGTGTTTCTCAACACTTGGCAACTTGAATTGACTATATGGCTTTCTAAAAATTAACAGAGGATAAATCTATCCTCCCAAATCAGTCAGGTTAAACATACTGTTGTGACCCAAATTTTACAATGAGCTTCCCTCAATGAGCTTTCTACTTTGTGTGTGTGACCAAGACACTCCCTTTTTAGAGATGAGGCCTAATTTCAGACTCCCTGCCCATTTATTTAATCCTAGAAGCGGAGAGGTGTTCACACTGAGCCAGAGCTCTGCACTACTAAGCTCAAACCACCCAGAGAAGCCTGGCACCAAAGTACTTTCAGATCCACTTTATAGTCCTTCCTGTAATGTAGGAGTATTTTTTCTCTCTTCTTGCAGGAATGGCAAGTACTTTGCTTTATTGAGTGTTGCAATATAGGATTCATGCTGTGAATGATGAGACTCTTACAGGGGCTCATAATGGCAGCTGTATGCTGAATTTAACAACAGGCAAAAGTATCTGGAACTCTCTAGACTTCTCTCTGTAGGAAGCCGAAGCAATGCTTAAGGAAGCTATTATCTGCCTCTTTCCAGAAAAGCTGCATTTCTTTGCTCCAGCTCCCACCGTACCGTGCTGGCCACTAGAGGACATCCCAGACCTCACCAATGCTGGCCCCATTCACAACAGCCATGCCAACACCAACGTCCTAGGTAGTCTCCCTCAATATGATATTAGAGTTAATGGGTTTTTAGGTCAGTTGAGATTTTCTTTTTTCCATCTGGCAGAATGAATACAGGAAAATAGGAGGAAAAGTTGTCCTTTTCTTACACTTTATCTCTCATCTGCTTAAAATGAAAACTTATTAGATAATGGCTAAGTCTGGTGGGTGGTTTGACTGTAGGCTGGGTATTACCCACGTGTCTGATTTGAGATTTTCTCTGAGACAAAATACTGAGACGACGCTGTAGTCAATGTACATAATGCACTGCCCCAAACAAAGCAAAGAGGAGACCTCCTAAATCAGCATTTGAGATGTTTGCTTGTAGTTCATCAAGATGCCAGGTCATGCTCCTGAACTGAACAAGAATAGTCTTCATTCTGCTGAAGGCGCAATACTCCCAGGGATTCCACAGGGCAACCACCATCTTCCACCAGTGTTCGTGAAAGCTGTGATTCCAAGATGAGAGATGAAGGGAATGTGTGCATCAGAAGCATCTGAAAGTTTTAAATTTTCCTTTTATAAAAGCTAGACTACAGGCAAAAGCAAGATGACCACTGCTTAGCAGTCATCTGAGGAGGCAGCCAGCCCATAATACTATGAGATGACTTTGGGGGATGTGGATAAAACTTCACCTTAGGCAGTACAAGGAGGATGCAGACAGGGGCATTGAAGAGCTCTGAGAACTTCTATCCATTGACTGCAGTGGGACACTCGTCTTCCTAAACCAAAGCTGAGGATACATCACTCTACTCCCAGACCAGAACGGTGTTTAGTGTATATTTTTGTGCCTACATGAAACTTCCAGGATCTAAAACTTCCTTTGTGATAGGCATCTCTAAATCCTACATCACCTCCTGCTCACCTGCATTTGGAGATGCTCCACTAGGGTGCAGTAGTTTGCATAGGTCCATTTTGTTGCTAACTCTCCCTTTGTTTTAGCCCTCAGAAAAGGTTATTCAGAATTATATAAGTTCCATGCAGCAGAAGACTTTTCTACTTGTGAACACTTTTATAATATTACCCTCTTTAAGACTGGTACTGTTAAGGAGCTTAAAATCTTCTTGAGGTCTCCCGATTAACGCAGTCTTATGACTGACAGTGTTTTCTAGCCACCTCGGACACTGTCATTGAATTGCTGAACTTCCTTCCCTCCCCTGTTATTACAGGCGCTACAAGGAGTTTGTGGAGCAATTTAAAGAATACCTGACAGATTCTTCTGAAGCTGAATATCCTTACAGGTGAATGGAGAAGTCAGCAGGGAAATGGAGAGCCTGCAGCTGTGCCCTGCTGTCATGAGGCAGTCTCGTTTAATTTTCATTCGGCTGCTCCTAGCTGGCCACTTCCATGCTCAGCTTCAAATTGTAATCCAGAGCTTCTCATTAATGAATGAGCTTTGCCCAGTGCGAATCTGCTTGCTGGGGGATATCTGTGCCTGAGACAAGCAGCTTCTCTAGAAGTCTAATATCCACAGCAGAAGATGCTCAGTAAACTCACATGCATGCATGTGCACTAATTAATATGTAGTATATACACCTAGTAATGCCAATGTTTAAAGACTGCCTCATAAATGCTGACTGGACTCAAGGAGCTATAACAATTCTTAATGAGCAGTTATGAGTGATAACTTTCTTCTTTAGTGCTTTGGAAAATGTCTATCTAGTGACAGTGTGAAATAAAGACTTGCAAGAACAAATGGAGAAGCTCAAACTATTGGCTTCTTTCCATCAGCCACCCTATAAAGGGAATGATTTCTGTTGTAGCAAATTTCAGTAGTACTTTTTGTATATGATATGATATGATATGATTATATTGCTATATATTATACTGTATTATGTTTTATTTTATTTTAGCTCCATTGGAATGTGGTTTTCCACTTTCCTGGTAGCAGTGTGGACAAATGACAATACACAGTATATCCTTAACAGCGTTAGGTTCTGGTGTTCTGCCTAACTAAGAATAGTTATTTACTGATTCATCCCAGAAGCCAGACTATATAAGGGTTGTTAGCTCTAGTGCAGAAGAGACCCAGACTGAAGTACCACAGAGATCTTTCTGGGAGCAGTGGAAAAATCATCTACGTTCAGGAGAAAGGTGTGTGAAGAACGTTAATCTTGTGTTCTGCTCCAGTTACATTAGAAACAAGGGGCAAAACCCAACTTCAGGAGCAGTTTTGACATGCCTTGTCTCTCTTTTCCAAGCCAACTGCTCCACTCTGTTGCTGGCCAGGGTGTAGATGAGAAGTGACTGAGATTACAGTCACATGGATGAATCTTCTTTTCCTTGATACTACTGACACCAGCTGTCCAGGAAAGCTTTTCTGTTAGAGGAAGAGCAGCTGTAGGCATTATGCCCGGCAAAATCCAGAAAGTAGAACTACCTTCCACAATCCTGTATGTTTACATTACAATTAAACTCTTCCAAGTCCTTTTGCAGAAGGGAATGAAACCACAAGTTTTCTTCTGTCCAGCCTAATTCACTGTAGCAGCTCATGCTTAATTGGATACAGATGAATGAAATTCATGCTGTGTTCAAGAGAGCAAACATCCATTTCTGCTGGCTACAAAGAAAATATTTGGAAGGACAACACCACCTTTCTTTTTTTCCCTGAAGTTCACTTCCCTTGTCTGACCATAATACAAAGAGTGTGAATATACAGTGTGAAAGCTTGGGCTCCAAACTTCAGCTGCATCTTCTTCATCAAGAAGGCATGGCCAAGCAACCTGAGCTGAGCGGCCCAGCAACCAGTCCAGCCACAGAAACGTTTAAATTTTGGGTAATGGTGCAAAGAGACTTTTTTTTCTTCCAGGAAGATGTTTTCCCAGCTCTTGATACCAGTAAAAAGTCACTGACAGGGTCAGCTACTTGCAGTCTGACAGCAAATCGTCATAGACTGGGACTTTCACAAGGTTTCATCTCAGAAGCACTACACAGTCTTATTCTGCAGTAAGAAAGATTCAGGTATGTACTAGTGAGGTGGTGCTGGTCTGTTCCAATCTGACTTTTAAAGGAGAGGGAAGAAATCAACAGCTTGGAAGTCACTTCTCCTCTCCAACTGAGACTCCAATAATGGCAGTTGGGCTTAGCTCAGACTGCAAATTGATTCTTGATTACCATATCCAGTGAGAGCATTACTATTCAGATTACTGATGGTGATAAAGTAGGCCAGGAAGAAGCAAGTGATTTTAATAGTTGAAATGTTATCCTCTCTAAAGAAGTAATCATAATAATGCAATATTGTTGAGCCTTTCTAGTCTGAGGGCATCTGTCATCTGTCTGCCTAAAACTGATAGGGTAGAGTGTATTTGAATTTCTTCTGCAGAAAAATAATGATAAAGCTTTATTGCTGCTCTCTTTTTCCCCCTTCTTTGATTCCTGAACATGTCAATAACTGCATTTTGTCCATTTTCTTCTTTTGTTGCTATTTTTTTTTTAATCTCGGTACACATGGGAACTCATTGCAACACAGGACAATACTGACCTGTTGCTACGGATTACTGGCAAAGTTGACAGAAATGGAGGGTGACTAAAATTACACACAGATATTCTCATATTGGAGTAATGAGAGAAGTGGTCTTAGTAAAGACATATCTTTTTATTCCTACTTTGTGCTTCCTATTCATTTGCCTGAGAGAAATCCACATCAGAAAGTCCTATTCCCAGTGTGTGTGAAAAGTGGTGTGTTCCTACTGACAGCCACTCACAGATGAGTGGTCTGTGATGGAAGTCCCAAAAGCACCTCCTTTCCTTTTCAAGGATGCAGAAGACATGCGGCTTCCATAGATTTCAGTAGAATCCCTGAATATTGAGCATGTCAGAAACAGTGCAGAAAACACTGGCAAATAGTACTTATGCATATGGGTTACCTAATAGCACCTGAGCTGGCACAACAGGTTTTCATAACATTGGGACCTGAAATGACACTGCAAGATTTGATAACCCATGCTCTGAAGTGCAGCTGCACTGACATTAATACAGTACTCAGATACACATGAGGTTTGGATGACTCAAGAGACTTAACACATCTAATTTCTAGGTCATTTGATTTAGATCTCAGTGACTCCTGAATCTGGTAGCAACACAAAATGTATCTCTAACTGTCCCATGCATGTTGATCTAGAAGGGACAAGCTGCCTATCAAGCTTTTAAGTATATGTATTAATGACTTTTTAATGTGATATCATCTCTTTGTAGCCACAGATCGGCAGTGCTAGAAACATAAGTGAACTACTCATGTGAGAACATGATTGAAGTGCTGATTTGGGCTGCACTCAGAAAGATGTTGCCTGGATTTTTACAAAGTAAAGGGCTAGTTAATGTTAATGTATGCAAATACTTATCCAGACATCTAATTTGATCTGCTTTGGAACTTAACAAAACCTCCACCATCAGACTCTCTGAGTGACTTTTGTTTAATCAGCTCCTGCTGCTTAATGAGTGGGGTGATGAACATAGAAGCAAAGGGTTTGATTTGCAGAATGTCCGGTGTTAGTGGAGGATAAGGCATAATAGGATTTCTCCTCTCTATTTTTCTCCCTTTCCCAAAATGTGAGTTTTCTCATATGCTAAGCATAGCCCCCAACCTATTCTCAATTAGCTTGCTATCAGAAAGTCATTATGAGATTTATGTACCTACTAACCTACAGGAACAGGCCAGTCCTAGAATATGATCACACATAATTATGAAGTATTTGTATACTCACCGTTCCTTGATAACAACTGAAGCACCCTCACGAGCTCTTCTTATTTCATACTCATGACTATCCTAGTCAGATGTCTCTGAGCATCAGGATCTGAACCAATTCACTTGTCTTTTCTGCAGGTATCTACTTTTCTCTGAACAATTACAGCATGGGAAAGTTCTGGTTAGGAAAAACATCAGCATATTTGCAGGAGTTATTGCATGCAGCCCACTGCAGACATTTGCTCAGTAATCACCTGCATAATTATGATTATGTGCAGTGGGCAATGCATAGTGACTCTTCCAAGCCACCAGTGTTTACTCAGGATAGGAATAGCTGGATGGCCAGATGATACTGAAGAAAAATCTACCAGATGTAGAAGACTGTAAGTCCAGTCTGCTATTCTTGTGGAGTCTAAGCATTATAAAGTAGATGATGGAATCCCATCAACTAGAGTGACAGCATAAGTAGTATCTGGGAAAACAAGCTCCCAGCTCAGGAACCAATCATCCAATCATATTATTTAAAGATGACTCATAGTTAATTCAACTTTCTGAAAGAGTCTTGGTTTTGAAACATCAAATCCAGAGAGGTATGAAATCCTGCAAGATGCCCCTCATGTCAACTGAAGTCGCAAGTGACCAGCGGGTGTTCAGCACTTCTCAGCCTCACATCTAATCTTACTATAAATTCAGTTACTAATAAGTCTGCCAAAGAAATGCCCATGCCACCTCCTAGTCATGTCCTCTAAAGGTAAACTGGAGTTGGTCCTGGGTCAGCTGAGGTGCTTTTTGCAAGAACTCATGCTCTCTGAGCCAAACCACACCTTTCAAAACCTTCTCTGGCTTTTTTTTTTTTTTTTTTAAAAAAAAAAAGAAGAAAATTGCCTCATGATCTTACAAGAATTTAGTCTTATTGTTGAGTTCCTTGTATGTCCTGCTCTCTCACTTGTGCTACCTAATGCCACGAGTTCAATGCCCACCAAAAGAAGGTGCTCGCACAGGTGAGATCTAGTGGCCACACGAACTGAGACTTGTTCTCTATAAATGGGAAACATTAACATTAGAGTTGCTGTTTCTCCTCCACTCTTGCAAATTCATGACCTTTCACGTCCCCTTATGGTGGTCCTGAAACTCTGCAACTCAGAATCTTTGGTACCTTCTTGAATAGAATGTTTTTGCCAGGGATATCCTTGATTATTGTTCAGTTTTGTTTGTACCAATAGTGGCACCTCGTTCATTGCTGTAGACCAAGTGGCGTTCTTGTGATCTTTGTATGTCTCCTGTGATCCCAGCATGTCCATGCTTTGACTATAATTGCTGGGCTTGGTTAAAACAAATACTTTTAAACAAAGGCTCTTCAAAACCCCTTTTCCCATGAGGTAGTGTCTAAATAACATGCTGTTTCCAAAGTCTGAAGGCAGCTGTTTGCATCTGAAGAAATGCTCTCAAAATGAGTTTGACAGCTGCAATTCTTGTGGAAGAAATCACTCATGCAAAGTTATTTCTGCTCGTGGATGCTTATCTTCCAAGACCTGGGCAGAATCAACTTTGGACTGAGATCACCTTTCTTCCCAGGTTTGTGTCAATGCCTCTCCCACATGCCAGCCTTTTTGGAACTGCTCTTAGCCTTCTTTAACTGATGAGCATATTCTAAATCTGTGTTATTGTTACTCCTCTTCCCTTCACCCCCCTACACAGCATGAAATCCTAACACACAATCAAGCAGCTAAACCCCAGGACCACTATGTTTAGTGTTCTCCTAATGCCTATCATTAGGAAGTATAAATGCCAGACAGTTGTCCGTGTGCCTTACAAAATAAGTATATCCATCTTTGGGAACAAATTATACCAGCTCTCCAAAAGTAGAAGTGGCTGCACAACAGAGACACACAAAGGGAAACTTTGGCCAAAACCAGCATGATGTTCAGTGCTACCTGAAATGCCCATGCAGAACAGCGCTTTTATTCTACAACAGTATTGAAAAACCTCCCATGCAGTGAACCGCTCAACGGTTCATTTATCTATTGCGTCTTGCAAGGGTACAGGACTGAGTTAACTTTGCCAAGATTTTCAATACAAGAGGTTAATATAAACCCAACACATTTCTTCCGAGCCCTATTGTGCTCAACAACTAGAAATAACAGCTTGCTGCTTCCTACAGTAGAAGCAGAGCAATAGTAAGGCCTTTAGAAGGAGAACCTGAATGGAAGCCAATCATCTTCCTTCTGGCTCCTGCTGGCTCTCATCTCCAATTACAAAGAAATAATTCACTATCCAAGCTATTTCTACAGCATTTCAAACTGGTCACTGAAGTATCAAAAGTTATTGTTAGCCTGCTATGCTCCTGAGAAAGGAAACAAGGAGGAGAGAATAGAAAGAAAGAAACTACCTAGATCAATGAGATATTCTTTATGGTTTATCACAAAGGAGTTTCCCAAGAGACGTTCAAGTCATGCCCTGTGCACACAGGCACACATACATGCTCAACCCAGAAAGATAATGAGGGAGGGAAAATTGCAGTTTGTATCAGTATGGACACTGGTTTCACACAGGACATTTATTCACATAAAAATTTATTCCCTTTATATCTCAGTGTGCATGGACGTACTTTCTCCTCTAGATGACACTGTGTCTGCTTGGAATCTGGAGATAGAATACCAGGAGCCCTTCAGCACTGGCAAAGTCATGTGGAAGAAAATCGCACCAGCACCTGCACACACTATTCTTGTCTCTAGTGATTTCTGTACAATTCAGAGTTGCTTGCTTAAGGACTCAACGTCACTGAATCTCAATATCTCAGCAGCAGCTAATATTAAATATGTGCAATCCAAGGTATGAGCGAAGTTGCAGAAATAGTTTGTGTATGTATATGTCTATATATATACAGTTACTGTCTGTCTCTGCTTACAAATATCATGAGGTCAAAGGCTGAAAAGCAATCTGCAGCCCTGGGCAAATCTGTTTACTAGGAGTGGACTAATAGTACTGACAAGCTAGAAGAGTAAAACAGACTGGATCTAGACACTGCAAAGAGTTTGATACCTAGGTTTTAAGCTGACTGCGTGCACTCCCTGGACCCCTCTGGGAGAGAGGGAGATAAAGGTTTTGGAAGTCAGGCTTGCATCTGAACTTCCCTGGAATGCCCCTGATTTCCTCAAGGTTACTCCCGATTTTTTGGGAAGTAGTTGGGATCAGATTCAGACTCATGACAGTTCAAATGTATAAATAGTACAAACAGATTAATTAGCAACAAATCAGGAAATAAGTTCAGATGTCTCTAAGGGAATTAACAGAAATGCCACTCCTTTTAGTTTGTGCTTCAAAAGTTGACAGCAGGACTAAGCAGCTCCTAACACTTTCCTGACACAATAAAGACTCAATTTCTTTCCTGTTTCATCCATTGCAGGATAATTTTACACACTCCTTTGCGTAAAATGGCTCCAAAATCTGGGTGACAGGCACGTAATACAATGACAGCAAGGTCTGGGGATATTTTTATGTTGGCAGCAGTGTGCCATTAGTCATCCTCTGATTAGGAATATCTTGGGGACAAGACACACCACAGGCCTAGCATAGATGGGGAGGAGGGGATTGATGCACAAGTCTGAGCTTCATGTGCAAGAAGAGTCACCTGTCTTCAAAAGTCTGGAAAGACACTCCCCCAGAAGTGGGATGAGAAGGTGAACTCTGAAGAAAGTTCCTTAATGACTCATCACCCCCTGAAAAAGAAAGACACACCTTAAAATTGATTCCTTCTTTCTTCTTTGTTTGTCTGGAAGATGGGAGGGAGATTTCTTAGCTCGCTTTGAATGTGGGCTGCCAGTTTCACGTTACAGTGTCAAAAGGCCAATACCAGCCCAGGTGTCTACAAATTGACTCACAATTTTGCTATGTGTAATGAATAAACAAACCTTCCTCTGTAAGATTGAATTAATTTGGATTTATTTGCCTAGGTATAGACATTACAGCTGTTTTAATTTAGGCAGTTTGCACTGTCAAAGTGGCTGGGTTGGTTTAGCCTTCGATTTCTGTCCATGCAGGCAGAATTCAGATTGGCTATTGCAGGCTTTTTGACCATGGGAAGGACAAATCCAGCTGAATATCATCAGAGGAAAAGAAGCTAAGTGAAGTTTAACTAAAGTGCATGGAGTGGTTGCCATAGCAAAAGTGATGGAAGCCTCTCCGCTTTAGCTGTTGAGAGCACGGCTGACAAATGCATGTGATACTGTACTCTCAGGAACATTTCCGCAGCTGAGATGAATGTTTCCTCTAATTTCCACTTTCCTGATAAAGACATGAATTGAGAGAGGAAGGGAGAATTGAGGAAGAAAACTTTCCTCTTCTGAAAAGGGATACTGACTCCGCAGACCTCAGGGGAAAGGAAAGTGGCTGTGGCTTCAAGGGGAAGAAAATACGAGAAGTACCTCTAGCTGAAACCCAAGTGCAGTGATCTAATGAAAAACTCCTTATTTTGGCCTCAAAGTCCCATTGCTTGCCAATTGATGTGTTGGCCCAACCTCTCAGTGGATCTGTCTTTAGTTTCTTTCCTCAGTGAGGACTCAAATGCCAAGAGCAAACACTGTTCATAGTTTACAGTTCTCAGTGTTTGGCCCATGAGGTCTAATTCCATTCTGATGTGTTTATTCTGGCTTTAACTGATAACTCCAGGAGTGGCTTTGGTCCCTCATTTCTTTCTGCCCCACAGCAGGGCGGAAAAAGATAAGAGCAAAGAAATAACGTTTACCTCCTTTCTTTTCAATGTTCTATTTTTATATTCCTTCACTTCTTCAAAGATTCTTTTTTCTCAGATCACACCCTATCAAAGGCTTTAGTTTGTGGGTAATAGGTTGTTCTTTGTCCTCTTATCATCCATCCCCACAATTACTCCTGCTTAGACCCCAGTGCCATACCATCCTCATGACCATGGGTGGGTGTGCTCAAGCTTCTACAGGTCAATAGTAATTGGAAAAACAATGAAGTTGTGGTCTTGCTTGGGTCAGTCCCCATTAGTGGAGTGCTAGAAGCTTGGGGAAAGCATGCTGCAGGCAATGCAGAGGGACCAAGAAGTCACAGAGTACCAACTAAAGGTAACTGTGACACATGATACTTTTGCAAATCATTTAAGCTTCACCTTACAAATTAATACTCATTTTATGTGTTCCCTCTGTTCCTAACAGATATTGCAGAGTGTGGCTGCACTAGGGAGCTTTCCAGTAAACAAAGACTCTATGTCACCCTTCCCTTGCTAAAGCTGGTTTACAAAGGTTAGCATGTTCTGGGCTCCCAATGATGTTCCCAGTATGGCATCTACACTAAATAATATATTTTGGAGGAAAATAAGTTGCAGGACTGTCTGGAGACAGGTCTCTTATAAACCCCTTTCCTTATAGGTCACAGATCTAGCTTTCATTGGTCTTTGCCTCTTAGCAACCTACCATTTGCTCTATAATCAATTTTAGCCTCTTAAATCTGCATTTGAGCTCCCATTCTGTTTCAGCCCATCTCAACAGAAAACTAGAAACCAAGAGATGCGCTTGAGTTTTCATCTTTCAAAGTCTTTCATCACCCTCCACTGATTTCTCTCTTGCCATTTCAATTCTGTTACTACAGCAACTTTATATTTCTTGCTTTGGCAAAGTTGACATGTTAGCATGGGGATACACACAAGGCTTCTCTAATCAGCACTTATGTGGTCTAAAACATTTAGCTCATCTGCTCAGAAGACTTATTAAAATGTTCATCCCATCTGCTGTGGGAGGCTCCAGGGAAACTGGAGCCAGTATTTTCCCACTCGGTTTCCTGTCATGCAGCCTGACCAAAACCTCTCATTTCAGCAATACACAGCAATGGTGCATCTCTACCATAAGGCAGAACACTTGCTTGTATGTGGTCTTTGGACACACTTAAAAGAATGTCAGTTCTGTCTTCTGCAGGGACTGTTGGATAAAATGCTGTGCTGACATTTGCTATTCAGAGTGCTAAATGTTAGAAAAATCATTTGACTGTGGCACAAGAAATTAATCTTTCAAAATGCTTCCTTCACTCTCAGATGGTCAGAGGGCGACATTTATGGCAGCAGGTTTCCAGAGAGCTGGTACAATGAATGGAACTAACCCCAAGGGCGTCCTTCCAAGGAACCATTGAACCTGGCTGACAAGCTGGCATCCCCTTTTCTCGCTTTTTAGAATCTAATTGTCTGGAGAGCTGTGCAACTTTCTCTGTTCAGTTTTGATTTACTCTGTTGCTCTTGTCACCCCCAGAGGAAACATCACAATTTCCTTTAATTCCCTCACCATCTTCTGATACCATTCACTCTGCTTATAGGTGATCTACGTTATGTTGCCTACAAGTCTACATCTTTCCTGAGGGAGTTGGAGGCAGTGGTGATTTTGTAAGATGTATAGCTACCATCATCTGACTAGCTATAGCCATACCTGTGTCTATACTCATCCACTCACAAAAGTATTCCTCTCCAGCTTGCCAGGAGTATTGGACTAACAGCAAAATTTGAAGTTTTCCATTATCTCCGCTCAGCGGTTCTGCAATTCCTCCTGGTCATGACCATGGACTATGTTAGGAAGCAGAAGGTAGTTTGATGCTTATTTGACCTATGACTTGTCTGCAACACAGATGCCCTTGAAGGGAATAGCAGCCAAGTCAGAAATAGGATATGGGATGTGGAGAGGGGATATATGGTGAAAATTTGGCCAGTGGAAGATGGATGAGTACAATCTACAATAGCTGCAGTGGGAGGATGAACAGCAAACAAAAAATACCTTCAGTCAACCGTCTGCGCAATCACTGTAAATGGACTAAGGCATCTCTAAGATAAGGTTTAATCACGCAAAGCTCTGCTTCCTCATCTCAGCTAATGTAGCTGATGGGCATTTGTAGTCAAATCCCCTTCACAATGATCCTGTTTAGAAACCAAGTTGCACGGAGGGAAACCTGCAAAACAGTTCATCTCCCCATTACTGGTGGAATTTACTCCTTTAAGTAGCTCTAGGGATTAAGTGAGGCATTAAGGAAAGCGCTGTGACATTGAACAGTATTTCCCCTGCAAGAGAATGTCAGTGTGTAGTTGTCCTCTGTGAGATCATGACAAGGAGTCTGTGATGCTTGTGAAGGGCTTTGTGTGTGTGTGTGATGCTGTTTTGCTTTAGTATTTAACGAGGAAAGAAAAAAATCCAGTGTCACTGTCTATATTAGGGACTTTAAAAGTGCCTAAAAGCAATAGGAATGCCTTTAAAATACAGACCTCATACTAGAAATAAAGCATCTACCCAGAGAAGAGACACTTTGATGCCTTAGATGTATTTGTTTGTTTTAAGGGGAGAAAATAATGGTATGTTTTACTGATACAGCTATTAAACACCAAGATTGCCCAAAGGCATCAGCAGGTTCATTTAAAATGTAAATGAGCTTCTCAACATTCAGTTGTTCAGATTGTACAGGCTGCTATTATGTGAAATTGGATAGGGTCTTCACACGGCACAGCTGAACAGTTAGGCCAGCTCCCTCTTCCACCCAATTATGACCAACATGAACAGACACTCCTGTGGGCCTCAGAGCTTCTCTCCAGATTAGGAGAGCTGCTTTATTGTAGAAGACAGGGACAATTAACCGAGTCCCTGTGCTGCTGCCGAATGGTCTCCTTGGGAAATACCACTTAGCACTGCAAACAGCAAGTGGGCATTTATTCATGGCCTTCCTACACCCTTTTGGGAAGGACTGTTCTCTTGAATTATTGCTTGGAGACTACCAGCTAAAAACGAGGATAAACCACAAAATGTAAATGGCCTGAGGAAGGCTTTCTCTTTTTAATATGTAAGCACTGCATGCCTTGAGCTTGAATGCAGTTGCACTCACCAGTGAGATCCCTTCCCAAGAAGCACCCTGGCAAATCGCTTGAAATAACAGCTGAAGGAATATTTTTGCCTTGGAGTGATACTGCATCAGGAACATGTAAAAGATTTGTATTGTCACATTTTAAAGTTCTGCAATGCTTTCTATTCATAAAAGAAGGCTCGGAATGCATGTTGGCCACTTAACAGGCAAGTTGTGCTGTAGTGGCTCATCCTGATCTCCCAGAGAAGGCTTGTTAAAAATCAAGAGTTCTGTTCTGCAAAGCATGTCAGGGTTTTGCCATTCAGATTTGTTCTGATGTGGAACAAAACACAATACCATCACTGCTGATTTGGAGCTGGGTGATGGCAGAACTGACATGTGAGCAAGGGTTCGGCTGCAGCAGCAGAAGGCTCAGAGTGGCAAAGCTGCTTTCTGGCACAGAGACAAAATCAACCGAGAGATACTTACATTAACCACCTTTTCCAGAGCATCCTGTCTAGAAAGGCCTAATCAGATTGACCTTGAAAATCCCACTTGTTTACCAAACCAATGTGGAAGAACACATTTTTGTGAGTTAGTAACAGTGATGTCTTTTTCATTATGATGATCAGCATCATGGTAATGCAGTAATGCAAATGTCCCTACTGACAATGCCTGTCAGAGTTTCATAGGGCTTAACTGGACACGACTGTGCATGTGCACACACACCTGAGATCCACAACCTAAACTCATGGATGTGTTTAGAGGAGAAACATTAACTGTATATTGAACAGCCTTTTTTTTTTTTAAGTGTTAAATAACAATAAATTTTTCCATTTCCCCTTCTTTTGTGTGTGTGTGAAAATTGCTGCATTTTTCAAAATGTGTTGAAATTACTTAAGATGAATTGTCCTGCTGAAGAGAAAAAAGGTTTCTTTCCTATAAGCAAGTTTCCCAGCTGCACTACATTCTGTATAAGCAGGGTTAAATAAATCAAAGAAAGCAGAAACACTAAAGAAGATCTTAATTTCTGCTTCTATATCAGTCCTTCCATTGCTTCTGCATATTATGGCTTGCATTCCAGCCTCCAGATAGGAGTTGCATACCCCTATTAAACATAATCAAGCACTTGCAGAACTTATTTCAATGTATCCAAAATGGAACCATGATTTGCATGTAATTAAAATAAAAAAAAAAAAAACAACTAACATGAATGTCTTCCATTGGTTTTGAGCATGCTGCATCCAAAATGAACTCACCATGGTCTTTTAAAAATACTGCCAGTTATCCTAAATGACACAATATGCGTTTTATTTTATTTAAAATTTCTAATTAAGTTTTTAAAAAAGCTATTGGAAGACATGAAAAAAACAGAAAAAAAATAAGAAAATGTCATGATGGTTAAGAAAAATTAATTTATCTTATAATGAAAGATTTTAAGGGAGGGAGAGAAGGGAATTTGGGTTTGTGATTTACAAGGATCTTGAGGTGAGCTGGATGCTTTGCCATTTGCAAGCTCTGTTTCTTACAGTATAGAAAACTGGCTGGGATGCAGTAATTTGGATGGTCTGCAAAAGGTTACTGGAGCTCCACCATCACCCATGTAATGATATAATGAAATAATTTTCTGTTGTCAAAGCCTTCTACACAAGGAACAGAACAATCTAAGTTTCAGCACGCAATACAGACACAGTGTGTTCATTTCAAAAATAAAAAAATGCATGTGATGTTGGGATTGTCTGAAACAGCCGAAAGAAAAAAGAAGGAAATTTTGTAGGAGTGAGACTTATGGCAAAAGAACAGGGAGGATACAAGTTACACACTTGCAAAGGAAGTGTCTGCCGCAGCAGGGCAAAATGTGCTGAATTACAGTGGAAATCCACACAGAACTTCTGCTACTCCACGTTTCTATTATAAGCGGAGTTCTCCTTGAATTTCTTATCCTGAATTTTGTACCGATCATAGGTAGGCGTCTAGACTGTACATCTCTTTATGCTGATGGGCTTGTGGAAAATTGCCTTCCTCTAACATGCTTTTCTATGATTAAGCTAGAAAGAAAAATGGTTTGGGGCGTCCTGGAGCATGCGATGCACACAAGACATCCCAACTCCTTGAATCCAGACAATAAAGTAGTCAGTCTTGGTCAGGTATGGGGATGCCACACAGCCTGTCCGATGGGGATTTCCTCCTAGCAGAGAACTGAAAGGCAAACCTACACCAATGTGTCCACACCATCTTCTACTTTTTCCACTGTAGGATGTTAGGTTGGTCCAAATAAGGAAGATATTTTATTTCAAGAGGCAATGAAGTTACCATTGGTTGGACTATCTTTGCTAAACTTTGGATAAATGCATTTTTCTCATTGATATTCATGGGGGAGGATGAGCTATTCACATATAAGGCACTGTATGGATAATATAATGCCTAGTAGCAAGTTCTGTGCATCCTTGACTTTGGCATAACCTTCCTGATTTCTGTGAGCTTGCAGGGGACATAAAGCAGCCTCCTCTATCCTGTTACTGCCATTTCTGCCCCTCTCCCTTACCTGCACACCCAGAAAAGTTATAAACTGCTCTGTTTACTTTTCTATAAACTTCTCTGGGAAGTGGGGAACTATCTGCCCAAAGCAGAGGGAGGCCAAGAGGTCTGGCTGCTTCGTACTCCTATGAAATAAAAGCTACAAAACGCCTGGCTGCTTTATGGCAGGCTATCTTTCAGTACATTCTCCTCACAACAAGGCTGACATTTGATTTTATTAACAAAACAGAGAAACTGGTGCAGAATTAACAATGGGAGAGGTTCGTATACCAGAGCAAATATGCTTTGGTGATAGGAACACAGGACCAGAAAACTGGGAGCTGGGTTCTGCTTTGCTGTATGGACTGGAAAGGATTATTCCTCTTCATCTCTGTTTTCTGGCTTATAATGCCAAGAATGTTAACAGCCCATCAGAAAAGGATGTGCTGATATTTATTTGTTAGATTTAGGAAAAGGCACTGAGATCTTGAGCTAAGTAAGACAGAGAGAGCACTCATGACATTCAGAACCAACTTCCACTCGTATTTCTCTGCAGTAAGTGGATACTTATAAAGCTGAAATGATTACCCTGTATTTTATACTTGCACGAAGTTCTGGGAAAGCACGTTCGGGAACACGTTGTAGATAAACTGCAGGCTGGCTTTGTCATTTGGCTGGGGACCATCAGCCCTTGCCGGGAAATCACCAGATGGCGCTAGTAGAAATGATGTGCAAATGTTCCTTTTTTTTTTTTTTTTAGGCAATTAAAACTGGAAAAAAAGTTTATTTGTGAAATTGTGAGTCAGTTCCTTCAGTAAGAAGTATTTGCATCAGCCAGAATTTGTTCAGTGGCTGAACAGAATAATTCCTGTAATTCAGGGCTACTATTCAGAGCCTACGTGCACACCAGCCAAAGGAAAAACGTAGTGTTGTGTAATAAATCACTTGCATTAGGCAGTCAGCTTTTACTGTTCCCGTTAGCTTCATTTCAATTTTAATCAATATTTGCTAGGATTTGTTAGGCTATATGGACAAATCCTGAGGCCGGTACTCGATTCCTGTCAAAGAACAATAGTTATTAAAGAGAATGAGAAGTTTGCCTGAGTGGCAACCATGTAATAAACTGAAAATTTTGAGATCTGAAATTATCACACTTCACTGCTCTACAAACAGATTGGCTTCCTCTTGCAACCCTTCTTGCAGACAAGTTTGCTCATTTTGGAAGCTGGAGAAGTTCATTTTCAAGTAGGTTAAGCCAAAAGGTGCCAAAAATGCATTTTTCTCCTAGTCTATTATTGTATCTTACACTGTAAGTGAGAAATAGCTTCACCAAGGAATTGATTTCTTGCAAAAGAAACTGAAGCCATGGCTGGAAAATGATTTTCATAACAGATGCAGCCCTTCAGCAGGGATTCTCAGCTTCTTCACTGCTGGATAGAAGCAGGTCTTCAGTTCAATCCTTCTATTTAAATATTTCATTAAGGGCACGCAGGTTTCCTACTCTCCTCTTAGGGCTCCAACTTATCCAGAATCCATCTTCTTCTATTTTTAATCGAGCTCTTCTATTGTTTTCCATTTCACTTATCAGCTCCCAGAGACATAAAACAATACTGTAAACCCTTATAACTGATATGAAGGTTATTTCAGATCCTAGCACTCAAGCCACAGATATAGCTATGTAAGAAAAGAAGTTGAGACCCTTTTCTAGATGGAAGTTTAGTTACAGCAGTGATGCTTGTTTACATTTCTTTAAGATCTGGAGACATCCATACAGGGTACTTTATAGTATGCAACACTTAAAGATACCTTGCTTCCATTCAACTGCTGCACTCTCATATGGGTTTCATATATATGCAGAACTCAGGAGGTCTTTTTGAACTTACCTCACATCGCTGGATAAACTATATGGTTATTGTCCTGATTTGATAGCTGACCTGAAAAATCAGGAGAAAAATATCTCAGTTCAATACAAAGCAACATGTTTTGTATATTAAAAAAAAAAAAAAAAAAAGATTCTGTTCATTTCAAGTCATTCCAAATTGAAAGGGAAGCCAAAACAAAACACAAGCCCCCAAAAAAACACCAACAAAAAAAAAACCCAAAACCCCCAAAAACCACTACCCCAGCAATGTGCTATGTTGTGGTCCTCTTATTTTTTCACAGATTCTTAAAGATCTAGCTTCATTCTGTTCTGGAATGGAGACAAATACTGGAATCTCCTTTTTCTTCCCCCAGCTCCCAAAATACTTTCTCACCTATCTCTATTTCTTACACATTTGGGATGACCTCTCTGGAAAAAGTGGAAAGAAATAATTGTCCTCAATACACACACAAACACTCTACACATTCAATTGGCATTGCATTTTGCACTAAGGGTGAGTTACCTTTCAGGTGTGGACCAGGGGACGTGTGTTACTACTGCCTTGACCTGCCTCCTGTTAATTCAGATCTTAAGAGAGCGGAAAAGTGCATTTCACGCTCTAGCTGTTAGAATTCCGTTTTGCTGAGGAAATAGTACTGGGCCATCCTTTTCCCTGAGAGGGCTTTTTCTTTGTCATCTGTCATGCCTCATTCCACTGAACAGCACACCTTATGCAGAGAAACAGCAAGCAGAAGAAACTGCAACAAAACTTCTGGTGACACTGCAAGGATCCTAACTCTATGCACTCATGAAAATAACACAAAGATGATGTGAATAATTAGATTCTTTCAGTTTTACCCAGCCCTGCCCATTGTTGGTACTTTAGTTGCATTATCTATTACTTACTTGTTTAAAAAGTAGTAACGATGGACAAAAATCCAGGCAATGACCACGGTGAGCCTCAGTTGTACCTGGCCTAGAACAGAGCCTTTGCTAGACAGTCAACCGTACAAGTCAGTGTTAATACTTAGCTTCAGGGTTAGGGATTTCTGCACCAAGAAAATCCATCCATTTTGTCTTGTGGATTTTTGTTGAAAGGCTTTAATTTAAAAAAAGGAAACTGATTCATGTAGAAATTCAACTAAAATCCTACATTTGGTGCTCTGGCTACAATCCCAGACTAGTAGTTTATAGGACAAAAAATTCTTGCCCTCATATAAGCTATTTGAATGCAGATATGTGCAAACTCATGAAAAATAACTCGTTCCCAGACTTACACACAGATAAAAATGCCATCATATACTACCCCTCCATCCACAGTAACAAAGAAGGCCTGAGCACAGCAGGTATGAAGAGCACCTCAACACCTGAGAGCAATCGAGCACTCCTGCAATATTGAGGCACCTTTGCTCAGTACAACAGGGTGGTGGAGTTTTCTGGAGCTGCAATATTGCAGTCAGGCACAGGGGCTGCATCGAGCATCTGGCACCTCCTGGAACAGACCTGAATAGCCAGAGAACAGCATTACACAAGCCAGCTGAAGAATGGAAAGTGGTGGGGTTTTTTTGTTTGTTTCATTGGTTGGTTTTGGTTTTCTTTGCTTTGTGTTTTGTTTTGGCTGTTTGGTTCTTGTTAAAAAGTAACTTGTAAATGGAATTTTAATTTGAAATCCAAATTCATCAGTGGAATCCTTCAAAGTCTCCAACTAGGAACAGCAAATGGCCATTACTCAGTTCTAGCCTTAGCTGCCCTGCACTCAGTGCATTGACATAGATGGGAACATTGAAAGAAAGATAGCAGGGGAAAAAAAAAAGCTTTTCTTTTTGCCATTTGATCTTGATCCAAATTAGCATAAAGCTGGTGAAATGAACATCTTTGTCAGCATCACAGAGTGATTAGCCAGGAAGGTTGGTACTCATGGAGCACCTGCAAGGTCCTGGGAGCTTCTGTTCAGTTGTTTGATCTCCAGCATTTCTAGAGTAACAGGATCTATTCCAGGGCAGCTCTTCCATGAGACGCCACTGAGTACCAGGGTCAGCTATAAGCTGCCATCCAGACCATCTGCAGGAATCCAGGAGGAACTCAGTTAAGGTTCACCAGCTAAAACACACCAAAATGCCTCTTTTTGATTAAACTGTGGTCCTGGAAAATCTACGAGCACGTTTACCTTACCCCGCTACCTGCTCCTCCCTCCACCTCGGTTGCCTTTACATTCAGGTTCTCTGCCTTTCTCCCTTAAAAACAGCTTGCCTGGGAATTGTCAAGCATCTGAAATCTGACCTGTCGTGTCCCCGTCCTCCCCCCACCCCCCAGTCAATAGTCATATTAACACATCTGTGTGACAGAAATAATAGCTTTTGTCTCCCAAAGCTGCAGAGTCCGGTTGCCAGGCAACTCCATCCCGAGGCAACAAAACAGATAGGAACGGGTGTGTGGGAGGACCAAGCCCGAGTGCAAGAGCTGCTGCTTGTGCTGCTGGTAGCTATAATTGGGGGAAGCTTGGAATATACTGTTTCCACCAGAGATTTGGGATAACAGAGCCTGGCAGGCTCAGAAACTTTCAATTAGGTGGCTACAGACTGTGGTTGGTTCATCTTGTTTTGTTCTGATGTTACAGAGAAGCTTTGAGGATGCTGCAAAGAACTGAGCTGCAGGTTGGGGTATCAGAGATGCTGAGCCCACTGCAGCAGAAGGGTAAACAGGGTCAGTCTTTCCAAATGTGTGCCAGAGCACAGCCTAAACTTGCTGTGCTGGTCCACCCTCCTCAGGGGCCAGACTTTTTTCACTTTCCACCATCAGGGACTGCAGCAGCTCTGACATTATTTCCGTACCATTGTGGCCACAGCCTGACAGACTCAGCATCATGTGGTTAAACAAGATCATTTCACTTGAAACCAAGCCCTGATTTATCAAATATAACCCTGTCCATTCCAGAAAGAGAGGAATCCATAAAATAATAAAAGCAGCTGTTGACATAGATGGAATAGGAATTTCTTTTGTCTTTTCCCAGCTGAAAGAGGAAAGACTGCAGCATGAAAAACCTTGGAGAGGGGAAATTCTCTTGTATCCTTAGGGACATCCAGGGAGACCGGACAATCCCCACTGAGAGAAAAATAAGGCTAGAACTACATGTATTTCCAGGTCTAAACCTCTGTCCTGTGTTTCTATAAATGTATTTAGCCCATCCCAGGTCTTGCCAGATAACCCTGTAGGATGCAGTCAGAATGGATATTGGAAAAAATAAAAGGAAAAATAAAGGTGCATAAAAATCTTAAAAAAGCAAAAATCATCCCAATGGGTTGCACAAATAAAAATAAATCCAGAAGCAAACTCAAACACTGGAGATTGCCATTAGACAATATCCTGAAGAGGAGGATTAGAAATATTGAATGCCAGCGTCCACTTTTGTCATATCTTATTTATGCTAGTTGCCCTTTCCAGTTTCCTTTCCTGTGTTCCGTTTTCAGAGCTAGGTGTGGACAAACACTAAGGTATATATAGCTACAGCAAACACTCAAACCTCCTGCCAGGGAAGGACTATACCACCCATACCTACTTGGATTCAGTAGACAAAATCCAGGCTCAGTCTGCTGAGAGCTCCTCTCACCTGTACAGACCTACAAGGCAAAGGTCTTGTCCACAAAACAGATGTACATACAGCACGTCTGGGTGTTGTATCGGCTCTGCCAGAAGGAAACTTAGTATTTTCTACATCTAGGATATGGCCCAGAACAGGGACTTAGTCACCACCGGCACTTCTTTTATACGCACACTTTGTAAATCTAATTTCAGCCACAGGATATATACAGATATGCACATATTCTGCATACAGGATGCATCTTGAAAGCATCTCTTTGGTCTCAACTTCACTGAGGGGAAGAGGAAGTTTTCCAGTGACCTAAGCGACCTGAAATCTATAGCAATTGCGTTCCAAAATGTCATCATTGGATCCTCACTGCACCATGACAGCCAGGCGCAAAGGAGTCCCCAAGTGTACAGACATTAATCAAATAAGGGCTACAGGATAGAAGTTGAGAGATTCCTTGAATAAATTATTTAGCAATTGTTATTCAACCTTCTCCATTTACACTTAAGTCACTGTATCCAACTGGGTAAAGAACCATCTTCATAACATATCTTGTACTATAAAGCATCTTTGATACTTTCCACAGAGACATTTGTAGTGTATTTCAGATGGCAGAAATATGGAACCCCACGTCAGAAAGCTTTTGCTTCCACATGAATATTTGTTTTGCTGGTGCTCAGTGCCTGAATTGTTGAACATACCATGTTTTTGATCCTGTAGTGGCTTTTTTCTTGTTGTTTTTCTTGTGGTTTTTGTTGTTGTTTGGTGGGGGATTTTTTGTTTGGTGTTTTGGTGTGTGGTTTGTTTGTTTTTTTCCCCTCTCTTTCTCCAAGCTGTCTCCTGCTCTACAGCAGCGTTTAAGGTTATTTCTTGTTCTAGACCCCACATATTAACAGAGAGGTAGTTGTGCTTGGCTCAGCCATAGCTGGAGAAACTAAACCTCAGATATCAAGCAAGTGTGAACAGCATCATATTAGATTAATGTCTTGGATAGCACAGTTGCAGCTGGCCACAAATCTGACTTTTGGCTTTCCTCTGAACTTTGGTTTATGTTCTGAAACCCAAGTAAGAAAGGAGATCCTATTCTTTTAAAGCCACAGCATTTTAAATGCTGAAGAATAATTATATCCCATGCTATAAAAGATAAACAAACAGAGATGGTATCCAAGTCTCATGCGAGGTCAGACACAGACATTTGCCTTAAGAAATGAGGGTTGAGGAGTATAGCTGATGCACAGGTTATCTAGGCTTTGCTGCCTGCTGACATGCAAAACATGAGAAAGCTAAAAGAAAACTGGGGAGCATGTCAGGAAGCACTTCTTGGACACAAAACTTTGGAGATGCAGAGAAACCTTAACTTCACAATGCTTCAAAAGAAGTAGATGGAAGTAAATCCAAAGGTATGGGTCAGGATAACTACTCTGAAGGGAATCTTTGAAACACTACAAAAGTCTTTAAAAAATATTTAAGAGAACAAGTCTGTTCCATACCAACCACGATTTGCTCTTTCATCAGCCTGGGAAAAAAACTACAGGCACTCACAGAGCAGAGCTGTGCAGCCAGTTGAAATCACATGCCTCTAGGTCTCGTTATAATAGTGCTGTAGTTATTTGTTAGCATGAAATGCCTCTCCATTGCAATGGGGGGCTTTACTGCAGTACCTAATTTAATCTTTCAATGAATATATTCCCTTGAATACAGTATATTTTGTTTGACAGTTCTTAAACGCTTGGATGACTCTGAACATCAAAGGACTGGAATACATACATTATTTTTCTGCAGATCCATTTAGCAATCCAACTTAACAGCCAGATTATTAATAATGAGCTAAATAAGATATTTTTCTAAGGGTTGATGGGCATTTGAATTCTGAAAAAGAAAATATTATATTTGCCACTCAGGTTGCCTCTGGGATAGTATTTGAAAAGTATCCAGATATCCCGTTAGGAAAGGCTATTTTTTCTCATGGTTACACTTACATTGAGGAAATTAATTGTAAGGGAGAAATACAAAAGTGATGCTGCTAACTTTCCTAGTGTATGTTTTGCAAAGGCACAGGGCTATTCTTATGCCAGAATTTTGGCAGATAAAATGGCAAAACCTACCCAGACTCTTGGCTGCATTCCTTCAAAAACAACAGCAGCTCTGCAGTATCTTGCAGATGCAACAATTGCCAACCAGCTCATCCAGATGTACCTAAATTATCTTTACAGATTAGCTTTAGAGCTCAGCTACTAGTGACAGCCTGGCTGTAGAAGCAAATCCCTCTTTACAAAAAAAGAATATATTGTTGTCTTACCGCTCAACTATTGCTATTGGCAGAAGTCATTATTGGTCTATCCTTTCTATTCTAGCATCTCATTGGAGCTCTGTGGTGAACTGAAGCCTACAGTACTACACCCCAGAGAGAGAAAAAGGTGGTCCCTTTCCCTGACCACTTCTGTTGTGGAAGAAGAGAGAAGAAATAAACCAAGAAAACAAACAACAGCAACTGTTTATCTGTCATTGTATCAGTTAATATAGATGGAAAACAATGGACAAGGCCTGGAATTCACAAACCCTTCTGCAAGGTTGAAGTACACTTCAAGATAAGGGCAGGAGTAATTGCTCTGAGTAGTTCACTTGTGTTTGATACTTGCAGATCTGAGGATAGATTGTATTACACATGTGTGGCTGGGGTAGCAGGGGGGTCCCGGGGTGCAGGCAGACAGATAGCACACCTCAAATATTGAGGAGTGACAAAAGAATCTAGAGAGCGGAAAAAAATTATATCTTATACAACTAACAATTGTATCTGACTGTGAATCTTCAATTATTAATATCCATAGAACTGTGAATTTCACAAGAAAGCAAATGAACACAGTAGCTCAGCAGATCCACTGCTGATCCAAAAAGTTAGGTACAGCTGGTCTGCAGGCAGAGAGCCCAGACTTGCTCAGACCTGGCAAGCCCTGCACAGTAACACCAGCAGCATCTGGCTTACCTGGACATTTTTATTTTCTTTCCACCTAGAAATTCCCTCCAGATAGAATTAGAGGATTTTTTACCTTCGTGCAATGCTCAGACACAGAAGAGGGACATCAGAAATTCCTGGCCAGGTCTATTGCATGTGCTGTGAGAAACAGGCAGCAAACCTGAAACCTGGTTGGGTTGATGGCACAGAAGGAAATCAGCTGCACTACATGGCTGGTGTAGGTGAGAGCTTTCCATGAGATCCAATGCATGGGAGCAGCTCCATGCATGAATCAAGTGAATGCATCTCTGTTCCTACTAAAAACTTTACACTCTCTAATATTTAAGGCCCAGTTAGTCTCCTAATTCCAAAATCAGGTCCAAAATTAGGAACTGCCCCCTCCAATTCCAATACATACCAGCATAGAGCTTGCTTTGCCTCTGCCATACTAATACTCTTTCACATCCACACAGACATGGTTCACATACAGAATCCTCTCCAAAGAGCATCCTTTTCTTCACCCTCCCAGCCCCCCCTTTTATTTCATAGCCTTCTCAGAAGTGTTTGCACCTGTCCTCTCTTTCTCAGCTGCATTCTATTTTTGCTGAAGATTTCTCTTTCTCAGTACAGGGCAGAAAAGCAGAGGATTTCATTCAGTATTGGCTGAGAGGAAAAAAAAAATCCTGTCTAAAATGAAGCTACTAGCAAAGAAGAGAGCAAGGGAGAGAGAGATATTGTGCCTGCAAGGAAAGTAGCTTGAGGAGAAGTGTAGGATGAATACTTATACTAGACTTGCAGCAGGGCTATTTTTCATGAAGTTAATAATAACAAATAATATGATGTAATTAAGGCACAACCAACATAGCACTAAATTGCTGAACGTCTGTCTGCAGCTTCCACTAAGAAGGAAAGAAACAAAGGAGCTGAACCCCTTTCTGGGATTAGTGCTGACACTTGCATTCCCAAATTCACCTAAAGGATCTCCCTGCTGAAAGTTGGAAACGTGTCTTGGAATTTCAGGACCCTTTTTTTTTTTTTTTTTTCCATTATAAATTCCCCTGAGCCTGGTGTGAGAAGGCTGGTGTGGGTATATGGACTAGTACAACTCCACAGAGACATACTTATTTGTGTCCTGAAAACAAAAGGTGCACATTCTATGTTGCTTCCAGAGCCAGACTGAACATTGGAAACTGTCTTCTCTGCACCATGCCCTCAAGGAAAAATATTTGTCTTCTGTATGCAGCCTGCTGATGAAGAGACCCTTTGCTTTTCCATTGCTATACGCCATGCTTCTTGCATTCTTCCAAAAACATATGCACAATGCTATATATGTCTTCTGCAGCCAGCATGACACAAGCAAATTCCTGTGTTTAAAGAGAGAAGGATCCAGTTCGTTTGCCTTTCTTACATGTAGATGGGAAGGGATCTATTTCTGATTCAGAGCAGTTGGTACTCGGTTGAGTAGCTTTCCAGAAAGCCATATAATACAGACTTGCTCTGATCTCGTTCAGGTATTAAATGACAAATCACCACCAAATTGGATTTATTCCTCACTGTTTCCTATCCTCTGTCAAAAATTACTTTTGCTTTAATTTTCTACACAGTTCCCTTAAATAAGAACATCTGTCTCCCTGAAAGAAAATCTTTGAATCAGAGTTCACAGTGTTGTTTTCTAGCGCATGTATACCTGTAGCTCTGCTCAGAAGAAAGTGATTATTTTCAGAGTCCTTTAATACATACTGCATCAAAAAATAACATTTTCCCCATAGTACTGTCTAGCCGAAGACATTACTGGGTAATCCCTTCCCCAGGGATGTGGCTGTAAACTACATTCAACGTAGGTGCTGATTTTCCAGAAACTTTGGTAATTTTGACTTTTTATGTTACAAAATCACTGCAAAGCACTTACAACCACGAGTCACAACTGAAGAGGGAATCTGAGTTGGAATTAGAGCAGTGGAAGCTGGAAAACTTCCAGGTGAGGAATACAGACAAAACCCAGCAGCATGAACTCAGATTAAGTCTCATGTGTTAGAAGGAAGGCAACTGCCCTGGCCAGGAGTCGCAGAGCAAAGTGCCCTTGTTTCAAACAGGAGAGAGACGAGGTGTTACCGTGAGATCTCCCCTCCAGTGCGTCCTCACAGTCCAGACACACCAGCATTTGAAGGACTGAACAACACTTAATCCCAGGATTTTCCTGGCCTTAGACTGAGTGGTACTGGTCGTGATAAAGGCATGTGTTATCACACTTACATGTGTTCCTCCTTATCTGGGGAGCTGGAGCTCTGCATTGCTTAGAAATAGCTACCAGCTCCCTGGGATATTCTGGCATTCCCACACATAGTCCTATTATACATCAAAAGGCCAGTGATAAATCAGGTTTTAGTATCCAAACACCTTATTATTTGCCACTTGCCCTGAAACCACCTTACTGGCTGACCAATATAGACAATGCAAGTTATGAGGTCCAGAGATAAATGAAAAGGTATATGTATGAGTTTAAAAGATTTTCCTCATCCTGTGTCATCCAGCGAACCATCTGTCAGGGTGCTTATGCTGCCTTGCAGCTGGGATCCAGTCCACAAGCAAAAGTTGCACCTTGAATACAGCTTTCAGTGGGGAGGATGATGTTCTGTGTCTGCCCTATTGTTATACACCCAGACTACTGATGGTGATTAAATCACCTTCAAATATTCTCCACAAGGGTTTCTTGTGAGTCACCATTTAATCAGGGGTCACATTTGAACGCTCCCCCCACAGGACTGCTGACTGTATCTGTCCACTTAATAACAGTGATGCTCTTTGGACATGACTAGGCGGAATTATCTGCTATCTAGAACACACTAATGAATGTTTCAGTATTTGATCATAAGCACATGTTAACCCACTGCAAAGTAAATGTACTTTTCCAACTGGGGGAGCAATGTTTAAGGCTCAGTGCATTGCTTTTAATAGCTGAAAACTATTGTTTATGTAAGATAGCAATGATTCCTTCAGACAGAGGAATAGTGTATGCTATTCTTTACTAGGTTTTGATTGTGATTTGAGGGTAGCTGTGTTTGGGACAAAAGATGTTCTAACTGCGGCTTTGAGAGAAATTGTGATTGAAGTTCAAATTTTCAATAGTTTAAAAAAAGCTGAAGATGTGCTTAGAACTTCATCTGGTCCAATCTCACATAAATAAGTAAATAAGTGCTATGTGATCATATTTATATAGAGAAGCAAGTGTAAAGTAATGGAATATTTGTTCTCAACAATGGTCTTTCTTAGCTTGCATTCATGCTTCCAGGAATCCACACAAAAACCCAGATTAAACAAAAAAAAAAGGCACAAAATGTTTCTGGTTTAAATAAATTCTTTGGTAATGACATCTTTCTTACTAGGCAGTTTGTTGCTGAGATTAAATTGTGGTCTGTGTTTTGAGGCAGTTTCAGACTTGATCATTCTCACCGGTCTTAAAATCTGTAAATCAATACAAGTCCATGTCTTCACATCTTAACAACAGTTGCATGTTTATTGACTGCTGAAAGCTTCCGGTTGTTCCCCTCAACCTCAAATCAGTCTTGTGTGTGGATCTGTGCTGCAAGAAACCCTGCCCAGGGGTATTTGTAGAAAACCATCTTTCATTGTCACTTTACAGAGGATGAATGAAAGAAGGGAGAGATTAAGTGCCGTCTAGTGAGAGCAAATCTTTTGCAGAGTCAGCACAGAACTCACATAATTTGATTCCCTTTTCAGTACCTGAGCCATGAGCTTATCCTACTCCTGTACTGACATAAGCGAAATAACCATAAATGGAACCATGACAAAACTGCGACGTTTTCATGCTTTGAAGGTCGCATGGAGGTGAGTGCAATGGCCTCACCTCGGTATCCCCTCCTTCTTGTCCTTTTTGGCAAGCGTGTAAGTATTAATCAATTAATAATTTCTAAAGTTTAATCAAGGGCTGAAGTTGTAATCAATTGGCAACCCAATGCAACACAAGGATGTTTCCCTGGCTGCCTGCCTGCCCCTCCGAGTGTAATTAGCAATTATCTCTGCTGAATGACCTCTTGATCCTGCACAGTTTAGCTGAAAGAAATGTATCCAAGTGGTAATTTCACCTTTTGCCTCCATCATTTGGTATTATTCTGTTTATTAAATTCCCAGCCTCTTCGGAATGTGCACAATGGGAAAATCTTTAGTTAAACCTGCAATTACTGTAATTAGAAGATATAATGAAGTTATCATTAAAGAAGAGGAACTAGTTCCTTATTTTCCCCTCCCCCCTTATAACCGTATTTTTTTCCTTCCCCTCAAACTGCAAAAAACTGGCATTTCTAGTCGGACCAAGAAGAATCTGTGGTATAAGTCAGAAGCAGAAAGAACCACGAGGAGGGAATCTCATGTCAGTCTGTCAGGACTGGAGGATCCCTGGAGCAACCTAATTCCTCATAGTTTGCTAAGGTAGATCTCAAATGCTGTATCTTACTGCCATGTTATCAGATGATCACAATCCCAGAGAAAGGCAGGGGGCATAGCTGTAAAATGTGTTGTTCTGGCATATGTAACTATTGCAGATTTATTTCATTAAAAATCTTGTTTTCCCAGCTCTCTCTGAAGTACCCCTGTAGTCAGAAAATAGACCATCAAAAGCTGGAAGTGAATCACTGGAACATCAGCCTTAATTTGAGATATGTAATCTAGAAACAGCATGAAAACACCAAACATTTTCTGAAACGTGGAGATCACATTTTGGCATTGCATAAGGACTCTCATACTTGTGCATGTAGTTGCAAAGGCTAATCTAAACATAGCAAAAGGAATAAAAATCCCCATGGTTCCCAAAACATTGGTAGACTCTGTTGAAGAGCTCACTTTACAGTAGGTGATGAATATCCTTCCCAAACTTTGACATCAGTTAAAGAGGTTTAGCAACCTATATATTTACATCTTTGCAAACTCAGACTACTTCTAAAATGAAAAAGCTCCAGCTTTAATAGTTACATGCACAGATACTTAAATAACTAATGAGCTAAACCCAAAGGTCTTGCCAAATCAGTTCAGCTGACAGTCTGAGCAAGATGTTAGCTCGTCTAGGATCTAGATCACTCCATTGCAGCTCAACTGGTGCAGCGGAAAATAGGTACAAGGTAGCAAAGACATCTTCCATAGTGTCTTGTCCCAGTTTTTAAAAGTTGATTGCAAAGACCATCTCCCAGGGTCACAGATTTGACCTTCTCTCCCTTCTCTATTCGAAGGAGTGAAAGTGGAGGCCAAGATTTCTTATGCATGTAGGGCACCGTGAGGACACAGCATCATCTGAGGGGTTTGGAGATAAATAGCAGTAATACCACAGCTGTATAAAACTGTCATAAGCAATATTCCCATAGGACATGTGGATAAAATACTGACTTTACACAGAGCAATATTCCTGAGAGAAGTCCCCTAAATTACTCCTTGAGGTATCTTGCTGTTACAGAGGCATGATGGATGTTCATGCATTAACGGTGCCATCTCAAGCCATCAGAAGTGTTGACACAGATGAAGCTTTTTGATTAAGTGCTCTGGTTCTGCTTCAGGACAGAGAAGCAGAACTCTCACCTTTGCTCTATCTTTATTTGTATTCTCGCAATGTAACAAAAATAGAATAAAACAACTGGAAATATAAGTCTGATTTCAACACTCTCATGGTCACTGGAGACAGGGCCTTTGTTTGCTTTGCTGTGGATCCATCCATGTTTAGGGTACTGTCTGTTGATCTACTCTTGAGGTCTGAATTACTCCACCCACAACAGATTGTGTGTTTGTGCAGCACCTTGCACAGCAGGTGCTGGTTCATGTGTAGATCTCACAAGCAAACAGATAATTGTGTAAATCTCCTACTGAACAGATGAAGGTGATTCCTCTTTTCCCTACTCTTGTTGTATAACATCCTAGGAGAAAAGTCTGCTAATTGGGAGTGGCTGTTGTTGATCCTCAATTTTCTTCAGAAATTACTGATGCTCTAACGAAAAGATTATGAGGGACAGTTGGTTTGCACAGTTTTGGGAGCTGAACCACAGAACTTTATATGGGTCAGAGCATCAGTATTTGCTAATATCCGTTGTCTTTGACAGGATTCTTGTGCCAAGGTTTATAGAGGGCATTTGCTGCTAATAGTGATTTAACAAGAGCAGAGGAAATGTCCCAACACAGCACAAACTAATATAGAGGGCAACAGCTGTAACGAGGCTGTAAAACAAAACTCAATACCCTCAAGCAGGGTTATATTTTCTGACTTCCCATTTTCAGGGATCTGATTGTACTTTATTTTGACAGCACATGATTTAGGGAAGATGATGGAGAATCAGGGCTGCAGGAATTTTGGAAGTAGATGTTCTCTGCTGTCTTCACCTGGAGCAGGACAAGGATGATACAAATGCTTGAAAGCACTATATAGTAATCACAGTCTTTCAAATTGAAATAAATAAATAAATAGATAAATAAATAATAATAATAATAATAATAATAATAATAATGTATATTACACACACATAAGATCACAGAATGGTTAGTGCTGGAAGGGACCTCTGGAGATCATCTAGTCCAACCCTCAATATATATTACAGTAATTAAACATGGATATATAGAAATGAAAGACTAAAGACTTGTTTGGTAAAATAAATCAGTCATTGGCTCTATTCCCCTGATCATAAATTATATGGAAAATGTAAATCTGAATTTCAGTGCATGTATGAAAGTTTGCTGAACATCTTTCAATAAAAATGCCAAAGAATTTGGTCTTTCATCATGCAGACTGTATGCTGGACTGAAATTCAGCACCTGAGGACCACTGATACAAAGGTAGCTGACTGGTTCATTTAATAAGCCAGAAGAGCCAAGCCTGACTGCAGGTCCCAATTCATAATGGACATCATGAGGAGCAGAAACAGTGTACTTGCAGACTAATGGTAGGATTTTGATGGCTTGTGGATGTGTTGGAGCTCACAGATGAAGAAATAGGAGGCAGGGTTTGAAGGAGGACAGAAAGGTAAAACGAAGCAGTAGATGACTAAAGTATCTCTCAGCTGTTCTGAGAGCTGTGAAGCTCTGTGCTCTGCTGTGTTTGAGTCTGTCGACTCATGGTTGTGGGACCTCCAGTGCTGCCATTGCTCCTGCTACTGACCACCTCCATGCAACCACCTCACGCTTGGGAGATGCAAGCACTCATTCACTGCAAGCTGCATTGACAGTCACTCTGTAGAATGAGTTGTTCAGCCTCCTGGGTTCCTGTCTGTATTACCAGTCAGCAGTCCCATTTCACTCCAAGGCTATCACAAGCGAAAGCAGGTGTCACTTCTCTTTGAATTCTGCCTTTACGATGGTTATCACAAAGCAAAAGCATCAATGATAACAGTGTAAACTTCTTTACCATGTATGTCTCTAATGAAATGGCTTGTGTGTCCCTAGAGGGGGGGAAGATAGTTGGATCTTTCTCTCAATTATTTTTCCAGTCTATTAAACTGTCTAAACTCCAGTTTCTCAAAAATATATAAATAAAATAAAAACCAGAGAGAATAAATGAAAATTGAAGCCTCTGCTCATCTCATCCAACATTATGGTTTATCATCCCCAGGAGATGTCTTCAGAAACATGGCTTTATGACCACAAGAGAAAATAATGATGCGCTGAGAAAATTTGCAAATGCACAGCCCTGTTGCACACAAAATGGATCTCCTAAGTGATTTATTGTCACCATTTGCAAAATAAATAGAGGTAGGAGAAAGGGAAGGGATGGATCTGTTTAATTTGGTGTATTTACAAAGCAAGAAGCTACCACTGAGGGTGAAGGGAAAGGATAAAGGCAGGAGCGCGAGAGAGGAAACAACTTAATCTTTTCCTCACAACAGATAGATCACATCCCAGGACTGCTCTTGTTCAACCAACCAACTGAAGGAAAGTGTGCTCCTGATGTATAATAGTGTAAACTTATTTCAAATGGGAGCTTAGCTATCCTAGCGAGCCTGAGCTCGCCTTAGTTTGCTGCCAGTGCTTTGAAAAATGCCGTTGTCTGTGTCTGCGGCTCTAGGCAGAGTGGATGGCACCCCATTACATACAGCCCATTTTGAACACTTCGGATCATATATATTACACTGCAGATCATATACATTAATTATGTACCTGCCATTTGGAGCATGTATGTACTTGCCCACTATTAGTTAGAACTGGTTTCCCAGCTCTGGTTTTCAGTGACTTTTTAAGCTGCAGAAGGCTAAGGGACAAAGTATTGTCATGCATAGATGTCTCAAATAGCAAGATTATTTTTGCCTGCATTTATGCCATCATACTTTAAATAGCCAGCTAATGCACTTACGCACACTATAAGGCCCAAAAGTAATTGAAGGTCCTTCTCCACCTCACTGTAGATCTGTCACCTTTTGAGATTCCCCTTTTTCTCTACTGACTTCAGAGTCGATTTAGTTAGATAGATCAAGCATGTGCACAGAAATGACGTTGAGTCTGTAGCACAAACCCCTGGATAATGTTTGCTGTGTATATTTGGGTGCCCAGAAAAGCAGAATAGCAGCTGGATACCAAGGCTGTACAGAACCATCTGGCAGCGTTACCTTCACTATATTCCTGGCTGACCAATGACTTATGTGTGCTATGGGTACTCAGCTCAACTCCCTAGACTCTGGTCTCATAGCTCATTTAAAAAGGAGGCTGGGTTAATGGTATTTTCTGCCTTTATTGATACTGAAGTGCATAAATGAAAAATGCTGCACAAGCCTCACTAGAAACACACCTGTTTTCTTACCTCTCCTCAGCAGAAGCCAGAGAAGTCCAGAACTACTGAGGCTGGACAAGACCTCTGGAAGCCACCTGATCCAATCCTTTCTCAAGGAGCCAAATTTAAAGCTAGATCTGGCTTCAAAGTTACAGCCAGTTAGATTAGATTTGTTTAGGTTAGGTTCCAAACTTTCCATCTCTGCAATGAATGAAAATAAAAGCTGTAGTAAGAAGGTGGAAAGAGAAACCTGGAGATTCAGAATCAGTGTGTTCGCACCATCAGTCACTCTCTCACCTCTGTAGTTGAGCACTGGCATGAGAATGCAAACTTCACAAAAAAGATGGGTCCTGTTCCTGATGGTAATCTCTGCAAGCACAGAGTGTGCGCTTGTGCACAATGTAATGTGTATTCTGAAGGAACAAACAATGGAGTCATGTGGTCAGGGCTAAGGGGAGAAATGCTAATTGTGGGTTAGCTGTCCTATACCTGCACGCTACTCCATTCACTCACTAGCATGTGTCCATACATGACCAGGACACCTCTTCTCCTTCATAACCAGTGGGTGCAATTAATGGATTGTAGCACAGCTCAGATAATATTCTTGCTGATCCTTTTTACCTCCACTTTCTAGAGCGTGCTTGGCTGGGAAGCTGACTCATTAAATGAGGAGCTGAAAGCAGCAATTTAGTGTTCTAAACTTGTCCCTACCTCTTGACAAACACCTGTGCAAGTCACATCTTGCACCACCACACACAGATGGCTTGCAGGCCAGCTCCCTCGTCTGCACAGCACCAGGCTGACAACTCTATCACACAATGAGATGAAGTGACTGGAAAACTGTATCTTCAGCTACTCTGTCCCAAGGGTTATAGAATCAGATTATGTTTTCATAGCTTTGAAATAAAATAGCACATGCAGCTTGCAAAGCAAATAATGCTGAAATAATTAGGCACTTTTTAATCAATCATTTCCCTGACTAGGACTATGATTTAGCTTAAAATTGTTGAAGAGGGACACGGTATGAGTAAATACATGCGTAGGAACAGTTCATTTGTTGTGGTTTTCCATTCCTCTCAATATGTTGTTGTTGTTTATACTCCATACAAATCAATTTGAGAGGATCTGGGGGAATCGGAAAGGGTCATATACCCATCTGTCTTCTGTAGCATTCATTGAATGGGTTGGACCTTGGGTTGCAGCTCTGCTCTTTGGGAAGGGTGGGGAAGCTTCTTCCACTCTGGTAAACTAAAGGAGCTCTCAGCTCCTGCAGAGACCCTGCTGCTCATCTCTGCCCCAGTAATATCCCGGGTAAACAGTCTAACCTTACCCTGTCTCTGACAGTGGTCAGTAGGGAGGGCTTAGGGGAAAGAGGACAGCAAAGATGAAGTGATCTTTTCCTTGATAAACTCTCCTACCTCCTCACAATCTGTGATTTAGGAACTTATAGGGCTTCAGAGTGGACCTAGATCATAGTCTAGATGTCACCAACACAGTCTAATAGTCACCAGAAGTAGCAGATTCTCCAGCCTGGCTGATTTTCCTTCCCAAGGCCAGCACTCAAGCAAGACATAGTTAAAGGATAGACCCTTGCATTCACTGTATGTATATTCGGGTGGTGAGAGGAGAGCCGATATGGCCCGTAGTGACCAAGAGCTCACAGGAACAAGCCTTGATCTTTGTTAAAGCAGCTGTGCTCTGAATTTTTGTCTTGGCAACTCCCCCTTGGCCTCTCAGATGAAACCTCAACAGATGATTCACCAGTCATTAACTCCACATTTCTCCCTGAAGCCAGTGTGAAATTTAAATGCTGTACTTTCAGCTGGATCCCACAGAGTGAGAACACGGAAGGACAAACAATACAGAGAAGATCTTTGAAATGCACTATGAAACCCAAGAGGCTGAGTTTTAACCAATGACTCTTTTTCAGCAGCAGCCTGAGGAGAAGTGGCCTTAATCCAAAGCGACCAAAATGGAAAAGAAGTGGCCTGGGAGGAACTTCTTTCCCAGAAGTGAATTGTCACCCATAGCTTGAACTCTATGGACCAGTCTACCTCCTTCCTCACACAGGAAAAATCTGTGCTTGAGAAAGCAATCCATCCATATGCAGATTTGACAGCCTTGACTGCCCACCTGTAAGAGGCCAATATGTGACTGAAAGAAGAGGTTTGTCTCTCCTTATTAATGAAAATGATGTAGTGTAGAAAAATTAGTCCCTCTTACATGTAAACCAGTATATTGAGAGACTGAATACTGTAAGAAATCAACAACTTGGGATGCCGTTACATACCACTGTTCACCAAATACATATTCAGGCCTTTCTTTTCCTACAGCATTAGTGCTGAATACATGATTACAAGGTGGTTCCTCCTTAGGACATAGTAAGTGAATCCTCAGTCTGAGGCCATGAGAGCTGAAGTGTTTGTTCTTCTATCTGAGGAGCTGATCCAAACTCAGAGAGAAGAAAGGAAGTGGAGAAGAAGCAGTTGTCAGGAAATTGTTGGAATCGTGGCAGTAATCCTGCTAATCTGTCTCTGCAGAGTCACACAGTCTATTTACAACCTGAACTTCTCAGCAGCTTCAGAGAGAAGTGAAAACTGCTTGTAAAAATGTTTCTAACAAACCCAGCCATTACCTCAGGATAGAGTAAGTAGCACTCAGTCCTTTACAAGTTATGAGTTTAAAAGCCTATGTCTTACTCTTTACCTGAATCATGACTGAGCACTGCAAATAACACTACTGTTTTCGGACAGCTTTCTCCAGAATCCAAGAGCCGTTTCAGCTGGCTACCCAATTTGGGAGGCAGAAGATGTGAAAATAGTTTCATTCTGGAACATTGTCTGTGAGAAGTCATGTAGAGGTGTTCCTGTAATCTGATAAAGCAGACCTATAGCAAAGCATCACTGCATAGGAAAGATGCCAGACGGAGAACAGATCGAGAGCAGTGAGGGCCCAGAGAGCCTGGGGCACTTCCATCCATGGAGATACTCCAGGCTTGGCTGGAAAAGGCTCTGAGCTGTCCTTTTCGCTGGCTGGAAAAGGCCTGCTGACTTTGAAAGTAGTTCTAACCTTGAATTTGGCCCTGCTTTGTTGAGTGAGGACTTGACGAGGTGACCTGTAGACATCCTTTTCAACCTAAGTTATTCAATGATCCTGCAAATCCAGGCAAGGTCAGCAGCAAAGCTGCTTTCCAGTTCTGTGCTTCTATTTGCCTCCCTATAATTAGCTTGGCTAGTCTATTTTGCTTCGTCAAAGATGTCTCCTACTGTCCATCTGCATCAAGTTCAACACAATGAAAGCCTTGACCAGACCCTGAAGGTGCTATAACAGCAGTGATACCCCTATGAAAAACAAAGGAATTCTTTAGTTCATGCACAGCTAGTGTTATAAATCTTAAGTGATCTAAACAAAACAATGAAAACCAATGTCACAAGCGTATACTCATTTTTTTCCCATTCTTTCTTTGTAGAAAAATATCCAGTAATCTGCACTCACACAAAAGGATGAAAAATGCATTGGCTCTGAGAACAGTATAGAGGTTCCCTCAGGAGCACATTAGGTAGGAAAAGGATGCACAGCACATAGATACAAATCAATTTCAGAGGCTGCAGCATGAGTAGCTCCAGTGAGGTTTCTTGGAGCAGGTTTGGCACAGTTTGCTAAATCGGTCATGGCTCCAGCACTCTCTCGAATGTGCATCTGTCACAGTCCTCCCATGCCAGTGAGGCTTTTACACTGGGTGTTGATTGCAACTGCATGTTTTCCTGCAACAGGAAAAACTGTACATTTCAAGTAGCTTTTTACTTTCTCAGCATTTCAAAGAACACGGGAATAAGATAATTATAACGATAATAAAAAAAAGAGATCCAGAACTAGGTTGGCAAACATAATCACAAGGTACATTAAAAAGTTAAACATAGCTCGATGCTTTGAAAATCAAGCACCATGGGAAGCCGAGGATGTGTTGTCCCTTGGCTTTATGTCACTTTTTCAAAGGAACACTGTAATTGAGTAATCAGCTTGCTGGTTGTCATGGCAATTGCTGCCGGCTGCTGCAGGGAACCGGCCTCCGCGCTTTGTCTGTGCTGCGCCGAGGGCACCCACCCACCGGCACCCAGCACCCCGGTGCTCGAGGGCTGCACAGCCCCAGCGCTCACTGCCCGTCCAGCCAGAGCCCAGGACTTGGCACCAGGCAGCAAGGGGGAATGAATATAACGTGGGGAGACGGTGTTCTGGAGGAGGATTTGAGTCACAAACCCAATGGCACCTTCCGCTGTCAGTCGGGGACTTGAGGTGTGCTGTTAAAGTCATTTAGCAGATGGCAGCGCTAGTGTGGTTTGGATCTCATGCTAGTGGGGGGCTCAGGGGGTCAATTCCAAATTTAAATGCAGTGTTGGAAAGGGAAAAAGTATGTACAGGATCCATACTGGGAAAGCTGTTTGTCAGAAGCCTTTACCTGGTGATTAAAGTTGACTCATGCTGATCAGCATTTAAACTTTTAACTGAAGGGCGGATCTGCTAGCAATAGGATGCGTGTATACGGATGAATGAAGGAAAACAGGTTAAGTTGGGGTTTCTAAAATGCACAAAGCGAAATGAATTCTTTTATCCACTGCCGGAACTTCACCTGCTGTTTCTCCCTGGGAATCCTCTCATCGGGAGCTCGAGCAAAGGTTTTTGAAGAGTGAAATGACTGTATTTTCTAGAGAGAAAGGCACAAGAGACTAAATCACATGGTAAATGACAGATCTGTTCAATTGAGAATAACTCAAAATCTTCCATTTTGCTGGCTTCCCTCATTCCCAGCTGCTATATCAGCATTCCCACACCACACCAGCCCAGAGCCATCACACCCCCAAGTGCGCTCTAAGATCTCTGCCCTGAGCTCCCTTCATTGTACCCAGTGGAAACATCCTGACTTCCCATATAGCAAACAGGAGAAAGTCTTTAATACTCACTGACTGCAGTCACAAATGACAACCTCCACAAGGCATCTAGAAAAGAACTACTATATTGGTGAGTGTTACTGCTTCAGCATTTTGTGCCTCCCATCATACTACCCTGGCATGAGTATTTCTGTACTTGCTGCCCTAAACATAGGTAGAAGCTCTCCTCAATCTGTAATTTGACCTAAGAGAGTGGTTAAGATTAGGTTTTTCTCAGCATGCCTTCTATACTAGATGGGAAGAGCAGCCCATGGAATAGATGTGCTCTTCATCCCACTCCCCTTCCAACATGATGACCGTGATGCAAATGGTCCATATTCATGTGTTAATAAATCGAGTGTGACCTTAGCCCTGGCAGAGTGAGGCCTGCATGTGATGAAAACCACTCTTTGGTCACCGAGTAGCACTTTCAGGTTTACAGCATGGAGTCCACTTCAAGGACTGCTTAAGGTTCATCTTTTAAGGGAGCGATGCAATATTCCCACCAAGAGAGTCCCTGACCTGAAGTCACCTCCAGAAACACATAATTAGGACAATATTCTAATTTCATTTTTCCATGCAGGCATCTGTTGAGGTTTTGGCCATAGGCCCCTATTCTTCAAATTATTTTCAATATTTTACTTATTTTCAGTAGTGCAACATCTTAGAGTTTAATCAATAAGGTCTAAAGTAAGTGACAAATGAAATGACTGATGTCTCTCCAATACACTAAAACATTTCCCCCTAATGTGTCTGATGGCATCTCAAATTATTATTGTTTCATTTGTTTACTGCCTTCTGCACACACAAAGCATGTCAACATAATTCTGGAAATTAGCTCTCATTACTTAGCTACTTCTGCAAGAGCCAGTGGAGACTGTATGATGCACTGTTGCTTTGCAGAGTTTGTGTAAATATTACTTTTGTTCTTCCTCCATTTTTAAGGATAAAGTGGTGTGTGGTTAAAAGCTATCTGAACCCCAGAGACATTGCCAGCACAGCATAAGAGGGTGAATATTAAGGCTGATCAAATTTAAGTGCACCATAACTCTCAACAGTGTCCTTTAAAAGTTGTTTTCTGCATACTGGAGAAAATATTCCCCCATTTGTAATAATCATGTTTCCTTTGATTCTCTACTTTTAGCACACTTTGTTTTGCAGTCCATAATGTCCTTAGCAGATATGCCATGCTCAAGTCTATCTAGCAAGTTGGAACAGTGATAGCAATTTTAATTGATCACTGTAAGGTTCTATTTTGCATGAAGAAGGCTCAGCCTCTTTGACCCATTAATTAAATTGTGGAATTTACAGTTCCTTGAAAATGTTGAGGAAGAAAAACATTATACAGATCTGAGCTGTATTTGAAATGGAAATTGAGACATATTGGACTGCACACAATGACACATTAAAAAATGCTTTCAGTTCAATAGCCATCCGCTAAGCCAAAGCCAATTGGAAACATGAATTTTCCATGACAAAAATAATATGGCAGCAAGAGGTAGTATGTTAGATCTCTTGGGATGAAATGGCCCAGCTTCTCTAATCCCAAGTGAAAGTCCAGCTTCCACAGCAAGAATTTGGTTTCCTCATCTCTGTGAGTGCAACAGTGTAAATTATTCCTCTTTGTTAAGGAATTAAATCCTGTTTGGGCAATGCTCTGGAGAAGAGAAGACCAACTGATTAAAAAGACAGAGCAAAGAATGTGGGTCCCTCTGCCCCCGGCTGAGCTCCCAACTCTCAATATGTCTGTGAGTTGCTCGCACGTCTTGTGCTGCAAAAGGCACTGCAGAGGTGGGCGTAAGCACCAGGCTCTTATTGTAATTCCAAATGTCTCTCAGTGCTGAGGTAGGAAAAGTAAATATTTTATTGAAAAAGTAGTTGCTTATAATGTTAAACTCATCGATAAAGAAGGCTCAGATTCCTTTAAATTCTTTCTGTTGGTTACTAGTGCAAGAATCAGGTTAGTAAAACCAGTAGGTATTTCTTCTGGGAAATTCTTGTGGAGTATAGTAGAGAATTGTATATATTTCTCTCTTCTGGTTTGTAGTATTGAATTAATTAATACAGGAATCTGCTGCAGATCTCACTCAGACAAACAACTGGAACTCTGACTTAGGTAAAGCACATTAGCAAGACACATACATCTCCTAAATCACTATTATTTGTTTGCATTCTCAAAGCATTCAAAATCTCTGTAATAAATGCACCATAAACATGCAGTGAAAGATGCTGCTTGTCTCAAAACCTTGAAGCATCAACAACACTTTACTCCAAGAGACATCTGAGGTCTGAGCTAAGTTCATGTGTTTGGGTTTAGTTGGATTTGGGTTTATAGCTTGTGCCTGGCTGTGGACTGGAAAGGAGGATCCAGCAGATCTGGGATATCAGGAAGACGAGTACATGCAGTCATTGCAAAGCATGCAAGTCCAATGGTGTGATTTCGGCTTTCTATTGGTTTCTTAAATCTTTAGGGCTGTAGCAATAAAAATATGCTTGTCTAGGTATGGCTGTAAATTAACATTTTTTAATCTATTGTACTAATATTTTACTCTTCTTGTTTTTCCCCCAAAGAGACAAAGAGAATGCTGTATTCAAACTGTAGTTGAGAAATTTCATATCAGCAAAAATAATTTCATCACAAAATTTAAATCATTACCAGCATTTAATTTACTTGCTTTTCACCTCTACAGACTGTCCATACTTTTTGAATTCACTTCTATCCCAGCCACAGGTACATACCGTCCTACTCCCATTCCTGGTATTCCCCATTGCCATCCTGTACACAGAACAGCTATTCCAAGGCATGTGCAAATCTCATTTGAGCCAGTATCAAGGCAGATTAAACATACAAATATTCAGCTTTATAACATTTGGAGCTTCAAACTGCAGCTGCATTAGGAAAATCACTCAAGAAACTTGATTCAATATATGGATTAAAAATGATTAGAGTGAAATTCTATTCTGCCTGACTAGATATTGTTTTCCTAAAATCTTTCCTAAATAAGATGATATTCCCCTACCCTAGACAATGATGTTTCTAGGATTTTTTGAGTCAGTTATTAAGTCTAGGACAAGTCTTTGGCCTCCTTACTCTTGGCACGTCAGTATTAACAATCCTTACAAAAACATTTATCCACATCTTAAGCCTTCTTGGCAGTATAAAATCATCCACCATCCCACATATACAAGCTGGCTGATGGATGTATGCAAATGCCTACTGGTAGGGAAAGACTTTTTAATATACAGCCCCAGTAAACTACTGAGATTATTATGAGAAAAGGCATGATAAGTTGTTCTGTTGTTCCCAGGATACAATAGTGATAGACAGGCAGACAGACAGGCAGATAGGTGTTTGGGATACCTATCTAGCTGAGAATCTCAACTATAAATAATGTGCTGTGTTATCCAATTATTCGCTTTGTAGCTTCTCAAGCTACATGAGCACTGGCCTCTTTCTAAGTCTCCGAGGTTTCTAATTTAAGTGAATAAAGAAGTAAACATCTCCATTTCTATTTGCTTCCCACAAAGAGCTCCCAGCACAGATGCGGGCAGTGGGTATCTCACACCTGTGCGTGGCCCTTTGCTGCTTGTGCTATGGCTATGACATTCCACATTGTGCATGAATCTTGGAGAAACAGAGGTGCCCATACATTAGTGCAGTGCTGACTGTAGGAAACAATTACCTCGTGAATATAATAGGCCCAGGCAGGATCTCTCAGCAAAGCGTATTTTATTAACAATTTTGCAAGATCGGGTGTTCCACCTAAATGTAGGCATCTGTACTAGGGCAAAAAGCCCCTGCTTATATCCCCCCCAAATCCTGGCTGTAATTTCCCTCCCCTGTTCCCCACTGGTTGGTACTTCAGGGTTTACAGACTACCCAACGCCTGCCTCAGTTTACCTGTCTCATTTGTCTAATTCTAAGAGCCCCCTCCCCTTATTGATTTATTTAAAATATGGATTCCTGGCTCTTTGGTTACCTTTCCGCCTATCTTAACTTTTTAAATACAGGAATCAGTTTGCATTCCGGGATTAGTTTGAAGAGACTTTGTTTTACATTAAGGATTCAGAGTCTGATGTCTCTCAGTCCTTTCCCCCACTCAGTTTTTTACAAACAATATTCCTTCGTTAAATGTTCCTTACACTGACCAATTCAAGGCCACCGGTTGCCCCAGAAGCCCGGGCTGGGAGGTCGGACCTGCTGCACCCTTGCCTGGCCGGCTGGCTGGGGGAGGATGCAGATTTGCTCCTGTGCTCCCCAGGAATCTCTCCTTTGTGACGGCAACTCAGGCTGTCATTTAAAAAGTGGCAGCAGGTGGCGCTCAGGAATCCACAGGACAGCTCCGGGCTCGTAGGTGACAAATTCGGAGCTCCCCGAGGCTCCTGCTGTGCCCAACGCATCTGCAGCCGCAGCCCCACTGGGAGTAGTGGGAAGCAGCAGCCAACTTCACCTCGCTAATTGCTCCTAAGCTCCCTGAGCTATTTAAAGAAAGGGGATAGAGTAGGAGGAACCCCTAATGCCATTTTGATGAGCAGTTTCAGCTTTAGCTCTGGCTTGGTAAGAAAATTGAGAAGAAAAAAAAAAAAATCTAAAGAAAGGATATAATTCTGTAGCATATTCTAGCAGTTTGTAGAAAACCTTCTATTTAATTCTCCACTTCAAATCCTTTTGGACTTCTCCACAGAGGAAATGCTTGCAAGATGGAGCTGGAAAATACATTTCCAGAGATGGAGCTGAGAGGGACAGGACAATTAACTTTTGGTAACTTTACCTTTGTTCAGTTTATTCTTCTTATTTTGCATTCAGTGGAGGATTTTTTTTTTTTCAAACCACTCAAGGTGCTTTTCTGCTGTTATTTTTATTTCATTGCGTGCTTTCTGAACTAATATCCAAGCACTTACAAGAGAAGATTTATGGATCTGGAAGCAGAAGGTTTGCTGTCAATTGGGCTTGCTTTGCAAGCAGAGACCTGTGCCTGAGCAGGTCAGCAGAGCGGATTGCATAAAAGAAAAATATATTAGTTTTGAAAATAAAAAGCAAAGCAAGATGAGGGGAGATTGCATGCATCTGTTATTTATTTCTACAATTAGCAGCCAACTATGCTCTGCACTTCAAGCAGATTAAGGTCTTCCTTCTCCTTAAACAACAAAAACATCTGTTTAGTGGTACTGTTAGATATTATAAAAATGACTTTGGCTTTTTATTACACTTTTTTTTCATCAAGTATGCTGTATAAAGCAGAATGAATTCTCTTAAGTGACTATCAGAACTTGGCCTCACATGCACAATAATAAAAATTCTTAGAGTTTGTGCTGCTTTTGACATGTCAAAGCCTTCTGCAGACCTCAAGTACATAGCCACAGGAGACCTTTCCACACCACATATGTTAAGACCACCAGCGCTAGCAGGCAGTATTTCCCCATCTGTGTTTACTGGTGCCAGGTTGCAGACAGCTGGCCCAGGCTGTGGGCAGGGGCTTCTCAGCAGAGCACGGGCACAGCTGCTGGCCCTGCACTGTCCCCATGCAGATGGCATGGCTGGCTGCTGTCCCAAGCTTTGTCTATGTAAACCTGAGCTGCTGGCTTCCAGGAGCTGTCTGAAACCTCCTACGCTTGTATTTTTGACCAATCTTATTTACCCCTGCGTCACACGATGTGTGGGCAATCTTGAACTGGCCTGTGGGCTTGGCACTAGCCCGGAGTTCCTGCCAAGGAACAAAAATGGAATAGAAATGAAGCTTGCATCTGAAGCCCAGGCCATATGTGAAGGTTTCTCTATGTGGCATCCCAGCAGCTGGCCCTACCTGTGACCCCAGCTGTAATTAGGATGTGCAGAGACAGTGTGTTTGGCTTCAGCACTGCTTCTGAAAACCAGTGCTAGCATAGCCCTGCTGTCAGGGCTCATTGTCTGTTTGAGAAATAACTGGGGGCAAAAGGGAGTTAAAGTGAGGGAGATAACTGAAGAAAGGCTTAGATCAATATTTCAGGAAGCCATCTGTGCCGAGACAGCTATAACTGAGACCAGGCAGTTGTGCAGAAGAGCGAATGGTAAAATAGCTCTGCGTACAGTAAGGAGACATTATTGCTAAACAGTCCCCAGTTCGGGTGACACCTTTTAGAAATTTAAGTGTAATTCTTCCAAAACAAGAGGTCTGTAATAACTCTTGGACTGCAGAAAGCCTTTAAGTCCATTTCTTTAGACATTCCTCCAAAGGTCAAGTTCAAGACAAGAGGTTTCAGTTTCTACATGCGCTGATTGAAAGTGGGATCTGGAACATGAGTTACAATCCCTGTTGCTCACACTAAGGAGAGCCTTAGTACAGGTTTTCCCACAGCACCTCCAAAGCAGTTGCCTAGAGTTTGTATGTTCCACAGCAACTTTCTAAAACCTTGCCCTTCTCTTTGTGAGACAGGGTTGAATTTATATGACATCAATCTTACCCTGTAATACAAGGTCTGCTACTAATCTGCAAAATTAATTATCAACATAACACTCAAAACAACAACAACATAAAGCTGCTTATATACTTATGACAATGTGTTAAACAATTTTTTGACTAAAGGTTTTACTGCTGGGGTGACCTCCCATCCCATAATGAAAAGGTAGGAAACATATGCTTAAGATTTCTACTGTCAGTATTAATAAGATCAGGCATAGAGCAGTATCTGCCTAAGAGCCAGAAACAACTATATAGCTGCAAAGATGCTCATCCTCAAATTAGGGTGAAAGGGTTTTCCCTTGTAACCAGAAGATATTGAATTTCTTACTCACTGACAATTTTTCTGCAGTTCTCTAGCTCTTGGGAAGTCTCCACATATCCAGTTTACCACCTTCAGTTATATTATTTTGTTTTATTTAAGAAAGTGGCCTTCAAAAAATTAAAATCATAGCAAATAATGCTCTTTTTTATTCCCCTTGGTTATCACAGATAGGTCTGTTTTAAGCCTCATTTTTCAGCTGTGATGGACATTTGCATTTCTTTTGCACAGGCTTGTGTGCACACACAGGTACAGTTCTGTCAGAGGCTGTACCGTGTGAGTTCTCACGCAGCAAAAGAAAAAGCTCTTATTTCTGTTTGCTTGCTAACCTTTTAAAATCAGGAGATATCGCTTATGACAGCATCAGGCTCGAAAGCACCACTCATTCTGCACCCACCAGCTTGACTCATGGCCAGCCTGACTCAAACCTTTCAGGAAGACAGGAGTTCCCTGGGGTGTGCTGGTCTCCGGCTTTTTGACAACGGCTTTAAAAGAAACAAACCCGAACAAGGTCTCTTGGTAATTTCAGTTTGTCTTGACCTGTACTTTGGTGAGTAGCACCTTATCTTTGTGTTATCTGAGCACCATTTCTTCTAGGAGAGGCTGAGAGAAAATATTTCAGAAGCATTTCCGTGAGTTAAAAGCATAACAAGGAAGGTCAGTGTGTGCTTAAGATTGGCTCGCGCACAGCATGGAAACAACCACGCAAACCTCAAACAGACGTGCCTGGGTACCAGGAGCGCTCTCGATGCAGCGGCACAGAGATGGGAGCAGGCTGCCAAGCTGGCTGACGGGGCAGGGTAAATGAGCTGCGTGCTGGGCTTCATGCTGCTGGAGCTTGACTGCCTCTGCTCCTCGAGCTTTCCCTATCTCAGTGCCTCAGATAACCAGCCTCCATGGAAAGCCCCACTACATGAAAATGTTCAGATAACCCACAGAAAAAAAAGGAAGGAGACGATCTTAGGAAGAAGGAGCCATTGCAGGAAATAAAAAGCAGAGAGCCAGTAGGTAAAGGCTTCTGGGCTAAATGTTCCCTCGTCTTAAATACATGTGCACATAACCCATAGCACGTATTTCTGAAAATACAGGCAGCCTATGACATCGGGCAGTGCATATCCCCAGCACCCTGCAGCCAGCTCTGTGGTATTGTACAGGCAGTGCTTTGGGTAATATTTTCAAGGGAAGTTCTGTCTTTGTGATGGTTGAAGACATTTCTGCAGGCACTCCACTTAGAAAATACACAGGGATGAGGTATCTTTCTGTAAGGTGGTACCATTTCCTTTGGTGCCTTTTAATTTCCTGTACTTAGACTTTCCCAATCTTTTTCTATCCATGTGCCTTAGGTCCAATTTCCATTGACATTTTGTCATCTGTCTTGGAAATTTCTCTGTAGATTGAAACTTTACATTCCCCTCTAGGTCTTTTATAATTGAAATAAAAACAATTAGTAGGTGAAAAATCTATCTTCCTTGATACTGAAACATCAATTTTAATCAAACATTTGCCATGTACATAAAAAGTTACCACCTATTTAATTCCTATAACTTTTCTTTTTAGTTCTCAGAGGGGTCTGTCATATGAGTTACATCACTAGTGTGCAAAAGGCTCAGTTTACTTTTCCCCACTATTTTTCATATAAATTGTTAGACTTCAAAAAAGCAAAACACACATGCCAGCTGTGTGTCAGTAATTTTTAAAGTCTGACCTTGTGTGTTTTGCATCTAAACTCTACACTCAGGTTTCACTGCAGGAATTTTTCACTGTTTTGTTGTCTTTATATCTCAATCTTTAGCTTTCTTTTTGCTTTTTCTTTAGTTATATTTGAAGCTTCATGCTGCATTTGCCTGCACAAATGCAATAAAAACAAGTTAAAAAAATATACCTTTATCTACCAACACAATAATCTTATTTCTATCAACATTTCAAAAGAGCAAATTCATTTTCAAATAGCAAATATCTATGATGTAATTTATTTATTTTTTTTTTTTAAACTGGGGGCAACATGCTTCAGCCTTTTACGGCACTGTTAAAAAGATTAACCTATTCTGAAATATTAATCTTTACCCTCCATGCACAAAATAGTTGGGATTTACAAATGTCCTGACACTGATGATAACTGGAGCAAGAAAGGGAAGGAAGTGTGAAGAGCAACAATTTCGAAGTTACCCAAGAACCAAAAATTATTCTTGAGTTTTTTGAAAGGTGGCTTTCATAGGAAAGAAACATGCTGGACCTATTAATATTCAGCCACAGCAAGATTTCTCTTCCCAGGAGCACACTGGAGCTGTATCAAAGTGCCCTGTCCCTCAGGTCCACAGTGCCAGTGCTCTCCCCCCTGCTCCAGCTGTGGGCTCAGCTCATTCACAGCAACCTGAGAATAAAAGAGAATTCACCTGTCTTGCACCTGTTTCTGAAGAGTAACTAGAAGGAATTTTGCCTGATGCAGCTCTGCTTCTTTCCACTCATCCCAGGAGATGTTGGGTTTTATCCCAAGAGGTTTCAAAGCGCAGAAGTGAATTGCTGAGGTTAGGTGCTGAGTTTTGGGCTGGGTACCATGGCACAAAGCTGAGGCACGTCTGTAGCCTCTAACTTTGCCCTTCCCGAGTTTTCAAAAAGGCTGTGACAATGCTAAGAACATCTCAACAAAATAGTAACGTAAAGGCTTAGTTATCTTACATATAAAACTTGTTTCCTTCTCTCCTGTTTTTCTCCCCCACCCCCTAAAAAATTATTATTGTATTTCATTTTTATTTGTACTTTCTGAAGAGTAATGCATTTCCAAGAAAAGGATTAAATCTCTCAAAGTGAGGTAATAAAACTGAAGCTGTAATGAAACTCACTGGCTATACAGGGAGATATTTCATTTAGGCATTGGAATAAAATTCTAGTTACATCCTGATCAGAATAATTCATGACCAAAATGCCTCATCCTATTTTTAATTGTCCTTGTTTTTCAAATAAAATTATAGATGGTTTGGCTAAATCATTGCCTGTCAAACTTCAGTTGTGAATGGCTTAAGTGAATCTCAAGGGGCACTTTCAATCTTTAGGGCAATTCATTTATTTATTCGGCTATACTAATAAAGCACATATCCATAGATTTACATTCTTATTCTACTACTTAAAATGTATGAACCATACAGAAGTGACAGCAAGGAACAATAAGAAAGAGCTTGTACAGAAGCTCTGAACAATATTCTTATTTTTTCTACTTTTTTTTTTTCTAAAGACCTTTTCCTTAAAATTCTAGAAAAGAATACAGTAGTTACATAATTGAGATCTATTCCTGCTCTTCGAAAAACATCTAAAGCACTTGATTAAACCAAGAATCGAAGCATCATGGCACATTTAATCTGATTTGCTAATAACGGTTGTTGTAAATACATCGTGTTCAGTGACCTGACACAATACACTTGTTTGTACACTGAAACAAGGAAAAGGTACAGCTTGCTCATTTCAGAGAAACACAAATACAGTAGGAGAGACACAAAACAGAATGCAGTGGGAAAGCCATTGTGGCTTATAATGCACATTTCAAACTAGAATAGTTACATTAATTCTAGAAAACACTGTTCACATAAACCACAAAGGTTTGTAGTAAAAAGGGATGTTATTGGCCTGTTATCAAAAAACAGAGTGTTTTTCCCCTCTGTTTATGCTGAGACACCTTTCTACCAGAAAATGTAATGAAAGATAATATAGATTCTTTTTCCTTCTCCAGCCCCTAGAAAAATACGGTGTGTTATATTCCAGCAGCCTTATGAATTCTTTAAGTAAAACAGGTGCATTGTCATACTCCACAACCATTGCACCTCTGTCGCTGCAAAATAAAACTAAATTTCCCAGATGTGCTCCAAGCATGACTCTCCTTTCCTTTACTAGAAAGGTACACAGCAGAACACCCCAAGGTTGGGTCAAATTTGCTTTGTAGCTGCTCCTTCCACAGGAGGGTTCACCTTCCCTCACCTTTACTACAAGCACCATGCCTCGCTCTTTATTTTTCCATAGCTAGCTCTTTATCCTGCAGCCAATGCAGAATACTCCACAGCATCTCAGCTATCAGTCCCTGTTTCTCTTGGTCTGTTCCCACAAACAGCCACAGTTCAAGTCCAAACTCACGATTCATATGAATTAGTTCAGTGATTAATTATTTCAGTTATTCATTAGTGAATTAGTTCAAAACATTGCCTGACATCCAGCAACCAAGTCCAAGCAACTCAAGTCATTAATTCTTTCAAAGACATATAATCTGTTTCTCAGACATAAGATCACACATTTTCTGATCAATTATTCTATCACTGATCTATAAAATCTTTCTGAATTAGTTATTATCTATGCTAGGTATGCACATAAACCCAAATCATTACTACACTATTTTATCTGTTATCTTCCAATCTGCAGGTTCTCATTTCTATTGTTTTGGTTTTTTTTGGTTTTTTTTTTTTTTTTTTTTGTTCAGTCCCCTCATAAACCAAAGAGATCTTGCTCTTTAGTTTGCTTTCTAGCTTATCCATCACACTTTTAAACACCCCTTCACTTTAGCTGCATAATTAGAATAATGAGACTTACTGTTCTTCAAGCCTGCATGGCATTGATTTAGCCTACAGCCCTAATCAATGGGGTCTTTCTCTGGCCCTAAACACTCATAGTGTGTTATTTTAATAAATTACAGACCTACTTCAGCATACAAGGCCTCATGCAAAGCCAAAAGAAGAAGGGAAATCTTCCTTTACAACTCCAGCATCTTTGAACACTATTCACTCTGCAAGTGTACTATACTGAAATAGTATGTATATCTAGTACAGAGACCTAAGAAAAAAATCCCATGTTCTTGGTATCTGCTGTGATAGAAACCAATGCTTACCCACACAAATATGATGATTGTAGTGTAGCTACTACAAGGAGAAAGTGTACCATTGACCTTGGCATGTGGACTATATTCATTTATCTGACTGAACCTTAAAAAAATGGAAAAGGCCATCAAAGAGACAGCGCCGATGAATGAAAGCCTTCTATTTCTGCTCTTCCACAAGATATTTCTTTTGCAGATGGACTGTTGCAGAAGATTGGTCATAAAATTTTAGAGCAGCTTCCATGTAGTTGTGGTGATGAGAGCACATTTGCTCTTCATTACCCAATACAGCTTAAATTGCTTCCTGCTCCTGTTAGCTCTGATAGACCATTGTTCACTCCCTTATTGTGGTGTATAAGCTGCCAGCTTGAATAGTGAGAAACTTAGAATGGGAGACTGAAGTTGTCTTCATATAACAACTGAAAATACGAAAACAACAAAACTAAAACGCACCCAAACCAAAACACTCCGTGCAGTATAAAATAGAGCAAGAATCTGAGCAGGCTAATCATTTCACATGCTAAACATCTTGCCAAACATCTGTTTATCTCAGACTGCGAATGAAAGCAGGGGGAGGTTTGCACAAGGAGTGGCTATAACCACTGAGCGTGGAAAGTCAGCACAGCAATGCAAAGCAAATGCAAATCTGCTGCTGCTTGCCAAACTGAATCAAGCCCATGTGATCTTATTTCTCAGCCTCTCTGAAGAGAAGTTTGTGAGATGGACTGAAGTTAGTGATGGCAAAGATAGAGGAACAATATCTGGTAAACATAAGGAGGTATGCAAAATTAATATGGTTAGGAATGGGAGTTCAGCAAGGAAAGGTTATATACCAATTTAATACTCTCTGTAAGAAGAGAAGAGCCTTTTTCAGTAATGACTACTATAAAAAATATGAAAAGTGAGGAAAAACACTGCACAGCTAGCTATCTGCTTCACAACATTTACTGACTCCAAATTTTAAAGTGTCTTCTCCTGAGTACGCAATACAAAACAATAATAATAATAATAATAAAAGTATTCAAATACAGGAAAGAAGTTGATTTTGATTGCATGTTCACACATACAAAAACCAGAGATATCTGTAGTTTGGTACTTTCCCGAGTCATATGAATTACAAGCTAAAATGTTTTTTATATATTAATTTAGTTGTACTGTCTTGGCTAAGGAGTGAGGAGCAGAACTTAGCAAAAGGGAAAAATAAAAATCCCTAAAAAACAACAGCATTCAGAACTAGCAGAATGGAAACAAAAGTACAATATGATTTCCAAGATAAAGGTAGTGAAATATTTAAGACTATAAAAGTCAATGTAAATTTGTGATGAAGAAGGCTCACTGAGCTAACTCCAGCTCTGTTATCGGTGGTGAACAATTAGGCTGATGCACTCCATGGCATCTGTCATTGCAGATGGATTCCAGTGAGTTTTATAAAACACACAACCTGCCTGCATAACCAGCCCATGCCTTGGCTGACCTCAGCCTGATTGTATTTGGCTATAAAGCCAAATTAAACTCAAAAGTTTTAAGCTGAGGCTAACCAGCACAGCCATTTCTGACCCTGGAGATGGATGAGTTATTTTGCTATTTATTTTTGGGAAGTGGCCAAGCAACAAAACAGACTTTTTCCAGCTGCTCTAGTCTCACCTCACTGCCATTCGTACACAGGTTTCAAATATTCTTGCCATGCTCAGGCAATTCAGTTTGCAGTGCATACAGACCGCAGCAGGTCAGAAAATCTGCTCTGTTCCCAGAAAGCATTTGACTTTTCACTCAGGGTACACAAAACCAGACACGCAGTTACCCTAGCCTAAAATTGCTTTCGGTTTTGCCTCAGTAGAATTTCCTTTCTGGTTATCACAGTAAATCTCCAACTTTTCATGAAAGGTAAACTACTTCTGGTGGAAAGGTCACTTACTGGTCCTCAAAACCTTAAAGACTCAGCTGGGTAAAGCCCTGAGCAACTTCTCTCATCTGTCCCCAGAGCTGATGCTGTTTGGAGGAGGTTGGACTAGAAATGTTCCAAGTTTCCTTTCAAATTTTATTATCCTATGATTTATTTTTTCTTCCTCAGCCCTACTTCTAGAAAGATGGTCAGAGAAATGCTCTAAAAATGAAGTCATAGCAATGTTAAAAATGGACCGCAAGTATTCTAGCTCAGAAATATTATCTCATGGCCACATGCGGTAAGTCTGAACAAAAACTGTGTTGACATCTTTGTCATCTCCACAGGCAACAAAAACTCAAGAGATTAGGAAAATTTTGACAGTCTTCTGAATTTTAAACTTGGAACTTCTAAAGACTTGGATCTGTAGACAGTCATTGGTCACCTGAAATGACCAAAACAGGTTCATGAGGTCCCACATTTCCCAAATGACTTGGTTTTCTAGTTGTTCATGCCTACAATATGCTGCTAACTCTAAATACCTCTCCTACAGTATTAGGGACTGTAGTTTTACCTGTAATCTGGTGACTCTGAAATCCCTGCCTTAATTCAGAAGGTATGCAAGCAGTAAGTCAACAGGAATATATCTATTGTCCATCAGGCCTCAGGTCACAATACAGCAGTTCATGCCTTGTTGACGAAGCTTTCAGTAGTCCGTAAGTTAAAAATCAGCAGGAGTTGAAGCTTGCTAATTTAAAACATTTGACAAATTTATGAAGTACAAGTTCAGTGAGCAGGACTACATTTCAAGAAAAGGTAAGAAATCCATGTTCCTGATCTGGACAAGTTGGTAAAACACTCAGAACCTGCTCAGCTTGTGGTCATACCCTGCCATGCCAGCTCCAGGCCCTTTCTGCTAGCTGCACATCCAGCTACCCACTCCTACAGTTGATCCTGGATTTCAAACTCTATTCAAACAATACAAATAATCTTAATTCATATTTCTCCAACTGTGAAACATAAGCAACATGAGCTGCTTAGCTAGCAGAATGGAGAAAGGAAAGGGGAAAGAAAGAAAACCCACACTTAATAAATGGTATTTTATTTTCTACAACACCCATCAAGGTTTCGATGTGCCACAGAGCAGGTGACTTAGTTCCATGGAAACACTTCTAAATGCCTCGAAGTGACTCTATAACTCTTTCTCCACAGTTAAGTGAGCTAAGAATAAGTAGAGTTTATCATAACTTAGAATCAAGGTAACTTCAAAGTAGGTGTTAATTGTAGACATGCAGCTCTATTTATCTATCAACTTTACATAAAATTATTTGCATTGTGCTAATCCAGGGCAAGATGCTGTGCAGACAGGATGTTGTGTTCTGCCCACCTTCAATGTTTTAACAAACTAGGTTGAAGATAGACAGAAAGGACAACTTGCCTGTGTTATTATTTATCTCGCTGAAATGCAATACTGCAATTTGCCATCCTCTCTTACTACTGTGTGTCTTCTGAGTTTCACCTCTTGAATATTTCCTTGTTCTTACTATAGCAGTAATGAATGGCTAGTCTTTCCCTGAACCTGCCTTTCTCCTGTCAGTTCCCCATACAGCATTTCCTTTATCCACTAATTCCTGCAACAAACACGTGACTGAAAATGCCATAAGCTGAAGGGATGAGCAAAGCCTCAAATATGTGAAACAGAAGAAATGAGGCCAGACTTGCTGTGCTGTTCTCCACAAAAGCCTAACTCTCAGGAAAAATAACCACCAGCTCCTGAGAAATCACCAGTGTGCCTGGATGGCCAGGTAACTATGTAGAAAAGAGCAAACTGGGCAGCACTGGTGGAAATCTCCCAGCACAGCCACTGACATTGCTAAACAGCCTGAGTGATACCTGGGTAATAGTGCTCAATTTATGCAGCATGTGGCTGGGCTCTCAGAGCCATGAAATTAAAAACCAATCATTTTTATTGGCCTGTCGATGCCAGGGCAATTAGCATTCATTTCTGACAGCATATGCCTGGGCACTGCTCTGGCTCACGTGAGCGCATCTTCCCTCGCCCAGGCTGCTGCTCTGCTCGCCCCAGGCATGGCCGGGACCTTCAAGCAGCAGAGGTGGCTGCCACTTCTTGGAGTCCCTCTGCGATCTCTTATTTCTTCAAAGTTGCAGGAGCCCTTAGAAGCAGCAGCATTCTCCATCCTTGCAGAGGAAGAATAAAACATCCTGGTCATTAGTTCCCCTTAGATCGGTGAAACCAGCAGCACCAAAATCCTCGCCTCTTATCTGGAGAAATAAGATTCAAAAGCAGGAAGGGGCATTTGGGGGGAAAAATGCGGAGTATCGTTGTTTGCAGTCTACAAGAGGTTTTTATGATACTCTAATTAAGACTGTATTTTTGAAAGTACTTAACTATTAAGCTAAAGCCTAGATATTAGTTCTTTAGGAGGAGCTGTGTTTTTATATCCAAGATCTGCATTTAAAATTGAGTAGATTGCATCAAAACAACATGTATTTAAATCACACTATACTTCTAAATATACCTAACCTCCACACATAAAAACTCCCAGCAGGTGCCTTGTTAAACAATAAGGAACAGAGGAGGTAGATTGCTGTGATGAAGCCTTCAGTGAAAACTAACACTAATTGTATTCCTGCATTTCTTTATCAGCTGTAGCATTAAATCTCTCTATGATACAAAAAGAGACTTTTGCACTTCAAGCTAGGAGGCTAAGTAGTGTGGTTTCAAGATATCATCTGCCTTAGTGTGCAGGACCTAAAAAGCTCAGCGTATTAATATTTGATTCTGTGAGCACCAAATTATCTTTGAGAACATAAGCCTAGTCCCAAAGACTTTAAATGTCTTTTTTTTTTTCCCTCCAAGCAACAAATTCAAATGCAGAGAAACTAGTCTGTATTCAGAAAGAAATCCCCACCCTCACTGTCCAGGAAAGAAAACAAATAAATAAATAAAAAAGATACAATCTAAACATTACTGGAAGTTTAAAAAGAAACAAGCTCCTTACACATACCTCATGGAAAACATAATACTCTGACATTAATTGAAAAGACTTTCTATTTAGCTTCAGTTTTCTTCCTCCATTTATTAGAGCATTTAATGAATCTGCTAGGGTTTGTCAGATGCAGATGCTAACTATATTCACAAGTAGACTCTGACAAATATGTGAGCCTTTGAATCCTCAGCTAACCCAGACCATAATTTGATCAGCAGCCTGAAGCAAGAGAGGCATGCACGCTGGTTTGTAAATAGCTTGGAGGTTTTTGTTCTTTGAAGTTGTGCTGCTTGCCTCCTTCATACCAGAGCAGGGCTGTGAATTGCAGTGCAATTCAAACCCTATGCTACCAAAGATTCAACAACCAAAAATTTTAGTCACACAAGTATAACTTAAAATCACTGTCTTCCAAATAACAACAAATATTTTTAAAAGGCTAAATTATGAACCCAAGTAAAAAGCTACAACAGCAAATAAGATTAAAGGTCCTTTAATAAAAGATCACCTTTTTAGAAACTACTGTGTTTACTCACCTAAGTAAATAATAGTCATCTACACCACAACATCATCCATCTCCTGAACCATCTGCAAAAAGCTTCAGCTGACCACAAAGCCTTTTATAGCAGGAAATTAGGTGTGAAATTTGAGCTGAGACCTGTGGCCTTGTGGGAAATGAAGTTTAGTAACTAGGTGCCCATCCTGTTGCAGGGGGTTTTTTTCCTCACTGAGGAAATTAAAGGGGATATTTTTACTAGGAGTTTACTTTTATTTACTCTTTAATCCTGCATGGCAGGTCTTTAAGTGGTCTCTTTTTAGATATGACTTGGCTGAGCCCTTTTCTAAGGGCAGGGGGGGAAGAAAAAAATTAATTCCTAGGGAGGGGATTATGGGTAATCTGCTACTTTTAAAAAGGAATGAGTGAGCATTTTTCTGGTTTAATTTAATAGGGATTGTGTGAGGAGCTCTCAGGAGAAAGAAATGCTGCTGCTGATATTTAGGTTAGAAAGATGGATATTAATTTTTATCAAATGAGAGTTTATAGGTGGCATTTTTTTTTTAGGGGTCTTCTTTTAGTTGGACCATCTGTAGAAACAAGGAACGTGGCTATGAAGAGCTTTTGGCCCAAATAGAGGGAGCAGCACAAATGTTCTGTTGCCCTTTTCTGAACAGTTCCCACGTGTTAAATTTATGAATGCCTCCTCTGGAATTCCACAAATCTCTTACAGGTAAGTTATTAGGCTGTGGCTGTTTTTTCTCAGGTAGACTGTTGCTTTGGCTCTGACCTTTGCAAAAGCCCATTCAGTAACTCTTGTTGCTGAGGCTTGAGGGGTCTCCACACTCCTACTTCACCTGAAAATGCTTTGAGTGTTTCTGATGTTAATAATGCCTAATTAATTTCTCAGGTAACCTGCGTTATCTGTAGAGGCAGAAGATTAGCACCTTTGGAAATGCTGTGTGTGGGTGTTTTCTTTACCTGGGAATTGTCAGTATTGACTACACTGAAGAACAATTAAGTATGAGAAATCTTGCCTCATCAACTTCTCTTTTAGGAGGTCTAAAGAGCTTTGAACTCTGATTGTGTTAACTGACAGGCAGCTTAATTGGTTGCCCTTCATCTGAGTTTCAGTGTAATGATGGGCTATGTACAGCCTTGAGTAGGTGTAATGTAAGAGTAACTCTGCTCTCAGCTGCTTCTTTCCTCTGTGAGAGCATGTTGGGCCATGACACTGAAGAGTTGAGGGTAAAAACCAGTATCCTCAATTCTTGTGTGAGCCTGGGCTAGGGGGATGCTGCAGGACCTCACACTGCTCAGCACTGCCGCTGTAGTTCAGCCTAGCTTTTGAACAGAAATGCCTCAGAGCTCTAAGCATCTCAATTATTTCTCCTCAGTCTTCCTCAGCTTTTAACTGTTGCTGAATGGGGAAAAGGATCACAAGTATGGGGCATGCTGAAATAAAATAGTTGTACCAATTCCAGCCTCCTCCCTTGCAGCACCTTCTGGGATGTGAAATGAACAGCACCACCTGGTAGTCTCATTTATTAGAAGACACTAATGAGTATGTTCAGTCTCAAGTGAAGACCCTGTTGTGCATAGGTCAGCTTCATTTGAAATCTAAGGAGACTCATGGAACTGTTTTACTGAAAGATATTAATTAGTTTTATTAAAAGCAAGAGTAGTTTAAAACCGCAACAAAAATACTTTTTCTATGAGTGTTTTGTTGAGAAGATAAACTCACAACTAGTGAGTGGGAGGAAGAGAGGAAAGCAAGAAGATAACCACTTGACTGAAAAAGATGGAAAAGTATTACCATGGGCTTTAACAACTTATTATAAGAGCCAATGATATCATCTTGATTTCACAGTGAAACTCAATTCTATGTGTCAGCAAAGCAATCTCAAACTGCTGGGCAGATGTCAGCTGCATATCTGCCATGTCAGTGATCAGGAAAGATGTTTTTCATGAGCAGTAGCAGAGTCATTTCAAGGAATGTTATTTTTTTCATACGCTTTGTAATGGATGTGGAGGGTTGCAAGGCTTTAAAAAAGTAATTCCTAATCTCTGCAAGTCATGGATTTTGTGCATTTATGTGTTTTTTATACAGAACTTTTTCTACAGCTATTGGGAGACAAGTGAGAAGCCTGGAGGAAGCCATTGGATAAGAGGCTTTAGATGAACACTTCAGGCAGGGCTGGTACTTCATTATTTTCAAACCAAATTCTACCACAAATCTTCACAGTCTTTGTAGAGTCTGGCTAAATTCATAAAACTATTCCCTGAAATACTTGCTCAGCCTTTTTAAAATTAATTTAGTTCTGCACCTGAGCATCCTGCTTCAGCTCCCTCTTGTCTGGTACTCCTGTGATTTGAGTTTTTTTCACAGTTCTTGAAAGCACGGTTTAAATTCTTATGCATGAGTGATGGTACTAGAAAGGAGTTTCACCCACCTCTTACTATTACTAGTGGAATATTGTTGCTGGAAGCTAGGTAAGACTTTAAAACATTTAGTTTAAGATGAAAGAGACAGAAACCACTGCTATTAAGATCCTGGGGAGATGGGGGAATGAGCATTAAAATTGGTAGTACCAGGTGCTAATCAGGCAAGATTCCCACTGCCACATGACTGAATCTGAACATGTTGCACACAAGCCCTGGGTCACATACGACCTTGTGTTTTCTATCTGGATTATCACGTTCACAATATTTTCCTCTGTGTATTTTTCCATGAATTAAGAGACTTGCTAAATGACTTCATGTGTCACTTTGCGGCAGTTGCAGACCCAGCCCAAAGAGATCCGGAGCTTTCAATGGCCCTTTAACACCTTTTGTGCCCTGCTGTCCTCATCAGGATCAGTATTTTCACTCCCAACATTGCAAAAGATTTCTCAGTATTTTAGGTACAGATGAAATTAATCTCATTTTAAGGTTATGACTAGTGATTCTTTAATTTTCCATATGCAAGTCTTCACCCTAGAGAATGTAGACTAAAAGTAGAAATGTTCATCTTCAGTTCCAGTGTAACAAATGAAGAGCAGTAGCTAGAGCAGCACCAGTTTTGACAGGAGAGCATGCACAATTGGAGGAGGAAAGAAGTCTCTGATATCTCATTATCTATAAATAATGCAAACGAATATTTGAATGGGAAGAGATGAAGCTACATGATTTATTTCTCATGTTCTCAATGGGATAGATTTATAGTGACTGCTGTGAAAGAATCTGTAAGTGGCTGGCCATGTCAAATGGGGGTAAAGATGGATAGCGGAGGAATGCAGTCACCTGTGGTATTATTTTCTATTCATGAACAGTTGAGGAAGTAGCATGTATATTTGGGACTACTGAAATTTGCCTTTATGTCTGAATTGCTGTACTTACATGGAAGCCAGGAACCTTTCACGGAGGTCATGAGAAATAGCATCCTGATAGTTTGCTCTGTTCTGCAGACTATGTTCCAGCACTTTCCCTGCAACAGGGTATGCTTGGAGCAGCATTTGTCAAAGTGAGAGTAGCCACTTCCCATTCATCATCCTGATTTTTGTTAACAGAAATGACCAGGAACAGTTAATTTCATGCTCAATACCTGAAATTCAGCTTTCCAGAGATGCTTCTCCAGGCCCAGCAACAGAGGAAATCCAAGGTCATGGATTCTCCAGCCTTGTCTTGTGGTTGTCACTATCTAAAAACACCTTGCAGTGTCTGGGAAAACACTCTTCCTATTCCACTCTTTCCCATTATTTATCAAATCCTGCTGGCTATAGATTTCAAAGGGGCTACTACTTATCTTATTCTGATTACCCAGATTTAGTGGATTTTGAGGTGAGCAGGCATGCTGCTCTGAGGTTCTGCATAGTGCTGGCCATTACTGGGAGTCCTACAGCTTTCTCTGCTGATTTCAGAACAGAACAGAGGACTAGAAGGTAATACAAGCCCACCTTCCTGCTCCAAGGCAGAAACAGCTCCTCATAAGTAATTGCTACTGACTGTTGGGCCAATCAATCCTTTATTAATCTCCACAAAGGTGTTGGCCACAAACTCCCTAGCCAGCCTATGCCAGCCATTTTCCTAGTACTCATTAAATAACTAGTACCTTACTTTAATTTGAATGAGTAAGGCTTTATCTTCCATCCAGTGGTAGTTACTGTGCCTTTGATATATTGAATAGTCATTTACCACTTTATATCTTTTCCCTCTGGATATATTTATGCATTGTAGTCAAGTCACTTCTGGGTAGACTAAATAGATTTTGATAAGTTAAACAAGCCTTTTTGCTGACGCTGATTGTACAGATTGGATTTGGAGTATAATGGTATCACTCTAATCAGCCCATGAGGAAGGAAAACCAACTTTTTTCCAAAGACAGAGTCAAACATTGGATTGCACATCCAGGCCTTCCTATATCATCAGATACTCCAGGGAGACAGCGTTTGTCTGGGCTTTTTATAGCTGCCCTTAAAACAAACAAACACACCCAAACAAAAACACAAACCAAACCAAAACCAAACCAAGCTCAAAACCAAACTCTGCTTCTTGTGTTTTAACCTGAAACTGGTGAAAAAATTGCTTTTACTTGACCCTGGTGACATGTCCCACATGTCCCACCCAAGAGATTGTTTCATGGCAGATGAACTGTCCTCGTTCTTAAACATACCTGTAAAGGTACATGTAATTTAATACATTTTCAGTCAGATTTGTGTGTGTATATGTGGCCTAAGCCCCATCTTCTACATTAGAAAGTTGATTTGTTCATGGCATAATTTCTGAATTGCTACAGAAGTTGGACAGTCTCTCAAGGTTTTCCATTTGAAGTACTCAAAATCTGATTTAGCAAATTTGTTGTGTTGCAGCTCTGACTGCAAATGTAAACTCTTGTGAAACATATGTAACCTCTCTGAAACTTGTGTATCACTGAACAAATATCTTGTGCTTTTCTTAGAAGGAAAAGATGTGTTTTAAAATAAATATTTCAGTATTCTTTAGTGCTCATGTTTGTTTGAGTTTAGGCAAAGGAAAGAGAAAATTACAGTAGTTCTAAACTTAAATTTTTATTTTCCATTGTGAATAGCTATCAGATGACTGAATTATAAGAAAGAGAACTAGATTGTGCTGTTTGCAACACAGAGACCTACGTCGAATAATTTACAATTAAATTATGTCCTAAAAGAAGAGAAATTACTTCCACAGGGAAGTTCCTCAGCTGTCCACTTGTGTAGTGGCACTTCCTTCTAGTGGTGGTGACAATAGATTATTGAGAGAGATGAGTTAAAAGAAGTGGCTCTAGAGATCATTAATATTTTCATGCAAGAAAAGAAAACGAAAACTTATATTGGACAATGTTAGAATTGATGAATACTTCTGGGAATTGCATAGACTGGGTAAAGAGAAATATGCTGGGGTAAATTCCCAAGCAGATCACTCGATAAACTCTCTGGCTGGAAGCACAAAATCTGCAGTAAATCTGTTTTCTCCTTGCTCTTCTAATACATGGTCTTATTGTAGGCTCAAATATCATGCACCATTCTTTAGACTTCCAGTTAATGGAAAAAACTCTTTCATATTCTTGATGGGGTGCGTGTAACTTCTGCTGAGGGCTGGGAAGGTGCAGGAAATCAATAGGGGTCTGTTTTGCATAAAATTAACAGTGTGGAATGAAAGTGACTACCTTCTGTACACAATTTAATTATTGGAAACACCATCCTCTTTGAAACGGAGCTCAGGAAATGTGTTTCTCTGTAAATGAATGAACATTCTATTACAGTGCAATGCACTGGAAAAGACTGTAATAAAATCAACTTGCTCACCCTAAATTCTTCTTTCTTAGAGTAGTTCCTGTAAGTGAGGAGCACTGGAAATCCTCTTCCAGTAAATTTCGGATTGAATAGTGAATACAATACCTCCAGGATATTCTTCTTCCCATTGTACCTTCCCTTCCCAATCACTCAAAGGAAATGGCAGTTCTGATTTACTTTGCATAAAGCTTGTGTTTTTTATAGGAATAAAAAGAAAAAAAAAAAAAATGGAAAGGTACCTGTGTGGTCAGGAGAAAACGTCATTAACTGTAATATTCTTTCAGCTTCTTTCCATTATTTCATTAGAGAAATTAATCTTCCATTTTAGGTAAAGTTTCAGATTCAAACAGGGAATCATGATTTAGTTAACATAATCCAAAGAGTGAGACTATTTCTTTGTATCTTTTACCTTTATTTTTAGAGGACTCCCAACAGGGCTTGGAGGACTCCTCAGCACATTTTTGCTTATTCTTTTTGGAACCTCTGACTCTTTATTTAGTACTTTCTTTTAGGAATTAATAACTTCAAATTCTCATTTTTCCCATTCTCTTTCTTTTTGTGTACTGAATCTGTAACTATTTACGACCAATGCATATACGTTTGAGTTATCAATGAAACTGAAAATTTAGTGAAGAAATTACTCAGGTGTGGGTTGCTTTTAAGCCTCCATTAATAGTGCTGGATGCTCTGCCTCCCCCCAGTCTTTAAGTCTATTAGTACAGCTCCAGATGTTGTTAACACCTTTCTATTATAATTTCCTGGCATAATGTAGGAAGTAATATGTATGGTGATTACATGATATCCTATCCTGAAATCATGGTGTGTGTTGTGCTCCACTCACCCAAGAGCACGTGTGTATTTTAGTTGATGATACTGGTTAGAGAGTTCCATCATGAAAAGCCTTTGTCCAAGCATAGATGATGCCCTTGTGATCCAGTGATTCACAATGCAGAAAATATCTCCTTTTAGTGATATGATTAAAGCTCAAAATATTCCAGGGATTTGCAAATGAACAACAAAAAAAAAACAAATGACTACCCATTTTTAGCTGAATTGTTGCATTCCCTTGGGTCTGCAAAAGCAGAATACAAATTTCTGAAATACTCAGCTCCTCTTCTATTAGCTTTTCTGTTTTTTCCATTTTCTCCAAATAGAGGAGGCAGAGGCATATGACAACTTTTAGAATATATGTTTAGAATACATCTCTTGGAGCATTTTAGCTGAAGCCTGGACAGAAATGCATTTTCTCTGAAGGAGTGAAATTATGAGTTAAGCAAAAGAATTTGGATCAATATGAGATGAATACTTGGTTTGGGCTTTCTTTTGCTGTGTTTTGTTTTTCTAACAGGAATAAATCAGAGCTCACAAAATGACTGACTGGTGCAGGAGAAAAAACAAGCTTAGGATTCAAGGGACTGCCTTCAGTTCCCTACTGTGATTTTATCCTTTTGAAAAATCTAACCCTCAGCATACGTGGGCTTGGGTTTCTCATTTGCCATGTGTCAATAGCAATTTCCAGGGTGCAATGAGGATATGTACCTTGTGGATTCTGGCATGTTTAGCTGTTATGGAAGCTGGAAGTAAGGATAGTTACAGATATTCAGTCATTTCGGTGGTACATTTGTGCATGCTTTCTCCTTAGGACAACCTTTGTTAACCGACTTGCACTCTCCAGTGGCTTAGCGCCCCTCTATTTTGTTTCCTCTCTATGCAACAAGCGGATATGGTCGTGAAAAAAAAACAAACAGGAGGTTTATTATAGAAGGCTCTAGCTGCCATGCCAATACAGGCATTTTAAAGGCTTTGTCTGGCCAGCAAAGGCAGGAGTGCTTTCCAGTGAGACTTCAAACAGCATCATAAACTGTTTGTTTCTCACCACAAGACCCCTTCTGCCTTTTGAAAGCTTCACTAAAGCATTTTCTGTGTTTGTATTTCCATATTTCCTACTTGAAGGAAAAAGAGGGAGGCAAATGGTTGCTATAGCAAACTGTTTAAAGGAAACGTTTCAGTTTTCCTGCAAATGTGTGAATTAGTTACCTCAAAGGAAGCTTCAACAAGAAATCTTTATCCTTGTCCTCTTTCCTCCTTTCCCAGTAAAGAGAAGGGAATGGAAAGGGGAAATATGAAACTCAAATTTACTGGGCCTGCTAAGATTGAGAGCAGTGTCTTAAAATTTCTGAGCTTTTTGATATCCAAAAGTCCTCACCCCGAATCTCTAAAACAAGGACGAACTTAAGAACTTTTGTCATGAACAGTGAATAAATACAAATATTCGAGATATAATCAAAACAGTGTGTAGGCAGGATTATAAATTACATTTCAGTCAGACTCTTCCATACCTTTGAGGGCTCAGTGGAAACCTCTGGAGGGATTGCTCAGAACAGCTTGTGGTCGAGATTTGCATCTTCCTCTGTTTCTTGCTGCCGCTAGAAATGAGATGCTAGATTAGGGCCTTGCACTCTGCTGGGATGGTAATTCCTTTAGATTGGTGATTCAGAAGTGAAAATGAAATAATTAAAGGTAATATACTGAGAAAATAGGAGCTAAAGCTTTTATGGTTTAGTGTAATATCACTTAATGCCAGAAAGTAACTCATCCTTATTAAGAATGATGAGGAAACCTGTATCATTTATCTGTGTTTCACGATGTATCGGCCATTACTTTTTATGTGGATAGAACAAATAAACCCAGAAGATCTGGGAGCAGGTTTCATGAAAAGAAATGTATTTTCTTTTTCAAAGCATTTTTGCTTCCAGCTGTTGCATGTAGTTTTTTTAACAGAGAGCTCCCAATCCTGTAGTCCAGATTGGATCTACCAGAGCAACTACACCAGGTCTGCTGCCAGCTCCTTACACTCCTCTTAGTCAGGGATCTGAGATTCTGTTCTGTGTCCCCCCTTATCTGTTCTTTTTTGTGGTGGGAGAGTTTGGGGTGGCCTGGAGTATCCTGTGAAATGAGAGAAAAACAGGAACATGTTCACCTGCATTTCGGTTGCATGACAACCACATTTCCTGTGACTATGAGAGGGAAGAGCTATTTGTTTACCAGCTCTATAGTCTGCTTATAACAGAATTTTAATACTACTGGCTTGACACTTTAAAATTGCACTATTTATGAATTTTGGAGATTTGCATCTTACGTGAAGCTGTAATTAGGGAGGGCATTTTAAAATACAAGATGCATCAGAAAAAATATTGTTGTTCTGGAGTCACAAGAGAAGTGTTCCATTTCCAAACCTGGCGTGATATAGAATGACAGTATCATAACAGCCCTTCTTTGTATGATTTTTCATTGTGAGCTCCCAGAAAACACATTTCATTTCCCAAACCTCTCAACAGCTCTGCAAAAACCTACCACCAGAGAACAGGCCAGTTTGGTCCTGCTGCTGTTATCCCAGCTTCCGAGGGTGCTTGGCAGAGGAGCAGAACACTCCGCTATCCATCTCCTCTCCACCCGATAGCAGCTTTGCTCAGTTCATTATTTTTGGTACTGCTGCTTCAGAGAAAGAATGCTTTAACTACGAGGTTTGTATCCAGCTGCAGCATGATGACAAAGAAATAAATAAGAATCAACACCCGTGAATCTGAAAGGGCTGACTCGTGTAAGAACTGTTCTAACTTTCCATTCGCTGTGGACGGGGTAACATTTTACAATGTTTTCTTGTTTTTATGGTTATACATGTGTCTGCTGGACTGAAGAAAGGCTTGATTTGTGTTTTCCCAAAGGTCCTTTACAATGCCTGTAGTATCTCATCATCCCTTGGCCCCTGCAGTTTTTAGAGAGCACCTTCTTTAAGAAATGCTCTGGATTTCTAGAAATGGCTCACACAGCAAAGACTTGCCAAAATTGTACTGGAAAGAGTCACTTGCTGTATACAACTAAAGCCAGTGGATTAGGGACTATATCCCTCTTCAGTAAATATCTCCTTCTGTATGAAATCAGGTTAAATTCAGTTTATCCTTCAAGATGTATTTGTGGATGGTATAGCCCATAGAGATGACACATAAACAATAAAGCAGCTGCTATGAGAATAGTAGCTCCTAATATTTGTGGCTGTTTGACGGTGTTAGGTAAATATCTTTTAGATATCTGAACCTAGAAATAGGGGTGTTCATTATTGCAAATTGAGAAGTCTGCATATTTTAGACATTATTGTGCAAAGTACGTGAAAATAGTGTATTGATAGGGGGCAAGACCTTGCTCAGCTCTTAGGCTCAGATAGCTGTAAAAGAGGAGAGATGGAAAATGCACTGTTCTGAGTATAAAACTGGAAGGTTGCACTTGTTTTCTTTCTATTCCCTGATAAAACATGAAAAAAGAAAAATAATCCTCTCCCATGAATTACCACATGGCTAACACTGACTCCTGTTTTTCTTGAAAATGCAAATTGCACATTGATTGTCTGTTTATTACAGGTATTAGCTGATATATTTAACAACCTGTGATTAATCTGCAATCACCATGCTTCTGGTTAACAAAAAGAGGTAAGAGGCATGTTTTCTACATCAAAACGTTGCTTCTTTAGATAGTGCCCGGCACAGATGATCCCAGTCATGGAGAGAGAATCCTAGAAAGGAGCTGTTTGAGCACTGTACAGCAAAAAGGAGAAATCAGAAGGAAATAAGAACTTTATTCTTGTACAAATTTACTAAGCCTTAGAACACAAGGGTACTCAAATCTTCCTTGACATGGAGGAAAATATCCCAGAATGAGAAAGTAAAATGATTTCATTGTTCATTTAGGAATTTGTACTGATTTAGAATCTGGCCTCAAAACTGGTTAAATGCCAACCTGTGTGATGGAGGCATTTGAGTCCCTGACTATGTTCTGCATCATCCTGGTCTGTGATACGGGACTTTGAAAATTATTTCAGGACATCAGTGATCACGCAGCAGGAAAGAGACACCCCATGAGAAGTTAGGAGATAAATGGAGAAGATAGGAATAAATGCAGAAGGTAGGTGTAAGGCCACATGGTTAATTTGCTTGAGCTAATTGATTTCTTAAGATACATTTCAGCTTGTGAAATGATTTATGCAAGAGGAGGCACTACAAAAGGTTACTTAATATATGGCCTTGAAACAGATGGTGTCATGGAGAGACTGAATGGGGAGGAGGAGGTGGCACATGACATCGACATTAGTTCAGACTCAGTCTCCCCAGGAGAGAGGATGTGATCGTGTAATCCTATAATCTGCATGTCTTGGTTGTACTTCTCCATGAATAATGCACTAAAAATAGGAGTCTGCTATAGCCTTCAGTTCGAGAGTGTAGTCCTTAATTCCTGTGTAGAGGTCCATGCATTTGGCTCTGGGGACTGATTGTTCTGTCACATTTGCCAAATGAAATGCCAACTGCTTCATGTTACCAGCATCTGAGACAAGACAGACTCAGAGTCTGGAGGAATTTTTTCATTCTCCTTTTTCCTATTTTCCTCCAAGAGAGGTTCTTTTTGTTTGTTTTTGTTGTTAAACATGAATGAAAAAAATTACATAAAATATTTAATGCTAACTTTGGTTTAGATATCAAGGCAGACACAAGCATTTGCTTTATTTGAAAGCACCTGTGTCACAAGATGCTTCTGTGCTCTTTTTGTGATGTCTGTCATTGAAGTGAAGTTCTGCTGACGAACTGGTTGCTGTACATCTGTGTAGTCTAATAGTTGGTTTTTTTCCTTCTTTCTCTGGGAGATTCCTTTCCGTGCGAATGCCGGCAATAGCTGTTGTGAGCAGGACACCACATTTGCCTTTTCATTTCAAAATGTTCCCTCTCCAGCATCTCTCAGCCCTTCTGCAGTTGGGGATAATAGGAGGAAAAAGAAAGTTTTCTTTCCCCTGAAAATGTTCAGGCCATCAAACTCCTATTGATCCAATCAGCCCTTTCAGTTTTTATCCCAGATGTGTGGTAATTCCCTGTGGACTTAACCCCGATTCCAAATTGCCTTATGGAGAGCGATAGAGAGCAACAGCCCTTTCTCAGGCATATTCTTAATCCATCCCCCTGATCATTATTGATTTGAGAGTATGATAGTTCACTGTCATCTCAAATAGAGATGATTAAGTCTCTCAATCTTTAGTCTAAAGGAATTGATATGAACTACCCTGACAGGACAATGTCTTCACTCTTCATCTCTCCTGCATTTCAAAAGATGTCTAAATCGAGCTGATAAATGGGATTTCAGATGATGGGAGAAGTCACTCAGCAAAGCCTGTCATACCAGACTCCCTCAATCTCAAAGGTTGCAAAGATGTTGACTCCTGGCAAAGTTTTACTTTGCTAAGCATTAACTCAGATTTGACTAATTGCTCATTTAAGGAAGACAAATGGAAACAGAAAAACTCAGAGCCAACAAGCCAAATGCTGTGAGTAGGATACAGTGAAAATTGTTTGAAAGCCAGCTTTGGGGCATGTATGAAACCTTTTTCCTCTGTTTTGTTTTTTTGTTTTTCTGTTGTTTGCATCTTTCTTGCTGTTGCATTTTTGTGAATACTGAAGTCTGGTGTATTGGTAGTAATTTTTGCAGCTATTCCTTTGTTATCCACTAATTGCACACTTTTCATCTTTCTTCATTTTCTTGTTTAGAACATTTCAGTAAAAAGGGTGCAACAGAAAAATCTCTCACCCCCTTTGAGCAGTACCTCATTGAGATCTGCAAAAAATCTGGAGAATGAAAATTAGATAGTCAGTATAATCTAACCACAACCTGATTTTCTATTCACCACTGGTCCTCAAATGCAGGCGTAAGTCATCCATGTGTTCTTTACTCACCTCTCATTTTTACCATCCCTAATTTTCTTTTAGCATGTACTATGAGTCTAGCAGTTTCCAGAAGACCTGAATCTAGTTTCGATTTAGTCACTGACTCAACCAAAAGTATTGCTCATCTTGTGGTTTCACCCCTGGCATGGTTTATGGTCTTGGAAATCTACATTATAGGTTTAGTGGGACTGGGTGTATGCTACCATTCATAGTTTTTATACATAGTTCGTAGTTTTTATACATTCCTTTGCTGAAGCCCTTGTTTCACCCACAGAATCAAAATGCTGCAGTAATACACCCCAAAACCAAATTCACGTGGGCTATTTAGCCAAAGAGAATCAGTAAATTCACTGGAGTTACATTTAGCACATGAGCAAAAAAAACCCAACAAACCAACAGCAAAAGTGAGACTATATTCATTTGGTAATTTATTCACGATGAGTAACTTGACATTGTCTCACACACCAGCTTGACTGTCAGGAGCGCTCAGATGGTTTTGTAATGAACTTGTTTGAAAGGTGCTTTGTTTAAAGAAAGGCAATTCTTCATGGGCAAGGTCACTTCACAATGGGAAAATAAACATGGCACTTAATATCATTAGTATCTTATTATTTACGTTCCTCTGGGCAGCAGAAGGTGTCCCCATTTGGTCTTTGCCCTTGTGCCCTGCATGACCAATTGCCTGATTTCACTTTTCTTCATATATAGGGAAAAGATGTGGTAGTGTTAAGCCCTCTGATGAATCTCATTTGTAAGAACAAACCTAATTCCAGTTGATCTACGTGATTTGTGAGTGTTTTAAGTGTCTGTCTGTCCATTTTGCACTTCCAAAACCGTAAGTTAAGGAGACACTTTGAGATGAACTTTGGCAACTTGATTTCAGTGGGAATTAAGCCTCTGAATACGTATTTAGCATCAGGGAACTGGTCTTTAAGCAGTAGGTATCAATAGCCAAATTCTTGATTTTTGTTTTAAGCTGGGTAACAGAGTTGTTGCTTTGCCAATTCAAGACACAATTTCATTTTAAACATCCCTACAGGCTTGCATAGGACAACAGACACAAATCACTTTATATATTTTGGCAATTCCCTTATTTTTGGATGCAGTGCTCATACAGTGAATTGCTAATATTTTCATTAACTATTATTATTATTATTATTTTTTACTAATGCTCACTCCGAATCCTTTTCATGGCTCTGGATGGTCTTTTTCTGTCTTTGCTCTGTTAAGGAAAACTAAGCTGTTGCTCTGCCTTGTTATGGAATCCATAATGCTGCTGTGCACCTGTCTGCATGTTTTTATGTTTTGCTCCTCGTAATGAAGTCCAACGGCTGCCAAGCCGGTGGAGGAGGGAGAACACTTCCATTTGACACCAACATGTTGAACCATTTGTTCAAAACTGCAACTCCTTTAATCGTGTGTGCTGCATCTTAATAGAGAGCCTTGTTGAAGTTAATTATTTCTGTTGGCATACCCCAGCACTCAAGATGTTCCAGAGTGAATCACGATGGTACCTCTCCTAGACTTGATATAATTTATTAAAAGCTACATTCATTTGAAGGTGAAACATTGGCAACAACCTTTAATTTAAATTCCACGATGAATTTTTCAGTTTTATACGTTGTGTAGTGGTAAAAATTATATATGATGGGGGGAAGGGGAGAGAGTAAAGGAAATAACTTGCAATAGGAAGCACATCAGTACGAATAGAGAGACATAGCCATTCTGGGCTGGAATGAGAATCCATGCTGTTGCTTGTGGTCATATGGGCTGCCTTAAAAAGCTGGACAACTCAGAATTACCTGAATTCATCCCAAATTTTCACTAGAAACCTATAAACTAATTCATACTAGAAAATTCTAGAAAAAACAGATTTCTGAGCAGCATGGTAGCAAGTGAAAATGAAGTCAAAGCAAGTCAAAATGAAGGGCAATTCATATTAGAAAGGACAATTTATTAAATAACAGTTGAAACAGCATGCAGTTGTATAAAGCAGTGGTGTATTTACGGTGTATATTTGTATTGGATCCTGTTACTCACAGAAAGCTGCAAAATTATTCAGAGGAAAGAAAGGAAAAAATATTCAGTGAAATGGTTCTAAAGTTTATTTTACCCTGAGTGCAATACACTCTACCTGTTTTTAACTTCGTAAAGTAGTGAACAGCCTGAGCTGAAACTTTATATAAAAGCTGAACTATGGCTGAGAATTTCTGTCCCAATTGTTGTTTGACAATTGAAACTGAAGTTTTATCAGGAAAAATGTCAGTCAGCCTCCTCTTCATGGCGCTTTGCTAAATTCCGTTATGCTAAATACAGTTGTAATTGGGTTTAATTGCCAAATGCAAAAGTCCAAAGAGTCGCATGAGGAAGTAAGTGTGCCATACATACAAAAAAAGCCAAGGAAATACTCATTTATACAGCTCAAAATTAAAATATTTGCCACTTCCCACTTAGCCAGGTCCCAGCTGGTTTGAATCGAGTCACATTCCTCCTGAAGAAATGGTCCAAGATGACAGTGTTACTGGGGATGTCATCTTCCCCTCATCCAAATCAAAACAGTTATTGGAAGTAATGAAAAAATATATGAAAAAAAATGGTGAAAGGGCAAAGTACCAGAAAGGGAAAAGGCTTTGTTTCATTTTTCTTTTTTGTTCACATAATACACATCAAATGACATTCACACCATAACATACACCCCTAATAACAGCAATAATAGCACCAGTACATCTTATTGCATACAATACCTTTAAGCAGATCATGTTCTTGGAGCTTCTCAGTGAAATACAGTGATTTAAAAGGCTATAGTTCCTGTAAGATTAAAAGAAGTCACAATTTAAAAAAATTCAATACACAAATGAAATCAATGTGCCATTAAGGGAATTGTTTTGATATTTTAAAAAAAGAAGTAGAATAATAGTGAAATATGATTCTATCCGGTTTTGTAGCTCTTTGCAGATTTATCGCCCAAATCAGGGGTAATCAGATAGTAAGGTATAAGTCAGCTCTAATCCTGTTTTTCACTTAAACATATAAACAAATGCAAAGGAGTTTCTACTGTAGTGATGATGGGATGATGTCAGGGAGGTGAATGATAATATTAAGAAGTGTGATGTAATTCAAAACTCAGGAACTCCCTTGATTTCCACAGCCCTGGTTCTGCAACTGTGAGGGAAGGGTGGGAGCAGATTTCTGACCTTCTCTGTCAGCTTCAAGACAAAGAAATAACAGCTGGGAGCAGTGACTGCCCAAGCCACCAACATCCAAAGGTCACTGAGAGGCAAAGCAGCACCAAAACGTGACCAACAGCTTCTCCAGACAGAGTTTTCACACTTAGGGTTTCCTTCAAATTGGTGCCACCAACCTGGACCCTTGCTGACTTTAGAGGATTTGTTTGGGTACAGTGCTCTGGAGGCAAAAGGTCTGCAGAATTTTTTTTTTAAATCCAAAGTGAGGTAGGGTAATCAGTGCTACAGCATTGTAAGGTTCAACAATTAGTCTTATGACATTAATAAGAAACATAAAGCACTTAGCTTTTTAGCTTTCAGGCAAATAATTATCTTCCTTGTGCTGGAAGTTAATGTTAACTGCAGGCACACTTTAGAATTATTTTTCTCTCTTTTTTTTTTTAAAGGAAGAGCTTTTTTAAAAAGGATTTTATTCACATAGGTCACAGAAATGAGCTTTCTCTTGAACAGACAGATTAGCTATTTTAAGATGACTTGTTTGCAATGAGTGCAAATACTCGTCCTTATTTAATTGTATTTGAAGAGCATCACATTAGTAATCGACTGTGACATTTTTTCTAGATCTTCCTACTAATTCTCAGGCTTTCATTAAAAAACATAAAACTCAAGCTTGACTTTCAACTCTGAACTCAGAAAATGCTGGTAAATTAGCACTACAAGAATATCAGCTTGAAAAGTCGTATCTACGGAATATTTATTTGTAGAAATATGTTCTTAAAAAACTAAATTAAAACCAAAACAAAACAATAAAGGAAACCCCTCTGGGCACTGTCTTGGTCCCTGTGGGTTAGAAATCTGTATGTTCGCTAGGTTATACCTGCTTATTTTGGTGCAGGCTCCCGCAGGGAGGAACAGGGGCCATGCTCGGGGTTGCACATCTGGGCCACAGTGGAGCTCTAACTCCAGCACAGATGATGAGCTTTACAATCAAATCGCACCATTTGTATTCAGGCAAACTTCTCATGCAGCTCAGCAGGCTTTTTCTCCTTTCCGCAAGAGGGAAACTTGCTTGCGTTTTTTTTTTTCCCCCTTCCCTTTTCCTGAAAGACAATTACTTTGAATTTCTCTTGATTCCAGCCACCAAAATCAACTCCAGCAAAGTGATACTAAGCACAGTGTCAGAGAAAAGTGCTAGCGGATAGAAAGCTTGAAAACATCATTAATGCAGCTGATATTTTCTTATATTTTTTTTATCTCATTAATTACTAGGAATATTTACAATTGCCGTCAGCTTCCTTCATCCAATCATGCAACTCCTGGCCAAAAGCCAGTGAATCTAATAGTGAATATAAGTCTGTTTTTTTCCTCATTATATGATGTCACCAAATATTCCATGTCATTATCAAAATATGCCACCCAGTGAGGAAAGCACATACAAATTTGGGAAGCATCAGAGATTCCTCCCTTGTTTCTTTTCTTTGTGGATGATTTATTTGCTGTGGAAATTATGGGTTTTTCCCTATTGTATGGCAGAAGCAGCACACAGACAAGCAGCAAGTTTAGCAGGTCTCAAAAAATAGATTGCCCCATATTCTGACATATGTACAATCTGCCAGTGAACGTAAACCATTTTCTTGGGACACTGTGAACTTTGGTGGATTGTGGATATGCTAAAGTAGCTATAAACTTGGTCAAGTTTGTTATTAGTGACAATATCATGGAATAACAGAGCACAGTGCAGGCAAAATATCTGTGTTAAAACAGATTTTGGGAACTGTTTTGAAGCCTGCTCTAATGGCTGGTTGTTTTGGGTACTTTTCTGGATTTTTCTCTCTGTTATAGCTGTAAGAGCTGCAGGTGCTCTGCACATAACAGAACAGAACAGACATGCTTTTACGCTCTGTCTGCCACACTATATTTTAAATGCCTTAGCTATTCCATTTAAACATAATGAGATGGGTACCGTGCATCTATCTAATGTCAATTGATTGCAGAGAGAGCAGTTGAAGTTTAATTAGCATGTAACTGATAAGTCCAATTACTCTATAATGATTTGGAAATTACATGAGCTACATATTTTGTGATTGTGGCCTTATATAAAACACGAAACTTGTAAGGAAATTTTAGCTATTTAATGAACACTTTAAAAAACCTATTCTGCGTTTAATCAGATATCAATTAGTTGGAAAAGGGAAATCTTAAATTAACATGTATTAACAGTGTTAATTGGCAGCAGCCTTCCCATTGAGTCAACTGCAGCATGGAAGCCCATTTCCACCACAGTGTGTAGTGTAGCACAGAATGTGCAGCCCATACAATGCCTCTTATTGTGCCGAAATTTTGCAAGAAATTCAATTATTCCCTTCTACTGTGGGTGGATCAGATGCATAATTAATTCTGGCTTGTTTTAAAAGATGCCTACATAATTAGCAATGCATGGAACGCGTTATCTCTGACATATTTTTAAAACCTTAGTAGTTCCTCTTTGAAACTAGCCCTTGCTCTTTAATTAACAGCTAACGTATTGCAATATTAAATTTGAGATATTGCCATTTTGGCAGCATTTGAAGTGATGCTGTTCATTATGGTTGCCATGGAGCGTACTTCATTTAATTTATGATCATGTGTCCTTATTGATGGAAGAATATCTTGGGGACAGCACCCACAATGTTACTTCAGAAATGCCGGTTTATATTTAACTGCGTGCTCTGGAAATCGAGAGTAATGTGAGCAGTGGGAGTGTTTTTAATGTATGTCTCCGGTTTTGCGTGGTTATTTCGCAATGAAATGTGGAAGAACATTTTTAATTGTTCTGGTGTCAGAGGGCAAACCTTTGGGAAGGTGTTGAAGCCTGGTCTTCAAATACAGTTAGCAGAGAAAAGCATTGTCTGAGAGAGCTAAGGATATGAAAGTTCAGTTCTTTCAGTGAATTGTCATCTGAAGAAGTATGACTCTTTTCTCATTAAACTCTGCAGAAATCCTAACTAGGCTGGTCATTCAAGTTTGATGCCAAATTGCCTAAAGTTAGAGTTGTTAATAGTCACCAGCATGCTCAGAATTGTCGGAATATAACGTAGAAGGAAGATGGCCTAACAAGCCTTTCCTTAAATAAATTGATAGGAAACACGCATATACAAAAATGAAAGGCAGAAAAAATAACGACTGTTGAATTTTCTCATTAAAGGAAAAAAAAAAGTGCAGGAGAGGCTTTCATTTCCTTCTGCTACATTTCTCATAGCCTTTTAATGTGACATATGATTCCTACTGTTTCTGGTCCACCAGAACACTATTAAAATACAATAATAACAAAAGATTCTGCTTTTCTTCATGGCAGAAGGAGGGAAGGGAAATGTTACAGACCTATTGTTTCTCTCTTCACCCACAGCCAAAGGGTTTTTTATTCCCTGGGTATATTTGGTTACCAGATGGCAGATCAATTTCAAAGTTGTCAAGCAGATTAACTGAAGTTAAGATCCCAAACCCTTTTGGGAGCCGGATGATTCTGCTCAGCAAAGACGCCAATGATCTTACCTAAAGTTGGGCATTTGGTACCTGAGAAAATAAAACAGGCTTGTAAGTCCAAATGTTAAATCAGTTTCATAGGCTAAGAGACGTTGCTTCACTTATGGTGCTAGAATTTGAGCTGGCTTGTTTGCTCAGCCTACAGGGCTGGCTTTACTCTGGCAAAGTCACATAACCGCAAGGCAACTCAGAAGGTACTGCAAAAGCCTGGAGAAAGCATCGTTCCTCCTTTTCACTACTGAAAACAAGCTGAAGTGGTGAGAGATCTGTGAGTGTGGCTTTAATGAGCTGCAAACATGGCACAATGATTCAATGTGAGCCAGAAATTAGTCAGGCTGCGTAGCAAAATGACACTTTCTTTTAAAAGCATCACAAAAGCATACTGTAATTTTGTATAATTACTGATCAATTGCCATTGAGTTATGCCTCTCATTTGCCACCAAAGGACCAACTAGAATTTAGCCTGAGCACCAAACAGCAACTGGATGCTTTTCTAATAGGATGTACAAAATAATTATGTAAGACACACCTGGACTTCAGGATCATAGAGACTTCTGTTGTGGGAAATTGTATGTATCAGCATGAGTTTTTGAAAAACTCATTTCTCCTGAAAAGGAATCTGTTTTCTCCAATGGAGCAGATCTTATCCTTTGCTAACACACTGACTCATACTTACCCTGTTGCAAAGACAAGGGTCGGGATTAGTCTCACCTGTAATGGTTTTGGCATTTAACTGAAGAGTCTGAGCTAAGACCCTTGCTATTGTAGGCTCCTTCATTCGCTAAAAATAGGGGACATTTTCTTCACTGGTGCTTTGATGCATTATGGATGTAAATCTATTAATTCTCAGCCACCAACATAGGCACTGACTTTTCCAGTAAAATTTCTTGCTGCTTTTATGACTGGTAGTTGATTCAGCACTACCTGGACTATATTTGGTGTAACAGTCAGAGTCATATTGTGAGGACTAGGATGGGGCTCTGGTCCAGCCAACGGTCAGCGCTGGTTCCTGTCCACCCCATGGCCAGTCCATGGGTCTGTGGGCTCCGTTGGTCTGTACGGGGAGAATATCCATTCTCTGGCCAAAATAAAAGCCATATCTGGCACTCTTGTGGCGAAATGTGTCTACTGATGAGGAGGTGAGTAATATGTTCAGAGCGTGACCTTTTAGTAGTTTGGTGGAATAATTAAAATCAATATTGCTGTATGACAAATTGTAATTTCTGTCATCTGACACAATGTTCTGGGTGAAAAAATACTTCTCTGAGGAGCATAAAACGGAAAAGAGCAAAAAGTTAGTTTTCCGTTCTGCTTGCTCCCTTGATGGTGAAAGGAGACCAAAGCCTCAGGTGAGATGACAGCAGGAATTTTGACACCCCACCTGTATTTTCAAGTGCTACCAGGCTGTGTGTGTGTTTGGGTGTGTACAGGCACTGGCGGTCTGTGTGTCACTGCCCTCAAACAGTATGTGAAGAAAATGCTCGCATGCACTTCTTCTCATGTCCAGCTGAGATACTGAAGTTTTTAATTGATTGCTATGAGGGTAGGATTTAAATAAAATGAAAAAGACAGCACTAACACATTGTGTGCTATTGATTTATGGTTTTCCTTTTTGAGCAGAAAGTGGCGGGTTACAGGGCAGCGAAGTACTATGAGAGAAGGCAAAATTATAGAAAAGGGTTATGGAGAAAGGAGGAGAGAGAAGGCTAAAAAGAGCACCTATGGAAGAGGGCAAGATGCTAGAGAGAATGGGGCTTGCAGGAAAAGGGCATCTCCAAGAACGCTTGGAAAAAATGTGTGAGTTATAAAAGGAAAAGAAACATCAGTCTAAGGAGAAGGTAGGTAAGTCAGATAAGGCATGGGGCAAAAAAGAGGTAGAGAACATGAGGTGAACCACTTTTTCTCAGTGGTGAAATCCTGACTCCATCTCTGCTTTCCTAGGCTGTTTGCTCTATTGAGCTGGTGTTTTCCACCACTGTTGTTGGAAACTGCTCTCGCTTGGCACCAGCTGCTCAGCTGGACCAGTCACAGGTCCGACCAGTTTTCCTGGTGAGTGTTCCTGGTAAGTCTTTTCCTGGCCTTGGCAAGTTAATCTGTAAGGGTCATCAAAGAAACAAAGTGAGTAGCCAGGGATACTGAATGGTAAATGCATAGCTAGTTAGCTAGTTACAGTATAGGTCAAATAGACTAAATAATACAATGTCCTGAAAGACAGGAGCAACAGCCTATGATATGTGTTCAGACCCAGTCTGAATTCAGACAGGGTCTAGTCTTTGGAGAAACAGCACTTGTGGGATATTTTTGCTAAAAGATGACAGAGGGCCAGGGTTAAGCCAAATGAACTTTCTTTCAAGGCATATCCAAAGTTAGGGAGGCGGGGAGTGATTCATCATTCAGAATTCTCAGAATAGATTTGCTAAATTTACAAATTCCATGTTATTTCCAATTCTCTTCTCTAGCCTTGACTGGCAACAGCTGTTTACTTTGTTCTACTTTACTCCTTGGCTTTATAATTTTCCCATCAAAATGTACCTGTTTGTGTGGTCTGACATCCTGAATTCATTTGGAAAATGATGGCAGGAAGAGGTTTGGTCGGTACAGTAGTGAAGGAAAACAAGGGAATATTTGAATATTTTTTGTTTCATTTTCCACTGCCCATATTCTGTACTTACTTTAGCAGAGACTGTTTGTAGCCATCTTTCTGGAAAGAGTGAAGCTTTGATGACTGCAGGATATTTGGGCAATGCAAACTTGCATTTTTTTGAGAAGCTTGTTCTTTTCCTTTTTCCAAACACAAAGCAACAGTGCACTGTGACCTTGTTGATCAATCAAGCAAAACAAATTGAATTTGAAGTAATTAATACTTGCCACAATGTGCTTTAGAATATGCTAACAACCGAGAACTATTTGCAAAGAATTAGTTAAATTAATTAAACTAATCAGATAAATTATTCTTTTTGTCCAGGTCTAACTATAAATATCAGTGACAGGCTTCCTTTGGCTGTTGCACTGCTGATGCCTTCATTGATGAGTCTTGCCTCTTCAAGTAAGCAAACAAAAGCACAAAATGTAGTGTTCTCACAGTATTTTTATTCTGTTTTGATTTGGAAGTTGGGGTACCGTCTCCTGTCTTTGACTTTTATGTTTTAGAAGGAATCAGAATTAACTAGTGTTGAGTGATTGGAGATCTCATGACCTTAAGTCTAATGTACTCCACCTTGGGACATGGGAGATGGTAACAGGACCTTTACCCATGTTAGTACCATGTCTCTGATTCAGGTACAAGTTGTGTGGGAAAGTAAAAAATATAACAATGAGAGTGTTCCTTTTCACCCATAATATCTGAAGATTGAAAGTTATCTGAGCATCATCTACGTAACATTGGTATAAACAAAACAGGCGTGTTTGGGGTTTTGGGGGGAGGAGAAAGCTGCACTGCTTTATACACATACTTTGAATAAAGCTTTCCCTGTTTTAGTGTGGTTACCTATTTTCTATCCATAAACCAAGTTTAGCTGTCTCATAAACCCCCTGTGTTACTGCATCTTGCCAGTAAGGAGAGAAGAAGGCAAGCAAAGACAGAGATGAAGGACGTTCATAATCTATGATCTGAAAAACAAAACCATGAGGTTTTGGGTGGTAGGAACTCCCATGCTTTCCTCACTGTGGATTACATGTTACTTCATCAGTAGCTTTGGAAGGTTGCTGCCAGTCATGCCATGGCTCACCTCCATGCATTGAGTGCTTCTGATGTACCACTAGGCTCAAGCGAATTTTCCCTTCTGCATCATCCTTCTCACTTGGCAGTGCACAGCTTGACCATTCCTGTTATTTTGAAGAGCTGCTCCTCAGAAGAGGAGCTTCTTTTGTTACAGACGTAGACACAATTTCTCAGGGATGTCTCCAATGGCATCAGATGATGTATCAGGAACCATTCTTGCTTAGGCTGCAAGATAGTGACACAAAGCTGAATGGTACCATAATGTACCCAACACAAGTTTTTGAGACACCATGTTATCACAACCAGAATTAACTCCAGAGACCATTATATGCATTTATTATACAGTAGTAAAGTATGAAAGACTCAATTAAAGTTTATTTGATATAAAATTAACGCTCTTTTCTTCATCTTCACTGTGCTGATTATGTTAAAAGAGAACAATGAGGCAGCTGCAGTGGAACAGTATCAGAGAAATTTCTGTCAGCATTTACTATAGGGGAAATTATAAGGCTAGGTTTTCTCAGCCAGTTCAGTGAGCCAACTGGCTGCACATGTTGCAAAGGCTTTTTTATACTATCATGAACTGCGAGAAGAATACATTGAAATTTTTCTCCTTTTTGAAAAGTGAAAGAATGGTGCAAACACAGGAAAAATTATCATATTCAGCTCTTGTATTGTGCTTCTCGTCCACAGCTTTCTAGGGCTCTGATCCAGCAAAGCCCTTCAGTGTTCATACAACTTTAAGCACCTACGCAGTCCCTTTGAAGTCACTGTGACTCTTCTTTAAAAAGTGCAGTTAAACACATGTCTCACTTGAACTTTAGTTTGATTTGAATGTCAGAATTTTCCAAAGGAAAATACTGTGTTTTACAATTAATTCAATTCGTGTGATTTTAGGACATAGGGAAAACCGAATGGGAATGATCACCTTTGAAAACCAGTCAATGAAAATCAATCACAGGGACTGCATTTCTTTTAGTTTCTTTATAGTAGAATAAAAATTCTGTAGACAGGGTTACTTTTTCAGAGTCCTTTAGTGTAATTTCTCTAGAAGCTTTTGGGATCTACTCCTATTAAATTTTATACATTTCTATTCCATGAAAGTGAACAATAATTTTTCAAATGATAAGTCTATTGAAACCCTCATTTTTTTATCATATGGATTTTTTAAAAAAATAATCCTTCAATCTGTTTTTTTCCTTTATGATGGAGTTGTAATAAGAATAGTAATCCGAGAGTGTCAATTTGCATAGAAATATACTGCCTAAGAACCCATTTATTACACCAGTTATAACTCAAGCAGATATGAAATGGCCCAAAGGTAAAAGAGAGTTGATGGCAGAATAAAAATATACATGTAACTTTGTTGACTTTGTGATTATTTTCATTTAATATGTCTTCAGGTGGATAGTAACTTTTTTTTTTTTTTTTTTTTTTTTTCTGGCTCACTTGTACTGAAATAAGAACAATGGGTGCTCTGATTAACATTTGGTTTAATTTAACTGTAGCCTTTCTATTGCTTCCTGGAATACAACTTTATCGGTTCTTTTAGGGTGATTTGTTTTTCTATTTTCCAATGACTCAGAAGGGATATTCCTACACCAAGAACAATCATACTGTAGGTAGCTGCTGTGATTTTTCTTCCTTCGCAATAGTGAACATGTACTACTTTCCTTACGTTCAGATTCATTGAACATGATGTCAAAAGAGCACAGTTCTGTTCCTAGTTCTGTTTTGTTTTCCTGTTTTCCACCCATATGGCTTCCTGACTTACAGCTGAGAAATGTAATTCACTATGAATTTTATTCAAGGTATGGAAAAAGTAAAGTGAGTTAGGGCTTAATAAGAGAGAGCAGCAAAAGGAACTTCCTCCTGAGCTCACAGAGGCTGCTCCTGCTCTGCTGAAATACATGGAAAAGCACGTGTGTTCTCAGCTGGCGTGCTCCCTTTCTAGGCAAAGATGACTTTTTATGGAGTGGAGAAAGGAAGGATCTTTAAAAAAAAAAAAAAAAAGCACAAGTTTGGGGTTTTTTTGTTTGTTTGTTTGTTTTTCTCTTATAATATGGCATTTTTTTTTTCTCTTATGATGTAATCAAACTTTGAGACGTGGTTCTGAATGCTGAAGCCAGTTTAATATGGGTTCTGTACATCTTCCAGTCAAGTCAGGTATTGCGTGTCTTCAGTAAAGTCTTGTTGCTATCCTTACTCTTCTGAAGAGTCACCAGGCTATAAAATCCAACTTTGAAGCTGAAAGCGAAGCTTGAACATCATATGATAGTACAAGGGTTAATTGGGCAATAGCTAGTTTTCTGGTCTCTTATTCTCTATTAGTGACAAATGCAAAACTAAAAGAAGCCAAATAGCTTATGTTTCTATACTACAGACAATAATGACCATCTCATGGGTTGTTAAAATCACAACAGACTTGTGGTATTTTTTCAGCTGAAATAGTTTTATGTTATTTCTTATTACTGACTAGTGTTGTTTGCAGCTTTAGAAATTAGCTCTGTAGTTTTAAATATATTTTTCTTCCATGTGTTATGGTTGTATAAATAAGGTAATATTTTTCTCCCATTGCTTTTGTTTGATTTTCTGACTCCTTCCATATTGATTTGTCTCAGTGCTCTGTGAAATTGATTACATTTGTTGCTTTAGAAATGAGGCTTCTGGAATTCTGCGTTATATTTACCACTCAGGAAAAAAAATGACAACAAAGAAATAGTTTTCTTTTAGAAATGAAAGTCTCATTTGGATGAGAGTTAATTTAATGAAAGTATTTAATCTTCTCCTACTCCTTATCCTAAAGCAAGAAGTTATGGAACTTCTTGATTTTAAGATCTCTTGCCATGTTTATTCTGAGTCATTTTTAATTTACTGGAATAAATGAATTTTTATTCTGTTAGGCCTGCTGAGGTTATCCTGCTCTGTGAGAAGGAGCTTCAGTCCTTCTTCTGGTTTGAGCATTGTCAACAGACTGAACTTGTTGTAGAATATAGTCACTCAAATTCAGTACTGCTTGCCGCATGAATTCCTGTTCCTTTTTGCATGACCAGAAATGGAGAGGAAGATGTCAATTGCTTTTGCGTCAAGTTCACACGCTGCGGGATTTAATCCAGAGGATTTCACCCATCCCTTGACCTGACCCACCAAATGAGCCCATTCCCTGTACTCAACCTGCAAATGGTTTTAATGCAACATCACTGTGATCAAGCAAACCTCTTCCTACCAGCTCAGTAACCAGACATGGCTCCACAGATCATGCTCAGCAAAACTACAGGTGGGTAGCTCTGTCTTTTTTTTTAATGGAAGTCCTTCTGCTGAAATCCTTAATGTCGAAGGGATGTTGGGACATCGTACTGGCACCCTGCCTGCGGCTGGGGTGAGCTCTGAGCTCACAGCAAGACAGGGAAGAGTGAAACAACCTGGCCTGGTGCTCTGCATTGGTGGTGGGAGACTCGGAAGCAGAACAGCCTCTGCTGTTTGCAGAGGAGATAGATAAAGCTTGGTCTTATTGATTGTCTAATGTCAGCCTAGTGATGTTTTTTGGAGACAAACAGACCCACCTTCAATTCGCTTGTGAGCTGTAGCATATTGCAGGCAAGTAGCTGCCTAATTCTAACAAGAGGCAAGGCAGCTGCAGCCCAACTCCGTGGAAACCTTTTACCGGTGTAGAGACGGGGATGTGAACATTTTTTGTCATACAGCCTTGAACCTCCACTGGAAAGGTCTCCTTGTGGCTTTTCTACTGGATCTGCTGGATCTGCTGCAACAGCAATAGCACAGGGTATTATGGAAAAGCCATGCTTTGTGCAGTTGTCACTCTTTCTTACATTCAGAAAAACTAGTTACCATCCAGATGTAACCATGCAAATGGACGCAGCAACCCTGACTTGCAACAGCTTACTGTTCTAAATCTTCATCTTTACATATGTCTGACAGTGAACACTAAAGTTGATTGCAGGCTCTGGAAATTTATTTTCTGACAATTAATCTTTTCTGACAATTAACCTTTGGGCAAGCCTGGAGTCCTGACAGCAGGTTTTGTTTCGTATCTGGCAGCCCCTGACCTGTGCCAGTCCAGGGCAGTGGCTGTGTGATGCTGACGAATGTAGAGCATGATGGGGAACTTTAAAAAGATAAATCCTTTAGTAGCTATGTGTTACAGTTCATTTAGTTTCCAAATTGCTGCTGTGGAAAAAGATCAGATAAAATATGTTTCATAGAAAGGTTCTGCAGCTTCATATCATATGCCATGAATTTCTTCCCCCAGTATAATGATATTAGGGAGTGGGGAGAAGTGGAAGCAACACATAGAAGAAAGAAGCGCTTGCTCCCTGTGTTAGCTACATGTTTAGAGACCTGAAGGCTGAAGTGGAAACTAAATCATCCTTCAATGTAAAATGTTTCTTATAGCAGAATTAAGAAATTCCATGAAAGAAAAATAACCACAACTCAGGCTATTCATTATATTTCTCCCACTTACTGCCATGTTTTTATAACTATTATTGAACAAAATCCATGTCACAACAGATTGATCTCTTGAATGATGCTCCCTAGAGTAGGAGGAAGCCTTGGGCCCTATGGGAGTGTGATCAACAAGGTGTTACAACAACCTGCTTGTGGGTGGCTGCTAAGAGAGGATCAGAAACAGGCTGTTTTAAAAGCACATTGTCCCAGAGGACACCTTTCCAGGGCATCACTGAAGAAAGCAAGAGGCTTGAGATGAGAAACTGCTTGTGTGTTGTGTGGTCAGTCTCAGAGGGCTCAGGCACCCGTTTGCAACAGGACAGAGGTCAGGGAGCCAAAGGAGAGAAGATGCAACAAGCGGTATCATGGGGAATGGGTGCACATCTTGGTGCTTCCATTTGGAGAGCTGCAAATAGAGTATCTACTGTGCAGGCCAGCATGACAGTAGAGGCAAGAACTGAATGGAGACAGATAGAAATGTCTTACAAAGTCATCTGTTTGTGTCAGAGACTGATAATACGTGGTTGATTGGGCAGGAGTCATCAGTCAATGCTTGTTGAATTTCTACCTGCTGCACTGCATTTCAACTAGGGATGGGATCCAGAAGTATTGTAGTTTTAAACACCCTAAAATATCTTAACCCTTTCTTTCTGCACCATATCTTAGACTGCGGTTACAGACCCAGGGCATTGGGAGAAATACAACAGACCTCGTCAAGTGGTCACAGCTGCCAAAGGCTGCTTGTCCTTAGTGGCTGGCATAGTCACTTGTGACTCCCACTGTGGCCTTTTTCAGATAACAAATGAAACCCAAAAACCATCTGGTTAAAGGAAATACTAATCTGTCTGTAGGGAGAATTTTTGTAGTCCTCTGTCCTGATGAGCAAATCATGCCATTTTGAGTATTAAAAAAATGGAGGCAACCTCTTGATGTTAACTGGAGGGTCCAGAAAACATGTCCTCTCAAACCATTACCATCTCAAGATGTAAATCCTTGATGATACTATATATATCATACCTGTATATTATTTAGACAGCTATAATAGTTCTGATGTTCTAATGAAAACACCCTCTGATCAGAAGTCACTGCACTCTTCACTGCATACTTAATCAAATTTTCAGTCAATGTACTGTGAGCAAGATCTTAAACCTCCAAAAACTGCAGTTTATAGCAAATTATAAAGTTTGACAGAGTGAAGACACACTCCTCTTCAAGTCACTGTCTTCAGATGAACTACACCTTCAGAATATCCTTATGAAGTAGGGAAAATTCATAAATGCTGTTTTGTAGAAGAGGAGATGCGGTTGCAGACAGCATAAACAACTTTCTCAAGGTTGTAGCAGATTTCCTCCTATTTGCTCCTCTTCCCTGATCCAGGTCGTGGTAACATAATCATGCTACACCACCTTTTCTCTACTACAACTTGATGACAGTGAGCGTGTTGCTGATAGAACATTCTACTTGTCTTCAGATAAGGGCCAGAGCTAGGCTTAGCCTTACCCTCTTATTTTGTGCCTCCTGTAAGAGCAAGAAGATGACTGGAATAACCTTAGAGTAAATCAGTCCTGTGTAGCATTCATCAAATGAGAATCTAGTTAACAGAGATGAAAAGAGCATTAGGCACGGTTACTTCTATACTTCCTCTTTGCACCTCCCTTCTGTGCTGTGGTAGGAGCCGCTATCTCTGGTGAGGATGATGGCCCCATTTCTGAGAGACACAGCACTGGGAGTGCGCTGGCAAGCAGCTGATTCACACCTGCATTTGGCATCTGCATTGCCCACCAGCATGGATCACCTTAGCACGCAGCACCTCTGCAATCTGCCTGCCTCACTGGTTTGATTTTGTGGTAGCAGTATATTTTGTACCCCTATGTGAAGTCAATGCTCCAGAAAATCTTCCTCCAATGTTTTCTTCTCTTTCTTGGATGTTCATAAAAGTACGTACTTAAACAGGTCCCTCAGCATCATCATGTGAGGGATTTCAGTAGTTTCACTGGGGAAGAAGAAATGACAAACACAGGAAACTGTATTTTATATTCCCAATCCTTAAGTAGCTTTTCTGGGCGAGAGTGAAAAGGGTTGTGCACCCTTCTCATTTCCCTTCCCTTTCCAAAATATCTGATTTCATTTATCTTGGGTCCTTCTGGTTAATCTTCTCTCTCATCTCTCAAGCTCTGAAACATCTCTTCTAGAAACACTGTCTCCTGCATCCCTCCATCTGATTTCCTCTTGGCAATCAGCCAGTCTCAAATTAATCTTCTGGATAGAAGCTGGCCCTTCCTGACTGGTTTGATGGGTGACTCATGTCTTTGCTTCTTCCTCCACCCCAAATATGGCAGCCTGAGTCACTGTCCTTCATCACATCCCTTGCTCACCCTTCCTTTCCTCCTGCAGTGAGAAATTCTCAGCCGATGTGAGCATGAAATACCCAAGCTGCCAGACAGTCCCAGCATGCTGACGTGACTTGTGGACTCCCTGTGACTCTTGCACTTTGATCTTCGTCTCCATCGCTCTGCTGCTGCATTCAGGGGCAGACTGGCTCTTTCCACATCATCTGGGAAAGGACCAGCGTGCTGATGGGAGCTACAGAGCAAGTCCCATCTCAGAGTTTGGTTCTTCGATCACTTCTGGACATTGTCATTGGAGCTGATCATCTAGTTAATTAAACTATCTCAAATATATGCCAATGTTGGGCCTTGGCCCAGACCTTTTATTTGCTTTTCTGACCAGTCCCAATTCTTCATTTGGCAATATATCAAAATATACAGATGGGTCAAAATAGCTCATCATTTCCCAGTAAAATATGATTCTTTGCAAATAGTAGCCCAGACTGGCACAGCTGGTGTTCACAGGACCTGAATTATACATGTGCAAGCTGGAAGTGCTTTGAAGACTCAGCCAGCCAGAACAAACACAGTGCCATGCAGAATGCTTCCCTGCTCACCTCCTACCTGCTGGCCCAAAGAAGTCCCCTGTGGAGGTGGATGGGAAGACTTCTACCCTTCAGCCAAGCTGTGCTGACCTCGTACAGTGCTCAGTCAACGAAACCTGTTACTGTCAGAGAGCTGCTCACCACCAGCTCATGGATACCGTGCACTCAAAGGAATTGTCATTCAAATGTTCAAATACATATATATTAGAGGAAACTTTAGTCTTCATCAAGCAAAAAGCATCTAATTTAGTCAGATAAATTATTCATTGTAAATAATTTGTTCAACTCCAATACCCATCAACAAAACAGTTTATGTTTCCTGCCTTCCATGCATTTAAGAGTCTTTTATCAACAGTAATGGGGGATACCCAGAACAATTACATTGAAATTGTTTTTTTGCTTTCCTGCATGTTCTTTAGAAATGGGTATAATGTAAAATTGTAGATATATTTGTGTTACATTCCAGCTCAGGGAGCTGTGCCAAGATACCTCTACTGGGCATCTACAGTGGCACACATTCCAGTGTGAATGTGTTTCACAGTTCGGTAAGTATTAGAAATGACATTTTTTGGTAGTAGCATTTTCATGTAAGTGACATCATTAGCTATATTGGGAACTCCTTTCTCTATTTCCCCTAGTTAGGAACATAACATAGTATAAGAACTGGGTGAGACTGAAGCTCCAACTAGTTAAGTAGACTGTCCAGCAGCAAGGGAGCCTGCTAGGAAAAGAGTGGAAGAACAGGGCAAGCACATAGCAGTGCTTCTTTCAGCTTCCAGAAGTTTATAGCTTGGAGTCATTATGAGCCATGAGTATGTCTTTATGCTTAGTAATCACTGTATAGTTCTTTCAGGAGTTGGGGGACATGTGGGGAGGGCAGATGTGGGTGTATCGTGTGGTGTGGGTGTGTGTGCATGCATGTGAATTCATCTGTAGCTTTGGTTAATTCCTTCCTTTCTTTTTCTTTAGATTTGCAAATGCTCTTACCAAAAGCACCAGTTATATACTTTGTTCATCCCCTTTGACATGTTACCACTCTGATTTCTTCTTACGACCTTTTCTGATGTGCTTGAAGAATTTCTGAGGCAAGAAATACATAGTTCCATGCTACCTGCCTCTGTCATAGAATCATAAAATAGTTTGGGTTGGAAGGTCATCTTGTCGAACCCCCAATAACCACTGTCAGAGTGTTTGAAAAAGAACCTGTGATTTACAGTAGAATATGCAGTGAATTACAAGGCCTGGCAGCTTACCTTTGTTGCATTTATCTCTGTGGCCATTCTGTGTCTCCAGGTAGAAAAGGTTTTTTTGTCTTGCAAACCAATAATTAAATTGTTGATGGAAATTTTTGCATCCTATGTTTCTCTGCTGTCTTTACCTTCTCCCTTTCCTTGTTCTCCCTCTTATGCCTTTCATCTCAGCATTACTATTCTTCTGGAAGCCCCATCCCATAGGTAGGCATGACTTCAGAAGACTTCTGGATGACTTCAAAAGAGATGTTGGTAAATAGTACCAGATTGAGGCTGTGTAAACAGAGTTGAACTCTGGTCTGTTCTTTCCTCTTTGGAGCCTTCCAACTAGTGAAGCAGAGAAGAAAACGCTGCACACTCAGCCACCTCAGGCTATCCCTTCCTCACTGAAAGCTTTACTCCAAAGGTTACTCAGAAGGGGAGAGAAGCAAATCTATATTTGTAAGTAAACAGCAGGCAAAATAAAAGGATAAACATTAGAGGATGTTTATCAGGGATAAATAGCAGAACACCTAGCAAAAGAGAGAGATAACTTCTTACGCACTACAAAAATCCTCATGGTACCTATAAATAAAAAAAATTAGTTTCTTATTCATTTTTTCTCTCCTGCCCCTGCCACTAACTTTGAACTAGGCTAAAAGTTTTCCAAACACTTAAAACTGCAGGGAACCTTAATATTTAATGAAATCAGCATTTCTGCAAATAATTTTGCATTTCTTGTGTGCTGACTGATGCCACTTCCTGTGATAACCACCTTGTCTGGGGCAGCTTTACTTTATTTTCTGTAAAGCAATTGACATTTATGGTTCTTGTCACTCCTTTTTATGAGTTTATTTTACAATGTGACTGATCTTACTACAAACAAATCTTCTGATCATATTTCTAGGGGTTTTCTCCATTCTGTATTCAAGGAAAATACAGGAAAGGGGCTAGTTTGGAAGCTGTAAGTTGTTAAGAGCTGACAACCTTTTTTAAAGCCTTAAAGTATAGAATTCACCAAGATAATTATATGGCAGCCAATTCTTCATTACGGTATGGTGCATGTCCGCTCAGACACTCATTCAGCTATTATTAGCACCTGCACTGAAGTAATGTCCAGGCATTTGTTTTCTCCAAGGAGTAGAATTCATAAAAAAAATAAAATGTTCTCTGAAGTATTTTAGTTGATTCTGCAGGAAGAAGTGTAATTCAAGAAACAAGGTCACAAACTGGTGTCTCCGTGAGAATGGCAAACACACAATGCTTTTGAAAGTGAGGAAGAATAACAGGTGAGGACTTTGAAAAAAAATCTTTGTGTTCCTAGCCTGGTCTGGTCAGTGTAATACTAGTGGCTGGCACTTCAAGACCTGGAAAGTTTATATTTTGTACTCAAGCCTTTTTATTGAAACATTGCAAAATAGCAAAATCCCTTTTACTCCACTTTTCAGAAGAGAGGATAACTACTGTTTTCTTCATTTAAGCCACATTTTCTGCCAAGAGTGTCTATTAGCTTATGTTTTAACACTGCAGAAGACATAAAAGAAGGGAATCTTTGCTCTGAAAAATAGAAAAGAAAATGGATATAAGAAAGTAAGTCAGAAGGGCAAGCAGCATTAGCTCTACTTTATAGACAGGAAATGGAAAGCAAAGGATGAGCGTTTTTGTTAAGTCTTTCCAGAGAAAAATGATGATGCTGGCTGTGCGGCAGTTTAACTGAGCCTCTATCACCCAAGACAGTGAGAGAGAAATGAGGATAATAGATTCAGCAAGGGTGTAATTAAAATGAGTTTGAAATAAAGAGTAGCCTTTGGGTCAACTCAGAAGAACCTGGTTTTATTTCTAGTGACGTAGTCACTAGTCACATAGTCACTAGAAATAGGGGATTTTACCTGTCATGGACTTCTGTCTCATTTTGAGATACTGGTACCCTTTTTGCCTTTCAATGTCCTTAAATGTGGGACCACAGAGAACTCTGCTTCCCTATGAATCCATGCAGCTCCTCATGCCCAGGGTGTCTCAGGACTATTGCAGTACCCATGTGGAATGATAATAACAAACTACATGTTCAAAAACTTATATTTGATCTGAAGAATGTCTTGACGATGAATTTCTCCCATTCTAGTGGCTCAATCATTTTCACCCTAAATTTTCCCCAACTTGCTACTCCCAGCATTCTGCTGTGCAAACATCTTGCAGTTGCTGCTGCCTTTTGTCTTCTAAGTCATTCTCTGTGTGTGGCAATGGCAGGGGTGCATCATATTTGAATTTCTCATATGGCTTTTACAACACTGAGTTCAGACATCACACAGATGGTCCCTCCATGTCAGAGTCCCTCATGCATTTTCTTTTCCATCACTCATGAACTGGATCTGGGGATGTAGGCACATAGTACTGTCAGGATAAAGGCAAATGCCAAGCAGAGTAATCTGTCCCCCCCCTTTTTTTTTATAATTTTAATTTTCTCTTCTCTCTCTTTTTTTTTTTTTTTTTTTTTTTTTAATTTTACTTTATTTATTGAAAGAAAGTGTTGGTCTCATGAGGTGGTCATGTGAGTGGCTCAGAAGTGACCATACATTTACAACTTTTCTTTAAAATAGCTGGAATCCACTAAAAATCCCCATTTATATTCAGGGCATTTCAGCACTGAGCAGCATGAAAGGAAGAGATCAATAATCACATTGCAAGACCAAACTTCTTGCTGTGCCAGGCTAAAATAAACTAGCTCAGGTCTAATATTGAATCCAATCCTCCCTACTTTGTCCTTCAAATATAGTATCCCACCTTCTTCCCTTTCACGTAGCTATCCCCTGGGGCTATTTTCCAATTCAGCTATGATAACTTTGTTTTACTTCTTTGCAGTTTATTCCCGTATCTATCCCTCTCCTCCTTGATCTGTCATATAGAAATTACTACTAAAGGGCCTCATGTTCACATAGTTATCTTGGTGTAGCCTTAATTTTAATGCCACTCTTACTTGTCACTGGCCCTACATACCTGCTCCATCTCTTCAGTAAGAGGTTTATTCATCAGGAAGCAAAGCACTATTTGACCAGCAGATGTGTATCATGAGGGAAAAGATGGTGGGAGATCTGTGGTGACATGTGTCACAAAGCTAGGTATTGCTTGCTAAAATAAAATTGTAAGAATGGTAACTATGAGGGGCTCCTTATTTTCTTTGGTATTCTTCAATGTTTTCACAACTCAAGTCATTATTTACATAAGCTTTATCATCATTAACCCAAGTCCCTCTCCTATTCTGCTCTGCCTTCTACCTGTCCCCAGGCTTTAACATCTCTATCCAGTCTCCACACTTGTCTAAAAACATTTAAAGTGTGTTCCAGGTTTTTTGGTTGTTGTAAAACTAAATTTTCCCCAAAATCAGTTCTTGGAATTACTGGTGCCCCTTCCAACAACAAAGCAATAGTCAATGGTACCTCCAATTCATTAATCGTACAAGATGAGAGAACTAGAGGAGGCAGGCACATAGCCAAAACTCAGAGTTGCTGTGCACAAAGGGGATGTGTTGTGGGAGGATGGAGGGAGAGAGAAAAACTGAATGTGGAATCACTGCCAAGGAATGATGAATGCAGCAAAAGCACCAAGTGGCCAAAGCAAGATGCCCTTCTGCGTGACCCTGTGCCAAGTCAGGGAGAAGGAACGCAAGGATGTGTTGATGTTTGATCCACTGCTGGTTTGGTGTCATGCTGAATCTGGCAGTCACACAGTTTCTGCTGTGTGTCACAAAATGCCTGTGGTGAGAAACCACATTAAAAAATCATGGAGGGGAGAAACATTGGCACGAGAATTTCAGGCTGTGAGTCCCTGAAATGTAATCTTGCTTTAGGTATAGCATCAAATCCCTGCCCTTACTTTCACTTTGTTTATGACCTAGTCTCGTTTTCCACTGCTTCCAATTGCACAGATGTAAAAAAAGCTTTGAGTACTGCCATATGAATAGAAAAGTTCTGGTTTTGCAGCATATTATGTTTAAACAGCTCTTGCTTTATGGATGTGTAAATTTATAAGTCTAGTTTAGGTCAAAAGACACTATGGAGTGTTTGTTAAAATTTGTAGTAAGGCCTTTGTGGATCCAGGCTTGTCTCAGGGCAGGAATCTCGAGGATTTGAGGTGCTGAAATCATTGGATCATGTTCTCTGCCTCAGTCTGTAGAATCTGAAACAGGAGTTTGGATGTTTGAGCAACTTTACTCACGTGAGCAGACCCAGACCCAGGGTGCAACACTAAATGACCATCAAGTTGTGCAGGCTTTTCAATATTTTTGCAAAGCAGGCTAGCTAGGGGATGCAGGGAATAGCTGGGACATGATTTGAAAATTTGTAAGGCACCCAGGGAGAAACTGTCACCTCTTTCTGTGGAACAAAGGTCCTCTGTGATTTTCAGCACAGACCAAACCCTGGAGAAATCATCAAAGAACTGAATAATTTTTCCTATACTCTTTGTTGTCCCCCTTTCACTTGTGTAGTTTTGGGTTGGCTCAAAGTGCAGGAACCAAAATGCTGGTATGGGAGAAAAATTGCTGTAATGCAGTTTGAAGGTTAAACATCAATACATCTTTAAAACAACAGAAGGTTTGGGGGGGTTGTTCTCTCGAGATTTGTGAGCTAGGTTTTATCTTCTAGCACAAAAGTAAATGGATTCCACATCCAAACTTCCTTTGGCCTGTTCTTCAGCTGAGCACTGATCCTTTTGAGTTTTATTCACATCTTATTTTTCAGCAACCTTCAAATTTGACATTGAATCTTAATCTACAAAAGGCAGAAAACTTAGATGCTTCAGTTATTTTCAAGATTGATAGTAATATTAGGAATTTCATGCTGTTCTTCTCATCACAGTCTTGAACATCCAAGGGCAGAGAACTGAATTTTGCAAGTAATAATTGGAGTGTTCTGGAGTGAAATTTCCATCCGTTAAAAATAAGGCTTTTTTTTTTTTTTTTTTGGTAGTAAAGTGGGAAATTCACTCACTCTGAGCAAACTGAACATATGTTTATCCCATGTGAAATCTGCCATTAGCGCCCACAAGCTTCTAGTTTACACAACATCTATTTTCTTTTGCAGTGGGTAATGAAAGAAGTGTCAGAGCCACCCATGCTCTTTGATAGTCTCACAGGCCACTATTTCAAGGACCTGCGAGCAAAGGTCACAGCATCCGTTCCTGTTGACAGATTCCCAATGTTGTGCATAAAACATAAGCTAATTTACATATACATATATTTTAAAAATAGCTTTAAATCCCCTTCAAAAAGCCAAAAATAATACAGAAGGGTAAAGCTTCCTTAATTTTTTTTGTTCTGGTCTGTTTATTGAATGTCGCATGTTAAGAAGACGAAAATCTCTTGGATTTTGTAGCAAAATTTTGGCCAGCATTGTTAATTGTTTTCTCTGTTTTTAACGAAACGAACTGCCTTGGGCTGAAGCTAAATCTCTCGTAAGCCACAAAAGCGAAGATTTAATTTCTTGTCCTTCCTCTTTCTGAAGCCGGCAGAAAAGCGTCACTTTTCTCCTTCACTTTTTTTTCCCTCCAGTGTTGTACCCATCCCTGCTCAGCATTCCAGAGGTAGAGGGACACTGAGCTGCTTCCCAGCTTCATTTTCCTGTACCAATGCAAGAGGCCAAGGCACTCCCATGGCATCTGAAGCAAGACTGCTCCCAAGGCTCACACAGCAAGCAGAAAATGCTTTGTAGTTTCAAAACAGTAGACAAGGGCCGAGTATTGGATGAGTTGTTATTAGAAACTGGTGGTAGTGCAACAGGCTGTTGCCACTGTAGTAGAGGCTGCGAAGTCTTCTCACATGCCGGCATTTGATTTTTTAAAGCTTCCTGCACAAAAGCACTGTGTCCTCAAGGCTTTTCACTCAGTAGTCCGTTGTAAGCTAATCGAAAATGAAGAGTAATGGGAAGCCCTGCAGCAGAAGTGCCAGGAGTCTCATAGACAGGGCTGTGTTCAGGCAGTTGCCAGGTGGGTTAAAGAGAGAATTGCTTACAGGGAAACTTCCATGCAGTGATCAGATTGGCATCATTGAACAACCTGAAACCTCCAAGAGAGCACTTCTGAAATCCCACTGTTTTTACACCTTATGCTTGGGAGGTGATGATCTAACCCTGCTCTTAAACTGGTATTTTTTTCCCCTAGGGAAAAAGATACTCTATGAAATTGGAGACTTTTTCCTGCATGTTTGCAGTGATGAATCCTGTGATTTTATTACAATTAATGCAACTTAATGCATCAATCTGTAGAACTGGAATATCATGTTAAACCAGTAGATTTAGCATAAAGCAAGGGGAGAGCAATTCTAACCCTTGTGAAATTAAAAGACTCAAAATCCAGGAACACGATCTAAAACCACACAGAATTACAGGGCAGTAGGTTCTCAGGGCAAGCTGAGGATGGTTTTCCCAGAACAAGGAACAACAGAATGGAACTAATGACTGGGGAAGAACCAAATAAAATTAAACAAATTCCTTCAGAACTCAGGTAGAATAGTTGGGTTTGAAATTTGGCTGCCATTTCTAGTATGTTGTGTGTGTGATTCCATGTGACTCAGCTGCGTTTCTAGCACAAAGATTTTCAAATTGACAGAAAAATTGGACTGGAAGGAAAGGATGTGAAAAAATCTTGGATTTTATTTTTTGTCATCAGGCATCAAGCTATTTATTTTGATCTTGAAAACTTGGCTATTCTTTTTAAAGAGTTTTGTCCAGAGGGGAAGAGCTACCCCTCTCCAGCTAGTATTTTGCACTGTTCCCACCTGCTAATTATGTGAAGGGATTTTCAGAGACCCTGAAAGACACATCCATGATATCTACTTGATAACATTTCAGCAGAACTTTGTCCCTCCTCTCATCACACATACACAATGGCTCCACCATGTATTGACAGCTGCGTGTCAGAGATGTCTGTGAGGAAGAAGACCTGGAAGGATGATATTCCAGGCTTCCATGTTGCCACCCTCCTGATGAGTAATTCCAGCAGTTTGGAGCCTCCTCATGATCCTCTCCATCACCTCCACCCCTCCGTTCCCAGCAGCACATTCTGTCTCCTTCAAGAGTCACGCCAGCCTCTCAAACCTAAATGGTACATGATGTTAGATTAATTGGCTAAGAAAACATCCACAGAATGAAGGAAGGTGGGGGAAGAGAAAGGCTTGCTTGTCAGAAGTGTCATTTTGTCACACTGAAAATCATAGAAATGGGGAAAAGAAGGATCCATGTTGTAAATTAAAGCAAAACGCTTGCCTGGAAGTGACTGGCAGTAACTTGGAGAGATGGGGGAAGAGAAAAGGGACCAGGGAAGGAAGGGGAGAGAAAGACATAAAGTCCAGGTTGGTGTGTGATGGCTGTCACCATTGCAAGCAGGACGCTGAGGAGACATCCTCAATGGACTCTGCTTTACAGTGCTGGAGCAGGCAGCAACATCTGCCACTGATGGACTCAGAGTGGGGACCAAACGCGGCCCTGAGGGTGAAGGCTCCTGTAGGGTGGAGTGCATTGAAAAGGAGGATTGAAGATCTACATCAGCCTAAGAGCTGATCCTGAGCTCCAGAGTGAAATGGCCCCTGGATAAACTGTCAGTTAGTACAAGCTGATCACTGCATTTCCTGTCGCAGCAGCAGATCTGTCCTGGCAGTGTCTCCTGTTGCTTCTCACGGTTGGCCGTAGTAGAACCTACACACAAGTCTCTCCCTGCTTTTGCTCTTTTCCTGTGAATACTACCAGAAGAGCTCTGTTCCTGAAGCTGAGTCAAAGATCTTCAGTTCCTGTCTTGCAGGATCTATTCACAGTCACTGGAATTATTTGATGGGCTCCTTGCTAACTCAGTCCAAACTCTTCAGTAAGGCTGGAATTCAGTTGCTGCTTCTCACTGGGTTTGGCAGCCCAAAGTATTCCTGAAGTTTTGAAGTCTATTTTTTCTTTGCTTTTTTATTTCCTCTGCCAAACCCTTCCTATTTCTCTATTCTCCAAGTGCCGGGGCCTCCCTTATGTTACCAACTTGATGGTTTCTTATTCCTCTGCTTTTCGCCCACATAGTTTTCTCTTTAGCGTCCACAAGGAATCCGTAGCACTATTGTTTTAATTTCTGAGTTTCAGTTTCTTACATGCTTTACATACATAGAATGATTTTGGTGTAACCTACTGCAAGGACTATTTTGGTTACTGGTTTTCAAGAGAGAGTTAAACACTCATGGTAATAAAAATCTGAGATTCCCCACATGGCAATTCTGGACTCTTTTTTTCTACTTCCAGTGCCAAAACTCTATAGAAAGATGTTGTTACATTCGTTATGACTGACCCTGGCAGACATGAAGCTGCTATGCAATAATTAAGAGTATTTTTATATGTAAGCTAATTTTTCTAGTAGCCTGCATACCATACATCCAGTGTGAAAAAAAAAAGGGCCTTAATTCCATGCCAAATGTTTCATGCTGAAATTCAACAGTTGAAGCAAAATGGCTTCATTCACTCTGCTTTCCTGATGATTTTGCTTCCTACATAAGGACCAGGTGCCAACTTCGTAGATAATAACAAACATCTAATAATGCCAAGTAATAGGAGCTAGGTATTAAAGAAGAAAAATGTAAAAAAAAATCCAACAACAACAACAACAAAAGCAAATAAAGGACTAAAAAACCCAAACCAAACAACCAAATAAAAAAAACATTCCAGTGGAAAGGACAAAGATAGACTCAGAGCCTGGACTAAGTGTTGAAGATGGACCTCTGGAAGTTTTCAAAATCAGGCTGAACAAACGTTTTATTTTAGTTTCACTAGAGTTTGTGTTGGGACAGAAGGCGGAATTACTAACACTGGCCTCATGCTTTTAGACCTCTAAGGTAAATGGAGCACAATATCAAAAGGAGAAACTAACTTCTCCTAGGATGTGAGACCAAGGTGAACTCCCTCTCCTACCTTTGTAGAGCTGAAGGCATGGGGGTGTCCTTCAGCCATCCATAGGATGCAGCTCTTCCTTGCTGTCATCTCCAACACTGGTAGCCTGGCACAGAGACATCCAGAGCATCCACACCTCCCATGGCACAGCTTGCTGTGCTGCGCTGCAGAATCACCTCCTTCACTGAGCTTTGCCAGTGGTGCTGCTTGCCAAGTTGCAGGATGCCTCTTTGTTCTGTCACATTGCTGTAACATCTAACAAGGAGATTTGTTGTTTCAAAAAAAAAAAAAGACAAATAAGCAAGCAGTGTTTGCAAACCGAGATGGCATGTTAAAGCATCCTTGGAATAGATTTCTGCCTGTGCTTTTTGTTGACCATTTGTTTCCTTCAATTGGAGCGTGAAAGGACCAAGCATGTCCAATACAACTTCCCTATGCTAAGTACCACCTGCCAGGCAAATAAAGATAATCTATCAGTCACTTTTCCTTTGAGATAGTGAGCTTCCAGAAATACATGCTGGCACACACCCATACTGCTCTCCCCCTCTGCATTCTCTTCCCATCCAGACTGCAGTGTGACTAAGGGCAGGAACAACACAGAAAATCCATCTATCTCAATAGTATTTCAAATCTAAAACTTAACCTACAAATAAGTAACTTACCCCTGGCACCTCCACAGTAACTGGACTCAATTTTACATCACTTTCAGTAGCAATACCTGAATAAAAGGGCAGTAGCTATAAATAAATCAGGATAAAAGATATTATTAGAAGATGTTATTAGACAAAGGTAGATTAAGTGGAGGGGAGGAAAAAAATACCAGCCCAGCTACTCCAACCTAAACAAAATAGAGTAAAATTAGAGATGGCTGTAGGCAGTGCTCTGAATGACTGGAGAGTGCATTTGCAGCCTGCTGAGCAAAAGCAATTCTGCCCCCACACTGACGCACAGAAGATTTGGATTAATTTCAGTCCAGACAGGTAGAACAGCTGCAGTTTGGGGCCAATAGCTTGGTAGGAATGCAGACTGGAGGGCTGGTGCAGACCTGAGTACACTACACCTGCTGGGTAACAGAGATACAAATGCTAGAAAAGGGGCAGCCAAACTGCATCTCTTAAGCAACACACAGCTTCTGAACAGCTTTAGCACAGCTTCCACAACAGAGAGGTGTGATGTGAAGCTGCTGTGAGGACCAAGGTAGTAATCAGTTTTCCCTGTCTTTGAGATTTGAAGAGAAGCAGTAGGATTGTTTGGGGAGGCTCCAGGAGCAGCTGGATAAACACCTCTCAGGATGAGTTAGCTCAGGTCCTCCCTTAGTCATGGTGACATTTTCAAGGTCCCTCCTGGCTTTGGGTTTCCCTGCTGAGACAGGGCTACCAGACACCCTGAGTCTCTCCCTGCCAAAGGAAGGTGGGCATCATGGTCCGTGGAGGTTCTCATTAGGTTGTGAGACCCTGAGGTGTGCATGGGTGAGCATCACTCCACCATTGAACCCCTGGGAGGTTGTTGTCATGTCCAACACACAAACTGCTCCTGGAGCATCTTCTCACTTCAGCTCCCTGGGGTTTGCAGCATGGTTTACCTGGCTTGGGCCCAGGCAGCACCAGCAAGCAAGTAGTATGATTCCTCAGTTTTTATTCACATTGGGGTTTTTTTTACATTAATGTACAACCACAGATCTATTCAGATCCTTTTTGTCTCTGCTGTTGTAAAGATATATAAAGCCATTGTTCAATAGTTTTATTCCATTTTTGGATTTGTGGAAATAGAAACCCTTATTGTCAGTGTCACTTGACTGATGATTTTTTCCCTTTAAACAAAAAACAGGTCTCTTTAAAATGTGTTTGTTTGACATGCCAGAAGATTCCCTTTATAAGGAACAGAGAAATGGGAATAGAAGTTACAAAGTAGAATAATGAGGCAGGAGAAAAAGTCATTTCTCTGACTTAAAGGTTTGCTCCACCAAGAAACTGAGAAGAGTGGTGTTGTCCAGCACTCTGAAAATGTTGCCTATCATTTAAAGTGAACTTTTTGTAACAAAGAAAAGCTTGTCTTTTCTTTAAAGCCTCTTGCCACAAAAATATCTTTTGGACGGCAGTTTGTACCATATGGGTCAGTTGCTAAAAATATATATCTTAAAGGTGAACTTTCCTTTTGGTTTTATACAGTGGCTCAACCAATCACAGCAAATGTTAACCATAAAGTACTCAGTACCATGTAACCCAGACAGCTCAGTGCTCTGTGAAGCAAAAGGAAAGAAATTCCTCAAGTTCATTGGCAATAGAACTTTTTTTTTAACCCTCTTTACTCTCCTCAGGACACAGGCATTGTTCCATGTTTTCTGACCTTTAAAATCTGTAAGGAGTACAAAGAGAGGAGGAGGGATGGCTGACATGGTGAGCAGTGTTTCCTACTCCATCACTTCTTTGCTTTGCTTATTTATGTCCCTGTCAGAAAGAGTGCTACAAAGTACTTACAAAAATGTGGTTTATTAAAAGTGTTTTTAAAAAACAGAATTAATCAGAGCTCTGAGAATACATTGTCTTCAATGGACCTAAGTGCATGTGCAGGGTCATGGAAAGAACCTTTAATTACCTCAATAACTTCTTCTTTATCAGCATTGGTCAGACAGGTAGTTTACATCACGACAAATAAGGTGTCTGCTTGGGAATATGTATTTATGTTTAAAATTGATTTTTATGCTCTGTGTTTCTCATTGTAAAGATGCTTTTCTTTGCATCTTTTATTGCTATTCGATAAATGGTAACTTCTTTGGACTATCCTCAGGAATTGTCTTTTGCTTAGTTGGTCCAGTTAATTGCAATATAATGCATGGTTTCCCAGGCAGACATCAGGAAACCCAGTACGAATAGGGTCAAAGTCCAGGTAATTTCTAGTGCTTTTGCTCCATGACTCCCTAGGATGGGACTTGTTCTCAGCAACAGCTGTGCATGAAACTGCAGGACTGGTTTTAGCCATGTCCCCTCAGGAACTTCATGGGCACAGTATTTGCATGAGGCTGCTACTAAGCTTGTTTTGGTTTAGTCTGGCACAAATCAGGGCTGTTACAGAAGTCTGTTGCAAGCTTAAATGAAAAAAAAAAGCAGGTAGGAGAGGGCTCCAAATGAGCCTGGGTCACAGGCTGGCAACATGTAAGGAAATTGTTATCATGCTGCTAAAAATCCATTATACACAGTCATGCAGAGAAGCAGCTGGATTTACATGCAGGTGCAGTCTCTGTTGGGAATATCTGAGTGTTCTCTGTACGTCGGCTAAGAAACCCTCACAAAACTGTTGGACGTGAAAGAAAATAACTTTCTCATTCAATCTCTTTTTTAAACCACTTCTATTAATCTTGTATTTATTCTCAAAGCTCCTACCTTCTCTCATATATAGTGGAGACCAAGAGAAGGGTAAGTAGGTTCATACAACATTCACATCCAGAGAAATATTCATATTAACCTATGTATGAGCTTATTTATCTAAGTTAAGTAAATAGATATTTATATGCTTTTCAGGCAGGAGAAAAGACAGCATAAAGTCGTCTAGACAGCAGAGTTCAGGAATGAGCCACCTATGGTCCTTTTAAACTACTGAGAAGAAAAGAACTGCAAATAGGAGATTCCTATCTTTTGATTGTGAAGGCACCCTAACAATGGAGGGAGGTAACTGGAGATGATAAACTCAGCCAGGCTTAGGAAATGGTTGAAATTTGTATGGAGCTGTGTAATTATAACATTTAGAGCTAAAATCAACATATGGACATTTTAACTTTGAAAGCACAGTGTTACAGACTTGGGCATCAGGTATTTATCCTGAGAGAATTACTCTTATTCTATTATTGTTGTCGGCATTAATTTGAGTTGTGAGTTGAAATGTTCACAAACTGCCAAGCAGGTTAAACATTGGAGATGCCTGCAGTGTTTATGAGGATAAATGAGGAGAGGGAGATACAACAGTTGTGGTGCATGGATGTAGATGACCGGTGATGAGTTGTTCTGCTTAACTCTTTGCTTTTAGAAGCTGTGCCAATAGATCCAACTGATTACTCCATTTCTCCAACTTTAAACCCTTACTGCCACATGGTATTACAGAATTTTCCTACTGTAACAGTGCAGTAAATCAAACTTCAAGGATAGAGTTCATTCCTTTAACTTCAGCCATCCAAGAGTTTGGGTTCCTGTCTGTGTAACCTGGAGACTAACTCAAGTTTACCAAATGATCTGGTTTTGCTACCTCAACACTGAGGGTATTGATATCCTCTGTAAGACCTTTGTATATGTTGGTGATCTGGAATATATATGGGATTCCCATTACCAAAACAATGGTAATCCAATTAAATGATGGACATTTCTGCAAATATGATATAACACTCTACAGAATTATTAGGTTCCTTTTACACAAATCTCTGTATGTTTTGAGTGGCTTAATTTGAGCACTGCACAATAAAACCCGAAATGTTTCTGGGCCATGTAATCTGGGAACTAGATTGGCCAAGAGAAGATTTTTGGCCTCATTTCTAGATGTCAGTATTAGAAATTCTGTGACTTTGAGCACTAGTGTTTGGGATAGGATAAAAGCATTGAAAAGGCTGTGGATATTTTTTTTTTCTTTTGGAAGGTTTAAATATTATAATCATGTTGTGCTCCTCTGAGACTTTGGCTGTCTGCAAAGATGAGTTGAGGTATCCTTTTGTTCTATCCCATTCCTACTAGGTAGTGAAGGGCACCCTAAATTGAAAATAGCTCTGAAGGGAGCACTGGGAAGTGTTCAGAAGAGCCAGAGTTTAAAGCACAGATTGTCTGGTGAAGTGCACCATGCACAGTTGCTGGGAGAAATGCTGTTTGCTGAGCTTACTTTGATATGATTCCACATACCTCCATTAAGGGAAATGAAGACCATGTGTGCTTTACTTCCCACAAAGTGTTACTTGCTTATCTCATCCATCTTCTGATTTTTTTCAAGGTTTACTGATGCCCTTGAGCTCCACACACAAATAGATTCTCCACACTCCCCCTTGCCCCATCTCAACTGCATCATACCCCTCGATGCTGTAGAAACTCATTGCATGGTCTGTGCATTTCAGAGCAGACAATCCCATCATAAATTCCCATAACACCATGACAGCAGTTTTCTGATCTCATTTAAATTATAGAATCAATCCCTGTTTTGAAAGAAAACTGGAGAGGAGATTGTTCTGGAGCTGGATTTGTCTGGTCCAGCTTGTTAAAACCGCGGCTTTGAGAGTGGGCTGTTCAAACTCACTTCCAGGCAACTCCACTTAACTACGGGGTACCGTTGGACCAAATTCTGGCCTCATGGAAAGCTCCTTTTCCCTGGCCCACTTAAACTTGGCTTGAAGACATCAATGACCCCAGTGTCTGTCACAGACCTATGTTCTGTTTAGTGTAGTAACAGGTGTACCAACACAGTAAAGAGGTATGAATTAAGAATTGGACAATGGATGGAAAATTTGGCCAGGCTCTCATAGTTAGTCACAGGAAGAGTCCATAAGATGCTAGATTCAACTCAGGAGATAACAGGATGCTGAATGACTAGACAAAAATGTAACGCCTACTCCTTGTCAAGACAGTAAATCTAGTCCTAAAAACTGGAATGAAAATCTACCAGTCCGAACTCAAAATCCACTCAACCATTCTTCTAATAGAGTGATGGGCATCTTTTGTTTAATATAATGAATTAAGAAATATGGCCTGTGCTGGTAAATAAAATATTGCAGATTGGAATAAAAATTTAGAACCCGTCTGAGCCTTTTTGGAGGATTTGGGCCGATGGAAAGGTTGCTTTGCGTTTATCCGAGGATAAGAACATGCAAGAGTTATTTCCACATCATAGCTACTTTGTGGCAAATTATTCATTGACACAAAATATGGGATCTCTAGTGCTGTTTTCATCATTTCCAGGATGTAGTAAAATCCATCAACTCTTTAATGGAGACAGTAGTGCGGAACTCCTCAGTTTCAGTTTGTTCCTACCAGACTCATACTTTGTAACTTAAATTGATGGTCCAAATCTTAATGGAATTTGAGGGCCACAAATCATCATTTCAAGGGGGCAGCTCATTTCTTTAAGTCTCTGTTCTCTCACCAGTCTTTTGTAAACAGGTTCCTCAGCCCCACATAACATAAACCTATAGAGGTAAACTTTCCCTGTAAATTCAACAAGGAGGTTTTATTGATGTTTTTCTCATTTAGATTCAATTATCATTACAACTTTGTCTATATTAGCAATCAACATCCTAATGAAAAAGGAATTAAAACTCCAACTGGCAGAGAGAAAGGCTTCCTTGAGTGGCAACAAAAAGGGGGCAGGAAATAGTTAACCAGTTTCATTTTAGTGTTATTTTGTCTTTTGCATGAGATGGGTTCAGTTGCAGTTCTTGGAGAACTTTCAGACTTGGGTGTTTTATTAGTGTTTCATCCTTGAGTACCTAAGGGAATGTGGTCTCTGTTCACCTCAAGCAAAATAAATAACTTTCTAGATTCAGTCTTTAAAATCACCTTCAAAGTCCTGTCTTGACTATGGAAAAGAGGACAGAGAGGGAAGCAGGGCCTTCCTAAGTCAGGTGTCACAACACCACAGGCAAATGTTTGTCACTGGTATAAAGCTGCATATGCCAACTCTGTACTGCTGTCCTGGGAAATAAAAGATGGGCACTAGAACTTGACAGAAGAGGAGGGGGCATGTTCCCCACAGTCATTTTACAAGCAGATAGGTGAAAACAACGCAGCAGCAAGGACTGAAAGGAGAGGAAAGCTAAAGTGTTTCAGATTATCCTATAGAGAACAAATGTGTCTGGATATACTGTTCACACTGCTTCATATGAAAGTTTAATGTCTTGGGAGCGCCAGTTCTGTACGACTCTGCAACTCAGTATAACCAAGCCACAAGCAATGACGATGTGAAAGATATTGGAAAAGTTTCTTGTCATCTCTAATGGACATGTTGCAAAGCAATGACCCATTTTGCAGTCACTGGTTTGTATTTGATAACCCTGAAGCCCTACAGAGTAGGGAGGGTAAAGAAATGAAGTTGCCTGAGCTGAAAGAAATGGCTGTGTGAACCAAGCCATCATGAGGTTTTATATCTTGATTGCTTCTCTCTGAAAAACTCTGCCAAGTCTAAAATAATATCCATAATAGCGTGCATTGCTGATATAGAACAGATAGAAAATGCAGCATTTCTTTTCAACTTGCACCTACAACAAATCAAATTCCTTTCAGGGTATAACTAGAACCTGTTTATCAGTGAAGAAAAGTGCCCATCTGGGCTTCTTCCTACCAGCACCCAAGGTAGAGATAAGTTTTCTAATGAACCATTCAGTACAAGCACTTTGAAACTACCCATTAGCTGACAGATTTCACCTGAAAAAGACCTGAGTAAATTCTCAACTAGTTGTTTTGTGTGTGTGTCTGTGGTTTTTTTTTTTCCAGTTCTAAACGGATTTTAGTGGCATCTCTTGACTCTTGTTGGCAGGAATGAAGATATTTACCATCTGTTCAAATGCACGTTGGCCATGGTAAACAATTCAGACAATTCCCCAAGCAATGGGCATGGGGAGGTAACCAATAATAGGTACCTCTCTTCACACAGCTCAGGTACAGTCAGAGGGCAACACAGTCAGGTGGGCTGTTGGCACTGAAGTGGATTCATGAACAGAATTATCTCCAGGGTGCTTCCAGGAGAAATAAACTTACAAAACTATTAATGATGAGATCAGAAGATATTTGACTTTGGCTTAAACAATAGCATTTTCTTTGTTTTAATATGTGTGGTGCTCCAGCACACCTTTCTGGGGATGAACAGCATAGAGAAAAAAGAAAAGGAGATAGTTACGTGGAAATGAACTTCAGTCCAGAAGCTGTAAAGTCATATTAGAGCAGCTTTTAGTACAGTGTTTAATATACTTTGCTCAGAGACAGCTGCAAAGAAAGACAACCCTTACAGGTGTTTAGCTAAACCTACTCCTCACAGGAGTCTTCTAGCTATAGACGTAATCTATAAAGAGAGGCTGCATTTTGGTTACACTCCCAGCAACTGATTTCTAGACAAACTTGTCACAGTTGGTAGACCTGAATTGGGATTTGCTTGTAAAGATTCCCATACTGTTAAGAATTGTATTTGCAAGTAAATGCATGTAGAGAATGTAGAAGGTTGCTACTGGGAGGAGTGAGCATCTCTCAGTGCTATTTCTCCTGCAGAAGCAATGTCTGCAGTCTGCATCTTTTGTGTGGCAACATCTCAGATTAAGTCTCTGCCACTCACTGCATATTTACTTTGTATTTTGCAGAACTTTCCAGCTGGAGTCACACGATATGTTTGTTCCCCATAGCATGAAAGCATGGCATCTCACTGCTTTTCCCTGGAGTGGAGTGACACATTCATTTTTAATTGTTGACCACTATATCAGAAATCCTATTTCCCAGAGTTTAATTGTTTTGCATGATGTTTAATTCATGGCTTCCCTACAGAAATCAGCTGTTAACCTTTAAAAAAAAATAATGTATTATTTAGTATTTATTTATTATTTAGCAATTACATTTTTAATTGTACAGGACTATATAATTTATTTATATTTTCACTGTAAAATTCCATGTCTCAGTGTTCCCTCTCCCCCATCCCCCCTTTCTTTTCCTTGCAATTATGAGGAGTGATAGGAGCTGTAGAAATGCTGCCATAAAGGTTTCTAGGACAAGTTTTTGAGATAAGACTGTTCTTATGCAGGACAACATTGAAGACACTTTTAAATCCTCCTGAAAACTCTAAGCCAATGCTTAAGAGCTATTTGAAATCATGGCCTAAGTTAATATACTTTTCTTTCTTTCAAGATTTATTTTCTTCCATATTCTTGCGAATGAGCTGCCCTGCAGAAAGGTTTGGTGGAATGGCAAATCTCAAGCCAAAGTTGCAGAGGATTTGTCAGAATCGAGAATTCAAGGTTCAGAATTTCTGCCAGAGACCTGATGCGACGAGTGATGATATTCATCCAGCCAGGAGACTCTGCCATCCAGAATGTGTCTAGCTGAATTTCACACACGGCAAAGTGCTCTTGGAAATGTTCCAAGACAATAACTACTGGATACCAGGGAGCTGCAAATAATTGCTAAGGAATGAGGAAGCAGAGCACTTGCACGGATAACAGCCCCTCTCTCAGCTGCTCAGAATCCCCTCTCTGCTTCTTGGTGCCATGGCAAAGTCTCCCTCTTCTCTCTCTGGCTACTAACTGATGCAGAGCACGATGAAAGGATTGGGTGCTGGGAGACATTTTGTAGTGTGCACTAAGTACTAAAGCTCCTACCAAACCCAGACACTAGGCAGAGGCTTTGGGGGTCCCCAGAGCTTTCTCGTGATGACCAAGGCTGCAACCCAAACTCAGCTGCCCCCATGGCAATGCTGCTCATGAGAGGCAGGGTCCAGCCACACAGGCAGGGATGCCAGAGATGGGTGTATTTGCAAGTTCCCTTTTAGCAGCATATTCCTTCTCATGTGTGGGCTAGGTGACATATATATGAAAATAGCCAACTTTCCTTGTTGTTTTTTTTTGGTTTGGTTTGGTTTGTGTTCTTTTTTGTTTGTTTGTTTTTTGTTTTTTTTTGGGCCAGTATTAATCTTGGGTACATCATCAGTCCAGAAAAGCACCAGAGAGGATATTTACTCTTCTTTTTCTTTTTTTTTTTCTTATAAGATGTGGGAAAACCCAACAAAGTCAGTACTGAAAAATGTTGCTGCACTTGGGCATGCCTTGCAGCTCCATTTCACTTGATGGAAACCTGACCCCTAAAGCAGATCTCCCTATTTTCCAACCCAAGAAAGAAAACCAGGATGGGGTTTCCTTTTGAGTCACTAAATCCCTCTGCCATCATCACCCACACAGGAACATATAATTTCATTGCTTCGATGAAGTGTTTTAATGGCAGTGTGTTGTCAGAGAAGGAAGTGCTGTGTCTGGGTAAAAAACAGTTTACACTGGAAGAATCACAAAGCTTTTAATAGTGAAACTAGAAAAAAATCTCAAGCTTTTTACTAAGCAGTTTTGGTTCAAAATCAAAATTTCCATCGCATCCTAAGGGAGCAGAGCAGTGCTTCCTCTCCTAATTTTTAAAGCAAACCTTAGCAGAATTGAAGACTGGATGGCCAAAGCAATTACAGGAAAATTCCAATTCAGTAGGAGACAGGAAAAGAAACCAACTACAACAACAACAAACTTGGTCATTTCTAAGAGATAAGATATCTGATACAGCTGCTGCTCTTTCAAGAACTACTTAAAAGCATTTTTTACTACTTTTCTCTGGAAAATATTTCAATCAGCATAAATCAAAAAGCCCTTTCTTCTCTCTTTCACTTTCTTCCTTCTTTCTTCCTTCTACCACTGTGTAAGTTCTGCTGCAAAAGAAAGAGAAAAATCTGTGTAGCACAAATGAGTCTCACTTCAACCAAATATTGCCATAAGTAATTATGCTTCTCTCTGTTCTTGTTTCAGACATACTGATGTTACGAATGAATTAACCAAGGAACATAATGCTTCACTGCCAAGTGAGAGCTAGTCCTTGAAGTTTAGTGCTATTACACTTGGCATTTTTCAGTTGGATCTCAAACCAAGACGTGCAGAAGAATTAATATCACTGAAGGAGACAGATTTCTTGTCAAGAAAGAGTCTCACCATTCCTTTGCTCCAAGAAAATTTGAATGAAGAAGCATTCGGTTTGGAGATTTGCCTATTCTACTTGGAAAAAGTTAAAAAATGGATTGAGGAAAGGAGGCAGAGCTAGAAAACATTGTGAAGAAAAATTATCATTTTTTGCTCAAAATTTAAGCTCATAGATTTTTCCATGGGACTTTTTGACAGTTGTCCATCCATTCACTTTGGGAGATTTCTTCTGGACTTTATACCTCGTGCTCTTTCACTCCAGGCTGCCTTTTGTAGTCATTGAGGTGAGTGGGGTATCACCAGAGCACGGACCTGAAGTGTCCTGCAGCACCCTTAGCTGACCTGCCTCCTGACTTAGGTGCCTCCATTAGAAGCCCAGAGGTGCTTGGGAGGGATGAAAACAGTGAAGGCAGCACGGAGGGACAGCATCAGAGCAGGGAGCTTCAGCCAAGCCATTTGTATCCTCAGAAGAAATATGGGAGGAGAATGGGACCAGGTGTCACAGTCTGCATTCAGCAGCCCAGTTCAGGGCCTCTTGCGATTGTGCATATGGTCACTGTGGAGTTACGTGCATAACGGCTCTTTTGCTTTAAAAATATGTATGGCAGCATATTCATGCCACAGAAAAGATCAGCATCCATCCAATAACAATTCATGGACAAAAAAAAAGGCTGGTGTTTTCTGCAGGAGCTGTCTGGTGCTGCAGATATCACCTGCTACCTATTGCAGATTGCTACACATCAGCATGTACCTTCAACATCCATAGTCTGCATGAATTGTGCTTATAGTTATACACCTATTAAATGATTGTGTGCGTTTGTACTCAGACTGTTATAAATCCATTGCTTCCCCGAGGCCACAGGAAATGGTTTTAAAATGTGAGGCTTTCCTACAGGGAATTGGGAGAAAAAAATACTAAAGCAATATACTTGGCTTGAACAGATCAATGTAGTGCAGTAACTGGGAAGATGAACCAAGCTTAAAACATAACAAATGTGATTGTATGAAAGCTTAACATGACATTGAGTAATTACCACTACAAACATCGCTTAAATCACCTTAAGAAAAAAAAAGAAAAAGAAAAAAAAATCTAAAAAAACCCAACCAAGCACAGACCCTGGCAGTAAATCATAAAAGAGGAATAACAGTGTTTGCACTTGAAACCAAAATTTGGGTAGCATAGTTGCACAGTAGTGAGTGAAACTTCAGATTTGGTTTCATCTTTTTCAATATAATGGAAAGGTATATGTGAAAAGTCTTGGGATGAGAAATACCAAGAGGTTTTGAAAATTATGTTTCCACTAAAATTTTCACTAAGATTTTTTCTTCATCAATAACTTTGTTTCTCCATCAGAAACAAACAAACAAACAAAACCCCCAAAACAAAAAACACGACAACAGAACAGTGTTCAAAAAGTGATGATTCCTATTTGGGAAGGAAACAGTGAAGAAAGAGAAACAAAGCGAAACAAAGAGAAACAAGGCACTCTTTCCGGCAAGATTAAAAAATCGTCACTAATGTTCCTCCTAGGATCAGAAGCTGGTGCTAGGTTGAACTAAGGCACAAACTTTTTCCAGTGAGCAGAGGTTTACCTGCATTTTCAGGACAGTGAGTTGATATTTCATGCCAACACAGGGAGGCAAATGTACAAGTTAGAGAGTCTTCACATTTTCTTGAATTTATATTAAGCTGAAAGTAAATACTAATGAAATGTTTCCTTTTCTGAAGCACTAAGCCACTTATACGAATAGTGTGTGTGGGGGGGAATGACAGTGTAATAAGGGAGTTTATATCTCAGACTTCTGGCATTATCTCACTTGAACAGATAGAAGCTCAGCCATTTGTGATTAAATCACTAAAATAAATGGACATAACTGAAATGGTGGTCCCTTTTTTGCTCAGTTCCAAGTGAGGAAAATTAGCAATGGTTAGCAATGGATGTGGGTTTCCTGAATGCAAAAAGTCTTTGTTAAAATGTTACAGTTGTCTATGTAACCCAGAGCTCTAAAGGGTAAGGGCTGTCAAAGAGATTTCTCTACACACTCCTAATGTATGGCACCTTAAACAACGGGACCCTGAACACCTTTGTATGGTCATTGTAGAAAGCATGTTGCTGGTTTTGGAACACATCAGTACCTGAATAAATCCACTACTGGATTCAGGTCCCTGTCTTAAGCAGGGTCTGAAACTCTGAAAGTGTCCAGTTCTCTTGGCTGTTAACTAGTGTGAGTTATTTCAGATCTTGTCTGAGAAAGCGGACTACACCTCCGCTGTCGCTGGGTGTCGAAGTATGCAGCTACTTTGCAAAACACAAAAATGTATTTAAAAAAATATAAATCAGTCAAATCAATAAAATATTGTCCACTCATCAGATCTTCAATCAGCTTCTCAGCACTCTCTTTCTAATGAATCGCCATCTGGTGCAGCCCCTTCTCTCTCAAAGCAACAGGGAATATTGTGCAGGAGCAGGCACACGCAGCAGAGCTGCTCGTGTGTTAACTGCTCCTGACTGGCGATCCTGGGGAGCCTGATTGTTTGAGGCAGATCACCTCCTTGGGGACGGCATGAGTTATTCCCTGCATTTGGGTTGTAAGATTTTTTTGTAGAGGGAAAAAAATAAAAGCTTCTGTGTCATTTATAATGGATCTCAGTCCAATAAACAGGCGTTTTCTGGCATAATATGACTGTGGCTTATCAAATAATAAAAACCTGTCACTTTAAATTGCTGGGAATAGGACCAATCTAGCCAACGTTGATTCCTGTGTCCACTTTGTCATGCCATAAAGTTTTCAGTGGTTTGTGTGTGTGTAGGAGTCACGGCTGTCAGCGGGGAAAAGCCTTGGTGTGCCACAGGGAAGCTGCAGAGACAAGTGGGTGTGATTTCTCAGATTCTACACTATCCAATTTTAAGTGCTACCTAATGTTCATTAGGGACGATCAAAAAGCCATATGGCCTAACAAATGTAACACATAGTTCGGCATATTGGCAGAGTGACTCCTTGTTAATTCCGTCTCCTATTCCACCCTCTGCCTGGTGGAGAGGATAGTGAGGAGGCTGGTATTACCATGCTGAAGAGATGACAGACTTGATAACTTTAGCATGGAGCATTTCCAGAGCTTAACAATGAATGGCACAAGCTTCCTAAGGGGAGAAAAAAATAGGCACAGATTTTCAAATGCATCAGCAGGTTGCAAAAATGTGCTGATTAGTCATTTGTATATTTGACTTGGGACAGTTGGGACTTGGGAGATCTCAATGTAGTCTCTATCCCTGCAATATTTTTCCTGTGTGACCTTGGAATGCCATTTAATCTCTCTATGCTTGAATTCTCCCTCTTTCCCCCTAGGATAGGAAGTGGGGTCTTGGTACACATGTGTTTATGCAGAGAAGACCTATGAGTATTTCACAATAGTGTGAAATCCTGGGCTTTTTATGGTTATTGGTATTTCCTCATTGGAGACCTTATTACTCTTTCTATGTCTTTTCCTTTTCTTTGACTGCTGCTGCATAAGACCTGTGTTAGAAAAGTGGAAACTTCAGAAAATTCACATACTATTTCAAGATGGATGCCTTCTCAGACATCTAGAGTTAATGAGGGCAGGTTATCTAACATCTTGGAGGGGATGGGGACCGGCCAGTGGTGCTGGACCTGCTTGGGGACTGGCTTCATCCCATGGCAAGTTTGCCCAGCAACCCTCCTGTCATCACGTCCTGCTACTCATCACAAGGTAGAGCCTTGAACCTTTGATATAACATTTCTTTCTGTGACCCAAGGTGATGGAGTGCCCATACATCTTTTTCCTATGATATTTTGGAAAATTCAACTTTCAGATGCATTGGTAAAATTGAGGAATTATTTTCTTTAATACTTAATTCCTTCTGCCATTATTCTCAGCACATTAAGTGACAGGCTGCAGAGAATCTGGGGTGATCCTTGCTCTGCTGAAACCGCTCTGCTCATCTGTATTGTCAAGCCCAGGGTTGGACTGTGTGCTCTCCGCAGCCGCCAAGTGCCAGCAGCAGTGCCACTCTTACACCGCTGCATTTCCTCAGCAATAGCACAGATGAATAAATTTGAGCAAACAGCTTGTTTGAAACAGAGCCCAGAGAAAGGAATAAAAATGACATCAGCAACAGTAAACTACTGTTGCAAATAATGGCAAGGAAGTCTTAAAGCAAAGGTTGGCTGTCTCTATATAGAGGCAATGCTTAGTGTCTGTGTGATATACAAGACAGCTTATCTCTTTGAGAGCAGGAGACTATAAAAATACAATTGCCAGAACGAAAGAATATTGAAGCTGATTGCCATAGCAACAAAAGAATTACATTGATGAAACAGAAGCACATAAAATCCTTGTATGCTACATTAAGGACAAAGCAATCAAAAGTAAACAACAGTGGATTGGAATTTGCTTGGCTAAAGCTGGAAATGACAAATGTTTCCAGCTGATGGAGGAAGAAATGAGTGCACAAGAAACAAAGGGGCAGCCCTGTGGAACTGAGGATTTATACCCCATTTACTCTGGGAGCAGGACCTCAGGGACCACTGACTGGAAAAGGGGAAACATAACCCCCGTTCTTTAAAGGGGAAAAAAGTAAGACCTGGGTAACTACAGGCCAGTCAGTCTCACCACTGTGCCCAGCAAGATCATGGAGTAGATCTTCCTGGAAACTATGCTGAGGCACATGGACAATAAAGCAGTGATTGATGACAGCCAGTATGGCTTCACTAAGGGCAAAAAAAATATTTGTGCCTGACATATTTGGTGGCCTCCTACAACAGGGTTACAGCTTTAGAGGGTAAGGGAAGAGCAACTGATGTCATCTACCTGGACTTGTGCAAAGCATTTGACACTCACCCACATGACATTCTTGTCTCTAAAATGGAGACATAGATTTGCATGGAGACATAGCCTTCCACTAGCTAAAGGGGGCCTACATGACTTTTTATAAAGGCATGTAGTGATAAGACAAGGGGTAATTGATTTAAACTGAAAGAGAGTAGGTTTAGATTAGATGTAAGGAAGAAATTATTCACTATCAGAGTGGCGAGGCACTCATGTTATCCAAGTTGAAACCATCTGAAGTAAGTGTCTATACTCCATGGCTTGGTCCGGAAGACAAAAAAATTAGCATGCGTTAAAAGAAAGACCTTTCCTGAATGCAGCTTTAATTAAAATCTTAGTATTTCTTATCATAACAAATCTTTGAAGTCAGTCCAAATGTTGTAGTTAAGCACAATGAAAGTATGCCAAGTGGTGGACTGACATGTCCTTAAGATACAGGAACATTTAATCTACTAGATCTTAGACTGCAATAATGACCAAACCTTTCTAAGTTACCACAAAAAATTCTTAAGACTAAAATAAAGTTGACAGTTCCTTTAATTAAGCTCATCTTTCTTTCAAAGAAAGTGACAAAAAGAGTTAAGGAAGATTAATTAAGATTTAAATGCATAGGAATGACTCAAGGCGTATTTAAGTAAGACTTAAATTACCCTTTCATTTGGACATGGGAGATTCCATTAACAACAATGGAATGGAGACAGTCATATCTTAAAGCCTTTGCTCTAAGCTCTGCTTGGAGGCTGTTTCTCAAGTCTTCTCCACCTCCCAGATCTTAGGCCAATCCTTATTGTTGTTTCTTTAATATTTCCATAATTCATTTTTTCATAGTTATCTTCTTTTTATTTCTGTTGTACTTTAACAGAGCTCTTAGCCTTAGTAACATCTGGGTTTACCTTCTTCCCTATATGCCAACCTGGTCTCCTTTACAAGACTCTAAATATTATACAAACACATTTTCATCATCTGGATTTGGCACCTTTTAGGGGACATTAGTTCAAACCGAAACCTTACTCTCCATCTGGTAAACAAGACATCCATGCAGATCCTGGCTCTCTGGTGCTCCCCAAAAATGGTGCTTAATAGATAACTGCATTATGCTGCAGGTCCAGCTCCTGCACAGAGGTGGCACTAAGTTATGAGGAAAAAAACCCACAGGTAACAATTCTTCTGGTTTGCGATGAAGTAAAGGTTTGCAGCATCTTATTGTGTGCAGATGGGCATCAAAGATAATCAAAACCAACACTTTTTAACTCTGTATGATGAATAGCAGAGACAGAAAGTGTCCAGGCATGGGCAGAGAATGAAAACATTGCATGGGAAGACATCTGTGAAGGAAAGTGAAGCTGCATCTACTGAGCACAGGCAGGCTCAGGTGCTTTCATGCCCCAAGGAGATAAAAAATACATTATTTCAGTACGAAATTCCTACCAAAGCAGGAGGATAATGTCACAGCTTCCCTCAGTCCAAGATAGGATCACTCCTATGCCTCGCAAATGTGTGAACTTGTGTCCAGGGTGGCCATGGTGGGGTCTCCTTGCCTTCTCCAGGGTGCTCCTCAGGTTTCTGTGCCATCTTCATTTCTGCAGTCCCTTTTCTCCTAATCTCTGTCTTAAATCTGCCTTGCTGCAGTGTAAGCCCATCATTTCCAGTTGTGTCCAGTGTGATTGTTGCAAGTGAGCTGCCTCTTTAAAGGACAACTGCTGTTGTGACATGCCTCTGTATCTTCTCTTCTTCAGGCTAAAAACCCCAGCTCATCCAGTCTTTCCTTAGAATCATGTTGCGTAGACCTTTCATCGCCCTTGTCATTCTCATTTATTTTCCTTTACTCACAAGAAATGTATCCTCCTTTTCAGGTTTACTCTTGCAATAAAAGGGCTCCTCTGGCTTTTGTCTTCTGTACATGGTATCTTCTGGCTGTCATTGATTTTTTATTTATTTTTTTTTTAATCTCCACCAAACCAGACTGTAAAAACAGGGGGGGTGAGAGGGGAATTAACGTCTATTCAATTTTGTTGAGGTTGCAAATTGGATCCATCCATTTCTCTAAGGAAGAAAACAAACAAAATGCCAATACTCTGGGGAGCACACATAGCAAAACTATGCAACAAGAACATTTGTAAACCTAGTTTCTCTCTGTGGGTGGCTAAATGGCTGCTCAAAGCCATTTAGCATCACACACAGTTGAAGAAACAGAATACTAAAAAAAAGAAAACTACATCTTCCTATTAAAGAACCCTTGTTTTACCCAAATTTACTGGATTGCAGATTTAGGATGGCAGGGCTGAAGCTCTTTATGAAGGGGAAAAGAGCTTCATTTGGGCTTGTAATTGCATTAACACGCACTCATGAATACACACTCAAGGCAGTGCTGCGTGTCCATTAAATTGCTGCTCCTGTTGGCCAGAGTCCAAATATACTTGGGGCACTGTGGAGAAGGAGACAAATGGGTGCCATTTTCATGGTTAATGGTTACAGGCATTAGCAGGCACAACAGCAGGGGTAAGGAAAGATGATGGAAAACTTGCTCAGGAAATAAAGTTCATTGCCCTCTTTTGTGCACAGCAAGCTGGAGGGATGATGCATTTGCCCATGCTGCTTCTGTTTGGGAACCAGAGTTCTTTTTATTGTAGGCATTCCTAAATTTAAGCAACAGATGTACTGCAGGTGTCTGCAAAGACCTGGGGGAGTCCTGAGGGTTGCTGGGTTTTTAATACCTTGGGTAGGAGTAACATCAGGTCACAGCAGTAGAGAGGGATCATTTGCTCTGCTAAACTCCATCCTGCCTTAATTGCTCTCTCCTACTAAATCCCAGACCAGTTAGTTGAAAACTAACTTAGATAACACTGCAGTAAGCTGCTGTGACAGTAGTGTGAATAGACCTGCATGCTCCTTATCTTGCAACACTTTGAGCCAGGAGACCTTCCTGCACGATTCAGCAGGACTTGCAGGTCCCACAGGAAGACATAGACTGCAGTGTAGTTGGGATTTGCATATCACGCAGGTCACAGATGAGCCTGCCATGAAACATCCCCAGGGCAGAAGTCACAATCTGCTTTGCAGCTGGATAAACCAAGAAGAATAAACTATTTTTTTAAATGCATCGATGCCCTGCCCCATCATGATGGGACTGAGTCTTGCATGCTTTGCTTTGCTTTTTAATGCCCCATACTGAAGTTTGATAGAGTAAGTGCAGGGCAGAGCACAAGAGACAAGGAACTGTTTCTCCCAAGCTGTGATACAGCTGTGATACAAGCCTCTCTTCTTTGGCTTTAAGCTGATTTCAACACAGACAGGAAAAAAAACCCAAAATAGATAAAAGCTTCCAAATAGTGCAGTCTTCACATGTAATCTAGTAAAAAATAAAGTACTTATAGACATGTCCAGCTTCCAGGACACATCCACAGCCACACTGTGCTATTCAGCCAAGCACCTTAGTGTTCCGCTGCAGCTGTGGGCCAGCCGGACGTGCCCCCTGGTGCTGCTGTTGGCCTGCAGGTAACTCCTTCCCCAAAGGGAAGAGCATGCATTCCAAGTAGCTTGTAGTCAAAGAGCTGTGTGGTTCATGCTAATGTCTGTGATTACAGAAGTTGTAGTTGCTGGTTTAGAGCTGTCTGGGTTGACACATCCTTTTTCCAGATGGGGCAGCCAGCATGTGTCCTCCAGTTGAAACGTACCCTCACTGGCTCCATTCAGTTCAGCGTTTGCGTTCAACAAGTCTTTGATATTTATTATAGAGCTGAACAAAACCTTCAGATTTGTTATGAGAGGGAATCGTCCTCCAGTCAACTCAGTATACCCCATGCTACACCTATGGGTTTTTTATTCATTCTCTTCTCCGACATCTCAGGAATTCCCTTTTTGGAGTCTGAAACAGAAATCAAATCCCCACACAATATTGGCAGCCTGCCATGAAAAAGTGTCCCTTCAGAATTTTTGTTTGAATTGGTTAAGAGGAGGGAATCCAGAAAGATGCTGTGTTTGGATTGGAAATAAAAGTAATGTGACTATTTGTTGACAATCGTTTGTGCCTACCAGCACCATTCCAGAAACTGGCAATATAGACTGTTTAAATTTGAACACTGTAGATCAAGTTTTACACCTGTACACAAGGTGTAAAAGCAATGAGCCAATCAACCTAAAATTAATCTGTGTGGGAATGTGAGATATTGTAGGTGTGCTGGGTAATGGATTCCAGCTCTTCAGTACAACAGACTGGAAAAGGCAGGGGCTGCCCTCAATTCATGTCTAACCTCATGTGTCTTAGTTCCCTTATCATATTGCAGAGAAGCAATAATTTGGTTTTACATAAATTAAGGGAACTAACACACCTTCTGTGATGCTTCTAGCGTGTTGGTCATCTTGCGATAGTAGAGGAGATTTTGAAAACAGAAGTAGCTAAGCTGACAGAGGAGCTAATTAGGGGGAAGAGATGAATTATGAGGGCCTGGGAGACTTCTGCTGCCTCAGAAAATCCCAGGATTTCTAAATGCTTCTCAAACCTTGAACACAGCAGCTAGTATTCTGAGACGCTAACGACTGAGATGAATTTTAGTTTTAGTCCCTATATGTAATGAGTGACAATCACCTTTGCCTCCTCATTCCCTCTACTCTTCTTCACCTCTTCCCACTCCTCCAAGGACAGCTGCCCTTGGCTTCAGCTCTGCAGCTCTGGTTCACAACCATCATGACTGCAACTTCTGATGAGACCTTCCAGGAACCCCACCAACATGCTCAGCTAGCCCTGGCCAAATCCTCACCCAGTCCTGCAGGAAGCCCACAGTGATCGCCCTGGCCTGTGCTCCATGTGGGGTTGCACTGTGGGCATGTTCAAGGAGCTGTAAACACGGTTCTGTGAGACATGCAGGTGCATCCATGAACCTATGAGCCCAACCTTTTCTTCACACACAGCTCATTGGTGCACAAGAAGCCCTGCAGCTCCTTTATCCTTTATTTAGATTTTAATCCCTAAAGGGATGCAGAAACCTCTGTTCTAATGGTGCATTATGTGCAGTTTCCTTCTGTTCATGGAGGTAATCTCATGGAGTCTTGCTTCTCTGCGTACCCGGCAGTGTTGTGCTTGACCATATGCCACCAAGTTAGTGGATCACCCTTGGAGAAGCCAAGGGGAGTAATTCTATCAGCCTGTGAGGAGAGCAGGAAGCATGTACAAATGCCTGATCTCATAGGGGAGAGGGAGGAACAGAGGAAGGACAATCTGCAGATGGCTCTTGTTCTCAAAGCAAAGCCTACAGCCATCCCTCTCCAGGGAGGGGTATTTATACTTTGCGGGAAGTAAATTGCCATGGTGTGAATGATGACACAAACTTGATGTATCATTAAGCAGAGTTCAAAGGAGAAAAGCAGAACTGGTACAGCATCTGGCTTTCTGGGAATTCCTCTCTACTTTGTGGCATTATCTTGGATAGATTGACACACTCAGACAGGACAAAGGATTTCCATATGTTCACAGACAGATGAGCCATGAATTGCTTAGACCAAGTCAAGAAAGTATCATATGTATCTCTTCCCACCTAGAGCTGGAACCGCATCATTTGATTGTCTTTGTTCCAGTATAGGAAAGTGAGACCCATGTTTATGTGCCATGACATAGAGCTATGGGCTGTTCATCAGGGCTCAAGCACGGCCCACACAGAAGGCACAGATCAAGTTTAGTCCTCGCTCTCTCCTATCTGCCTTTCATTTTCATGAGAACTTTGACAAGCAGTTTATTAACTCCACAAGCCTTCACACAGTCAGGACTAAATTTAGAATTATTATTCATGGAGATGAAGGCTAACAGAGTGTTTCCATTACCTCTTGAAATAAGGGGTCCATTAAGGACCAGTGAGGTAACTGCTTCCACAGGTGCCGTCAGCTCATAGGCACACGTAATCTTTCAGGTCCAATTATCCTCAGAGATCTCATTTGTTTCTCAAAACCATGAGTTAGTTCAGATATGAAAACGTGAGACTACTCATTTTTTCACCAACTCTAGTAACTCTTTGGATTATATTCTTTCCAGAAAATGTGATTTCTTTATTCAATGTATGTCTTCTGTGGCTTGAAATTCTCCCTGAGAGACCCCAGGCCTGGATCTTGCCTGGTGGAAAACTAGGCTAAATCTATCCCTTAACGTCTGAATAGCATGAGTTACTGCTAAACTGAATAATAGCCACAGTGTTTATTTATGGCATTGCTATGCCACTGCTACCTTCTCCTAACTTATTAGTTTGTAAAGCTCTTTGGGGTACTTGGAATTTGAAAGGTGGTGTATTAAACTGAATTCCATTATACTGTCTATTGCTGCCAGCAACTTCCTTTTTAGCCAGGTTTAAGACACCTATGTGTGCTTCGTGAAATACATTCCTATTCCTCTGCTTCAGGCTCCCAGGTGTCCATTTTAGGTAGTAAAGACTGAATATTAGTAGGTGCTACAACTAACATCCTTTTAGAGCACCAGTCTTTATTCCTGTCAAAAGTACTAAGTAAGGAGTTTGAAATGAAAGGGCAGAGATTGGAGCAATACATTCCTCATTCCTCGCTGCAGTGCTTGGATAAAGTAACATTAAACTCAGGAATATAATCAGTGTCCTTACCCTGAAGAAAGGCTCAGATTTTATTTTCCCATTTATCAGAAGATATTTCTTTACCACCAGCTACAAATTCTCATATTGTCTTCTCACAAGAAGTTCACAAACCCAGGTTTTCCATTTTTCATGCCAGCATGTAATTTGGAATAATAACTGTTATGCTGTCTATCAAAATAACTATTGACTGGATAATGTGATAAACAAACAGCTTAAGTATACTGTACTCCATGAAATAGGGAGGACATATTAAGGTGACATGTAAACATCTGAGGAGAGATTAAACCCCTTTGAAGTACACAATTTCAATATGCAGAATATGAGCTTCTTAGAAATAGATGGATGTTTTGCTCAAAGAGAGCAAGAATTTGCTAATGCCAATGGCTTTGAAATTATGAAAAGTCAGAACCTACGTAAGTCATGAGATCTCTGTAATGAACTTGGGTTAGAACCCACATTTACTGAGACATGGGTTAGCTACTTAACTGAGCTTTCTGAACATACATGTTGTGTTGAAAAGAGTTGTAGAAGCCCATAGGACAATTAGTATTACCCTAGAAGTAAAGACGTCCTTGCTAGTAGTTGGAAGATCAACCTTACATCTCTGTGTCGTTTTTTGAAAACAAGCCTTTTATTTCATAAAGATTTCTTTTGTGCCTTTTGTGCTGGGAGATCATCTTCTTAACAGCCTAGGCACTCAGATCAAAGTGTCTGATTTCAGAGGGATTTTATGGTTGTTGTCGCTGTGTTTGTTTTTCAAATCATTCTTGATGTAACTTGCAGCAAGAAAAAATAAACTCTCTATGGGTGGGTAAACTAAACCTAAACTTCCAATCCCACTTGGAAGATGCTGCAATCAGGCACATCCCATCAGTTCCATCACAGTGATGAATCCAGCTGAGTTACTTGTAATAGTGTCTAAGGAAACAGATGAGCAGTTGAATCCAAATTTTCAAAACAATAAGTTTCCACAGGGAGGCTGCATAATTCTTTTTACAGATGGACATCCCTGGAGATTTGAACACATTTGACTATTATTAGAAGGAGGAAAATTGGAAGAGAATATTTTAATGTTCAGGATTTTGCATTTCCCTGACGATGCTGATCTTAGAATTATAGCTCTGGGACTTTTTTTTTTTCCTAATGAATATTTTAAATGCTTACGAACACTTTTTTTAATTAAAAATATACATTCTCCATTCCCTCTTCTTTGCAACTTCCATTCCTCTGAAGCTGCTGAGACTCAAGAGGGACACTGGGGCTAGAGTGGAACAAGGAAGTGGGTGGATGAAGGTGCTGCTAATAAGTCAGAGATATTAAAAATCAAAGGCAGCTGAGACATACATTTATCCTACTCAATCCTGGACTCTGAAGCCCGTGCTCTGACAGTAGGCATTTGGGCTGCCACTTTCGAAAAACTATTAAGATCAAAGGTGAATGAAATGTTTCCAATTAGACACGGTTAATACTAGAGATTGCTGAATCTGGTGAATTCTGCACGTCCTGTCATCTGTTCACATGCACACATACATAAGCTCCCACACGGTTAGAACTCCAGAGGTTTTTTGTGATGATCATTGGCTAGTCCAAACTTTTGGTTTTGGAGACAAACATCAAGTCAATTAAGGGTAAAGAAGACAGACAGAGAGAACTGGAAAGGGTCCATAGTGTTCATCCTTAATTCATTCCTACCTCCTTCAATCAGGATATTTCTAGGTAACTGCTGAGGATCAGCATTCAGATTTAGATGTTACCATGGACATTGTGCTAATGTTTAAGAACTTTAGAATTCTGGGAAGGTTACAAGGAAAATATTTTTTCTGGTTCTTTTCCAATTTCCAGCTGAGATATATGTATAAATATCTACCACTTATGTACATCAAACCAGTACTGAGTAAATGAAGACCCCACATTATTTGCAAAATGAATTTGAATTTTAAAATAAGGTCATTTTGGCTTAATTCTCTTAACCTTGTGCTTTTTTCAAATGATGAAATAATGAATTTAACTGGCTGCCATGGTCTCCTCTGCCACAACATGAAGTCTTATTTAAAAATAGATGCAGGAATACTCAAACTCCAACTTTTATATGTGCAGTAGTACATTCAGAGCAGTTATTCCCACCCTGTAGAGCAGAATCAGGCCACAGAATCAGGCCATGGATTTAACAGCCCCATGGTGTATGCCAAGTGCTCCCTTCTTAGAATAAACTCTTCACTTAGAGCAGCAATCCATGCAATAAAGGAGATGTGTCCAGTCCAAGGAAGCTGAGTTTCAGACACGGCTCATTGCAGCAGACTGATTGCTGTGAAACCAGCAGTCTGCAGAGACCCATGGGCTGCTCCTCTCTGGTAATAAATGAGTGGAAAAGTCTCAAAGGCAGCACAGGGAGGGATAGGAAGAAAAATCTCATGGAGCCTCAGTGACCCTAGAGTCTCTTCCTCTGAATAAGGATGCTCATAGTCACACCTCAGCAGGTCTGGAGTAAAATTTTGGCATCCTTCTCAGAATCACTAAAACATCTCCAGCCTTTCAAAGCCCAAAACCTGGGGTAGAAGCAGGTGCTGTTTCCCTTTGTCGTGGGTGCTTTGTGCTCTCAGCAGGCTGCTGTGCTAATCTGGCTTGTTTTGCACCTGAGCTGCATCATGTGGATGAAATAAGTTGGGGATCTCTGAAGAGCATTGCAGCATCTCAACAGACCTTTGGTGTCAATAAGGCTGCTCCCTCAGAGTTGTTTTGTGCGGAAGGTTTATGAAAAAGAAGGAAATTAATATAAATAATTGTTATATGCTATCAAAAACTCAGGAAATTATAGAAGCCTCTAGCTAATAAAGATTAGACGGCACTGTGTGTAATGGGCAAGGGGCCACATGCGCCACATGCTGGATTCATCTGAAGAAGAACAAAATTTTAGAAATTTCCTTGAAATCGGGAAAAAATATTGCTGTGGGGCTATCAAAATGTTCTATTGCAATAAAAATCAAACTGTCACTTGAACTTTTAGTTAATTTTAGTGTTATAATTATCTCCTGATTGATAATATGCAATATATTTGCAAAATGTCATTTCAAACCCCCAAAAATCAAAATGTTCATATAAGATCAAAAGATAATATTTTGACACTGTCAAAATGTTTAAGTTCTATATTTTTCCTCAGGAAAATGTAATAAAAATCAACACAATGCCATACAAATGTACAATTTCATGAAAACAATTTTAGAAGAGAAATATGTTCTGCCAAAACAAAGAAGAAATATTTCAGTGTCTTCCACATTGACTGTCCGTGTAAAAAGATTACCTTAATTATTGATCTGTTACTAAACAAGCCATTCAATTGAATAGCTGCAATGCTTTCAGTGTAATGGCGGTATTTAAATCCTGTATTTACAAACAGGAAACCAGTGAGGACCAGGTTCCTCCAGCTGTTTGGTTCATCTCCCACAAGGCCTGCAGGAGTGCCAACAAAGAGACCACGAGTTTTCTAATTCTGGCACCCAGGCCTGTTGTGTTTAACACATGAATTTGTGTAATCCTTTTCAGCCTACTAAAATCTTATTAAATTCCCTCACATTTTTTGTCCTGCAGTACATCAGGGAATATCCTTTTACCTTGTATTTCTCTTCTGCTTTCAACTGAGTTCCTTGAACATTTCACAAAATTAAGCAATGGAAAAATCAAACCACTCAGTTTTATCTGGTTTGGTCCTACAGCCAAAGCTTGACACTAAGAGCCTCCTGAGTGGAAAGAGAATTTGCCCATTGATCTTCATACCTCTTTTTCTCATCACAATTAATGAGAATGATGAATGCTTCATGCTTATTAAACGTAGAGTTTTATGGATAGTTCTGCTTTGCAGTGCTACAGTGTTAGCATCATCAGAAATTGTGGCAAATTTCCATGTTCCATCTCTCATGCAAATAAATATTGACAATCTATTTCATTCAATTTGTTAGTCATTTCTCCTCCTCCCTTCCCGTTGTTACATTTGTTAAAATTACTCATTTATAAGAAGTGGTAGGGGAATAATTCACAAACAACAATTTGTCCAGTGTTCAGTCTGGCTGCTTGCAGAACAACTGACAACAGACCCAAATGTCCCCAGTGCTCCAGGCATTTGACTGAAGGGAAGAGATGCATTCCAGCCACTTGGTGACTATTCCCTGCAAGCTCCAATTCAACAGCACACTTAACATGCTTAAAATGAACCATATGCATCCTTATTCACCACAGACTTCTATATGATATCAAAATCCTCTACTAACATTTGGCTTCAGGTTCATTAATCTTGACTGGACAAACAAGTCGCATAGCATTTCCCAGTTTCCTTATTTGGATGAATATACAAATATTTCCATGACAGATACATGCATAAGCAAACCTAAAAGTCGGTATTTGCAAATATACGTGCCACTTTGAAATTAGTTCTCTACAAACATTCCTGAGAGTAAAAATCAATTGTTAGAGTGTTTGCAGAGAATTAACAGATGAGAGGATGGATATAGCTGGACTGGATTCATTTAAATATTCAAGAAAATAGTTGCTGAATTCTTTTTTTTCTTTTTCTTTTTTTTTTTTTTTTTTTTTTCCTATTTTCTTCTCCCTTCTCCTTAGCTTTGTTCCAATAACCAAAGTGAAGGCTACCACAAAATCATTTGGATGGATCACATTTCAGACATGCTGCTTTGGCTTCGAAGCAGCAACACTGAAATAGGAATGAATGAAAGCTTTAAAATAAATAAATTCATTAAATTCAGATGAATATCTTCACGGCTAAGAACATGAAGTTGCTTTGATTTCCAGGTCACATGATTTTCAAAGTAATTAGTAGCAATACTTCTTAATATATCATCCAGACTGATTACAGGAGGCAGAAATGGTGCCTTGAATAAGAGCATCTTCACAGTAGTTTAGTGCAGTTAAACTAATATGTTTTCACTTCAAACCTTTGGGTAAACCATCTTAACTTGCTTAGATGTCCTTGTGCACACAGTTTTTGTATTGGATACTTTTAGCTGTTAAAGGATGGGTGATTCCTTGCTCATCTCCAGCTGACAGGTACATACCTATAGTTCTGGGATGAACAGAGGGTATCTACTAAAAAAATGATACAATCTGCGCTAAATTTATGGCTACATCAGACGCTCTACGCCTCAAATGCCTGGAGTGATCATAGGAATTATATTCTTTGGTGCACAAGTTGTCATTTAGCAGTTCCTTGCCTTGTGGCATGGTGAAGAAATTAACTGGAGGGAGTGGAAAAATCCAAGGAGAATGTTTCAGCAGGATGACTTAATATTGAAAGGGGGGAAAAAAAAGTCTATATTTTACAGAGAAAGCACCTTTTAGTGTCAGCCTGCAAGCCTCATTTTAGCTAGGATAACATATTTCTTCAATGACAAAAGGAAAAATTAAATCTTCTTTGCAAGAAAAAGAATCCCAGTTTAAATTACAGGGGAAAGGTCTATGAACTCAATCTCATCTTTTGAATGCAAAACAAATAATTTGAGTGGCTATCAAATATATCCAAGCTCCTTTGGGTTTGCCCAATCCTAGTCCTCCTCTGGCCACTTTTGTACTTCTGTTTGCTTCTAAAATACATCAAACATGTGTCTGAGATAAAACACATCAAACAGCAGCAAGCCCTGGAACCAGACAAAATGTAAGTCAGGAATGTAGAGAACAGCATGATAATCATGTTGAGTACAGAGGGATGAGACTTCTAAGGAACGATGCCCAGTGGACTGCTTGGTTTACCATAATGATAATGCTATCTATGCATTTGCCTTGCATTTTCTCCCTAGAAATCATTATAACATATTTCTGTGTATCTCATCTGAAGCTGGTGGAAGTCACTGATGCCCCATCTCTCACCAGCTCTTGGGAAATCTGCTTTTCCCAGACAGAGCACATTAGGACAGTAGTCAGGAGGATAATGGAGGAGTTACATTACTCGGGTGATTTTCACTGTGAAGCTGTTTAGAAGCAGGACATGGCTTACTGATATCTACTGGTGCATCTAGCTAAACCGTGGCTGCTGTTTGTGGTGGTAGAGGGGAGACCTGGGATGGACAACCCTTCAGGCTGCAAGTATCAATCACACTAATTTTTGTATTCTATTTAATTCAAATTTCCTTCAATTAAGAATATATAATGAGAGGAGGGAGAGTAGCAACTTGGTACCCCATGCAAAAGACAGCAGATAAGGATGGCAACCACACTGATCCAGCTCAAATGAAGGCAGAATGTGGGTAGGAATTCACTGTGAAATGCTGAACTTGGAGGTCACCCAAGGCGCTGTGTGGTTTCCTTTGTGGTCCTTTATCAGCCATGCATTGTTTTGGTGTCTGGCCACAAGAATAATAGAGCAAAACCACTAAGATAAAGTGTAAAGCACTTCATTTTTGAGCTATCTTATTTAATCTGGCTCCTTGGGATGCTGGTGAGATAGCATGTGTTTATATGGCTTTTATATGGTGAGAAGTTATACCAGCAAGTAGACATTGTGACTGTTACGTGATCTATAAGCTACACACGCAACGGGAACTCTTCCAGCTCCTGCCAACCTGCAGGCTGGTGTGTGAACACCAGTGTCACACTGAAACCCCGATGTCTACCAGCATACCTGCTTCCATGCCGATAGACCACGCTGGCCATCCTTGACAGTTTAAGCTTGCTGAGATGAGGAGGAGTAAGGCTAAATCAGAACAGCAGTAACTCTAAAACTGATTAAAAGATACAGAGTGTGTGTCTGCAATGTTGACTGCCTAAATGAGCAATGTGTTATGCTGCTTTCATAGATTGAGAATTCTACAGAATCCTGACTCTAACTTTTTATTTCTTAATTTTAGTAAGCTTTGAATGTGGGAGGTGATGTGATGGCTCTCCTATAACATGTTGTTCATTTCCTCCTTTACAGAAAACTTATTTTCCCCAAATTTAAGAGAGTTTACTCTGAAAGGAGTGCAGAAAAATGTCTCTAAGCTCCAGACTTCAGTGCTCTAAGGGACAGATTGCTGTCATCAAGGGACATGCTGTCCTGGAGATATTTCAGACTTCTGTTCAGACCTGATCTTTGCTAGGTGAGGATGAAGGCAGGGTGGGCTCTCTTCAGCCACATGGATGACAATACTCTGGATGGCTGAATAGAGATAACGTAAAAAAGGACCAGTGTTTTCCACAGCTGCAAAAGATTTCTTTCTTTTCATGCTCAGACCTATGTAAGGCTGTTCATAGTAACTACGTAGTAACTATGCACAGATTTTGTCTCTTTGCAAAAGCAATTTGACAGGCTATTGGTCAGCAGAGATGTGCATGTATTGAGCATTTCCCTTTTGCCACGTGTTCTCCATTTCCTTTAATGTGGACACCAAAGATGGTCTGAATGGTCAAGTAGAAAAGCCAGGAAGAGTGGGATGTGGAAGACGCAGCAGGATGAAGAAGTCAGCCTGGGGTTACATCACAGGAAATCTGTGGAAACAGCAACAGCTCTGATCCCTTAGCAGATCTCTGTACAAAGATAATCAACAGCCCAGAGACAGTTCCAGGTTCCAGTTTCAAGGGCTGCACTGAATCCTCAGACCATATATACATCTCACAGCATCTAATTAGCCCATCTGCTTTAAGAGCAAGCTCTTCCCCCAGCCGACTGCAAACAGAATTCTTCTTGCAGATGAAGGAAGTTCCTTTCTGTTGTTCAGTGAAGAAGTTTGCGTTCTGAAGCTCATTATACAAAAGGTCTTCTGCTGACCAAAGGGAACAATAGCAGCTAAACCATACTGCTAATTAATTTTCCATGGCCAGATAAGCTCCCAACCGCTATCTGAATCCATTTGTCCCTTAGGCTGTAACGGCTCTGTGCGCTCAGGAATGTTCAGCCTGTAGAGCTATGATAAACAGAGGCAGGTAACAGCAGTGCAGATAGGCTGCGTTACTGGAATCTGCTCTCTGTTAGCTGCAGGATGACTCCTGGTGAACCCTAGGTTTTATGGCAAATATCTTTTTTCAGCAGCTGTTTCCCCAGACAACTCAAGTACACGCACCATGAACGGAATTGCTGTTTTTGTCCTGCCTGTGAACAAGCTTCTGAATTACATTTGAAAATGAATTAACTATCATGGGCTTGGACTGCTGCTTTTGAGGACCAAACTCTGAAAAAGTTAAACACTGGCCTCATTTCTGTTACTAGTAAAAAATGTGAACCAGAGTCAAAGGCTTCAGATGACTTTCAATATTTGTAAACATCTCCAAAGCTGAACTACTCAAGCTTTCGGATTCAGGGAAGCTTTAATGTCTACAGAGGAACCTGAATTTTAATTTAGTAATTGTAGTTGATGCCAGTGTCCCTGCTTAGGGCAACTCAGAACTTCCTAATATAAAATTTGCTTTCAGCTATTTACAACTTGGAGAAGTTTTGAGAATTTGAACTGCAGGCTTTTTGAATTAATGTGGTGTTTCTAGAAAAGCGTCTGTTAAATTGGTGTAAAACTCAGTCTGAGAATGAGATAACAGAGAAAATACATTGTTAAAGAAATCCTCATTTGCTTCCAAATTCAAAAGAAAGGACTTGGCATGTACCAGGGAGAAGGTAAGAGTCAGGAGTTGTCACCCTGCCATTCTTCTTAAAAAACACCCCAATAAGACAAAACAGGAGCATAAGAAAATATGAGCCTATGGGGTAAAAAGTATACTAACTGAACTGCCAGAGTCTGACAACTAAATTTGCTGAAGGGTCTCTCCCAACCTGCCAGTCACATTCTTTCAAGTTGATGAGGACTCAAGAGATCATTCCCTTTGCCTAGAGTGTCATGGGTAAAACAGTCTCAATTTCAGGAATTTTTACTAGAATTATTTTATTGACAGTCAACACAAATTTCTAATAAGTGATTTGTATATTGAGAAAAAGAAGCCACAAACAACCTAAAAAATACTTAAGTAAACACCTTTTCTCCTGTAGCCTCAAATCAAGTCAGGTGCCTGTCCTGCCTCCTTTCCAGTCTGAATTTTTCATGTTTTCACTCCAGGTCACACTCAGTCTGTCCCAAACCTTTGGTGAGGCAATGGGTGCTGAATTGAGGTTGTGTGTAAAGGTGTTTCTTATGTCCCCGCTCCGTCCTGATTAACCTACACCCACAACATTGGCATGTGTTGGCCATGGTCTCTTGGGTGTCCCTGCCTCAGCACAGGTGGCCATGGTCCATTCAGGGTATGGAGCAACACCACAAGCTGTTCCATGAACTAGTATCTATGCAGATGAAGCCATCAGCGATGTGAAACACAGCTGCCCAGAGCAGCCAACCAAAGGAATGGGGATGGACTCTGCATTATTCATCACCCTCACTGATGCTGAATGCCTGCTCCAAAAGGAGTCAAGACCTGGAATGTGCTTGGTTTAGGAGGTGAAGTACCATTGCTGGGAAAGTAAAGAGGGTCCCCAGTCTCCAGGAATGTGCTTGGTTTAGGAGGTGAAGTACCATTGCTGGGAAAGTAAAGAGGGTCCCCAGTCTCCAGATGCAGAGGGGCCCAGCAGTGTTGTCCATGTTTCAGTTGCATTGTGGCCCAGACACAGGAAACAAAGGAAAGGACTCTGACCTCCCATGCCTGCAGTGCAAAGGCTACAGTTTGTGCTGTCAGTAGAAACCTAAGATATCTGGCAAGCTGTATGTCAACACCCAACAGTGCTGGCATACACAGAGGGTTACAGCCTACTGCCATCACTTATTCTGTTATCTGCTTTGTTAACACAGCAGAGAAATAGTCCATGATGCTTGCGGGAATCACCTAGATGTTGCATGCTGGATTTTCAGGAGGTGGAGAGGAAGAGGTAGGGTTAGTCTTTTTTTGTCTCCTTTTTTTTATAAGTTACACACAACAAAAATATATTGGAGTTTTATGTGACTTCACAGGTGATATCAATCTCCACCCTGACTTTAAACAGGCTGCTGTCTACTTTGATTCTTGTCTCTAAAGCATTGTAATTCTGATGCAGAGCAGACATAGAGGCAGACGTGCACTTTCTTTGCCACCCGCACAGCCTCAAAGGAGGAGTGGAGGTATAGAGAGAAAGCAAAAAGAGATGGAGACTTTCCTTCCTGGAATTGGAAAGGGGAGGATGTGTCAGGACTCCACTCTGCAGTAAACTATAATTTTGGAAACAATCTGCCACCACACACCCCATTTTAAGAGTGATGATTCTTACTGAAAGGTCCTAGCAGTGCTGATTTGCATCTCAGCTCAAACCCTGATGGCACCACCTATTTGGGAGAACCCTACCAAATAACAGTGCATGTGCTACAGGACGTGACAGGCTGTATGTCTGTGGGCAAGTCCCTCAGGGGTTGTTATAAGACTCAGCAGCATGTTCTTTTAGCTGCCTAAGAGAGATGATAATCATTTTTGCAATGCCTGGCACAGTATCTCCCCGCTACTATAAAATGCAATTTACAAACAAAAATACAATGGAATTTGGATGCTCTGGGCACTGTCCAGGGCCAATTAGAGAGCACCATTCTTTCTGGTCTACAGCTGTGAAGGCAGTTCATAATAATTCACCGTATGTTGTGAAAAAGAAGTAATTCTTTACCCATCTGCTTTTCATAGGCACTTACTGGCCTGTAGAAGCAGTAGTCCTGCCTGTTGTTTTCTTACACAAGACCTTTCTGTTCTGCTGCTATTGTTAACTTCATCAAGAGCCAGGCACTAAAGATAGTCCTAAACCCCAGAATTTGTCTTGAAGAAAGGCCCTGCAGTCTGCAAAGCTCCCTGCTTCTGTCTTGCTCCATCCCCTCGTTGTACATACCCTTTCTCACCACAGAAATCTCTCACCCCAGTTTCTGGGCGGAGTGGTTGCTGTGAGTCAGGATTTAACAAAACTTCACTATTAGAAAAAGAGGGTGCAGGGTGGGGATGGAGAGGCTCCTGGGAGCCAGTAACGGCATGCAAAGCCTTTCATCTCCAGGTTTCTAGGCCAAATGAGCTGTAGTGACCCAAAGTCTTTTGAAATAAAGCAGATCTCTTTTTCTATTTTAATTTGTAATAAGTAAGAAGACAATTTGACCTGATTTTTTCAAAGGGGTAAGTGTGTGTATCCCCTGTTGGGAGTTACTCTGAAAATCAACAGCTTGTCTTTGAGTAGAGGAGAGGCAGCTCTCCTGCCCAGCTGCATTTGAAGCTTCCCGGGCAACCCCATCTGCAGCCAGGGCATCCCTCTCCCAAAAGCACTGGGAGAGGGGATGCCATGGTCCTGGCCAGCCACCTCTGCCCTCTCCTCCTCTCCTCCACTGCCCTGCTGACTCATTCCAGCAAGTTTCTAAAAAGGAGAAGTTTCTGAATATTGACTGACTTCAAGAGTATGTTTACAGGAGATATATGTGTAGTATCTTGTCATCTGAGCAGGTTTCTCAAGTGTCACACGATGAATGTGAACAGACGACTTTTTCCCTCCTAGAACAAGTCTGGAAGTCGCTGTGAAGTATATCATTTAAATAGCTGTTCACTGACAGAAACACCCAAGTTTTATTCAGCTGTAAAAAAAAAGCATCATTCAGTTACATCTGTTTATAACAGCATAAGACATTCCTGACTGATGAAGTGCCATGTGGTATTTTCAGCCATTTACCTCTTCACTGTTTTTCCCTTTCAATGTCAACAACCTTTTTTTACTCCTTGTAGGCTGCTGTCTTAAGACTTCTTCTCCTTATGAATTAGGGAAAAACTTGATCTGGTCTCCAGGCTATGTTAAATGTCTAGAATTACAGAATTTTATGGACAAGCTGTTTGGGGGAAAACAACAAAAAAAAAGGAAAATAAGAAAACAAAAAAATATTCTCTATTTCTTTCCCCAGTGGCAGATTGGCAGGATTTCCTTTCCACCTGTCCTACAGCAAGGAAGACTCCTTATCTCAGCATTTTTACTGTTGATAATCAACAGGAAATATCACCACAATTTTATTTGAGTCTGACAACAGTAGGACATCTGGTATTAACAGAAGCTGCTAACCATATTCAAAACCTAACTATAGCATGACAGCAAGAAACTTATGTAAGATTACATGTCACTTGGAGTTGCAAGTATAGTAGAGTATACACTTACACAACCCTGCCACACATGTGTGCATGTGTGGTTTCTAATATTTACACTTGCTCTACACCAATCTCCACATTGCTTGGCTCTGAACTATTCCCTTTCTCCAGCCCTCACCCCATGCTGCCCAGGGCCTGCATCCCACCCCCTGGGAGTGCGGTCCTGCTGCTTCTCTGCCTTTTTTGGGTGCTGCAAGTCAGAGACACCCCTAAATCCACTAAATAGTCAGCAGAGGTTGCCATGCCATGTGTGCTGCAGCCCTGTGGAAGACACACTTTCTGTCAGCAGCCCAGCAATGATCCGCTATTAATGTGGCATCAGATTTTTAATCTCAAGAGTGACCATATCTGTTGGCCGTGGAGAGCAGAGGCATCTGTGTCCACCAGGAATTTGCAATGCAGTGAGGTCACAGCCCAGAAGTAAACTAGGTTCGGCTGTGGGAATATGTAATAACAGTCCCACGCAGTATTTTAAATTCTAGGTATCTTGAGTTGTTTATGTATTTGTAAAGCCAGAGTAATACTTTAATATTTTTACCATTAATGCTTTTGTACCAAAATTGGAATGCATTGTGAATTCTTTGAGGGTATAGACTAATGCTATTAAAAAGACTGATAGGGCCAAATTCTATTCTGGGCTATATTTCTGCACTGTTAATGACTTCTGTAATTAAAGGCATAGTATGACCCTCTGTCTCTCAAGTATTTAGGTACAAACCCTCCTGCTCTCTCCTACGCAATTAGTTCTACTTAAGGCTGTAAGGACAGAGAGCTAAATGGGTAATCTTGGAAAAGAAGAGAACTACACTAGAAATGAAGAGGCATAGAGAAGGAGACCTCAGGTCCCATTATCTGAACTCATTTTATTAAGGGCATATTTGTACTGTATTTGTAATTTCCTTAGAATCACCTACACATTGCCAAAGAATGTCTGCAGAGCAACTATGTTATCACAGATGCTAATGTGACCTTGGGGAGGGAGGGAACCAGAAACTGTGCACTTGTGAAAAGAAAATCTCAGATTTTAATGATGGTTAATGAATGCCAAAGCTTGGCATGGCACCTTTGTTCTTCCACCTTTCTTATCATGGAAGCTTATTCTCTGTGGAGCTGGAAAATCAGTAGGGCTATAAGTTTGCCTGCTGGTGAGCTATAATGGTGCAGCTGTTAAATGAGTTGTTCTCTACCTAGTTAAATTAGGCCTAATCCTTCTTTTCTCTGTCTGTGCCAGGTCAGGGTTTTTTTTGCGGGATCTCAGTTGAGGCTCAGACAAAAGGGACTTGAGGTATTTGTGCATTTTTCCCTCCCAAGGCTCTGAAAATTAAAAATGAGTTGTCACTGGCCCAAGCCCCATGAAAGCTGAGAATTTCAATCAATATTTCTGCCCCATTTCACTGCAGAGAGTGGGATGTAATTATTACAAATGTCATGGTAACAAACTTGGTAGTTTTCACAGTGACAGTTGCCACTGCAGAAATAGCACAACATAGAACAAAAATTACCTGTCAAGCATCTCATTATGTTCATCCAAAACCTGCTTCTTAAATTCACCATTGGGCTGCACCTGACACAACATTTCCAAATGCTCTTGCAGATTACCCACTTTTATCTGTCTCTGGCTGTAGACAACCTCCCACAACCAACCTGAGCAGCTGGCACCAAGGTCCCCAAGGTCTGGAGGGATTTCCGTGCCTCCGTGGAAAATGTCTCAGTCCTCGTGCAAGCCCATACTCTTGGTATAGGGTCTGGTGAGAGTAACGACCTTAAGGATCAAGTAAGGCTGAGCAGGGCATTGTGTGGAGGTGGCTGAGAGGAGACACATTGAATCCTGACATTCTCTGGAGCTGGAACGTCCTGGGTTGTGACTTGCTTTTCACAGAGTAGGAGGTGTGACTATTCTACTAGATTGTAACTCAAGAGTCAGCATATTCATGCAGAAGGCAGAGAATTTGGTTTAAACTGCCTGTTTCCTCTGATTTGGTGTTTTCCAGCACCTCAGGAAGTGCCTCAGGCTTGTTACGGGCTGGGGAAATAGGAAAGCAGATGGGTGTGCAGGCAGGCAAGTGGAAACTTGACCTCTGTGCTGGTAAAGTTGAGCTACTCTGCAAAGGAGAATTCATGTTTCATTGGACTACAAAGACTAAAAACTATTTAAAACATGTGAATATTTAAGATCACAATGAGGTGTTATTGCACTACACTGTCTCACAGGAACAGCTGAGCATATACTCTTTTGAACTGAAGTGGAACTGAGGTGCTTTAAACTACTGGAGGGATGGTGACAAAATGTGATGGGCACATGGTGTTCCCTGAATGACACTGCGCTCACCAGAGCTGCCTGCCAGCAGGAGCCCAAGGGAAGGACACGTCTCCCAGAGTCAACCTCATCTTCTTTGTGGTTTTGGTCCTCATGCAGAAAGTGACATTTCTTCCCCTTTTGGACTTTAAGTTCGTTAGATGATTAATCTTGCTCTTTTTACTTCAAAATAGCGCAATTAATGCATTACTGAATAGGCCTTTTATTTGATAATGGGTAGGATTCTGATTAGATCGCAAAATGAAAACAAAACATTTCTTGCCTCCTTTAGTGATTCTCCTGAAGGGAAGAGTCTGATGTACACAAGTACCAGGCTATTAAGCAATCTTTTTTTTTCCAGACCATAACTCACAAGGGGGAGTCATATGTCTACTCTTTGGATCTTTTACAGCAAGCTGCCTAATAGTCTGAGCTTTAGCACCTTAAGCAAAGCATTGCTGAATAATATTTGCTCTCATTTGCAACCCACAAAATCAGGAGGGTGGAGGAAGCAACAAAGTTAGCTAAGGTAACACTTGCAAATTCACAAGGACAATCTTCATTGAAAAAAAAATTAAATATGATGTCTTTTACTGATTCTCTCAGAAAAACACCTCTCTAAGGAAAGGAATTTCAAAATAGTCAAGCGTTCAGGCTCGAGCCAGACCATCATTGATTTCAACCATTTTTTTCTTGAGGACAAGAAAACTGCTCCAAATAAAATAAGAAAAGATCTTGTACCATACCAAAAAAGTCAATCCTTCCCATCTCTCATTTTCACTAGAAAGACAGATTAGGCACATGCAGCCATGAGCATGCTCTGTTTCATCCACTAGTAAGAAAGTCCCTACCACTTTCCAGGGTGACATGAAGACTTGAAGTCAATAGCTCCTATATGTAATAGCACAATCTATGTCTAGTATACTCTAGTATAAAGTTATACTATATGAGGTTTTTGCTCATGGTACGATTCAAGCAGCTAAAAATGAACAAAGTAACCTACAAAACAGCTATTGATTTCCCAATGAGGTGCTTCCTATGGAAGTCAGTTGGCAACATGCAGAATTAGGGCTTTAATTGCTCCTAAACCAAAACAAGGTGGAACTATGTATTTTAGCCTTTCACAGTGCTGTTCACTGTTTGAGAAATACTGAGATGGGTGCCTATAAATTGATGCAGCAGATCCTTCTGACCTGAGCTAACAAGGGATTGACCATACCTCAAGAAAGAGCCTTTAAGAAATGGATATATTTCAGTCCTATTTCTTATTTGCTGATTAATTATTTTGCCAGGGCTGAACCTGCAAAGAGCAAAATTCCACCCACTCTCTAAAAAGAGCAGCTCAGGGTTTTTTTTTTGTTTCAAAGGTTTGTTTTTTTTTTTAAAAAAAAGGAACGTGCTTTTATTTGCCTAACACATTTACTGGTGTTTTTCTGGACATCTGGATGTGTGAGATTGTCCCTGGTTTTCAGCTTATGTTTCCATGCATCCCTCCTTTTTTTTTCCAATTTACTATTTTGGTCCTTCCTTCTCTCCAAAATAAAATTTTGCTAATTAAACCCCCAAATTATTATTATTATAAAGCTTGTTTCCCCTAAATTATAATGAGTCTTTTTGACTCTGTGTTGTCTACCAGGCTAATACTACTGCAGCTAAAGAAGGCATATGGGTTTTGGGCAGGCCACTCAGTAGATGAAAAATAATTTCAATAAATAGAAGAAACTATTGGCAGAGGAAAATAATCGCGGTGTTTCTAACCTACTGGAAAACAATTTTCAGCCTTTGACCTTTCAGATCAGGAAACTCTGAGAAGCAGTCAAAACTACTTTGTTTTCAGCTTTTTCCATCATTTATACTCAATCTCTTATCCACCCACAAGCTCACCCACTCTATTGCTAATAAAAACAGAATGCAATATCTTTGTCTCTTAACCGATAGGCTCCTCATTTCCCCGAAGCAGGAATGCTTGCTCGTATCCACAGAGATGGGCAAAGGGAATTATTATGCAATGTTGAACTGTTAGAGCAGGGAAGGAGAACACATTGCCTGAGCTCAGGCAGAATGAGAAGGTGGAGATTAATGAGTCTGAGGGGTCTGTAGACATCTCCTTGTGCGCTACCAGCATGAGACATGCTCTTAGAAAAGGGAGGCGATAGTGGCCATGGAGCTGTGTGTTCATGCTGCTATGGCCCCTAGAAACTCTGATTTTTCTACAAATATGAAATCCAAGTTGTGATAGTAGAAGTGTCCCTGGACTGGGTTAATATGACAAGAAAGTGGGGAAGGTTTGGGCATGGGACCTAGATGATTTCTTTGAAGTTGGAGAGAGCAAATTCACTTTTTTTAATGCCTAATTTAAGACCTTATCTCCAAACTGTCCTTGGAGCCCTTTATTGGCTGAAGTCACCCTTGTCTGCAGGGCTTTGTTCACTGAACTCTTCATGGGGTTTCAGTGGCATAGCAAGACTAAAAGCTTAAGAACAGAACAGGAGAACCAACACTTTTCAGATGCTTGTGGATTTGACCTCAAAGAGAAGAATATCCAAAGTCATAATCCAACTGGCAGATCTGTGTTCCTCCCCCTGTCCTGAAGTCTTTTCTGGGACATTTAGACCAGGCTCCCACTGTGGTGAGATTCAGAAGTAGCTTTACAAAGCTCAAAAGCCCCTCAGGAGGAATCTCCTTTCTCTTTCATTCTTCTGAAAGCCCTGTGGTGTCCCTCTGATTGCTTTCCAGCAGAGCCAGCTTCCAAAGCCTTCCCTCTGAGCAGCGAGGGGCATTTCTTTCACCTGACTGTCCTCTTGTGTTTGGAGAAAGCCTTGGAAGGAAACCACTTGTAGAGAATATTTTGTAGTAGGATGTGTCTCTGCTGCTTTGTGGTATGCATTCTATAAATGGCTTTGCTGTGGCATTTAATCAATTGTTTCAGCTGTTTATTACCTAGTATATCACAATGCAATGGAGACAGTTGCTTAAGTTAGCTTTAGTGAATCTGAAGTAAATACACAGGATCCACTTAGAGTCCTCTTGGAAGGATATGCTGTGAATGCGCTCAAGCAAAACAGAGGCATTGAAACTCTCTGCCCAACAACAGAATGAATCTGTGTACAGAATCAAGCAACTGTGCTTTGATTAATTCGTACCACTGCCCTGAGCACGCTGGGAGTTGCAGGAGCGTGTCTCAGCAGAGAAAATGTATTTGCCTTTGCTGTCCATTCTTAGATGACACCTGTAAAGCAGGGTTACCAAGGACAATGTTGGGGACTCTGCCTTCATCCTACCACAGTGACTGCAAGGAGTAAACAAAAATAGATGTCCCAGTGCTCTTGGAAAATGATTGAAGAAGTCCCAGCAGCAAGGACAAGTGAGCTCCCGCATCAACAACCTCACAGGAGGAAGAGAGTGGAGAAATCTGGAAGGCCATATATTTGCCTAGCTCTGCGGATCTATCCTCATTTTGTCTTGGTCATATTTGACAGACACACAGAAGGCCTGTGGCCAATAAACAATGAAGTGATGATGTCACTATGCCTCTCAACACAAGAAGGGATGGAAAAGGCAAAAGGCACAGGGCATTCCTGGATGTAAAGCTTGCTGAGAGCTCAGTTTGCCTCCTGAGTAGCCTTGACTGGTTGCTTACCCTCATGGGATGGAAACAGCCACTTGGAGAGGCTTTTTTTATCCAGATAGAACCAAATTATCTAGAGGCCACAGCTCCTGGCAGGCATGCAAGTCAGACTCCAGCTGTAACCAAAATCTGATTACTTGCAGACAAATTCACAAAATCAAGAGCTGATAACCCTTCAGATAGAGATATGACATCAGACTGTGAGGACACAGGACCTAGCAGTGCATCCAGTCTTTGCTCAAGCTTCTATAAAGCTGCATATTAAGGATATAGTAGTTATTTTTCCTTCATCTGTGTTTTGAACTAGGGCCAGAACGTTCTGTTGTCCGGATTTATTGCCCCCAGCAAATTTTTCTCCACATACCTTCAGCAGAATCTCTGCCCCAGGTGTGCCCTGGACACCATGTCTCAGCCCCTGTGCTACACACATTTCTGCACCCTAAGATAATGACTGTAACATGTGCATGGTTACAGAAAGCTAGGGTGCCCCAGTAAAGGAGTTCCTCCATGCCCATTAAAGACCTGGCAGGGTTACAGAGGTAAAAGTGTCCTCCTGGAGTCTCCAGGGTGGCAGATGACCTGGTACACTGACAGCTCAGTTCTCTGAGTTAAAAACCCTCTAAAATCAAGCAACTGGGATGTACCTGTTCTGTCTCAAGGAGGCAGACTCAAGCCCCCTCCAGGGTGATCGATCACTGGGGTTCCTGCTACCTGCAAGGAATGTTCTTATGTGCTGAATCCCAGTGATTTTAGATTTGCAGCAGTGACTATGTAGGTAAAGTGCAAGCCTGGAGAAATTTTGTGAATTAATCTGTTCCAGGCAGTGAGCAGAAGACATGGGCTGTTCTCCCCTGCTGTTTGCAAATCCTCTGAAGGCAGCGCAGTGGGCAGAGCAGTTCTGCTGTCGACCTCCCAGCCTCTCCCCAGCAGCTCTGCAGAGAGCCGCTGTCATACTTAGTGGAGCATCTAACGTTTCCCAGCCAGCCGGTGAGGTATCAGAGACAGACATTCTGAGACGCCGCAAACTCTGGGGAACACTAGTCAGCAAGCTGCTGTCCAACAAGCAGCAGTAATCTGAAATAAATCTCACAAGCCCAGCTTTTCCAACAGAGGCTTATTATTCAAAAGGAAGGACACATCCAGGCAATGAGGCATGGTGTTGCTAAACGGTTGGCTCAACATGGGTGTGAGTAAATACAGTAAAACAAGTCCTGCTTCCCCCAAGAGTGAAGAATCAGCCAAGTTCTTAAGAAGTGAGAGTTCAGGCCGTGTGGGCAGAGGCAGGGAAGTGGATTTACTTTTTACTGTTTAAATTAGAGAAGATGGCTTCTTCCTGATCCACTGTCACACCATTTCGGTCTTGGTTTTAAATGGCAGCTAGGAACTTTTCTGACTGAAAATCTTACTAGATCCCACTTATTTTCCTGTAACAGGAGTGTCCCCTCCTGTATTGCTTCTGTTAAAATCTCAGGTCATGGAATCTAAAGGCCTCCAAGGATGCAAGGCGCAGGGGGTATTCAGCAAAGTATCTTCTATCCTTCAGGTTCCTGCTGTGAAGAAGTCTGCCTGAAGCAAGGTATTCTGATGGGGTTTTAGGACACACCATCCCCTGGTCAAATAATGTTATAATCCTATTATTACATACCCCCCTCCTGTGAGAACAATGTGTTGCACGCTCCTTCCCATAGAAGTGAGGGTCTGATGAGAAAAGCATATTCCCATCTCTCCCCAGTTCGTCTCCTTGAGAGGCATTTGTCAGGTTGATTGTTCCGGTCATCCATCTTTGGCATGTCATTAATCAGTCATTACTGTAGCATTCACAAACAGCAGGGCACAAGGGCATTAAGACAAGCTGGATTTTAATTTTTCATGTTTATCATGTTCATAGTTCTCCATGGCAGCAGGATGATTTCCTTCTGTTCATAAAAGACAATTGAGAAAATTAGTTGGTTTCAGTTTAACAAGGTAATGATCCAATTTAGCGGAGATCAAAGCAAGCAGTGTGGCAAATGCAGAATGGTGAAATTAAGTTACTTTATTAATGCACAATGCACTTTTCCATCTTGCAGCAGAATGATTGACTATCCATTAGGTTTACTGAGCTGCAATTAGCAATCATCAGCAAGAGACTCCTCTCTGTAGGCAAGTAAAGGTCTGGATCATGTTCTTACTTCCAGGCAGTAGCTGTTTCTGCCTTGTAAAGTAATATGCAATGTGGCAGTACAACGAGTGGCCAATTACAGAAAGAACCTCTCCTCTACCTGTGCCTTCTTTTTCTGGTTAATGCATCCTAATACAATGAAAAAATATGCATGTGCTAATGATCTTCATCATTATGCTGACAGATAATTTGATACCTGGCAGTACTCTCAGATTTAGAGAAAAATAGAAAAAATATATTTCTCTCATCCATTTTGGTGATTTGTCTATCAGCCAATAACCTCTTCTCACAAGACATTACTGTTACAGCAAACTCAACGGCAGTCATTCTGTAAACAAAATGATTGACAGAGGAGGTGGAGTCTTTTACAAGCTTTAACTGATATCTGACAGTGTGAGAAGGATTTAAATTCAGATTAGTGCCTTATCTGTGTACATTTTCTTGTTAGCTTCTGAGACAATTCTATGATCATTAAATTCTCCGATGACAGTTATGTCACTTTATTCAATTTTTTCCTCCTTTGATCTTCATAAATGTGGGAAAATAAGATCTTTATTTATATAGTATTCATCTGTTCTTGTTCCTTATTCCTCATACAGACTGATAAACCTCCAGTCATCTGAAACATGCCAAAGTATTTTTGTTTCAACAGAGGCTTAATGAATTTTTTTCCTGCATAGTGGTTTGTATGTGTATGCATATGCCTGTTCATTTCTTTGCCTGTCCTCCCTTAATGACTTTTGATCTTGCTGTCCAACTTAAAGCAAATTTGACAGCTGGGAAAATTCTTAAATACATTGAGTTCTTACAAGTCTTTTGAAAGTAGGTTGTCAGAGAGAGTAAAGAGATGCTATTAGCAGAGAGAAGCTGCCATTTCAACTCCTACCAGACATCAAACAATCTACAAAAAACACCAACGTAATAAAAAGTTTAATTTGGCATTTACATCTTGTTAGACATTGGGGAATCTAGAAGACACATGTCCATAACAAACTAGGCTTCCTATGTTGCTTCACGTAGGCTATGTAGCTCTATTCATTCTTGGATAAAGAGGTATTGCCTTTGCTGACTGAGGATGATCTGATATTAAATTGTGAACAAAAAAGTTAGCTTAAAATGGAAGGTCCAAAGGGCACTAAGAAGGAAAACAGATTGATTCTGGGAGCTTCATGCAGCCACTGGTGCACTCTGCACATGCTGTGAGCAAGGGCAATTGTAACTGACTCCTTCTGCATGAGTCCTATGTGAGTGGGGTTGTGACCACGGCTCCCATCATCACTGCCACTGCCCTGGGTGCATAAGGACAAGGTCAAATGCCACTACTTCCTACCTCAGAGTTGTTTTTTTTTCAAAGTCTTCTGTAACTAAATATAATAGCCTCACTGAATTTCTCATTAGGAAACAGAATGCATATCCAGGTTGCTTATTTCTATCACTCTAAATACCTTTAGACAGCTCATTTTGGAGTATTGAGAAATAATTACTTGAATATTTGATTTCTTTGCTACCTGTACTCCTGCAAGTAGCTGGGCCCATCTGAAGCTTATAATTACTTATTCTCTATTTTAACTATACATAGTATGCACAGACACTAGAAACAGTTTGACTCACTGTGGAAATGCTTTTATTTTGTCTGAATTAGCCATTTTGGTTTTAACATTTTAAGGTATATCTTTACACGTGTGTGAACAGGCATGTGAATTCACATGCGTCCTTCTAGACATATAGACACACTCCTATATGAAATTAGGAGTGAGTATAACTATCTATGCAGTGAATCAGTAGATAATTTGCATATTCTTTTTGGAAGATGTATCAGGTAAAAATTAGAAATATTAGCTTTGCTACTAAATATTAAGCTACAAGCAAAAGCTTGCCAAGTAGAGAGTCTTACAGTTTGTTTAGCAATTTTCCATGCTTGATGACTATATTTAGTGTTTAGTGAGCTGCATTTAACATCAGGAATGCCGTTTACATTTAGTAAAACAGTTTGAAAGTTACTAAATTGGCCATGCACCTCAAAAATGTGCATGGCTTTTCCCCACACATACCTTTCCATCTTAGTGAATCTGTTATCAGAGCAATTATTGGTTCCATCTGCACTGAGGAGCTGTCAGAAGTGGAGTCCTGGTACACAATGTATTTACTCTGCCAAGATAAAGTGACTGATGTTCCTATGCATGGGGACTTGGTATTTCATCTGGGCAGTTCAATTTGGGAAAGATTTGTGTTCCTGCCTCATGCTAGAGCTTCTCCTCTTGCCGTGCTTCATTGCTTTCTTGCCAGAGTTGCTGCAGAAGATCTCTGTTCCACCTTCTTTGAGAACTCTGTCCGTCCTGATCACCGTGACACGAGTCATATGTAGGACACTGATGACAGCAGCAAAACTAAAATTAATACCTATTCAGGCAGCAGGATTTCACTAAGACCGTGAAAGTATGTATCACAGATAATGGAAAATATTCTAGGATATCCTTTTAGAAAGACATGTGTACCGTACCCTAACAGCATATATCAGTAAATACACTTGATGTTTAACAGGGATTCATAGCTAGTTTGGGTGGTGGAAGTATATGTCCTCCAGGAAGATGTTTTGACAATTTAAGTTATTGCTTCATCCCCTCAAACGTGCAAGATTTGAGGGGATGATGAACTCCTCTGTTTGTAATTAACAAGCCCAGTCCTAGGAGATACTTTATGAAATTAACTTCATAATAAATGATGACAGAAGAAAAAGATGCAGGAGACCCTTGTTTCCTCTTATTACTACCACACAAGTGAGATACACAGAAGTCGATTTCCCTCTGGGAGATACAATAAGACCGGTGACATTCTTGCCACTGAGGCGGTGACTGAATGTCTCTCCCAAGTGGCTCCTTCTCCCATAGCAAGTAGAACCACAGATCCTCTATAGCAATACATAGTTTGCTCTCTGACATCAGGGTTAGGGTGACAGGTGATAGTGCAGGTATGTTCCACCAGAACGGGACATTGCTCTTGCATAAGACCAAAGAACACTTGTAGTTTGCTCGCAATTCACCTAACACTTGTTTTTTTTCCTGCGTTCAAGGACAGTTCTAAGGGATTAACTTATTTCACTAAAATTTCTGTAATATGCCATGCAAGAAAACTAAAAAAATCTACCATGCCTTTCTGAATCATAATCTATCAAATGCATTATCATCTTTTGAAAAGACAACAGTCCTCCTCTCTGGAGAGAAGACGTTTCAGCTCCAGGTGAGGCAATTACAGAGCTGATTGCAGGGGATGGAAACTGCTGTATCAACTCCCTGATTAAGAACTTGATTTGTATTTATTTATATTTGATATATGTTTTATTTAGGTTTCCCATAACTAAATGCAATTGACACTCTATTGGGAGGTTTCATACAAACAAACCCTCTTTCATTGTTGTCTTGAGTAGATGCCTTTAATGGGAAATTTTTGTACCTTTTATTTTTCAACTGGGAATTGGAGTATGACTTTTAGTACTGCCTCATATACAAAACGCATTCATTCTCAGACACAAAAATATTTTGGATACAGTCAATATATGTGTCTAAAGGAACACACAGGAAGCTTTCCAGCACTTAAGAAATCTTTGGTATTTTTCCATTCACAATATTGTACCACAGTTACATCCATCTATTAGTCATTCCTAGTATAGTCCTTGCAATTGCTTTCCTAGCTAAGCTTCTTCCCTATTAACTGAAAAGATCATGAGGCTGAGTTAAAAATGCCTTTACTGCCAACCTTTTTAATCTGCAGAAGAGTAACCCTGAGTGAATGCTTAACTGGTCAACATAGTCTTCATGTCACAAACTCACAAAACCACCCAGACAGGTATCTAATTTCTGGTTTGTTTTCCTGTGCCTTGAGTCTGTACATTTTAAAGTTTCCTCACCCTGGACACTGGGAGGCCATTGTGCACTTGCTTCTACACGCTCTCTTGTGGGATGTGCATCCCAGGTGGTCATCCCTTTTACTCTGCCCATCTTGCATTTGCATGTGTATCCTAAATGCCTTATCAGCCAGGTTAGAAACATGAGTAGCTCCATAAATTTTACAATAACAACTTCAAAATCTTAATTCAAATGTGTAATATGTCTGTTGATTTCCCAAATATTAATATTTTGTGAGGAAAATGGAGCTGTTGAGGGCACCCTGCCAGGGTGGAGCACAATGGAAAGTGCTGCCAGACCTGGCTGTCAGGAATGCTGCAGTGCCATGAGCAGCACATGGAGGAAACTGCTCTGGATTGGGAGAATACAGGAGCAACACTGCATCACAGTGATGCCTCAAAAAGACCTGCATCCTAATCCAGACTAGCTGAGAAGAAAGCACATATGCTGTTCAGAGTATGTGTGGCTCATATACATAAATAGACTAGTACTATTAGAATAATGATAGGAGCAGAGATTGTCAGGATGTCCATCAGCTACTTCCAAGGCTGTAGCTGCAAGTGTTTGAGTGAATTAATTAGCATTCCTTTCAGCTCTTGAGATTTTAAATCTCTGCACTTAAAGAAAGGATAGTTGTTGAGTGTTTTGTGTATCCACCAACAACTCTGGCGAGCTGTGTGTTCACTACAGCACAAGGCCTGATGCAGCTCACATGGGCGTGCACAGACATCTCACCCAAAATTAACTCATTGTTTTTACCAAGCAGGGTTAGACCTGGCCACGTGCCAATCTATATAATCTCTATAATTAGCAATGCTAATTAGTGGGGCTTCAGGCTGGCCCTGACTTTGGCTGCAAATACAGTAAACAGCCTTAGTTCTTCATCTAGGGCTGAGAGAGATACAAAGTGCTCTTAGAAGATGATGATGGCAGTGATATTTTGTAGGAAAAATGTACATAACAGAGGACATTACTTACATTTTACATGATCACACATAACTCAACATCATTTGCTCCAAAGAGCTGTAATGTTTAAAAGCCATCTCTTCTTGCTGTCACTGCTCCATGTCCATCAGTGTGTCCATTACATTGTCGGTGCTTTGGGACATTTTCCCCTCAGTGCTTTAATCTCCACTAATTCAAAATGTTTCTGGTTTTGTCCCCCATCCCGTTTCCTGACTTCTACAGATCTTTTGCAATATTTCTGTCATCTCTAAAGTTTGATTTGCTTCCAAGGCAGCACCATCTGCCTATTTAACTAATACGCTTCTCATGCCTTCTTCCTGATCACTAAAGGTGATATTAAATAAGAACAATCTTAAGACAGATTCATCTGCTATCTTTTTTAGCTACATCTGACAATTTGATGCTTCAGAAATCTATCATTATGCACTGTTTACCACCAGTCAGCCAATTTTCTGGCCAGATACGGGGCTCATACCAGTTCTATCGAAATTCTTTTTTTCAGGACCATTTATATTCACTACAGAAGAAAATTAATCCTGTGGTAAGATAGGTGTGATGAATGGTTCTCTGCTCATGATTATCCTCTCCACTGATAATTGAACAAGCTCTATATCCCACCTTAACTCCATAAAAATTTGTTAGATTAATATAAATGTCTATTTCTCTCCTACTTGTCTAAGATACTCCATGGCCATTTTCTTTCTGGTTTGCTTGCAGAATTCAGTAGTGCAAAATTACATTACCAGTATCAGGCACTCTCAGTTGAATGAATTCTTGCCACATTTTATATTAGCAGTGATTTACCTGAAAACAGTTGATAGAGAGTTAAGAAGCAGTAATATGTATTAAAAACATATATAATGTTTGTTCTAAAATTGTTACATCACCAGCAGACATTACCAAAGTTTGAAAGCAATTAATTGACCTAGATAACAATCTGTGTGTTTAATTGAAACATTTTTTATTCACTTAGTAATTTTATGAACCGTTAAGAAAATAAATGGTATATGAAGTGTGACAGCAAGTTTCTCAAAAAGGTTTACGCTAAAAGGACAAAAAAAGCCCATCTCTAATCTCTGCCTCAGGTTGTACATAAAGTCTGTTGAAACAGCACCAATTTATTATTATCCATACTCCCAGCAGAGCACATGAACCCAGCACGTGGATGGTTTACATGCTTGGCTAGACAAGAAAGTTATGTTATCTTTGTAAGCCCTGGGGCTGGAAGGCTGCCATGAAGACCCTATACTCATCCTGCTGTGAGACAGAGACAAAGAGAGAGAGAAACAAAAGCAAAAAGCAACAGAAATCCCTTCTAATATTTCCTATTTTACTTTTGAGTATAGCCTATTTGAACTAGAATCATCCTGCAAGTCACATCTAAGAAATGAAAACCCAAACATATTTTTCATAAAAGTGTGACTTCAAGTAGTCTTTGTCCTCTTCATGTCAGCTGATGAAAACACACTGAACCCTTCAGTCCAACAAAATATAGAAGAAAAATGCACAATGCACTTTGGTTTGAATATATCATGGTCACTGCATTGCTAACACTCTTCTTCTAAGCACATATTTCCCTGGAGTGCTTTCTTTTCAGAGCTCTCCATGGCTTAGTATTCTTTTTATATATATTCTTCCTTTGCAAAATGCCACATGCAAAGTCAAGGAATTTGTCAGTGTAAGTAAAGGAGCTCCGTATTAATAAAAATGAAAACAACAACAAAAACAACACAAAAATACCACAAAAACAAAAAAAGGGGAAAATAAGCTGGGATCAAGCAGCAGTGATTTTGTTCCTCGTAATATTAATTCTGCTTCTCATAATCAAGTCAACAACTGTGGGCTGAAGAGTAAGAGGAATATATGCTTTGAAAGCAAAAAAATTTACTTCTTTGGTTCCTGACTTTCGTGTATCCATAATACAAAACTTAGTTCTATGATCAGCATAAACTGATTGCTTTTGTTGGGGAGAACAGCCAAAACCTGGGACCTAAAAATATCTATGGAGCTTGAAATGGTCTCACACCATAAACTATTCATGACCTTTTTATAGCCAGTAAGGAAGCTATTCATGTTCATTGCATGGGCTGTCTTATAGGAAGAGGACTCCAGCATTCAGTGCTGCTGTTTAGGTGTTTTTCATCCATATGTAGAAATGTCAATGAGAAATAGCAGCTTGAAATCATCTGAGCTTGATTACTTGCCAGCTCTTGACATCATGGCCAGGAGCTTCACGGCAGCATTATCCAGTTCATCCTCAAGAGTAGGGCATGTCCCCTGCTGCTTGCTAGAGACCGTGGAGTTTGCAGCAGCAAGAAGACGCCTTCTGAATCATCCTCCAGCAGTGATGAGGGGATGAAACCTTGCTGGGCTGATGCCAAAGGAGAGGAATCCACTCCTGCTGAGAAGACGGTTTCTCAACCAGCAGAGCCATCTTGCTGTCACAGGGGATAATCGTGTAAGGTAACTCCTTCACAAAGACCTCAAGCTCCATTTTAAAATTGCTTCTCACCCATTTGATAGTTAAAAAGCTTCAGTTAATTTCCAGCTTAAATCTATTCATGATCAATTTATGCTTCTTTGCTCCTGTGCCAGTGGCACCATTACGTTTCAGGGTTCTTTTCCTCAGTTCATTTATAAAGGGAAATCAGTTTTCATCTTTGAAATTCTTGTAGACAAGTTTCGCAGTCTCCAAGTTGTCTGACCTGCACATTTCCAACTGGAATTAATCTTCGTTGAACAGGAGTGTGCAGAGGTACACCTAGCAATCCAGCACCTCATATAATAATACTGATACTTCTTTATCTCTGCAGGATATGCATGTCCTGCTATCTCTAAAGATTAGGTTGGGCTCTTTATATCTGCATAACATCAGTGGCTTAGAGTCCACTTGCAGTTTGATTAATGTGTCAGGTCACTTTTTCCCTCTGCTGAACTCTCGCACCCCAGCAGGAACTCTTTATATACTCTTAAATGTGTGTAACGGTTTTACAGTGTTAATATATCATAACAAATAGAATGACTTTGCAGCTTACACTATTGCATTTATTTCATTTCCATTATTCCAGAGCCCAAAGTCATCTAGTTCTTAATTTGTAGTATGCTGAACATCTTCTCCAATGAAGATGTTTTGTCAACTTTGTCATATTACCAAATTAAATTTGCACACTGAAACTTCTTTTGTTTGCAGATATTAATGAAAATATTAAATTAGATTAGGCCTAATTATGATCTTGAGTTTTGCTGATGGTATAAAATTCTTCAGGGTAGTAAAACCCAAAACAGATCTTAGGGTTCTGAGGGAGCAATAACAGGTAGATTAAATTCAGTGTTGATAAATGCAAAGTAATGCACATGGGGAAAACAACACTAAATACACATATACAATGATAAACTCTAAATTAGCCGTTATCATTCTGCAAAGAGATCCTAGAATCGCTGCAGATTGCTCAACAAAAACATCCGTTTATTGCCCTGAGGCAGTCTGAAAAGGTAAATAGAATGTAATGTATTAAAACGACCAAGAGCAGCGGGGAAAGCAGCACTGTGCCACTGAATAAGCCCAAGATTTGCCCACATCTTGAATACTGCATGCATTGCAGGTCACCGTGTCTCAAAATGAAACAGAAAAAAACTAGTGAAGATACAGAGAAGGGCAACAAAGACAATCAAAGACATGGGATGGTTTCTGTACTAGGAGAGATTAAATAGAGTAGAAGTCTTCAACTCTGAAAAGAGGTGACTGGAAGAAGTAATAGAGCTATACAAAATAGTGGCTGGCAGGAAAAGGTGAATAAGAAATGATTATTCTCTCTTCCCCTGTGAGAAGATCTTGGGAGCATCAAATGAAGTCATGAGGCAGAATTTCTGTGACAGACAAGGACAGAGTAGGTGCTCCCTGCTGTCTTACACGAATTGTCAATATGCATACACACCTAAAGCAAGTACCATGACAGCATTTCACAGCTTTATTTAGATAAATAGAATTCATTAGATTGTTAAGTGCTGTGTTTTTTGAGTATAACTTATTTGGACACTACCAATATTATCTTAAACTACCAGTATTATCCTGAACAACTAGTTAAAATTTTTCTTTTTCAAGGGGGATTATTCCATACACCTTGTATAGGTGACAAGTTGATTTTAAATGGAATGCATTCTTTCATACTCCCTCTAACCTTTGTATCTGGAATATTTCCAGCAAGCTCCCAGTGAGTGGAGGTCACTTTGGTCTGTGACTTTGGTACAGTACCTGTAAAATTAACAGGATACAAATTAGTACTAGCAGAACATCTGATCGTCAGGAGATCAGTTGTCATTTTCAATGACACTTATTGCCACCTCAATCCTTTTAATTGTCCTACAGGGAAGAAAAAAAATAACAAGTCTGGTAATGGTCAGTCCCAAAAAAGAGTATCAGTCTGGGATACTTAGTTTTGGATATGATTTTTTTTCCAGTTGTCAGAAGCAGCTGATCCTTCCAGAATCCTTCATGGAAGTCTTAAACCACATTAAGACACCATTTCATTGACAGAGTATATGGGCAATGGGGAGCAGACCACCTTGTGTGGGTCCCACTGTGCAGGTGGAGAACTCCAAAGATTTGCTAAACACGTACTGCATCAAAAAGCGGAAAGTCTGCCCGGCTGTAAAGATGCCTCTGCTCATTCCCAGACTGATGCACAACAGATACATTTCCCAGTTTGTTTATCAAATGGAGGAATGTGTCTGTGCCCCGGACTCTAAGAGAAGGAAGATCATAGGAATCATAAGTGCAAATGCTGCCTAAATACTGTTTTGTTTGAGCAGAGGCCAGAATAAAAAGCACTCACAGTTAATTCCCAACCCACTTGAAGACAAAGAGGATTTTAAGGGGAAAAAGAGCTATGAAAGTTTTACTAAAACTTCCTTAGTTTGTTGGAAATTCTGGCACGGTAGCTGTGCAGCTTACTTAAAAGGTCAATGAGAATCTCATGAATAAAACCTAACACTATAATGAAAACACAGTATTTAAAATTTCCCTGGCTTTCCTTGCTCGAAACTGATTACGAACAGAACTGCTGCTTTCCTGTAAAACTCTTGTAAATGAGTCATCCTTTCATCAGCAAAGCCCCAAAAGTTCAGATGCAATTGCCTAAGAAATAACATTTTCAAAACTATGGCGTATCAGTTGGAAGACGCTGATAACTTCCAATCCACAGGAGGGCCCTGCTAAAAAAAAAAAGCTCAGATAACTTCTCTTTTAAGGTTTTCCCAACTGACTGATTAAAAAAAGTCACAACAGAAAATTCAAAGGTCACATTTTCTCAAGTGTCGCTGAGAACCCACTATCTGAGCAATTACATTAGATAAAGATGCAAAACACTAAAGCACTGTGAGATCAGATTTAGTCTTCTAATTTTGCTGCTTTTTAAAAAAATAAAGAAGAGGGGGGTGGCTTTTCTTTTTTAAACTACATTTGCATTTGAGGAAAAACCATACTGGAGTTATGCCACTTTTCCTATATTTTGTTATTTTGCTTGAGGAACTGGTCTAATTTATATCAGGTAAAAGCACTTTTTAAGATGAATTGAAAGCAGAAGGATTTACCTGAGTTTATACTCTCATGAATCTCTTTTAGATATCTCTGAAGGACAAAACTGAAGGTTAGTTTTACTGTCTAGAGAAGGCTATTAGAAAACCTGAAAATGATAAGCTTTGCTCCAGATGATAACTAAGAAAGGTTTAAGGATTTTGATCCACATTCAGCAAAATCTTTCTTTTACTATTATAAGGTAATATGTTTAGTTGCTCCTGTGCATAGCAACTGAGAATTGGAATAGTGGTTTTATTATAGCAAACAGTAGATTTGAGGGACAAAGAGGAAGCTCCTAAGGGAAAAACTTATGAAACAGCATGAGTGAGAAGGTGGGTTATCTTCTTGGCTTGTTCTCCCTGCTCATGTCACTCAGGTATAATCAGATGGTTTGGGTTTTCCTTTCTCAGATGTTGACAATGGACTACACGTGTCAATGGAGATGGTAAAGAGTTGCCATAGGCATATTCTAGATATGAGAAGCTTGGATTCCTGCAAAGACAAGCGTGGGGTGGAGGTCAAAGGGACTTGGAAAAGCTTGCCAAGACACGTGTTAGGGTCACAGAGATATGATTTGCATTCTCTCTGTCCTAAAATACTGGGTTTTTCTGTGCTGTGCTGAGGTATTCAAGCAAAGTGAGAATCTTGAGTGACAGTTTTACTGGGCGAGCCCTGGGTGAGAAGTTCGTTGACACGGTGCACCAGTGAACTTCTGGAACTGAACAGAGCATCACCCCAAGGCAGAGGCAAGACTCGTGAGGAGACGTGAACTTCTCTCTGGAAACATTCCCCATTCAGAGCAAGCTGTTCATCCTGATACGAAAACAGGAACCTGGACTTTGTGCCACCTCCACTGCAGCATCAGGTGCATCTGAGGAAAGGCAGAAAAAGGGGCAGAAGCATGTGGGTGCAGGAAGGAGCAATTGTGGGCAACAAAGAGAAAAGGAACTTTTTACAAAGAAACAAGAATCTTAGGAAAAGCATAAAGAGATTTAGAAAGAAATGAACAGTACTTCCCAGGGGTCAGTTGCTGTGTTGTATGACCCACTGTCCCACGACCACCAGCAGAACTAGAATGGAGCAAAGGTTTGTGCTTATCTTCACACCTGGATGAGGGAAGATACCTGCTGGGTCCAAAACTGTTGTAATAAGATGAGAAAGGCTTTTTGGCATGCAATGGGCTCAAGAAGACTTGGAATCAGGGCAGCCTGTGTTACCACAATGGAAGATTTGCAGAAGAAAAGCAATATGTACTCTCTTCATTTTTACAAGTTTTAGTTTCATTATCAAATTTTAAAAGCAAGCAAACAAACAAAAAAAAAACCCAAATCCCACCTGACTGCTCTGTCTTCATTGGAATACTGAGATATGTACTTGCTGAATCAGAATATTGATTAAATTTTTTTTTTTTTTAAACAGCATCAGAGTTACTCACCACTGTTTTAATACATCAGGAGGCAGTTCCTCCTTTTTTGGGAAGTACTATCTCAAGCCTGCAGCATGCATTTCTCGGCAGGAGAACATCTCATGAGAAATTCACTCTGGGATACCTTGAGCTCTACTAGAACTGAGAAATCAGTTTCAAAGACAGTTTGCTTCTGCAATTTTTTTTTAAGTCTGTGTTTTTATTCTCTGGTTTGGAAAAACAGTTCAACCAGTTTAAGTTAATGTAGCAGTTTAAATGCAGGTGGACAGAAAGCCATTTAGAAATTGACGGTCAGTTTCTAAGGAGGTGTGAACAGTTGTCTTCCTGCAGAGATACCAGGAGAATGGGAAATGGGGGTCTTAGCAGGAAAGAAAGGCATGGAGCAAAGAGGAGCCTTTGGCAGAGTGTCTGAGCCCAGGAGCAGTTGGGAACAGTGGGACTGTCCTCATGAGAGGTCGGTGCAGGGGCAGGGAAAACAACCACACCAGGACCTTCTGGGGCAGGAGGTGTGGGGACAACCACCTCCTCCTGGGCTACTGAGATGCCAAGGGTGCCTGTCGACAGGACTGAAACCCAGAGGCCTGGTATGGTACAGAGCCATTACAGCAATCTGTGTCTGTGGATCCCAGTAGAAAGGCAAATAAAGTGAGCTCTGCCCCTCACTACAGCTATCATGTGCCCTGTTGCTCCTACGAACTAGAAGAAAAAAAATGCTGTATTTGTTGAGTTTACTTTGGTTTTGGTTTGGTTTGGTTTGCTGCAGGATTCATCTTCCACAATCCTGTTTTTATTTGGAATCTCAGTTTTCATGCTTAATTTAATTTCATTTCTAAGTTTCCCAATTACATAGAGATACTTGATATGACAAACTGAAAAAGTCTGCAAAGCGGAAAAGCAACAAACATTGTTTGTAAATATTAAGTGCATTTAGAATAATCTCATTTGGGGTGTAATTTCACATGGAATTTTGGGGTTGCAACAGTGTTGAGTAGATCCACATTCCTTCCCTCAACTTGCTGTCTCTCATGCTTGAGCCAGCCTCAGTGAACAAGCACAATGAGTGTAAAGCCCCGCTCAGCAGCACCCAATGGTCCCAAACAAAGCTGAAGCAACTCCCTTCCCGCTCCAGATCCATTTCATATTCTCTGAATCCATCTGCAGTCTTGGGACTGTCTTAGCAACACTGGATCAATATTTGCAAATAACTTTACCCGACAAACATAGAAATACAAAGTGTTGAATTTTACTGTTCTTCAGGCAGAACATTCAGAAATTTCATTTCCAAGCAATGCTTCAGACTGAAGAGCAATGTCATTTCTTCTGAAAGGAGGGTTTTCAGTAACTGAAAATGACATGTTTCATTTTGCATCAAACCAAGGAAAACACTCCCATGATTTGTTCCCAGTTTATTTACTTATTCAAGAGAAACAGATGAAGAAAAAGCACAAATTGACTCCAACATTTTTTCTGTGAATTTTGACTTTTTCATCCAGCAAAGTACAAAAATTAAATATCTGTTGAGCTTTTTAAGATGAGCATTCTCAAATTCAGTGTTGCCAGCCTCAGGGTTTCATGGTGATTCCTACCCAGTTTACTAAATACTATAAAACTTGACTTTCTTGAAGCATGCAGTCAGGTAATAATCTCAGCTTGTTCCTTCAAAAGTCCTTTCCAAGCTTTCCCAGACTCTTGAGAAGACTGGGAGCATGGCCTAAGTGGACACTATGGGTTTAGTATATAAAGGCAAACTAAAAAACCTCAGTGGATTATACTTCCAACAACACCTTTGAAAGGGAGTTGGACCAGAGGGCCTCTAGAGATCTTTTCCAACTTAAGTATTTGCTTTTATTCTCTGATACCCTCACTTCAGAGGATAGTCTGAGGGTATTTAGAGTCAGTCTCAAAGGATTTTAAGAGCTCATTGTTGATATTGTAGCTCCCACAGGTTCCAGTGAGAGCTATGGATGCTTGGACCCAACTCTTTGTGTCAAATCTCCACCTGCAAAACGTTCCTTCTCTCCTTCACAGGGCCTCCCTAGTCACTGAGAGTAAGGACCTGCCTATATAATACACCTGCAAGGTTTGGGAAGAGTATTATTACAACAACTAGCAGGGTGTCCTTATTAGCTGACAGAATGGTTTTGCTGTTTAAGGTGGACAACTTGATGTCTTTTATTTTTTTTTCATAGACAATATTCTGAAATCCTCTTAAACACTAAGAGGACTGAAAGTCAACAACGTGAATCTTTTGTAAATGTCTGGTGAACCCTTGGGCATGAGCAGTAGTTAGTCTCTTTTGTCTGCATCAAGGCTGAGCTTAGGTTGTGAGCACTCTGTTGACACTAGTGAAGGAAAGCTAAAAATAAGAAAGAAATACACTTTTAAAAATCCTTGTAACCTAGGTCAAGAGTTAAGGACACTATATGAAACCATGCTTAAGGAACGAATCAAAGAGAAAATAGGTTAAGGTTAAAGAAAAAGCTAAAATGGATTAATCGGGCAAGAGGTTAAAACCAAATAAATACAACTGTTTGCAAGTCTTCAAAAAAACACAAATCCTAGCATGTATCCTTCCCATGGTCACTGACTGGGTGAAGACCTTTGAATCTCTATATGCGGTTGCCTGAAGCAGAAGAGATGAGCGTTTGCCGGTGCTGTGACCGGGTGGCTGGCATCAACTTCTGGTGTTGGCACTGGAGGGCTACACCATTGTACAGCCCCATCACCATGGGAGTTCACTTGCTTTTAACTTCTCCCCGCTGGTCTGGATGGTACCAAACTCACGTCAGATGATACTTAGTTCAGATTTAGCAAAAATCGAAGCAAGAGCCTGGCAAATTGCTGAAAGAGCAGGAGTGGTCCATAACTCCTGGCAACGGATTCCAGCCTGTCCCTTCTCCACACCCAAGGACTGTTGGGCAGCTCTCAACCCAGCAGACCATCTCTAAAGGCCCACTTCCAGAACAGGAACTTGAAGAAAGGGCAGACAGAGAGTGGTGCTTTCTATCATAAGCTTAATCTGCAGGTTAGTTGCTTCACTATTATTGTGTTTAATCATTCTCAGTGAAATCAGTCTAATTGCTTTTCTTTTTACCCATTTGAGTAATAATAATAACTATGATAGTAATATTAATAATAATTATACCAAGATCTTTAAAAGAGGAGAAAATGAAAAAGCCATTTCCTGTGCAAGCAGATGAAAGAAAGTGATGACTAGGATAAGAAATGCTTCTTTTCTATATGAAATATAAGAGGAATAATAGCAGCTGGCACAGGTAGGCTGGCACAGCTACTGCCTTGTGTAAGTCACCGGGTAAATGTGGGTGCTGGAAGGTAAACTAATGATCAGCTGCCTCATTTCCCCAGTATAAAATGAAATAAAGGATTTGCAGAGTTGTATGCTGATAGTATACACATTTCAATACAGTCACATGCATATTCATGAGTGAAAAAAGCTTTACTTCTTAATAGCAGCTTATAGCCAAATGCCAACATTCTTATCCAGAAAAATCTCTCATTTAGCTGGGTGGGAGATCTGCCCAAACTCAGGCGTTCAGGAACTGATTTTAAATGCATGCCACGGAAACCAGTTTCCTGTTCCTCTTCGCCTCCAGCACTAGATTAGCACTTAGAAATACCAAAATTCAATAGTGGCAACTGTATTTTAATACCTCAGGGAGCTGCAAATAATCTGGCCCAGAACAATAAAAGCTCTTCCTCCAGAAAATCCACTGCTGTACCACACGTCTCGAGTGGCTTGGTGTCTGGTAGACATACAACATGCTGGGCTTGCTGTTTGCTTGCTCAGCCACTGCCCAGAACAAGAGCCTCGAGGGGTTGGCAAATGGGAAAGTTCCAGAAGACCAAAGCTGGCACATTCCTTGAGTCCCAGCTTGCTGGTTTGCAAAATGCTTTAGTGATACCTCGGCATGGAAAAGGATATTGGAAATTTGAGTTGTTGAAAGTGCAGGATTTTGCAGCAGTTCTGAAGCAGCATTTCCAAAGCCAGCAGCCCTTTGCAGCTCACTGCTTTTCTTTGTCAGGCAGGGAGAAAGCAAACCCTTCTTAATCACCCCGAAGTCAATGAGGGGCACTGCCACCCTGTCACCCGATGATTAATTACTGCATCTGCAGACAGAGCTGCCAGCAAACAAGTGGACATCATCCATGACGCATATGCAGCCATGGATTTAAAGGGAAAGCTGAACAGCCACTGCAGCTAGCAGGGACTCAGGAGGGGAAGGGGGAGCTTTGCCCCAGTAAATCCACATCTGCCATCCAGCAGCTGCAAGACCAACAAAGCTCCTTCAGAAGAAAACAGGAGAAAACCCTTGAGCGACTGGAGGAAGCTGCGCTATTATTCATCTTCTTCTCATTGCAAGCATTGCATCCTTTCCTACCCAAATGTTCCCAAAATAATTTTTTTCATGAGTACATCTAAAGTTACTGGTTCTGGAAATTCATGAAAAAAATATAATGGGAATCTTATTGTTTCATTAGACTCTAAGAGATAAGGCTTTGTGAAAATCTTTAAATACCACAACAGCTCGGAATTCTGATTTTATGCAGTTTTACTTTATTCTCCCTAGCCTTAGGCACTGACAGAACTGAGGGGGGTGATAAGATATGGCATATATATGTCCTCACAAATATCCACAGTTCTGTTGCAAAGAGGTGCACAGGAGATTCACAGTAAGGGGCAGGTTAGGATTTCTTTCTTCTGAGCTACTGCAGAATTGCTTGTCCTTAAAAAAAATAAAAATATATATTTTTGGAATTTAAAAAAAGGAGGTTTTGAAGCACTTTGTTATGACTACATCCTCTGCTAGCCTGGCACACACCAGAGGGTGATATTTCAGTTACATCCACTCCCCTGGGCCTGTCCCCTGGCTTAGAGCACAAGTGAGTGGTGTTCAGTTTTCATTGCTCCTTTGTCCCAAAGCTGGAGGCATCATTTTGTTTTAAAGGTACATTGTGTTTCCTGACAAGACAGAGCTAATGCCCTGAGCAGGATTCTTTTCACACAGTAGGAGTGGATTAGAGATGTGATTTTCCATTTTAACAAATCAGTATAGCAGATGGTATTGGGAAAAGAAAATGTATGCACTACAGGGATGGGATGTAGCAGAGCTTCCCAGATCCTTGCCATGTATGGCATAGCACTAAGGGCAGATATATGCAAGTCAAGAAATTATTAATACTGACTCCAATTTTTTAATTTCCCCTTTCAAAACAGAGCAACCCCATATGTCCCCTAGCTGCCAGTGCTGTCCATAGTATCAGAGACAAGTTCAATGGCATTCTAACATTAATTCCTGATGGGTTCCTGTTGCTGTTACTCATACCCAAAAATGAAATTACCATGTTTCTAAGGTGTAATGGCTGCAGTTTGTCTGCCTGGAGTTTTCTGGTGCAGTTACATTACTGCACCTATAGTTATGCTGCTAGTACAACTGTGTGAACAAATACTGTACCTACCTCTATAACTCATCTTGGCCACCAACTCTAGGTAAGGGCTAAACATCTAACATGACCTCAACCTCAGCTGAGACTGCTTGCCCAAAGGCACATGCCTGGCACATGTAAAAGCAAGCACAGCCCTGCAGCACCCCTCCTGCTGACAGCCCCAGGGGGACCAGGGATCCGAGACAGGAGGGATGTGCACTGCTCATTTCCATGCTGAGATGATATCTATTTTGGCATTTAGTGAAGGAAATTTGGGATGGCACTGTCGCCACTCAATCAAAATAGTCAGAAGCAGTATGAAAGTGAACTAACTTAGGGAAACTCTCCGTGTTTTCAGTGCATAGCTTGACAAGAGACAGTATGTAGAAACAGGTCCCCTTCTTTTCATTAAGCCATGATTTTCCTCCTGAATCACACATAAAAAATAAAAGAAATTGCCTGGTATCCCTGGGTAAAACAGCATAACACACTGCCAATATTTTCACTTCGTGGCCCTTGACATCCACTCACCGTTATGGACTCTTTAATAACTGAAGGGAAAAGGAGGATGCTGCAGCCTCCTCTACAACAGCTACATCTTGTCTTTGTCCTGATCAGCCTTATACTGTTTTCTTACAGCTAAGTAGCATCAGGAGGGCATAATCAGCAGCAGTGTCCTTACCAGACAGAGTCACAAACCCACCCAAAAGTCACTCATAGATTGTTTCTTTTCACCAAGCAAAATATATCTCACTGCAGTTCTTTTTTATTAATGCCTTTTGAAGCCTTTTCTGTGTGGTGTGTTTGACACTTAGTCAAGTGTCCTTTGCACTTACTGCTGCTGTAAGTTACTTCTTTGGAACAAAATTTGTCTTTTTCAGATAAATAGTTGGAAGAGGGAGATGGAGGTTGACCTTAACACTGCAAATTCACCTGTATTTTGTGCAACAGGGTGGGGAATGTCACTCCAAGGGTGCGGACAGAGGGCAAGGTCCCCTTCTTCATTCATGGTGGTACTCAAGGGAAAATTGAGAATTATAATTTAACTGTCAAATTTTGCAAGATAAAATAAAGAGATCCACTTCCCCCAGCACAGTGAGCCTGGGGTGCTTGGACCACCTCCCAGCCGTGAGCAGCTGCCAGCTTCTTCCTGCAGTGCCGCCCTTCTCCCTAAGCCTGGCTTTGCTGCAGTGGTGGATGTGTCGATGGGGACTTCACTCCTTATCTGCTCCTTGCCTTCCGTTCTCCTTGCCCAGCCAGTTTGGAGGCACAGTGAGCAGCAGTTCTTCAGACAAACATCCTTCCCCCTGAACAACTGAAAATCAACAGACCCCACAATTAACCCAGCAAAGGGGGACAGCTTTATGCTCTTTCATTTCCTTGCCAGAACAGTCAGGAGGTAACAGTCAGGTGTAACAGTCAGTGTTACACCCTGATTTTTTGCACAGACAGATGGAGAAAATTCATAGCATCATTCAGAGTCTTTGTCTCTCACTCCTGCCTCTCCCTTTTGCTATTATTTTTCTGCTGGTGACTGAATTTTGTTCCAGACAAGTAACCTATGGCAGTAGACTCAGCCAAGAGGGCACTTGTTCGGAATGCATTGCACAGACAATGAGAGAATTTGAAAGGGGGGTGGCCAGGGGAGACGTGGAGAAAATTACAGCAACCAGGAAAAGAGACCTCCAGAAATACGATCCAAATATTTCAGGTCTGTTTCAGCAGCTGTCTCAGAAAACTCTGTTAAAGAAAGAGTTTTTGTGCTGTGACTTGTTACGTGAAAAATAAATAGGGAACAAGAACAGGAAGCGCAATGCTCAAACTGGTTTATCTGAATGAGATAGAAACGTTTTTATGGATACAGAATTTCTGATTAACAAGGAGATGCTTCTGACATGTTTTAGGAGCAGCTCCAGGGACTTTGTGGACACACAGGTTTTCAGAGCTGTGTGTGTTTAAGTGCAGCCCCATCAGGTCATGTACAGAGAGATGCATTTCACATCAGCCAGAGGGGGGAAAAACGAGACACTATTTCTGCACATGCTTTGTGCATTGGGCTGTCCTTGCTGTTGTTTGTAGTTCGCCAGAGCTGGATTGAAAGTGCTTGTTCAAAACAATAAGATTGTTGTGATGGATGGCCATTTCCAGTATTCACACAAATGCTTTCTTAATTCACTGTATCCACCACATAATGATGGAGAAAATAACCACAACAGGTCTTAATGTAAGTACATTTAAGTACATTTGTAAACATTTTATTGATTTATTCTGAGAAACAAGAAACAAGCAACTTTTGGTAATGTGTCTTTACCAACAATTATGAGACTTCTTTGAGCTTTCTGGTAGCTTTTACATGCCAAAGATAAACCAGAGGATGGTCTCCTTAATTTCAAATTGGAAGAGACTTAGGCTGTGGTAGTATCTTGTAACTAGAAATCTCAGGCTGAGTTTCCCAAGCAGCTCTCCTTTGCCTTCATTTCTGAATATTGAAGGGAAAATCAAGAGTTGTTTTCACTGTGGGAAAATGTATATACTTGTTTCATCGCAACACAAAATACACACTTGCATGAAAATGGCAATTTTTTTCCTGTCAGCTGTGTTCTGATAAGAAGCAATGAAGTACATACCAGATATGACAACACTATACCACTCCTTCTCATCCTCTTGCTGTAAATAGTCTCCAATTATTATTATCTCAGATCTTCAGCCCAGCTCTCTAATGAAAAGGTTTTGCTTTAGCAAATTCGGAGTGGCCTTGGAAGAGTGTTTACTATTAAAAACTTCAGGAGCAAAGAAGGATTCAGCAAAGGACATGCTTGCGTGAAAACTGCTTTATGCAATTCTCATGACAGTGAGCATAACGTATAGCCAATGCAAACATCAGTCTTATAGATGCTGCTGGTGCCTTTACTTTGTGAGCACTAGAGTCACTGGTGAGGGGTAAGGCAGCTGCAACTCTCTTGGTCCTTCTGCCCCCAGGGAGCTGCAGCTGTCTTCAAGGAGATGAAGACAGCGACTGGTGCTTTCACACAGAAAGACATCTGCTACTCGGAAAAGGGAAGGCAGCTCAGAGGACGTGATAATCACAGCCCATCACTAATGCAGATAACAACCTTTTTCAGTTATCTCCCTGACAGTGTATCTTTTTCTGCCTCATTGGAGGCTGGGAGGGGGAATTGGGATTGTTATTCATACATCCAACCTGGGTTCTTTTTTCAAACAGGATTCCAGATGGCCAACAATTTTGGTTCAGGTGAACAGCTCATTTAGCAGTATCGGGCTGACGACTCAGTGATTTCAAGAGCAAACAGCAACTCAGGAGCAAAAAAACATAGTGGGGGGAAGCTATAAAATATTGAAATACTGATGGATGTGCACCTGAGTCTTGCCTCAGAAAAAGGCTCATGAATTTTAAGGGTCTTCAAACCTACTTAGAGGAAACTTTTATTCATCGTACAACTGCATGTATAGATGAATTAAAAAGGAACTGGAACAGACTTTCTAGTATATTTTAGGACAATGAAATGTTTTTTTCATAATACATCCATCATGCAAAATGTCAAGTACAGTTCTCGCAGAAAATCAAGCAGGAGCCAAAGAGGAAAAGAAGGTCTGAAGGTGAAGGAGCAAGTACCACTGAGGAGTGACAGAATGTCAGAGAGCAGGGCTCCTCCATGCCCCTGGCTGTTTATTTATTTTTATAGCTGGTAACTGTATATTGCAGCTTAGATTTACAGAGAAACAAATGACTCTGAAGGTTGTTTATTCAAAACTCTCCTCCTCCTTGAGCTGGACATCTCACTACTTATACTGTATCCTTGGTGGAGCAGAGAGAAGCATGTAAGGGATACCTGAGCTCAGAGATCCACCTTCTTTTGGTACTTACTGTTCCTGCGCGTAAAGATTTGCAGATTCAAGAAATTCATTTGTTTCTTGGTGTTCAAGGCACAAATCTTTTCACCTGGTTTTGTTATTCAGCATGTAATGTAGGCAGATCTTCTTTGGCAATGAGAGCAGGATTTGCTGAGGACATCTGTCCAGACACCTGAGTCCCACCCTGGTAGGACTCACTAGGCAAAAGGAAGAAACCCACTGCTGTAAAGCCACAAAGACCTCTCCTGGTTTCCACAGCTGTATATTTTATCACTGAATAGCCACATTGCGGGTCAGAATCTTTCCCCACTATAGATTTATACCAGTAAATATGTAGATTTTTCCCTCTGATGTTGTTATTCTTAATTAAAATATATGTAGGAGCAGAAGGTAACCCAGTATGTTCATTTCCAGGAAGGGTATTAGCTAAGCTCCTAACTCTTGGATGAACTCTTCTTTTTGCATCATTGTGTTATGAAAAGGGATCTCTTAAAAGGTTTATTAGCCTAGATTTAGACCCAGTTGGTTTCATAGTTATGGGTCCCTCTTCACATCAGGTGTCTTCTCAGAGGGCAAAGGCAATTAGAAAGCAGTGGAAAAGAAACACTACTGTATTTACATTCTTAATAGTCTTGGCTTGATGCCCTGATTTCCTATGAAATCTGCTTTGAGGCTGGCTGTGAAAAACGCAAGTGTGATTGACAAAAGAGTGAAGAGTCTTTGAGTTTCAGATGTTGGGTTTGCCCTCATGCTGGCACATCAGTGGCCCAAGCTCCTCACCTGGCTGGCAGTGCCAGTCTCTGTGGTCACGTCTCCGTTAAAGAAGATTTCCCTCTGAGTTCCCATGTGAGACAAGCAGTGGGTCGGTGTGGGGAAGCCTGAGCTACCCCAGGACCACAGGAGCAGCAATCTGGCACTAGTCCTAGAGACACTGGTAAATGGAGGCACTACTATGAAGTCCTCCCCTAACCTCAAAGTAGGTATTTTTAATGTACTGAAGGCTATCTGCTCGCTGGCTGTGAAAAAAAGGGAAAGAAAACCTTGGGTCAGTGCATTCTCATTAATTAGTTTTGCAGTCTCAAATAGTTCAAATAGTATGGCTCTCAGTTTCAATATGTTTTTTCACTAATTTCTGACAAGTATGTCCAGCACAAATAACACCTTAGAAGTGGGAGTATAGCATTTATTTGTTACACAGGGAATCAGTTCAATCAGTCATTTCCATAGCATGAAGGCAGAAGATTTCTGAAAAGAAAAAGATAACAGTGCCCCAGTAAAGAATTCTAATCCCGTAATTAAACAGAACAAATTAATCCCTAGGACAAAGAAATATTCAAAGGTCAATCTACTGTTATTTGTGCCGAGGAAATTTTCTCTCTTATTCTGATAAAAATAAAAAGCGTGCAGTTTGTAAATAACTGTTACTTTTCAGAGAAAAAAAAAGAAAATCTGGGATGTTTTTCTCCTTTTGTCCTTTCATTGTTATTTTGGTTTTGACATAAATCCAAAATGTAATACATCAAAAATTACTACAAATGCAGGCAATCTTAAAAGATCAATAAACAGTTCAGTGGATCCGAGACAGAGTCTTGCAGCCTTCCAAAATGGTATCCTAATGTTCTATATTAATTAAATACAGATTTTCGAAAGACAGCTAACAGAGCAAGTGCAACCCAGCAGGCTGGGAATGTTGATTTCTCTTCCTTAATTGTGTTGTGAAGCCACCTCCACAAATAATAGAATAACAAATTAGCATGGAGGACGAAAGAACACAGAAATGACACAAATGAATAACAAAAAATGAGATAGGGAATAACAAAGCGATGGGGACTGAGCCATGCTGACTTCTCCTCCTCTCCCTCATCCACAGACCTGGCCCAGAAGCTCTCCAGGGTCCCAGTGACATCCAGAAGCCACTTGTCCTGTGCCACCGCATCATCCCCAAGCCCGTGGTGCCCACAGCTGTTCTCATTTAGCTGTTGTTTATTACAAAGCAAAACACCCGCTCTTTGTCCACCCACTCTGTGCCGTTTTTTCTCCCAGCTAAGACATGGAACACACATTCTCAGAGTTCCTTGGCTTAAATTTAATTTCTGAGGCAATCAACTTCAACAGAGCTGCTGATTTCAGCAGTACAGGGATTAGCTCCTATGTGAACACCTAAAATACCATTTCTCCGCCTTCACAGTGCTAGTCTGCACACGCTACATTCACAGTTGCTGTTGTTGGGGGGAAAAAGGACAACTCTTGCATTTTAGGGAACATCTCAATGAACAGACTTGTTCAAGTTTTTTCTTTCCCCACAAACTTTGAATTTGCTCTAAAAGTTCCTACAGAAATCAACATTCAAAACCTGTCATAGAGCTTTGATGCTTTTCTTTTAATCATAAATCAAGCAGGAAGGTGGCAGCGGGATGTACCGTGTCATATTTGTGTCATTGTAATGTGAGGATTCAATGATGTACCAAAACTACCCAAAAGTTTTCAGATTCAATTTGGACAAGCACTTTAAAATAATCTCACTGTTCAGCTGAAATCTGCCTAGTTGGTCATACTTCAGGCACAGCCTTTGGCACAGGGTTTCCATTTTGGGCTTGCTGAAAGTACTTTGAGGAATGATAACTTCACAACTTTCCTCCTTGGGCCATTTGAAATGGCAAGTGCATAAAAAAGAAAAGTGATAGGAAAGGAATAAGCGTTTATGATAGTTTATGTCATTTCAAGGCATGGTAGAATTTATAGGAGATTTCTCATTTTACTGGAATAATTTTAACCCTCTCTGACACTGATAATAGGCAGTGATTGCCTAGAAGTTTCCATAATAACTAAAAAAAAAATTGTATCCAAAGTTCTTAAAAAAACCCCACATATTTTGGTTAGATGTGAAAATTGCAGGTCTCTCTTCGCTGTAGTGCTCTAGATTAATTCTGATGTAACACCAATTTTTCTTCAGGCTGTGGTTGAGAGTAAAACTGAACATCTCTTCTGCTTCTGTGATGTCCAAGTTACATTTGAAAGGTAGAAACATGCAAAGGAAGGAAAAAAGAGGGAACAAGGCACTGCTGCATTTCTGTTTGGAGAAGGGGGCTAGCAAAGCCTGGCCAGTTGTGAAAGCTCATTTGTTCTTACAGCGGGTGTTCTCTGAGGTACCGTCAGAGGCTTTACTGGCTGATCTAACCCATGCATCGTTTTTTGCATCCTCTTCTCTTACATATTCTAAATCATATAAACCTACCATGATACAAAAGTTAGTTAGGTCTACATGAACTTATCCAGAACTTATTCTGGACTCTCTGAGCCACCCAGGAGCAGGATATCCACATTAGCCTATGTGCTTAGTCCCAATTGCCCATGACAAGGGCTCATAGCTGAGGCTCAGTTCTGTGCTAATTCCAAACATGTGGCCACATTGTGAACACCTAGGAGACTGCAAACTGTGATGGATTTGCTGGGGCCACTGTGGTGCTACAGTTCTCCCATCTACTCACTTAATTTTTCTCTGTCTAGCTTTTCATAAGCTGTGGCTTATGTTTTCTGCCTCCCTCCGCTCTGCTGCATGTGCTGGTGAAGCCAGCCTGGTGCTGCTGGTCCCACTGGGTCTGTGCACAGCAGCTGGCAAATCCTCTCAAACTGCTCAGCTGCAAATTTAAAGTCCACCTGCTCTTCTATCTTCTCCAGTCACCTGGTCTTTTGTGTTTGTTGTTGTTGTTGTTTGTGTGATTTTTTGTTTGGTTGGTTTGGTTTTAAATCCACTATCTAAAACAGTGCTGGGCCAACCTGACTCTCCAGTGACTGCACAGCTGTGTTACGGGTCATAAAGAGAGGAACGAGACCATCAGGCTTGGACAAGCAGTTTCTGTTAAGACTCAGAGATGGTGCCTTAGGCCATGAGGACAGGAGACAGAGGGAACATAAAAACTGTTGGTTGGCAAGGCAGGGCACCTATTTCATTACTGCATTGGCAGCCCCCCCAAAGAAACACTGCACACAACAAACTTATCAATTCATATCTAAGCAGTAAATAAAGAAGATAAATGGACAAAGGGATGGATATGTGCAAAGGGGTTCTTACTGCTACAGCAGTATCTTAGGGCTCTGAGGTTTCAGGAGATGCTGGCAGCTACTGTCCTTTCTCCCATAAACCTCTGGGCTGGGTAAAAGGAAAGATCCCTTTGGAAGGGTTTCTCAGGATTGTTGAGCATTTTAAAATGCTCTACTAATAATATCTTGAAAATTGAGGTCTCCTGCACTAAATCAGATACCAGCAACAATGATTGTGTTGAGTTCTGCTGTGCAAGAGGCCAATGAGGACATTGCAGCCGCCATTCGCTGGACAATTAGAGCATCCTTCTTGCAAAACTAACATCTGGCAAAACCTCATAAAACTCAGCCAGGATATAGTAGAGTGTACCAGTGTGGAACCCAGTGAGAAAACTTCGAAGAGCAGCAAACTGCCAGGGAGGAGCAGACATTCATTGCTGAGGGTCTGTAGTTATTCATTCACATGCCCACGTACTCTTTACTCTTTGAGGTTCTTTGTCAGCATTTCCGCATTCCCAAGATAATGGAAATGTTCTCAGGTATGTGGGACAGCACTGGTGTGTTAGTCTAAGTACAACACATCGAATGCTCTGGAGAATTAAACAAAAATGTCTTGCTAGACACCTTTCTGACACTTCCATGTTGGCCACTGAGCAGCAATGAAAAATAGAAATGCCGTGGTTTTTTTTTTTTTTTAATTCCATGAGTGTGGAAAAAAAGAAGTAACACAAATGTAAAGTTCATAAATGGATTAATTTGACTGAGTCTGAACAGATCTTGGATGCAAAGCCATCAATGCCAGTTCATTATTATGATTAAAATGCCAAGCAATGAACTGAAATAGTGCATCTTCTCCTAACCTAAGACATGAGGAGAGATTTTGTTTGTCTGATCATCCTCCTCCACACCATCCTGAAGAGCTGGTTGCTGAACTCTCCTCGCCCAGAACAGGAGAACCAAAAGGGGGTCCTGAGAGACCTTTTGTGCAAAGCTTGTGTTGGCAGAGTGGTTTGAAAATGAAACTTTCTCCAAGAAAATACATCCATAATTTCTTCCCAAATACCTTTTCCCGAGCTGAGAAATAAAAATTGCAAAATCAACAGAGGTATCTATTTTCCCCAAGGCGATGCACAGGAGCTGACCTAGCGAAAGTTTGTCTTTGTTTTGCTCCTATGGGTTTTTTGTTTTGCTTTGGTTTTGTTTTGTTTCTAACAGTACCAGTCTAGCTGTTCAAACTGTCTCTGTTCCCATAGAATAATAATCAACTTCCTAGTTCAACAGCGTTATGTCATGAATATTAAAACGAATATCTGAATAACACAACTCACCAGCATTGTATCTTATCCATTCTAACCTTATGAAAGAATTTAGAAAAGTTAAGACATCATCAAAATATTTTAAAAGGGAGGAACAATGACAGAATCGGATGACACATAAACATATTAGCAATGGGAATACTGATTTACAAATATTGATATTATTCTCTGGGAGATGGACTAATTTCTTAACTTTACCTGTGTCTGACATAGTCTATACAACAATATGGGTTTTATCACTTAACTTTCTTCTTTGTTATCTTATTGCTGCTTTAATAAGAACCTTTTTCCTTTTCTTTCTGTACAATTTTATGGAAAGTCTTAAATTAGCTTCTGTCTACCTGACAGAAAGCTATTTATCCCCCTGTAGGTGTGATTTCTACATTTAGAACAAATTGTATGTTCAGTTTTATACAGAACACTTCATATGTTGGGCACCACAAAAGATACAGAAGTGGAAGGTGAAGTAGTTGCAATGACTGATCATAGATCCCCTGTACTGCTGCACGTTAGAAACCACATAAGCCAAGACAGCACGGGACAGCCTTGGCTGGATCTACAAAGGGCTGCAGAAAGCCTGAGTTGTGTATAGCCTAGAAAAGTCTTCTGTGAACCATTATTTGCAAAGCCAAATATTATTCAAGTCTCTTAATGGGTATTTTCTACCATATTATATTACCAGTTTAGCTGTTAGCTCAGCTTCCATGAATCAGGGCTGCCTAATAGATACTTGGAGGATGTCAGGAGAGCAGCAGCAAGGGTAACAAGGTTTGGTATGAACTTCTGCGACACTTGGATTGAAAGGATGATACAATAGCACCTGGAATACTATTTCCCAAAGCTGAAGCAAGTTATACTTACTGTGTATGTGCTGGCCGACTAAGATGGCTAGCAGTAAGAAGAGAAAGGAGGGAAGAGGAGCAAAGAGAGAGGGAGGCAGTGCTGGCCAAGGTGAGAAGATGGGACAGGGGCCTGAGAAGAGATGAGTTATGGTGGGACTTTCACATAAAGCTTCAGGGATTTTTTGGGAACTGCTTAAATATTTTCTTAATTGTGAGCATGTCAGAAACCTAAACAGGTGAACTGGAAACATTAACTTAGATTAATATAGGGAAAAAAAAAAGACAAAATAAATAAATGGGTTCATTAACCCATGTCCCTCTCCCACCATGCTCCCACAGGGCAGGGCAGGTCTCTGCAGCTGGCTTTCAGTCCAGAAACTCAGCTGCTTTCTGAGTGCACATTTTTCATTCTTTATTCCTTTCTCAAGAAGCCATTGTAACCTTACACACTCCGTACCTTCCAGCTGACACAAGCATCTCCCTAACCATGTTGGTACCCCTAACCTGGTTAGCACCCCTGTAACCTGGAGGGCAGTAGACACAGTGAGACAATGAGGGTGTTGTCTGTACAAAATACACTGAAACAATAAATACACCAGAAGATCTACTTCCTGTAAGGTGTGAGATGGTGAGAAGAAAGGAGTAGATTAGCAGAAGCAAAACTCAGATCGAGAATCAGATGCTATTTCTTTCCCTTAATAATGCAAAAAAAAATCCTCTTCCTACCCACTAGACTTCTGTATCTCTCCAATAGGATCCCACCTACTCCATACCTTTTTGCTTTCCTTTGTCTAAGTTCTTGTGCTGTTGTTTTTGCTACTGCCAACATGGAATCATGACCCTGGAAGTGAAGCTGCTGCTCTCTCCTTGCTGAAGTCAACATGCAGGGCAGATTATGCTCAGCAAAGCCTGTCAAGCCTTCATTTAACATGATGGAGAGGCTTGCCAAGGAGAAACACTCCCTTATTCATCACCATGTTGCTAACACCCTGCACAGAGACCCAAAATGGCTGCTGGGCAAAAGATAAGGTCTTGCTGGTGTTTAACCTTCCCTCGTGGGCTGTGCAAGACAGAAACCGTGATTAACAGCCACAGCCTTGCTCTGTGCTGGCGACTGAGCTCTGCCCTGAAAGAATTCCACAGAGCTGAGATACCAGAAGTTATGCTGGTTTCAATGTTCCTTGTAACCACGCTAAAAGAATGGGTATTTTTTTTTCCAGGTGTGTTATATTTTCTGCCTGTGCTATTGAGCTGCCTAGCTTGCTGTGCCCAAGATTTCTTTGCCCACTGGGTCACCAAAGAGATCAAGAGACCTGTTCTGAGGTGACAGGGCAGGACAGCAAGCCAAGAAGTTGCTGCATCCAGCTTGGCAGAGCAGGCTGCTTCTCCAGTGGGCAGGTACCATCTACAAAGTGCTGCCCTATGGGCATATGTCAGTCCTGACATGAAGGGTTAAGTGAAGAGCTTGTTATCCTTCAACCCAACACAGGTGGTGGAAAGGAGGCAGCAGGTGAAGGAGGTGCTGGGGAAGACTTGTAAGGCTCCAGGAGGGCAAGAAGCAGAGTTGCACCTGTCTCAGCTCTGCTGCACCTTCTGTATATGGGTCCTGACCCACTGCAAATCCCTGCTGCAAGCTGATTCTCAGGAGGGATGAGGACAGCCCTGCCTAAAACTGCAAGGTAAGATGTGATGGGTTTATTATTGAAGGTCTGTCTGATGGAGTCTGTTACCCTGAGGTGGTACAAACTTATGCCCTCTGCTCACTAGCTTTCTGCAAATAAATGAGTTGGAGTATTTGTGGAGCATATCTGTGGGATGTGTGGAGACAACTGGACAGTGGGCCTGTCCCCTGAGGGATGATGAGATGTGGACTAGCAACCAGGCTGCTTTGGTGTCCGGTGGCTCAACTGGAAGTGGTAAAGGCCATCTGAGGAGTGTTTAAACCTGGGCTCTGAGCTGCTGTGTGGCTGGAGTGGTGTTAATGACTTGCACCTGGTGTTGGTAATTAGCAGAGCTGGGAGGCAGGTGGGTTTGCAAGGATTTCCTGCTCTGGTGGCAGTGAGTTCCTTTGCCCTTTTTGCTGCAAGAAATTACTTTCTCAAAGGTACCTAATCTCAGGGGTGTGTGTGGTGTGACGGAGTATGTGGTTGGAGAAGTTTTGAAGGAATGTTTTTGTTTGGGTTTTCTCTTCTGTGTGTGGTGAGTTTTGTTTTTTTGGTGGTTTTTTTTTTTTTTACCCTATAAACATTGGTTTTGACAAAACCAAAGTAACAGGTTGCCCCAGGGTGGCATGGGGTGTTTTTGCTGATTTGTTTATATTGCTTCATTTCAGTCATCTGCTCTGGTTGTTTTATTGCATATCACTTGGGCCCCAGCTGTGGCACAGCACAAGCCATCCTGTATTTTTCCATCACTGCTGAAAAACTGACTTCATTGTCTCTTACTTCAAACTAGCCTTGAATTCCTGCTGCCCAGAATCTCAACTGCAGCTCCCTTGATAGCTACCAGGAAAGCTGCAGGTGACTTGCTTTGACTGGCTCTCTGCAAGTCCCTGAGGGGAAGCAGATGGGCTTTCTCTCAAGGTAGTGTGCAGCTCATAGCCAAAAAGGTGAAAATAACCCAATGGTGTACTCTGCTGGAGTTTTGCTGGGAAGGTAGGTGTGATTTCATGACACATAGGTAATAGTTCCAGCTTGTAAGAGGGTGCCTCCACCCTCCCTTTCACCAGCTCCACTGGTCAGCTGCCCATTCCCTTCCCTGTAATGGTTTTTTCCTCAGCTGGGCTGTGAGACTGCAACTGGTGCTGGGGGGACAGGAGGAGGGTTTTTGATGTAAATGCTTGTTGATATCAGGATTGAGGAATACTTTTACATTACATGCTGCTTTGGGTGATGTATTGTCAGATCACAGCCCTAAACTACACCCATGCAAGACCTGTGATTGATTCATCCTGCTGCTTAAATGGAAGGTGATCTGGAAAGACTGATGCTTGGGAGTGGACATGCGTTTGACTGTGCTGTTTCATAGACTGGGAAGTTATTGGTCTTGTGTTAACTTGACACTGGCAGGTCTTTGTCTCCTAAGTGCTGTTTACATCTCAGTTTTAGAGAAGCCAGTAATTTAGTATGAGTTGGCAATAATTGTATAGCACTGTAATGAGCCTCTCAAACTACAATGTAACTAGTCAGCTAATAGCTGCTAAAATCCACTTCTATGCAATGCTGTAAATACCTTGGAGAGATGAAATAGATATTCTTGTTTTTATTGAAGTTTTATAGCAAGAACTTCATTCTTTTACTCGAAGCTTTTTTTTTGTCATTCTAGGGAAAAAAATTCAAAACTGAAATTAAGATTTTTTTCAAGCTATTTGTGCATCTTAAAAAGCACATTTTTCATGTTAACTTGCAGCCCTGGAAAGTGAGTCCACTGTTCTGTTGAACAGAAGAAAGTGGCTAAGGAAGGCTTTAAGTGTCCTGCCAACAGTTCCTCCAGGGCCATCATGCATCCGTCACACTTTCACTTAAGGCTTTGTTTTCATTGTGCAGTATTGTACCAGTATAGCTCCCTGGGAGCACATACTGGCTCAGGGCATGGGCTGGGCAAGCTCGAAGTCATGTTGTGTTGGGGTAATGCTTATTGTTAGTAGGGCTTGCTGGGTGCCACAGTAATGTCACTACATGGTTTTAACTTGTGCCATGCTTGCTCCTGAGCTGTTAGAGGTGCTAGGTCTGTCTGTAATCTATCTCATGTGGATGCAGTTTAGGACTCTTGCTACTTTTTATTGCAGTTCACTGAAATAAGAAGTCACATCAGCAACATGCAGTTCTGTCACAAAAAGTTTGACAACTGTTATAGCTCTACTAACTACAAAACTCTCCTCCATGTAACCTCTCAAGCTGGCACTAACTAAGCTGGCAAATATTAGTAGTAAAGACCTGTCTGAAAAGTTATTTCACTAGTGGAGCCAAGCTCAAGAGAAGCTGGAGAAGAGCATCCAACTTTCAGCAGATCTTGCCTCCCAGAGCTCTGGGTGGATGGGATCTTTCCATGAGGCTACTGTGATGCTGAGTTGCTCTTCCGAGTGATGCCACAGAGTGGCTTCCTTGACAGATGGCAGTGAACTGACAGCTTAAAAGGGCTTTTTCCACAAAAAAAAAGTGGCATGTAGAAATGTTCTGACTAATGGAGATAGAATTGGTGTTGCTGAAGTAGGTAGGGAGTTCTCCAAGCAAACCTGGTACTTTGAGTTTGTGTAGAGGAACCACCTGAGGACCGTTCTGGGCTTCACACTGTCCCTGAGCTGTGGAGGGTTGAGGAAGTGATATGCTTTACTTAGGAAATGGATAGTCAGAATGGTTGCTGGGGAGTTTTGTCAGATTTGCATGTCCAATCTGTTGTCACAAGAAGTTTTTTCTTCCGGAGCTTGCCTCACTTTGAAACTTGATTCTATGTTTTGAAAGATGGGGCATGTCACTTTATGCAAGGTACTCAGAAAATAATTAACTTTCTCAGGGAACTTCTGCTAGGGGTTGGCTACATGGCATTGTTCATTTTAAAAGTCCCTCTGGCTATTTGAACTTGGCCATGATTGCTGTCAACAGCAATTGGCAAGAGGGTTTTATGTACAGCTATAATCTGTTCCTTGTCACTAGAGTATTAGCAGACAGAGGGTTTCTCAATTCATGCTTTGCATAAATGCTTTCTCAGAACTCCTGGAAGCATTTTCCACCTCTTAGTGTTATTATTTAGGCAAAGTGTCTTTGCATACTCCTCTGTGGAGACTGAAGCACTGATCTCTTCAAGGTTTCATGTAGGCTGTGGTGGTAGATAAGCATAATAAAAAACCTAGTGCTTCCCAAAATAAACTTTTGCTGCATGGTAGATAGTAAATAGAAGGAAATCTGTTCAAAACTCTTCAGCTGACAACTATTTACAATGACTTTGCAGTTTTGGCATCTAGGAACATTTTGTTTCCCTACTTTTCTGCTTGCTGTGGGGTCCTGCCCCAGCAAAAAGAGGGTTGCTGAAGAGGATTTTCCAGCACTGCAAGTAGTAATTAAAGGGAAGTCAGAGCTCACCCATATCATGCCTTAAGTTACAGTAATGTATACACTGAAACTGAATACTTTTAACTACATACAAAAAGGAAGGAGCAAAACTGTTTATACTTCTAGGGAAAGGAAATGAAACACTCCTGCAGTCAGTTCTTAATGCAGCTGCCTCTGAACAGAAGGGAGGAGCAGTGTAAGGTTCACTCGACATGGTTTGACAATGTCGGATATTTTCCTTCTGTACTTTATTATGAAATGTGTATCTGAAACTGCACCAGGACTTCCGTGCTACACCTAGAGTATTTCTATCTTAGTGCAGTGATTGAACAGCAATAATAAAATAAGAAGCAAACCAGATGGCAGTACAGAAATATCCTTGGTTTATTCAGATGAGCCCAGAAGAATGAATATCCTGATGACTGGATGGTGTGTGTTATTAAGCATATAGGTTAGTCACCACTCTGAGTATTTTGTCAGCTTAACAGAGTATGTAAAACTTTAAACATAGACCACTATTGTTGCAGTTATTTGTGTTGAAAATATCTTGTTATAAATGGTATAGTAGCATCCATTAATAGGACTGAAATTGGGAGATTCTGTTGATGACTGAGTTAAAAGCAGCTGCACTTAATAGAGTAGCTTCAAAGCAATCCCTGGTTCTTTCTTAGTCTCTTTTCCTCCTTGAGGAAAACCTTTAGTTCTAATTATACATTATGCCCAGACTATCATGGGGTAGAGTGATCACCTTTTGCAGCTCCAAAATATATGCTTAAATTGGTTTGTCTGCTACCTCTATGGGCTTTGAATGGCAAGGTTTTGAAAAGTGAGCTGTTTAAAAACAAACAAAACCCAACAATCCTGCAGCTAATAATAAAGTGTATTAAGGTCAAGGATTTCTAGTGAAAATAGCATGTGAATGAGTGTTAAGTGTGTATACATGGTGTTTAACACCGGATAGGTGACTTACTCCAAGTAACTAACACTTTTAAAAAGTTACCTGTAAAATGTGGATGTTCCTTTGGTAGAATGTAACATTACAGGGTTAATCATGTTGCAAACCCACTGTTTTCTGGGTTTTGCTTAGTTAGTTAATGAGCAAAACCTGCTTTGTTACACCCAACCACAATGCAACATTGATTGTGTTGCATGGCTGTTACTGGGGAACAGGGGAAGACTTGCCTTTCTATGCAAACTGCAAAATCCACATGTTTCATCTGTGCCTCTGCATGGCTGTTTCCCTCATCTGGAACATCTAAGTGTCTTGTTCCCTTTCTGTGATGTTCTTCTGCTGCCTCTGCCAAGCTTTACACTCTGAAAAGAATAAGAAACATTAGCAATTATTTGCCATTCAATTGGAGTAATAACAACTGAAGAGAATGATTTGTTACTCACATACTTATTTAAAACACTGAGCAATTTGATAGGCTAATTCCTACAGGGAATAAAGAGCTGAAAACTTGAGCTTTTTAGAACTTAATTTTATTTTTAAATGTGATTTCTCTACTGAGCAATAGAGCTCTAAAGTACAGACCACTTTGCTCAATGATTTCAGTTTAGACTTTCTCTGCTTGTCATAATGCAACATTGTAATGGTAATATAGATTGTAAAGATCAAGTCAGACCTCAGTTGCATGTGTGTTACTGTTGTCTCCAAATTATGTCTCTGAACTCACAGGCTTCAGTGGGTTTGGTCAAGAGGAATTAAATTACAAATATATGAATGCTACAGAATATATAGAAGCTTTCTAGAATTCTATTTCCCCTCCCTGTTTTGGAGCATTGATTTGCAGAGGTTGCTTTGATTCAGTGTTCAGTCTGGGAGAAAACAGCTTCCCCTTGGGCATGGGGGATGGTGTGGAGGCACGGGTGGATTCTGGTTTGGTCTGTTCCTAAATAGCCAATAAGAGTGATAATTTTTTGCACTATGAATGGGAGAGGAACCTAGGAAAAAATCCTCAAAAAATGACAATTAGATTAAAAGCACCACTAGACTTGTGCAAGGGTGTTTTGGGCTCACAGAAAAAGTCCTGAAGACACTACTTAAGAGCTTTTGTCAGCTTTGTACTGAAATGATATTTTGTCTTTCCTTATGAGGTTAAAACCCAGGCTTTTCTCTACCAATATTTTCAATAAAGACACTGAACAAATGGGGGATTCGTCTGCTTAAATTTGTTTTTACAGTTGATCCATACTTCAGCTTGTTAGTAAAATAAAATGACTGGACTTCCCTGGAGCTACGGCAGTCTCACAGCAGGAGTGTCCCAGGTACATATGCACCAGGTAGGGCATAGGGTGTGCCTATTTCCTTTGAAAAGTGGTGGGTTAAGGGTGCTGATGAGATAGTCAGTAGCTTTGTGGCTGCCTTTAGCTCTCCTTTGCCCCTTATGCATAGGTACAGAAGGTAATTGACACTGCAATTAAATCGAAGGAATTAGATGCCTTATCTCCAGGAGATACAGGCTGTTGCTACTGACTTGAACATTTAATCTTGCATTGACATTTAAGGTTGAAATCAACATTGAAGCTTCTAATGAATTCATGGGTGCAAGTTTATATTTAGACTGCAGTTACAGAGGAGCCCTAAGGCTGCCCTCAAGTCCAAACTCACCATTTCCACAGGCAAAGAAAGTGCAAGCTTGTCCCTTGGCATAGCTGGAGGCTTCTTCTCAAAGCACACAGGGCCCTAAGGACCCAAAATGCTCAGCACCTTTTTATGCTGGTGATAGTCTCTCTTCTGGCTGCATCAGCCTCAGTATAAACAGATGAGCTAATCTGGGAATATCAGGCTCTTTAGAAAGGATGTTGTCATCCTTTAAGTGCCTTGAGTTTTCTTTGCTTTAACCTCGGGCTCTGTCTATACCAGCAATATTGCCATTGTATTTCTATCCTGTTGGTCAAACAAGAAAAGAGTTTGCATAGCAGCAGTTAAGCTAGGGAGATTTTCTGTTTGATCAGAGCCTCTGGGGAGTGTTCACAGACAAGGATCTTGTCCAGGCATGGAGTGTGCATGGCACTGACTATGTGGTGCTTTGGAAGGTAAACTGCGCTTTGCTGTGTCAGATGGCTGCTCCAAGTGCTGTCAAGTCGCTGTGCCATGAGCAGCCACTGGAGGACTTTGTTTTGCTGCCATCCAACTCGTTAGCTTTCAGTAGCTCACACATGTTTATTTATATAAACTAAACCTGTGAAAACAAGGCAGTATGTCAAAGTCAGATTACTTGGTGTGACTCTCCTCCTTCAGCAGGAAAAGATGTGGCTACTGTACTCATTCATCTCCTTCTCATTGACTGTAAAGTAACACAATTAGCAGTGAGAAAAGGCTGCCAATCCAGTGAATAATCTGAGATTTCTGGGCAGTTCAGCATGTTAATTAAACTGGCATTGCAGCAGGAGTTTGAGTTTGCAGACTACAAGCAATCTTTCACAGGGGTGTTTCCTTACCTACATGGTGCTTGAGGACTTTGAGTCTATGCTGATTTGGTGAGATTCTTCACTGCCTTCCAGAGGAGCTGTTCTTCACCACTCTAATCAGAAACAGGCATACGTTACTTCAGCGTATTCATGTTTATATGCATATGTGATACTGTATGGGATTTACTCTAGAATCTCCCACTTCTACAATCTGTTCTTTCTAGTGTGTTTCCCCCTGTTTTGGTAACTGTAGGACTCAACAGGTACAGCTCAAACTTGGCAGGCCTTTTGACAGTGGTCTTATCTGAGATTTCTTATCTCTGCATTAATATCAACAGAAATGGTGTCATGCAATGCTGAAGGGTCTCTGTGCTGCCATCACAACAGCCCTCTGTGGTAAACTGTTGTTTACCTCCAGCTAAATAAAAATAGATGCCCTTTAGGATCTTGCTTTAAAAATATTGCAACTTGTGCTCTGTGTCTGCAGGAACTTATTTGCTTACTCTTTGCCTTGAACAAACAGAACTTCTTATCTGCATGTAAGGCTGTGTTCTGGCTTATGGATGATACATATATGTAACCATGATTCAGCAGAGTAAATCAGAAATAGCTCTGTGGAGGTCAGAAGTGTAATAACGAAGAAAATTCCATGCAAGGAGAAAGGGGGAGAAAACCAGTGAACTTAAAACTATCATCTAGGAGTCTTACAATGGTAGATTTTATGTGAATGTTGACTTCAATGAGTATTCATTGAGTTAATTAACTGGTGGTCCCTTCCTTGTGTGGCTGTTCACAGTAGGCTGGTATCGAGGTAGTGTAACGTAGGCTTACTTTGGAAAGTGAAGTCCCTGGGTTTGCCAGGTCGTCAGCAGCCTGAGTCTGCTCCTCTGCCTTGATACTGACACCTTTGCAAGCAGATTGATAGTGTCAGTGCTAGTGAGCATCTGACTGCTGGAAGTGGAGGAGAGGTAGACCTAATCACTGTGCCCTAGGACATTATGGCAAAACCCTTCGGAGAAGATGTAACATCCTCCTGTGTAGGACAGTGCCATGTCTTGTCTGACATGTTAGATGAAGGTTCACTATTAGGTGGGGGAATAGACCTGACACACACTGCCTACAGCTCCCTGGTAGAGGTCTGGCTGCCCCTTCAGCATCCAAGGGCACTTCTGTCCTATTTGGAATGCTTTGCTTTAAAGGCTGCTGGAACTGGTTCATGGAGGGGGAAGTCATTGTGCCTCTTCCTCTAAAATGGATCTGTAGGAGGCTGGATGTGCTGAACCAGTACATTTCTAAGGACAAAAACTCCTAATGTTTTTGAAGTTTTTTTCCTCTGTTACCATGTTGCCAAGCAACATTTTTACAGTATCAGCAGCTGGGGAAACTAAACTCTGAATGTCTGAAAATGCATTAAAGGAGAAGAAAGAGGGCACCTATGTTTTCTTTTGGCTACATCCTTCCACTGTGAAGAAGGGGGTGTACATTTTACTCCACCAGTAGTCTTCCAAATTACTAAGCTAGAACTTGGATTTATTCATCTTCATCTGTCTTTAAAATTGTTAACACTTGAGAGCAATGCCAGAGGGAGATAAGTCTTGGCTCTCTAGCTAATAGATTCTTAAATAATAGGGTTGGGACAGATCTGAGAGGTATTTCTATCCTTTTTTCCATGGGAGGTCAGCTGTTATCTCATCACTTGCAGTGATGGGGTGGGGTGACACAAGTTGAAGCTTTGACTTGCAAGCCTAGACTGTGTTGGAGCCAGTACTCAAAAGCCCCTCCAAGCCCCACAGCAGGTCACAACTGTTTACTTGTGCTGTAGAATTAAAGGAGGCTAAAAATGATGGAATGCATAACTATCTCCCATGCCACTGGCAGCAGAACCTGGTCTGATTTAATTATGATGCCCTGAGGCATGTGACAGACTCCTGACACTGCTTTGGTGTGTCTAGGGAAGTCTTTTTGTCTTGTATCACTTGTATGGATAGGACACTGGGGACCCCAATGTACTGTATGCTGTTCGAACACAGAGCAGAGACTTCTCACTCTGCAGAGTTTAGTCAATCCTATTTCCAGACTTGTTTTTAAAGTGCATATATTACCATAATATCTAGAAGTCAAAGTTCAGTCCCGTTGGGCTAGCAGCATGGCATTATATAGTAAGTGACTTCTGCTCCGAGGAATTTATATTCAAAGGTGCTTTGCAGTCAGCTCTCTGACTCTTCTCAGCTTCTGCTTAACTTTAACACTAGAATATTTTTTTAATCAAGGTCTAAAATCCACATTGAGATTCTGCCTCAGGTGACCTTCTAAACACTGAAACTAATGAGTACGGAAGAAAAGCTGAGCTTTGGCGCTTTGTATTTTGTTTTACAGTCTGAGTGTTCTATGTTTGCTCCATGCAGGGCAAAGGGAATTAACTTCCTCTTTGAGCAGATAAATGGAAAGTAAAGACTTTGAAAAGATACTTGGATCAACATAGCTGATGAGTCTTTTTAGTGTTCTGATTAATAGGAAGAAGCAGACAGTCAGCCTTTAACAGACAGAAAGAAGAAAAGCTTTATCCAAATGAAACTTCTTTAAGGGTAGAAAACACCCACTTTTAAGTCATTACTGCAAATACATTTGTTATAGGTGAAGGTATCTAAGTCCCAAAGATACAGAAGAAATCCACTTAGGACACTGCAGGGGCTCTCTGGTGCAGCTTGGTTGGACAGCATTAAACAGACATCAAATATTTCCAGGACTTAAAGCCACAGTCACTAAAACAGGTAACTTTTCAGCTGGGAAAAAAAGTTACCTCTAGGAGCAGAATTATATATAATAGAGTAGAAACAACTACTTTCTGGAAGAGTTGCTTGAAGGTATTTCAAAAATAAAAGATTTTCTTATAGCTCTGTAGTGTCAGAAGCTGAGGCTACTGTAAATGCAGCTAATAGGATTCATTGCTATTTGCCTAGACAGATATGTTAATCTTCCTGTAAAGGACATTAATACTTTGTATTAGCAAGTGGTGTCAGACCTATGCAACCCAGCTTTGGAATAGATTTTCCTTTTGGTAATTTCTGGCAAGCTTGCAAGGAGAACTTGTTTCTCTTCTGATTTATTACTGATCCCTCTGGCAGCATTGCCTCTTCCAGCTCCATATTTCTTTCTTTCTTTAAGGTCCAGCTACATCCAAAAATTAAAAGTTCATCAAAATGACTTGAGGAAGGAGAAAAGAGAAATAAACTACCTGTTTCAGCTTTTGTTTTTGCTGGGGCTTCAGAACCAGAAGTCTGACCTTGTCCACAATACCTAATGGAGTCTTTGTTCTTCTCAACTTTCTCTGAACTGTTGAAATATCCCTATTGCTATATTGGAAAAAAAGGTGAGGGGGGCAATTAATAGGTTCTATCTTGTCCATAGACCAGATTCTATAGTTTTTTTTTAGCTGTGAAATGCTCAAAATACAAAGGCAACTTAAAACTTCCTGAAAGGGGTAGGTGAGAATTCCCTTAATGTTACATTATGTCAGTGACTGTTGCTAAAACAGCCTGAGCTACAGCCCTTTGCTTATGTCAGAGCAGTTCATTGTAGGAAAACATGTTGTATTATTAAATGCTGTAGAGCTGTAAAGCTTGAGTTGCTGCTTCAGAATCCAGCAATGGGTCTGTTCTAAATCATGAATATAACTGTACTTTTATCTTCTGTGGGGGGACATTGCTGTTTGCCTCTTAATTAAAATGACTATTGTTAATTAAATATTTGCTTTTATTTTTTTCCCCAAATACAATGAAAATTGATCTTCAGCAAACATATGTAGTATGCTAACCAAGGACTTTATCCAAGGCCCATTAACATCAGTGGAAAGTTTCCTGCTGGATTTGGCAGGTGCTGAATAACTCTGGGCAAGAGAAGAACTTGTAAAAAAGTTCTTATTTCAGAGGCCTGACCTCCTGCAATAATTACTTCATAGAGTAGAATTCAGTATACAATATAAGTTTAGACCTGTATTAGAAACTGCATTCATTACCCATGTATCTGCACAAGTAGTCACTGGATTGCACAGCTATTGCATCTCTAAACTTGGAAGGTAAAAATCTATATTCAGAAATATGGCTGTGGGCACTGCAGAAACAGCTTCAAAATATCTCATGACATAATAGTGATGTTACATTTTTTAGACCCATGCAACCTGGTAAAAACTGGGCCAAGGTCTCACGTGTTCTTTGGTGACTCACCAGCTTTAGGATATGATGTTTCTAGTCTACATTTGACCTAGACTAGGAAAAGGAAAACACCTCCTACTTATCCAGCTGGGCTTAAGGTGAAAGTTAAAATGTTTGTGCCGGGACATGGGAAACATAAATAAGGCATGAATGCAAGGCAAATACCAGCATGTGAGGTCAGGACTGTAAGCACAGGCATAGTACTTGAGCTGAGCAGGGTAGTTTCCCCAGCCCTCTTGGCTAAGCTTAATGCAGCATATTTTTGTGTGTGTAGAAAGATCTGGGATATTAGAGGCAAGTGCAGTATATTGACAGAATAAAATTGTCCCAGATCTCTTGGGGTGGAAGCAGCTCTACCTCAGCATATGCTGAACTGTTTATGCTTGGAGCACTTTCCTTGTACATGAATGCTGTTGTCACACTACATCAATAACCACTTCTGTAGCTGCTTAGGAAAGAAACGTGAGGTGAGAAGCAAAGTTATGCTGTGGATTAGAAACTGGGGTCAATACTAGGATCAGTGGGGGATTTTAGTGATGAGATTTCTGAAGTATTTATCAACAGTCTGTAAAGGGACTGAGGGACAAAGAGGCAATGTCTGCAGGGTGTATAAGGAAACACTGCAAACTAAATCAGCTTTTCAGCACGGCAGCCAATGCTATCTCAGAGTGGCTAAGCTCAATGCTAAAAGTACCAACCCATTTCCAGACTGGGATGTGTTTGTAGCTGCCTTAGTGTTGAGATGCTGCAGGACCAGACTGGAGGCAGAATCAGGACTTTAGGGGAGGAATAAGGGTGATGGGAGAGGAAGAGGTGGGAGGCTGAAGGAAACTTTGTTCTCAGTAGAACTTAGACCAAAAGGCCACCAAATGAGTTTGTTTGTCAGAACATCACAAAATGCACCTCAGGGATCTCCACATGAGAGAATTTACTGTAAATGCATTTTCATATCACTGGCTTTTTCTTTCTCCATTAGCTGTTCCATATGGCTGTGATTAATAATGGTCACAAAAGATAAAATGGATTATCACAGGGATGAAGTAAGGACCTTTAATGAAAGCGAATCAGCTTTTAATTGTGACTTGTGAAGATGGGGCAATACAGCTGTAGATATGAACTGTAGCAAATGATTCCAAAGACACATTTGCTCAGAATTGATTGTAGCAGATGCAAAGGTCAAACCTGTGGATGTAAACTGGGGATGAGCTGGCTCAGAGCATCTGGTACAGTTTTGCCACATGCTCTGGGCTGAATCTTGCCTATATCTAACCTGCTCCTGTGGCCTCACCAGCAGCTGTCTGCAGGTGTATTTGCACAAGTGCAGCCACTTGCCATTGCACATCATGAAGCTTCAACATCTGCCTGAAATCCTTGAGTTGGCTCTTTAGGGTATTCGTATCTAAGTTAATTTCACGCTTGTGGTCAAGGATGAAATAATCGAATTGCTGCTAAAGCTTTAGAAACAGGGTGTGACAGGAGAGTCTCATGCGGGTCCCATTTGCTTCCCCTGTGCCCGTATCTGGAACGTGGGCAATGTGTTGTGGTGACCTGTCTCACTACAGGTGGCTGGCTGTAGCTTGCTGTTGGGGACAGCACAATTGCTTCCAGTGTGACCAGCACAGGTGGGTACTGAGCCATACAGGGAACTCCTGGCTCAACCATCACCACTCATGGCTGAGCAGGCTGCTGCTGAAGCATCCTCAGCTCCTGCCATTTCAGCAAGCAGAGCTTTAATGGGTTTTGGAAAATGCAAACTTACTTTTTATACAGGTTCATTTCCACTCCTTGTTGTATAATTTCAGTGTCTGCAGTCTACATGCTGTCAATAACAAAGATGGTCAAAGACTTGTATCAACAGTGAAAACTTTTTACTATATGATTAACATGCAAAAACTCTGACCCCTCTAGACAAGACATTCATGTAGTCAGATTGTACTACTGTACTATTTTTCAGATGCATTATGAAGTCCCCAGAGGATCCAGAGCTATCAGATTTCCTTAGTACCTTTAATGTAATTTCCATGATGATTCTTGGAAGTGTGATATTAACTTCATTTTGCAGACGAAGAACTTAAATGTTCATCTGCTTTGTGGTCCAGTTTTGGCTTCTTGGACTTCCCAGTAAGTCCAGGAGGACATCTCGAGAGGAGCTGGACTTATGGGTTGCTATCTAGGAGATTCAGGCCACCCAGTGGGGCTGAGGTTTTGTTACAGCCACAGTATCAGGCAAGAATTCACCTGCTGCAGAACTGCCTGTGAATTCAAGTTTTCCCTTAAGGAAAAGCAACAACACATTTCCTCATTTGTAAAGGGAACATGAAAATGTGAATAAAGTGCAGAGATTAACACAGCATCATCTGTTGATGTCTTTTGAGACATCCAGAAGAAATAGTACCAAGAGATAAGGCCTTCTATTCAATATAAAGCAAGGCTGGTAGTTGTATCTAAACATTAAGGCTGTTTTCCTGACCAGAAATGTACTGTTTGCATCTTACAGGCTCTTGCTGCTGTGGATACCAGGAGTCTTGTTCTTCTCTTTTGTCAAAATCAACTTCTCCCAGACAATAACTGAGACTGAACGTGTACTATGGTGCAGCAGTTTTTGCAGAGAGTCATTGTCTGAGAGATGAATAATCTTAAGACAAGTGATTATAGCCCTAAAGAATGGACAAGGTTTTGGCTGTGCAAGTACTTAATTTGTTCTGATACAGATAAAAATTCATATCAAGCTAAACTGAGCTGAGAAAAATGGTTGTAGGTATGACCCAATTATACTAATCAATTAAAAACATTGAGTGGGAAGGGTAGCCAGCACCTCTGGAGTATCAGTGATAAAGGTCCTGCGTGTTTGAAGACAAGTCTCTCTTTCCACCTGTATCACTTGATTTATTAAAAGGTATAACTTCTCCCTAGGAGTTTTAACTCCCTTATCCTTAGGCTATAATGACAGCACACTTTCACAACATTTATATTACTAAGTATTCAGTATGCAGAGAACAGAAAATAAGATATCACTGAATAAATTGAATCAACTATCAGAAATAAGACTGGGCTACTGATGGATATTTAAGTATGTTTCATTTATTAAATATCCCTATTTTAAATTTGCATGAGAGACTGCTACAGACTTTCCCATCTGCTGTAACAGTGTCACAGAATCCAGAACTACCCCATTTACCTGAAAATAAGACAGGGTCTTACATTAATTTTTGCTCCAAGAGATGCTTTTTTTTTTACATGTATAGCTGCCCAGACACTATTTAAATGGACTTTCTTTTATGAACTGTAACTAAGGCTTATTTTTGGAATAGGACTTATATTTTGAGCATCCTCAAAAAAACTGCAAAATTATGCTAGGGCTTGTTTTTGGGGTAGGTCTTATTTTTGTGGAAACAGGGTAAGAGCAGTTCCACTGAATTCTGGAGTTTTGCTTCTAGTAATGGCTTTTACCTGACACACTTGCTCTTGGCCCACTGCTCTCTAATGGAGTTGAAGTGCTATTGCCATCAACTAGTCACAAATGCAAGACAGAAGTAGTATCTGTTTCAATAAATCAACATTTTCTGCTCCACACTGCAAAAATAACACTTACATTAGCTGTGTTTAATATACGTTGATGGGATTAAAATGTCTTTAGTCATAGTTTGCTGCTTGGGCAATGAAATGTAAGTGACAACATAGCTAAATGCAGAAGGCAAGGGATTGGTTTTACTTGGTATTCATTGGGTATAGCAGGAAGAATGCACTGATTTAAGCTGTTTACAAAAGGAAGGAGCTGCATAATTTCACTTGTTTTAGTTTATGTATTCCAGCAGTAGTAGCAATTTCTACACCAGCACATGTGTATATGCAAGTGCATATACTGCTTTTATTTTTTTGGTATCTAACAATATTTTCTGTACCTAGAGGCAAAAAGGTTTCTTTACTACTTCTAGATGACCTTTTTAATATTTTTTAAATCATATTAAATAAAGCAATTTTCTGGCCTGTAGTGAAAATCATGGGGCTTAGTACTTCAAGGTGCAGATGTTCTTGGAGCAAATCTGCTAGGGAAGATATTCAGATATCAAATGGAATGACAATGAATTGTACTGAAGGCTGCCTGAGACCTCAGTGTTGAGGTCTGAGTTGTGCACGGATGTGGTGGTTGTAGGAGGAGCACAATGGCATAACTTTATTCTTTACCTGATACTTTCAATATAAGTCATGGAGGGTAAAAGGGAGGTTATTCTACCTGACCAGATGGTGATACGTGTAAAGGGATTGAACACAATGATTGTGTCAGGAATACAGTGCCATTCTGACAAAGATTTTTTCAATATGATACAACTTTTTAACTGTTATTACTCTTCTACACCTGCAATAGTCAGTGCAGCTGTAGAGATTCATGTCATACCTGCACACCAGAACTGTGAAAACAGGCTTTGTGCTGAGACTTCACACTTGCATTTTGACTGCAAGTATATTCAAAAAAGCTTACTTTTAAAAACACAAGAATCCTGAAGATTTTAAGCAAGTGTTTGAAGAAGAAAAAGAAAGCTACAGGCATTATTTGGATCAGCTTGGGTAAACTTCAATAGGATCTAAGTGCTTATGGTGCTTTTCAAATGTGTAAAGACTTAGTCAGCAGCCCTCTAAAAAAGTAAGCTCCATGATTTTTCCACTGTATCTGAAAAACACCTCTATAAACATTATGGCAAAAACACTTTTTGCAAACTGTTTTGCTTTTATAACTATTCTTCAATAATATAGTTGTGCCAGGTGAGTGTCAATATGCTGCTTTAGCATCTTTCCCAGAGTAATTGTTTGCCCCTGCCCCCATCCAGTCTGTGCCAATATAAACTACATTCTGTTACTATTTCTTTAACACAAAACAAGTTAGACCCCTCTGCCTATCTTGGTATGGTTAGGCAACGCATAAGTCATTTAGGGCCTCTGCAGGCTTGTGGCAGCAGATTAAAATTACATGTTTGAAACTGTTACCAGCCTTATCCATCTGCCTTGCGTTCCTACCAGATGCTGCTGCTCCCAGTGATGTACGAGCATCTCATGAATCAGCTCCTGAACGCTGCAGTTTCTCAGGCTGGTGCATTAAAATAAAAGGGAGTTTTAGCCTCACATATCACAACATGACAGCATTAATTCTGACTGCAGAACTGCAAAGCAGCACCTTACAAAACTTCCAAATTCAAACATGCACCAAAATTTTTAAGCTTATATTAAAAAGAAAAAACCCAAACAATCTTCTTATTCAGATTCATGACACATCACTGTTTTCTTTTTAAAAGCGGTGCATAAACACCTGTTATCCTGTGAGCTCCCTTTTCCTGCTGTTCTAGACAGGCTTTGAGTACTGATGCTGTTTATTCAGGATAACAAAATATGTTCTCTAGTGAATAATATATTTACTTTTTTCCTTGTCCTTTTAGATCACTATGAATTTTTTAAAGGGGGAACAGTTTTCTTTTCACTGCTTCTGCTGCAGCAATTTGCTGCCATTTCATGGGACTGAAGGGCAGTGAAAATGTCTTTTAACAGACAGTTGTTATAATTGACACCACCAAAAGAAAATTAGCTAGAGCAGCAAGGTAACACAAAATGAGCTGATGGGATGAATGTTTTTGAAGTTACCTAAACAGCTTTAGTGCATCCATCCTGCTGTCAGAAGTGACACAAGAGCAGCCTTTCACAAATGTTATCAGTCAGCTGTTATCCTTCAACAAAGTGCTTATCAAAGCACTTAAATTTATGCAGTTCCCCAGATGCTTTCTCTGCAGGATTTGTGATGGCAAAATCAGTTGTGAACAGAGATGTCTGTCCATTTGTCCTAACAGGAGAGTATCTTTTAATTGTGTCAATGCTAAAAGCAAAAACAAAAATCCCCAAAGCACTCTTTTTTAGGATCCAGCTGTGTAACCCTGGTGCGGAGCTGAGGGCTTCTGCAGTGATGGTCAGCCAATCTGTCATCCTCTCTAGTTATTAACCTGCCTTTGTAGCCTTTGCTGGACGCTTCCCAGGGAGTGACAAGAAACCTGCTTTTTAGTGAATGTCTTCAGTTATCTTCACCTTCTCAAACTTCCTACATATGGATCAGCTGGAGGCTTAAGTGTTCTTTAAAGCTTCTATTTTTGTTTAATAACTGGAATTCACTGGAATGAAGGGAATACTATAAGATTACTTTTATTGGTTAATAAGACTTATCCTTTTAGCTATAGACTCTCCCAAACTTGCCCCAGAGATGCACAACCCTGCCTGCCAACTTCTTTCACAGAAGTGCTGCCTGTACCAGATGTTCAGAGCTCCTGAGCCAGAATCCCAGAGATGGTGCAGTAGCTTTAAACACGCTATTAATAATCCTTAATCTTTGGGCTGTAAAGTTCAACAAAGCCATGTCTTTTTGATACCTCTACCCAGCTATAGGATTAAAAAAAAGGTTTTGTTTTTATGAGCAGATGCTGAGACTGCATTTGAGATTCTGTATGAACTTGAAAAACATAATATTGAAGGAAAAGCTCAGTTATCATAAAGCTGGTGATGTGATTAAGATTGGGCATGTACAGAAGGCCAAACTGTAACAGGACAGAGGATATCAGTGTCTAGGCTTTAATAAATTGGAGCCTGTAATAAGTACTATGTGGGGAAATGGGCTTAAGATTCAGACACTTTCAACACTTGTGCTTCACATTAAGGATTACACAGACAGAAATAGGACAAAAATGCCTCTCCAGCTCTCAGCCTGTTCCAGGTCATATCTGCATCTTCAGGTTTCTCTGTCATCTTTGCTTAGTCAAGTAGGAAAGTTGGACAGTTGCTGAGATGATCCCAGGACACCAATCCTGCCAAGACATTTGCTGATCTGTAGGTAAACATTTTCTCTGTGTTTTTTGTTTGTTTTTAAGTGCTATCCATTAGTCCTGCTCTTCCCAGGAGAATTGCAGGTTCAAAAACTCTTACGGAAAGACACAAGGACATAGATAAGGAAAGCATCACCTGTAAGACAATGACAGGACAGTCTCTCCTGCCTTTTTTCAACATTCTGCCATGAAAGGGCTATTGCAGAAACCTATGCTACAAGTCCTGGAAGAAAGTGTCTGCTTTCTGAGCAAGTTATGTTGTTGGAGGTTGCTGATGTACCTGTGCCTCAAGGAGGATGGTGATGGCCCTGGGGGAGACTTGTGTCCTTTGGAACAGATCCTGGAAAGTGCTCCAGTGAAGGATAGCTTTTGCTTGTGTTCCCCAGCATCTCATATATTTCCCAGCAGGAGATGGCATGTGCAGTCACTTACAGAAAGTTATGCTGCTCTATTTGCTATTGTCTTTCAAAGTCCTTAGAGTATCTAAAAAGAGGAGAAAATACTCTGAACAATCTTCCTCCAAGTTACACCTGGTCTGAGCACCACTTGTGCTGCTGTTACCACAAATGCATATCTCTTTTGGTGTGTAGCCTGTTCTGTTCTAGTTGATGCATTTTAATTTAACTGCTGGGTCATGTCTGAAGTTGCAAGAATAAGATCTCACCAACAGTTGTGTTAAGCTGAGTCAATTTTAGAGACGGGGAGCTCTTTGCATTCAGCAGCACTAGTACTGGCTTCCACAAGCTGGAAGCAATGATGCACCATGTTAAGGTTTCTGCAGTTTGTGATGCATGCAGCCTGTGAGAAATCATTCCAGGTTAACAAAAAGGGGAGCTGGTGTTACATAGGCAAGTTATTTTGTCATCCCTCATTTATGCTAATTTGGATATGCACAGATGAAAATGACTTAGGCTGAGCCTCCTGGGTTATTCCAGTCTGAAGGAGGAGGAGAGTAGGTAACTCATTTCTGTTGTGAGATGCCACAGGGGAAGTTCCTGGGAGCTGTGGTGACAGAGTTTGTTTGGCCAGGCATGGCATTAAAAGGAGGGACCAAAGAGTGCTGTGTGTGACTTGAAGCTGGCAGAAGAAATGGTAACAACTTGCCTAATCTTCCTAAAGTAAGTGCAGGAGATCAGAGCCAAGAGGATTTGCTTTGTTTCTTCCCTCCTCATGTACCTGTATAGGCCATTATTTAGTGGCATGGCCCCTCATGGCATCTGTTTAGAAACATGTTTTCATTCTAGGGGAAAAGAGTGGAGGGGATACCCTGCACTGCATGGAATAAGCCTCTAGGTTTGTGAATGTGACATATGAGCAAGAAATTATCAAAGTGATTATGCAGTTGTGCTGGGAGAACAAGGCAAGATGCTCAGACTGTAAGGGGTAGAGAGATTGATCTACTGTTCTGCAAATCACTCTTGTACTGTAGAGATGCAGCTCAAGATTTTTTAATATAAACAAATTTCTTTTGTGTATTAAGATTCACCAAGGACAAAGTATAGAGGCAAAGTAATAGGGCCAGACTCATCTCCTGTGTGCATCTGCACAGGGGGAGTAGAGAAGGTGCACAGAGACTGGTCTCTGGAACAGGCAGCTGCTGTAGCAGCCTGGGAAAAGAAATGTTTGTGGGGCTGGGGGGTTTGCCTTGCTGTGTGGGTTGGCTGTGCCATACCCAACCACTCTCATGTGTGCTTGCTTTAAAATAACTCTAAAAGGCAGCAATGTGCACTGGGGATAGAATGTACAAGAATTGAAGGATCCTTTCCCATTAGCAAATGGGGGGTCAGGCAGCCAGGTGTGAGTCTGGGGCATCCCTGTCCCGTTTCACAGCCTCCCCAAGTGCTGGTCCTGTACTCTGTGGTCTGATCCCTGAGCAGTGCTCTGCTCTGAGTATCTTTTCTTGCATGTAGTCTCTGATTTCTTGCTTCATCTACAGGTAGCACAGAGACCAGTTCTCTGCAGCTGCCTCTTAGATATTTGAAGACTGCTTCCCGTTAATCTTATCTCTTGATTAAGCAGCCTCAGATCCTTGAGGTTTCCTGCTCAGCTGCATTTGCTAGGCTATATGATAGACATTCAGCTGCCAGATGAGTCCTGTATGTGTGTAATAGCTCAGCTGTAAGAAGAGCTGCTGTGTAAGCATTATACCCATATGCCACCAAAGCCTCCTGTGACAGCAAGTAAAGGTGCTACATAGCAGAGATATTGGAGCAGGTATTGAGGTAATTCAGCATTGTCACTTCTCTGAGCTCTGCAGTTGGCACCAGTTGCAAAGCTACTGCTCTAATGCTCAGGGCTGACAAATGCAAGGTGAGGGGGTACTGAATGTTTCATTTATACGGTGTGAATTACCTAGAAGAGTAGGTAATAAAATAATAAGAAAAATACCTGAAATGGGGGAAGTGAATGGAGCTGATCAAGACAGTCTAGCCAAAGTGGGGTATAATGCTGTCCTTTGCTTGTGTTGATTTCTTGCTGAAGAATATGCCCTAACTGTAGATTATAACATGGGACAATATAGTCAATAACCAAGTGGAAGTATCAGAGTGAGAATAAGTCGGCCAGAACCGATCACTGGGCTATTAATGTCCTTCTCTGGTTTAGATTGATTCTAATTGCAAACATAAGTCAGTTGATTGTATTCAGTCTTTATTTATGATCAGGTCTTATTACACAAATTATGACAAATATGAATTAGGTTGTAACTAGCCCAGCAATAAGCTCTATGTTGCTAGGTAACAAGCCAACACTATTTCAAACAACCGAATCAAGGAGAAGAAACTGAGCTATTGTTCTTTGTTCTCACTCCTTGTTCTTTAGGATGCTGTTAAGAGCCTTTTAAATGTCTTCTCCTTAGTATTTGATTTTCTGGGAGGAAGGGTAAAGTTTTTGTTGAATTTCAAGCAGGCACCTTTGCATAGTGTTCATTTGACAGAGGTTTTTGGAGTGGTGGCTGTGGGAGCTGCTGTCTCAGTGCTGCAAAGTGATGTACTCCTGGATGCTGAAATAATTGCAGAGCAAGCCTGAAGCAGTGAGCTCTGGTGACATCCAGTTCCACTGCTCATGTTGCTTGGCTCTGCCTTTCCTGCTGTCAGTTTGTCTGCTGTCCTTGTGGTATTGGAATGGAAATGGTACGGTGGGTTTTAATCTAGCCCAGTTTTTGGTAACCTAATGTGAATCTTAACTGCTTCTTATATTAGACAACGCCATCCCAGTATTGGGGAAGCTGACTGACATTAGGTGCTACTCAGAAACAGCTGCCAGCTCTGCAAAGCTTTTGTAGAAATGAGCTTGGCATGACACTTCTGCTCAATACAGATCCACATCTTGTATGTGTTGGGCAAAACAAAAGTGGTGGAGGCCAGAGAGAGTATTAGAGTATTATAGATTGGCAGAGCTACTGATGAGTTTAGCACAGTATTTCCCTACCTGGCAGTGGGCATCAACAACAAAAGTTCTGGGATTGCTTGAATCGGTGTCCTGCAGGTGATCAAGCCAACAGGCAAACTCCACGCAGCCTGTTCCCTCCTGAGGACTGGAGAAGGTAGCTTTTAATCAACCTGAAAATAACCTGAACAGTGCACTGAAGCATCTTTGGTTTGGAGATACGTCAGGAACACTTTCAATCTTTTATCTTCATGGGAACAGCAGGAGAAATGCCACTGAAATCAGCTCTGTAATTTCTCCTCTGTAATTATACCTGTCACCACTTCCGATGGAACTGATATAAATAGCCAGTTCTACCTTCTGTTTGCATTGTGCTTTTTTTTATTATAAAAAGAGGCAAACTGTCTACCCTTATCTCTGATGGTATGACCAGTCTAAGATGTATAAAATAAATCAAGTACCCATGCACTACTAATTTGCTCTGTATTTCTAAGTTTGACACTATATACAACACATTACTGTTGTAAGTAATCTTGTTTGCCAAGAGTGTTTGCCTGTAGGATTTATGTCCCATGACAAGGTCAGAGAGATGAAACCAAAAGGTATGTATGTAAATGTATACTTTTGTATGCCCAGTGTCTACTGTTAAATCCACATTTGTCTGGAAACTAAAGGCAGGCCTGTGCCTGTGTGAAATGCAAATGGATGTGCTTTAGTCAGCATTCATCTGAAATACTCACATAAGCCAAGAGGAATTCAAAGCTCTTTCCCAGACTTGTAGGAGTTGATGTATTCCAGAAGAGAAAAGAAATTGTGGTATATTTTAAATTGTTCCAGTTTAAATATATTGGGACAAAATTACTAGAAGTGTGAACTAACACAGCCTAGGTTGTCAGTGGAGCAGTAGGAGTGATGCCAGATGATCTTAAAAGCTGACCCAAGGACTGAATAACTGTGGTTTGCACTGGGATAAATGAGCCCAGTGGCCTGGTTGATCATTACTGAATCTTACAAGACACCAGCGGCTTTGTAGGACAGCTAGTTTAGTGGATTTAAGTTCTATAAGCAACAAGGGGCAGCTGAACCTATGGTCAGGAAGGGAAATTCCTGGATGTTGTGAAGTGCTAACAGATAACTTACTACGTACACTAAGAGACTTTAATCGAAACCAGGTATCAAAGCTGCTGGAGTTCATGCTTTTTTATTTTTCACAAGCCCATGTAGGAATGTCTACAAATGCACTTGTCTCTTCTTGGACCCACCACCTCTTTTGCTAAGATTCTCTCTAGGTTTTCAGAGTGCCAGAAAGCTGCACACTTGGGAGAGGGACTTGTTTCTTCAACAGTTTATTTTCCCCAGGACTAGCCCCAGTTGCTCAGAATATCCATCTCTCTCTTACTTCAGCGCCCAAAGTTTGAGGATTCTCCCCCAGGGCTGTGGCCTCTTGCAATACAGGCATAGTGTTGATGCATCCCAGCTCTGAATTTTTATTAAACAAATAGCATCTGTATAAGAAAGATTTATTTCTGATTACTTGTTTTAGCAAATGCCCTCACTGTCTTTCTCTACTTGCTCTCAGCACTGGCTACATCCATTTTAGCCTGTCTCCTCTCTTGGGATATGGCTTAAATAACATCTCATTGAGCCCTTAGCCTGGTTCTGAAGAGTAACAAGCCTGTATTGACCGATCAGAGCATGTGTGGGTCAGAAAGCCATCCCCTCCCTCACCAGTGAATGAGACCCTTCTTCACCCACCCTTGGTATTTCCCACTCCTCAGGATGGCATTCCTTGTCACTTGGAAACAAAGCTGATAAAGGAGGCAGCAAATTCAAAATATTCAAATGCTAACAGCTGTGAGGGAAGTAATAGCCTGTTGCTGTACTGACACCCTCCTTCAGAAGCAGGTGCCCTTCTACACTGTTTCTCATGCAGCCCTGTTTCAAGCTGCCTCCAATGCTTTCTGCTTTTTTCTTCTGGAGAGAAAAAAACCACCACAGTTATAGTGTGTGCTCCCCCCCCACTGAATGTTACAAGTGTATTTCTGAGAGCACTTTTGAGGAACTGAGCTTGCACAGGTTACTAGGCTTTGGAAAAACTGAAGAACCCCTGGTGGGTTTGTAGAGCAGAAGAGTCATTGTAAGTGATGAACAATTAATGTATGTGAATGTTAGCAATTTTCTGCAAGAGTTAATTGATACAAATGTACAGAGAGTGAACATGCCTGCTGCTTCACTGCATCTAAGAGCTCCGAAGTTGGACAGTGAGGTGTATGGCAGAAGCTCCAAGGCACTGCAGCCTTTACTGAGTTGATTGATAAATATAATATAATATAATCTACTTACAGGACAAACTCATGAAACTTGCAGGTTCTGGGAATGTTTTGCAAAAAGCTAACAGCCACTTAAATATGCATGAAAAAAGGAGCACAGCATGACTCTCATGAATAGCAGCAAATCAAATCCAAGATGTTTCTCGAAGTACAGGGCCAAGAAAACTGTTTTTCATTTATTTTTACCAGCTCTGTTTAGTGGGTCTGGAAAGAAAAGGCTATGCAAGCTTCTGTTGTACAATATTGACTTGAAAAGCAGGGCCATGTGTGTTTTATTTATTATATTGAAGGGTTATGGCAAAGGCTTTTCTTGCCTTAGTAGTAATAACATTGTCCAGTTGCTGTAGAATGTCTTCACAATCTCTATAATCACTGCAGGTAATTGTGCCTACACAGCAGCTCATTCCACTTATGTGATGAACCAGATGTGTTACTGTGAGAAGGGAATAGTAGCTGGAATCTAGATGACTAACATAGACTAGATATATATTGTCAAATGGAAAAAAAAAATCTCTGAGTTGTCCATCACACAGCAGAGCTGTGATGGAATAGCAAAGTGAACTCAGCCCTTCTGGTCTGTACTGTGCTAGTGGCAAAAGAAAGTTCAGAGGGTCTCTGTCACTGAGTGAGACAAGCAAAATCAACCCAGTTACTGGAAAAAGGCTGATGGGTATGTTGATCCTTGAGAATGATCTACTGTGCCCCGAGTCCTTCTTGTCTATCAGCCTGATCTCAGTCCTTAGAAAGATTTTTTTCATTCTGGAATTCTGTTCCATGAGCATGGAAGGCAGAAGGCAACCAGAACAGCCAACACTCATTGACTAGGGGGCCTGATTGTGCCTAACCAACCTGAGATGAAATAGCTAGCTATCGGAACTTTAACTTTTCTAAGGTTTTTGATAAGTCCTGTAGCATTATTTTTTGTTAGCTGACAAAGTATGGGTTGGACAAATAGGCTGTTAAAACCCAGTAGTACAGCCAGTACTCAAGCTAAGAGTAGTAGTTTCTCAAAACTCCACTTTACAGCTGCTGTCAAGGAGAATACTCTGAATACCCAGTGGGTCATACTGGAGCCAGTAGTGTTCAGCATTTACAACAACAACTTGCAATGAGAGAATGTGTCTTTGAGAAACTTGTGGACAGAAAAAAATTGACCTGTAGGATTTATATACAAGTGTTAGAGCTTCAGTTTAGAGGGAACTGGGGAAACTTGAGGACTGATGAAGAGAAATTTGAAATTCAACAAATCGATAGAACTGATTATTTTCTCTAGTAGGAGGTTGCAGAGTGAGGGACTAGTGTGTGGTGCAGCTAAGGAGGTGGACATCAGGAAAAACTTACTTGCTAAAGGTGAAGTTCTGAATTGTTGGAGATTTTAAAGGACCCAGGTGCAGTCATAGTTGATCAAGTGTTGGTGATGGTCTTGCTTTATGAGGAGGTTAAATCACCTCCAGAGATGCCTTCCAGCCAGCATTTCTGATTCCCTGAACAAGCAAGGGCTGTCTACAGTACATTGCACAGCAGATCAGGCTCAAGTCTTGTAATAGTCCTCTTCAAGCCTAAGATGGATGAATCAATTAATTCAGAGAATTACAACTCCCAGTGCTGGATACAGGAGCTCCCAACAGGAGCACAGGGATCCTTAATAGAGCTACTGTTACCAAAATATCCTTACCAATAAGGCATGAGAAAAGTGACATGAAATTATTCCTTATGCAAAGAAACTTTCCCTAGATAAGATGAGTTTCAGATATTTCAGTAGGGATTAAGTTGTTCTCCAGGTCATCATTTATATTCAGTTAGCACAATTAAAATTTTAGCCCTTCTACTATTAAGTGGCCAGATTCTTGCACTTATAAGGTGAGGAAAACTCACCTTTTTGTCTGAGAATCTTGCCTAGTTAAGGACTCAGCATTGCCTATTTAGAGCTCCAATGTCAAAGTAAGAAAAGCCTGTGCAATAATTAAGAGATTGCTAATGACAAATCTCCTGGGTGTTTGGCAGAAAAAAAACTTGCATGTAAAAAAAGGTACTTTGTTAGCAGCATTTGTGAATAACAAACTAGTGAGGCTTCTTTGCCCCATGATGCCATGGAGACAGCTTTTACTCCCCAGGATTTGTCCCTCCCATAATAACTGAATTTTGAAGAGCTGTGCTCTTACAGCTTTCCTGAACCCTTGTGAGTAGGTCTAAACAGTGGGTATAGAAGCTTTGAAAAGGACTAAACATCTCTTAAACAGTTTGTTCTTCATTACTTAAGATCCTTCTATTAAAAACTATCACAGAAAATAAAGGGAACTGAATATATCTGAAGAAAAATGATACTAAACAGGAAAGGATCTAAAACTGTCAATTAAGCAGTCTTCCATTTTGTGTTCTGAATATTTTTTTGGATCAATGTCATTTACGTTAATCTTGGCAGAGCAATATAACAAAGCTAAGCATCTTCTGGAAAGCTGTAATATTAATTGACTTGTATAAGCCTTTCTCTGTACTCCGTGCTTTCAGTCCTCCTGAATCTATTTTTCTTTATCACAGAATGTTAGGGACAGGAAGGGACCTTGAAAGATCATCCAGTCCAATTCCCCCACCGGAGCAGGAACACCCAGATGAGGTCACACAGGAAGGTGTCCAGGTGGGTTTTGAATGTCTCCAGAGAAGGAGACTCCACAACCTCTCTGGGCAGCTTGTTCTGGTGTTCATGCATCCTTTGGGTGTATTACTTTTTTTCACAAGTGTCTCATGCATTGAAACTCAGTTATTTTTCAAAATGTGTATATTTGCATGTGGTTGATGTAGGAATTATTTACCCCATACAATGATCTTGCAAAACCATGTAGCAGTGACCTATTAGTTGAGTAGCAAATGTACTGGATGGCCTGTCAATTTTGTAAGTGTTAACTGAATTTTTAAATTTCATTAGGCTTACAGTTCCTTATGTGATTCTTAGCTGAGTAGGTCATGTTTATTCCTGTTGTATAAATAAGGAGGCAATGAAGGAGATATGAGGTTTCTATGAAGACAGTGCAGATGTCGGGGGGAAGGAAAATTGCAGAGAAAGGATGATCCATTATTATGGCATATTTTTAGCACTTCTAACTCTTCTCACAGTTTGCTTCTTGCTTTCTTGCCAGCAGAAGTGCATTCTGTTCATTTCTCCATTTTCTCCTAATGACCTTCTTTAACTGAAACTCAATCTATTAATAAAAGTTGACAGTAAGAAAACAAATTGCTTTGTTGTCTTGGAGTGTTAAAAAGGATTTGTATAGCACTTGTCTTCTATTAATGCAACATTTGAAGAGTCCAGATGCCTTGCCATAAGTCCTCTCTCTGAATCTATTAATGACCTTAAAAACCAGAGAATAACATGAGGGAGTTTCTTTTTGTCCAGAACACCGGGTGTTTCATTTCTGAGAGATTTATGTATCAATGTTCTTTGAACCAATCTTTCAAAATACATGCATATTTGATCATCCGGAGAAGATGTGACTAATGACACAATCAGTTATAAATGGTGGGCACATTGAGAATCACATCTACTTTGCATGAAATCTCTTCTGTTTTATTTATAGTTTTTCTTGCTGTAATCAGGGAGAGATTCTCTTGTGGCCTTTTGAAATCTTTTCTAGCACCCCTCCCTTCATGCATCATGCTTTTTGTGTCACTTCTGGTTTAAATTTCTTATGACCCTCTTCAAACCTGTTTTCTGTTTGTTGCTGCATTCTGCTCAGTTGCAAGAACTGCACTAGTTTGCATCTTCTGTAAGGGTTTGGGATTTGACTTGCCAGCTTTTTACTGTCCTGAGTTTCACTAAATCCCCTCACAGTGCTGTCAGAAGATGGTGAGAAGGAAAAGAAACAGAACTGTATCAGATGCAGCTTTTTCCTATATGATTGAAAAATTAGGAAAGCATCTAGGACCTAATCCAAAAAACCTACCATGAGTATTTCTGACATTTGTGGGTAGGAAACAGGCTCTTCTAGCTGGAGTGAATCCACTTTAGATCTTGCATGGGCTCAGAGGTGCCACTCCGAAATATATACCTGTAAGTCTTGCTATATTAACCTGATCATCCAAGCAGGTCACAGATAGCTACCTAAAAATAACTGATGAAACTGGGTTTTCATGGTTATGCCAGGAAGGGTTTAATAGGCACAGTTGAAGCCAGCTATAGAGTGGCCAGTTGATCTTCATTTTTCTAGTGTGTTCTTCAGACCTGTTCTCACAAACTCCAGCTGTTCTTCATGCAGGACAGCTTCCAGAAGAAAAAGAGAAAACAAAATAAATCAGAAACAAAACCACAAAGAAAAAACAACAAACATACGTGCTTAGTTTTGTGGGTTGGTGGTTTTGTTTTGTGTTTTGTTTTTCAAACAGCTTCTTGCACAATCTTCTTCTAACTGAGCTCCTCTGTTTTGTTTCAGTCTTGCCTCTCCCCAGCAAGAAAGCTTTTGCCTATGCTTGCTTGCATCCTTCAAGCTCATCCCTCTCGGACAGTGGTCTTCTCCCCCTAACAACACTAGCAGGAGCTCATTCCCACTGAGCATCCTGGTAATTTGTTCCTTTGCTTGTAAAGGCAGGACTGGATCAATTGGAGGGGCACTTTCCAGCCCAAATAGTAGATTATATTGCTACTTCTTTGTTTGCTGCTTGATTAAAGTAAGTTTGTGTCTCCTGGTTTCTCATGCTACACAAGAACAATAGCAGCCTACAACAGTAGTGCTGTGTCTTTGTAATTAGCATAGTACAACAGGGCTTTTTGCTGGCAGGCTTGGTCTAGGGTCCCAGACTCGGTGAACATGGCAAATGATCTTTCTGCTGATGAGTTGGTATTTTAAGCTTTTGCATTTGTGTGTCTAGAGAACATAATACTTCTAGAGTAGCAGGTGAGGAACACTTATTTAACCACATACAGTACTGGTGTGTCTAGATTGTTTAAGCAACAGTTTCCTAAAAGGGAGGGGGGGAAAAAACCTCTTGAGACATTTACTCATTCACCAGCCTCAGAAGTGTTACTGCTGTGACAGAATAGCATTCAACTGGTAGTACCACTGCCTGTGGGCTGGGCGGTCAGGTGTTTTATAGCATTGTGGCTGGAGCACACACCAAGGGTGACACTGCAGTGCAGTAGGTGAGGAGGCTGCTCCTCTACTAAAGGTGACATTCCTGCAAAATCTGCTTCCCTTTAGCTCATATCTCTTGGGCAGGCAGAAGTTAAAAAATCTCATGATGCTGTTAGCACAAGATAATCTCAATGTCTTGGCCAATATCTCTTCTTTTAATAGAAATCAGTTGTGATACATGAGAGAAACCTAGCACATCCTGAGTGCGTGCTGGCTGCCACAATTGCCTCTGTGGTCTTTGCACTACAGGTGTTTTGTCCTTGGATTTTCTATCTGGAATACAGCAGGGGATCCATAAGAAGTGCTAGGAAAAGCCAAGTTCATTATGCTTTGTCCTGTGAAGGACAAAATTAACTGTACCACTGATTCAATATTTTTGGATATTTATACTGCTCAGAAAAACCAGTCTTTAGTCTGCCTTAGACTTCCTTAGATATTTCAGGCAACTCTTAATCTACTGTGGACATTAGTTCCTCATGTGTAAAATGAAGATTATATTTTTCTGTCTCTTAAGGGTTCTAGGGGAATAAACTCTACTAATGCTTATGACAGACACAGAGACTGTAAATATGATACTATAAAAGCCTGTTCATAGCCTGACAGAAGTGGAGCATAGCAGAAGACAATGGTTTTGCTTGGTATATTGTCAGAGAAAAAACTTTTTTAACAATACATAGAGCATACGAGGCATATTATTTGCCTCACTGATGTGTGTGTTGGGTTTTGTGTGTGTGTGTTGGATGTTTTTTGTTGTCCTGCTCTGTTTTTAAAGTAACAGCAGCAACTCCTTGGGATGCAGCTTGCTTTTGGAGTATATGTTAGCTTTAACTCTCTATGAATACGCTTCAAAATGAACTTAAAAAATCACTTAAGCTCTGCTTAATTTAACACAAATAAGTGAATTGATTCAGCTGGTCCAAATATGGATTTTTTTTTTTTCTGTTAAAGTAACTTTCCCAATTGTTTTATCATAATATTTATCTTCCATTTTGAAGCAAGAGGTGACCTGGACAGTTAAGGGTGTTTTTATTTAAAACCAAAACCTTCTTATTTGTAAGGTTATATTTTCATGGATAATCTATTGTTTCATTTTAAAAAATAGTTCAAAGAGCTGTAGGGAGTTTGCAGAGTTGAGTGCTGCTGGATGGGAGCAGCTGACATCCTGATGCTGTCACATTGCAGCAGAAGTGTTCAAGCAGAGGACTCAGTGGTGAGTGCATAAAAAAAGGCAACGTAGGTGGATGAATAGGTGCACAGGAACAAAAAGTGCCATGTGTTGCTCTTATAAGTGTTAGAGCAATCATTTTATCAGTCTGGATGTAGCACTCGTATTCTTCCTCCCTACTTTAAGATGAGGCACTGTGCTGAAGCGTGAACTGGTTCATGCGCAAATTTCTAGATATTTGTGATATGAAGAGAGCGTGCTGTATCAAGTGGTTTTATTCTCTGCCACCTTTCCCTTCCAGTATTTGTTTTTCTTGACTGGTGTAACAAAGTGTTTGCTGCTCTGAGCTGCAGATACCATCCAGTGTGCAAGCACATGGAGGGAAATGTGTGGTAGGGTGCATGCAGGTTTTTGGAAACCTCATGAAAGGAACTGCCAGGCTTTTAGTATTTTTGAAATTCAGGCCCACTTGTGGGTGCTAAGTACTCAAATGTCTGGCCAGGAATTCCTTTGAAAATCTGGTCCAGATTTTGCCGTCTAGAAGAGAGCGAGCGCTACATCTGTGGTTCCCAGCTGGGGAGGCAGAGCACAGCAGTGATGTGGAGCAGAGAGCCCAGGAAAATAAGGTCTGATGGTCTTGAGCCTCTTAGAGGCAGCCAGCCTGCCTCTAAGCAGTGCTCCCAAAGCCTGGAGCTGAGCGTTTTGGAGCAGAAACAGATGGCTGGGTATGTGTCCGCACCTGGTCATATAGGCATATACTCACTGTGAAGACAGGATTTTCCTTGGATGTTTGTTTCTTCTTGAACAACGAGAGCCTACATAGCACAATCCCAAAGATAGGAATGAAAGTGCTGGCTGACAAAAAGAAAAAGGTGGTCTTATGAGTCTATGGAATAGATTGTTGTGGGCTGTGGGGAGTTTTTCTTGTTTCCCATAGTAGAAATGTTGGCAGGAACTCAGAGCACTGCCATGCAAGAACCTGCTCTCTGCAAACTGGCAGTGATAGTACTGGACACCTATGTGATAAAGTGAAACTAAATCATCACAGGGATGCAATTATGCTTTTTTGGCATGGAAGTTTTAGGCTTTGATGCCACCTTCTAATGAGTGGGAATAGGAATTTTTTCTTAATAAATCATCAGAAAACCAGCATGCTGGGTTTTTCTGTGATACCATATCAGAATGCTGCAATGATGAATTAGAGAGATTGTTAAGGGATCAGAAATGAGTGATGCAGGACAGTTTTAGTATTTTTATTGCTCTTATGCTATATACAGAGTAGAACTGTATAACACTAATGCACTGGGGTGCATTAGATGCAGGTCCTGTTAGCCCAGGAGGGACAGAATAGAACCAGAAGTGACAGAAGAGCTTGTTTCCCATCAAGACCAACCAACCATTACCACATTATTGCTGTATTTGTTTTTCCTCATTTAAATGTGTGGTGGCAGCAGTTTACACCAGGAATCACAGGTGATTATTTTTGTCAAGCAGGGCATAAAGCCTCCTACTACTGTCCTGACAAATGTGCTTATTACCATCAAAATCACTAGTAAAATTATGAAGTGTATTTTCTTCTGTAAACAAGAGGAGATGAACACAAAGGAAAACACCTTTGATCATTGTAGTATTTAGGTGGTGTCTGCTGGGAAAATACTGTTGGAGGGATTATATTTGCTGTTCAAGGTAGGTGCTGATTTGTCTGTGTTTGTACATTATGGTCACACACATGTGGCAACCATGTACCCCTGGCCATAATGATTTGTTGGTGGCTACTAGTGGAGAAAACAAGAATCTGATGGAAATATCCTGTTTCATGACAGCAAAATCTAGGATGAAGTCTGTGCCCATTACATATGATACTGGGGTGGGGGGGGAAACAAAACACCAAAACAAAACCAAACCATGCTAGGACAGCTCCTAGGTGCTTCATTTTGTTTAATTGCTAATTTTCAGAATATGAGAAGAGGCTGAGATGGAGGTAAGCCAAGGGCTAGACTGGAACAGGACTGGGGAACCCGCAGCCACTCAGCCAAATTCAAGCTGCAATTTCAGATCATACAACCAGCAGCAATGTGGTGTTTGGTTTCTTTCTGCAGGCCTTATTACTGAAAAGTTTCAAAGTGTGTGTTGATACATGAGCCACCAAAGGTGAAGTGAAGGCTTCTCCAGCCTCCTGCAAGAAAAGTCTGCTCTCCTCCAAGTCTGAGACAGGGAGGAAACTCTTAACTTCTAAATCCAGGGTCTTTGCAGCACAGTTCAAACTGAAGGACGAGAGCTGGAAAACAGCAGTCACTTGTCCATCCTGATGGATATGGCTGCAGTGTGCTCAGACTAGATGAGGTGAATGGATTTCAATTCTGCAATGCAGCCATGCATTCCCTCTGCAGAAACCTGCCTGCCTGATTACACAGGCAAAGAGAATTCTATTCTGAATCTCAGAGAAAGAATAGAATGTCATGGAAAAAATATCTGAAAGAAACAGAAGTGTAGGTTTTGGGAACTGCATACTTTGTGCTTGGATAATCCACACAGACACTTTTCTACAAATTTGCTGAGTAAACTTAACACTTTGCACCACTTAAAATTTGCCCTAAGCAGGGACATGATTCCGAAGATGTAAATTTGTTGCTATCTTATTCAGACATTAAACCAAAACACCAGAGGTTGGGAGTTGTGCCCCTAAACTTAGAGGCAACTGTGATAAACACTTTCAGAAGGTGATTCTGATATTTGCAGGGCTTAGTTGCCTTCTGTGGATTTTTTCCCCCCCCCACAGAGGACATCAATCTCTGGCTCTTTGTGCCCAAAGGCATGAGGATTAATGCCAAGCCTGGTAAATTGAACAAGGGGAACAGGACTACATTCTACCTAGGATGCTGTGAGTAGAGTTGCCAATTATCCACCTGTGGAAGAAAAGGCACTCTTGAATTTGAGTAATCCCTTGAGGTCCTGCATAACCTCTGGAGACCCCTGTGGGATTCAGTGGCCCATGGAGGGACTCTGGGGTGAGCAGGTGCCTAACCCCTAAAGCAGAGCAGCACACACTCCCTTTAGCCTGGGAACTGCCCTGTCTTTGCAGCAGGCAAGGTTTCGAGGAGGATTTGCTGCCTTGCAAATGGAGGTTTGAAAGGATAGGAAAGAAGTGGAAATAAATTACAAGCCTGGCTGAAAGTGTCCTCCATAATCACAACTAAATGCTGCCAGTCTCTGTCCCCTCATCAGCAGTCTGCAGTTAACATTGGTGCTTTTCTACTAGCAGCTGTGAGGGACTAAAAACTTCATAGAATAAAACCAATTTCTGGTTTTATTTTTTTATTGCACATAGAACAACAAGGCTATACAAAAGGTTTTGGCTGCTTGTTTGTGTCAGATGCACTCATCTCTTCAATTAGACCAGAGGATTTGTCTTAGGCAGTCAGATAGCAAGTCTATTAAAACATGAGGTGGACAAGGATGCATAATTCGCTTAGTGCTGCAGTGAATGGTGCTGATGTGAAGGCTCTGGCTTTGTTGATGAATGTTTCATGACCCAATTTCTGGAGAATGGGTTACTGACCATGTAGTAAGCAGCTGAAAAGAAAATTGCCTGGGTTTTCCTAGCTGTTTGCCCTGAGCTATATGTTGCAAAACACTGACAAGGAGAGCTGTGAGTTATAGAACTGTTCTCCACTTTAAAAAAGTGCCTTCTCTGACAAGGCTATTCTTTTTACTAGAGGTGTGTTTCATACAGTCAAATTCTGCTCCCCAGAATCATCCTGCAGCTTCTTGTATAGAAATGCTAATAGCAACTCCTGCTTCTGGAGATTGCTGACCCTTCAGAGATGTGGTAGGGTCTTTCAGGTTACTCTGAGAGGCCAGCCAAGGTGGGGATCCTCAAATGACTTGGAAGCCCCAGGGATGCTTTCAGTGTAGGTGCTGAGAGAGCTGGGTGAAAGTGTAATTAGTTTCTTCATACAGTAACATTGCTGTGAATGTTAAAGCGGGACTTTCTTGCCAGAAAGTATGTGAACAAAAACAGTGTAGGCCCTACAATCTAGACAAGGTATTTTCTGCCAGCAAAATTGTGGAAAAGAGTCTATCTACACAGCTCAATGCAATTGCAGGGGGAAACCCAAGCTGGCTCTGAACACCTAGAAGTGGTATTGCAATTTTAGCTGGGGCACTACTGAGTCTAATTTATAGTCTAGACTCTATAGTTAGACTACTATAGTATATTTTTCAGTAGGGGCAATGAGCCTATACAAAGCACTTCGCCAGCTCAAAGTGTTTTGAGAGTCCAGGAGCAAGCATGTTTGAGCTTGGTTGAGGTTCTTCTACCCAATGCTTTATTGTGCCATGTAGCAGAATTCAAGTTTTAGCTTGTCTCCCATCTCTGTGGTTTTGTATCTATGATGTTTGCCTTGAGTAGTATTGAGTACTCAGAACATCCTGAGAGGTGGAGCTCAGAGTGGTGTATGAGGAGAATGGGTCATCACCCCCATTTTACCTGGGAGGTTCAAGATGCACAGTCACTTATTAAGGTCAGGCTGAGACCCAGTGTTCCCATTTGTTGGGCTGTCTTACCTTCTGCTAAGCAGCTGGTGACAAGGCATACTGTGGGGGACCCAGCAGATGGTATTGAGGAATGGTGTGTAATGAGACATGCGAGGGAGTGTGGGAAGTAGGTGCGATGGAGAATGCTGTCCAGATACCACTGTGATACTCTAAGTGCTAATATCAAACACATAGCAAAGAGACTCCATGTGCTTCTCCCCAGTTTTAAATGCAAAATCCTTTGCTCTTCAAGAGGGCCTCAGTTCTTCTCCAATGTATTCTACAGCTTATATTGGAATTATTTAATTGGTTTTAATTAGCCCTAACAGAGGGCACATCTGCCACTTGCCTGAGACATCATAATCAAAGAAGGGTCTGCATTGTGGAATATCAGTCACACTTGTCTTCACTAAAACAAAACAAATATCATCAACCAAACCTCAGAAGAGAACTCATCCTCTACCAAGTACTTGAGCACAGCTGTATTAGGTCTCTCTTGTCACTGCCTGGATGATTGGTGACATATCATTTGTTTGCTGCAAAAGGCATGCAAGTTGAGGGAACAAAGCTAGTAATTAGAGCAACACAGCTCAGATGAGACGTATTCTGCTTGAGCATTCAAACCAAACACTTGGCGCTATTTCTTTGGATGGCATTTCTCCTGTGCCTTCCCCAGAACAGCGACCAAGCTCATTTCAGGCCAAAGGAGAAGAGTAAAAGGGCTAGCAAAGAAACACTCTTCTGCTTCACATTGTTGTTCAGTGTTTGATATCTACATCCAGACAGCTAAGCTTGCAGGTATTTTGTGAAATGAAAATGTACAGCTATTTCAACTACATAACCATAGCATCTAATGTGTACAAAGATTTAAGAACTCCCTATGAAGATATCCCTAACCCAAGAATATAGCGTACAATGGGGTTTTGAGATGACTGTAAGCCCCTACATCATGCTCTGAGAAATATCAGCTCTGGGCTTGCCTGAGCCAGTGGAGACATGAACTGTAAGTCTCAAGAGGACTAGTCAACGTTTCTAGCATCAGCTTCCTCCACTGCAAACCAGATACCCTATATTTTTTTATTTTTCTCAGATGTTAGCAAAGTGCCCTACTATCATGATAAGTTTTAATAGAGCCTAACCTCCATCTATGCAGACAGATATTTATCAATAATAGTCAACATCTGAACTTTCTCCAGAAGTCATATGGCCACTGGAACTGTGTGTTTTCTCTAAGGGAGTATCTAGTGTTTTTCACTGGCTTTAAGCATTAACTCTATCTTTCTTGCTAATGTATGTGGCATCTCTGTACATTAGACAATTATTTGCAAAAGATGTTTTAGCTTATATGGCATATCCCAGATAAAGGACTGTTCTCTCTGATGCTTTTAAGAGTTTCCTGCTCATGGATCAGAGAATGCTTAAATTTAGGTGAAAACAAAAACTTTACCTACATTTAAATACATTAAGTCAGAGCGTACCAGGCAGTACATGTTCCTTAAACAATCAGTTGCTTCTAATCCTGTCAAAATTCATAATGAATGTGGAGGTTGTGGTTCTGTAATGTATAATTGTCATCCAATGTCACTGAAAGGTTCACCAGGGGACCTGAATGACAATGTCATATTGTCATTCAGACCTTGCATGGTGTCACAAATTTCTTCATGGCAACCTGAAGTGTTGCCATAGCAAGGTCTGCACCAGTTTCTGCCAGTTCATACAAGCTGTGTGTTGCTGGCTGGGGTGGGGTAGGCTGAAATAGGTATTTGTGCATTATTTTAAGAAGCAGAAAAATGTATTACCAGTCAAAGATACAGATGGAAATATAAATAGAGTAACTAAAAAGTTTCAGGTGGCAGTGCTGCAAGCTGGGAGTATCTTCAACTTTGGCCAGGGGAAAGAGAGGAAAGTAAAAACAGGATTCAGAGAATCACTAGTGATTAGGGAGAGGGAATATAGATTTTGGGTAAAACTATGGGCAATTTAAATGGAAAGTGGGCTGAGATGTGAGTTAGCAAAGTTATCCATGATTGTAGGTTTGTCTGGATGTTTGTCTGACAACCCAGAGGTGTGCTAGAATCTAAATCCACAGGACTTGTGTTATTCCTTTGAGAAATTGCTGATAGGGTGTTTGAGCAAAACAGTGATGGCAAGAAGAGAGAATATTTAAGTTTGAGTATTGGACTGGTTGAACTACTAAACTTAAATACTACTACTATCTAAATAAGATTCTCAGAAACATGCCTTGACCTTCAGCCATTCTCAGTGATTGAAAATATTGGTTTCTGACATTATTCACACTGAGAAAATGAGAATATTCTCCCAGCCTAAAAGTTCTCCATCTTCCCTGAACTTTTTAGCTTAGTCATCAGTACAGACTCATTCTCAGTCAGAGTAATGTATTTTGCTACCTAAGAAATGACAAGCAGTTGAAGTAGTACACATCATTGCTGACTACATGCCAGCTTTTTTTCAGATGCAAGGGTAGCACTGTGGGAAGTGGAAGAAAAGAATTTAATTTTGTGCATCTTCAAGGACATCTTTAATTACACTGCTGTAACTACCACCACCTTCTCCACTGGCCGCAACATGCTGGATCAAAAGCTACTGAACTGTCCATGGTGCTTCGTCGTTTTATATTTACTGGTGTTCTACTGCAGGGTTTGGCTGCACTGGAGTAACCTCTAGAGTTAGTGCCCTCTGTGTTCCTTATCTTAATCTAATCAAAGAATTTTCTGAACTCTGACTGATTGACTGATATACAGCTTTTCACCCATTTTAGCCATATGAAAAGCTGATGTGAAAAGCTGGGAACCTGTTTTATTCCCTGAATGAGATATCAGATCAGATCTATGGGCAGTGATGTAGCTCTGTAAACTGAGAGCAAAATACCAAATGTATGGCATTGCTCTAATGCAAAGTAACTGAGAAAAAATTCACTTCATGCAGTAATTGAGTGTGCTTGAGCTGGCCACAGGAGATTCAGTGAGGTTAGCCAACATATGTCTAGGTAACTAATTGGTACTAATCTCTTCTAAGTAGCAAAGAATCTAGAAACTAATTGTAATTATTACTTTTCAATGTCTTGTCTCTTTTAATGTATTAGCTGGATTATTAGTTGCAACATACATCTCAGGCTGGTATCTTTACCTCAGAAATTTCAGTTCTCCTTCCAGGTTGGAGAGACCAAGATTTTACACAAAGATTCCTTAAAAAGCCAAAGGAGCTGGCAGTGTCTGCATTATCTGGAAGGCTGCATATTGAGTGTGTTGGGCCACTATAAAACATGATTCATTTGTCTAGTGACAAACAGGATTTGAAAATGGGATAACATCTGCAATTTCAGTTCAGGCTCCTGCCTGGACTTAGGGTCAGGTTTTTGTTTTCATAAGCTCTCTGGTGTCACTTTTTTCCTTTTAGAAATTCCTTCTGGGCCTCCATTATTGCTGCAATTTGCTTCACCTCCTTTCACATAGGGGTTTTTGTCTATAAGAGTCCACTTTGAATGACTGTAGCTGAGATGTTTTGTAAAGTAATTGTTGAAAAAGAATAGATATTTAATTACCTGTCCCTTCCCATCTAATTTCCTCTTCTGTAAATTATGAATTAATCCCCAAATCACAATAACTTTGAGATGTTTTCTTTTTAAATTCAAATCCAGCAAGAAAAAAAAAAAATGAAAACCTTCTTTCAGGCAGTGATTTGCTTGCCATTTTCTGTCCTGTGACTACTTCATCTCCTGTCTCCCCATTTGTTTTTCCCTTATTCCAAGGATAAGGAGGAAATTACGCCTGCCTGGATCACACTCAAGGTTTTGTGTAGCTGGTTTTGGTGAACCCTTAGTTCTCACTTCTGAAAATTCCCAGTTTTTCATCCCTGAAGATTAAGAGCATGGTGGGAGATATCCTAAGTTTTAGAATTGCTTACTGGGAGAAAGAAGATGAACCAGGCACCTTGTGAGCCAACAAGAGAACAATGCTGTGGTTTGCATTGCCCAGAGTTGACCCCATGTGCTCCACTTCTTGCTTGAAAAGCTTGTGAACACCTTGCCCTTCTGGCTGTTGCCTTTTGGGTTGAGCTTGGGCTCAATTTGCCACAAAGGTCAGATTCCTGGAGAGCATCTAGCTGGTCTTTGTTTCCTGGCAAGTCTGTTTTCTTGGGAAAGAAACAAACATGCAGCTCTCTGCCAGGTTTCTATGGCTCCCACATCCACACTGTACTGCAACTGCCTCTCAGGAATGAACAAGCCCATAGGAATCCTGACTTCTTCTTTGGCATTGTTTTCCTATCCTTTTCCAACTGCATTTCTCTTCAGTCATCTAATTTTCTGCCATTTGTCTTTGATTGTGTCAAGGAAATTGAACAGGCTTCTACTGCCCATTTTAAAAATGAGATGTTAAGTTATATAGCATTTCAATAAGAAAATCCATTACGTATTTTAAAGTGGCAACCTGTGTCCATCAGCCTCATGTATAACTACTTGGCATCATTGAATGGCTGCTGTATGAAGATCTAGCTGACCATTAGTTGTACTTTAAATGATCATGTTTCTCTAATGCACACTACTTTGTAGAAAGTCTTAGCCTATTTTTGATGAAAGATAGTATGAGTGTATCTTCATCAACACTGCAATAACAAATGAGGAGCTCAAATCTAGACCTAAATATTATAGCTACTCTCTAGGAATTCACACCATGACTGCTATGTGATCATGCAAATAGCTGTAGGCTAAGCTCAGATGATATTCAGCATTTAATCTTCCTCTAGAAGCTCTGGGAAGCTTTGTCTGAGAGACAGTAAGATTTTACTTCTCAACTTACAAGTGGAAGTAGAGTTTTACTAAGAGATCAGGGAAGTGCAGCAGCCACAAAGAACAAAGACCCATTTGGATTAAAGACCCAGTTTGAGATTGTCTTGAGTTTGCTGTTGCTGTGATCAGTGTGGATGGTACTGATATCGTATGAACGCCTGCTGTGTGGTACTACCCCCCCAAAAAACCCACAATTTCCAGCAGCACCCAGTACCGATTATTCACTAAAGTCAAACCAATTTTGATATGAGATGCTTTTGCGTGATGTGAAATCATCCTGATGTGTACTGTGAAATAACCAGTGCATAAAGAATAACACTGATAGGTGTTGGCTAGAAAAAGCTGCAGCATTTTTGTTGACTATTGTATCGAAACATTGTTCTCGGAAGGATTGCTTCCCATTGTGCTATGGTTGGACACAGTGATCATGAGGGTCTCTTCTAGCCAAAATGATTCTATGATATGAGAAGTTGCTGCATTTGCTCGTATAAATAATTGACCTCAGAGTCTTATCTGAGCACAAACAAGGTGTAGTGTGGCAAAGTCTGTGAAACCCCCTGTTCATACTGACATGCTGTTAAAATCAGATGGTTGTTGAAATTCCCACCTATTTTTCATGAATGTTTTACCACTACCACGTTGTCAAAATGCAGCTTTCTGTGAGGAATGGACTTTTACAGATGTGAGATGAATCAGAACTGTTAGGGAAACTTCCATTTGATTTCCCTGTGTGACAGATCTGAGTCTCATGTGTCAGTTCTGACCTTCACCCTACCCAACACAATACACCTGGCTGTTTGTTGCTGCTTGTCAGCAGAACCAGCCTGTTTTCCTGCTTCATTCCTTTGTCACCAAATATTACCATGGCAGAGGCTTGGCCTTCTTATTCAGGCCTCCTGCACCTCTGGCTGTAGAGGAAGCCAAAGTGAATTGAAGTGTTGTCTTTCACAGAGTGCCTTGAGCAGCAGTGAGAGGACCAGATTGTTGATGCTTTCTATGCAGGACCTGACATGAGCATCTGCAGTCAGCAATCTTCCCACTGCAGTTGGCTTTGACATTATTTTTGTGAGTCATGCATGGGAGAAAGGTTCCACAGTTCAGAATCAAACCTTATAGCAAACTATTCCTTCACCTGTGATGGTTTTTGTTTGACTGTGTTTATTTTATTTTAGTGGGTTTTAAAAAAAAAATCTGCAACATCTGTTGCAATTAATGCTTATTACTTGTCTAGCTTTTCCATGGTTTAAATGACTGCACTCTGAAATCAACATTTCTGTACTCATACTCATATTTAATTTAAACCTCAGGTATTGCATTTCAAATGTAAATAGTTGTGACATAACTGTAACAATTTTTCATAAATTACGTTGTTGTTACTCCTCATTTAATGTGCTTTTAAAATCAATTACTATTTAACCAACAATAGCTACTTTATGAAATCCAAATGAAATTTCATGAAGCATCATTTCAAAATAGTTGTGGTACATGCAATGTTGCTGTCACTAATCTCAAAATTCAAGCTCACTTACTTTCCAGTAATAAACCATGCAGATCTGGGGCCTTAAAAATAAAAGCTGATACTTAAAACTGCTCTCCTTCTGACAAATAAGTGGAAAACTGATTTACAGATCATATCTTTGAGGTCTCATTAACTTATATCACCTGGGTTATTGAGAAAAGTCATTTTCCCCTTGAACAATCCCAGTAAGACTCAACCAGTGCAGTTGTTTCACTAGTGGGTGCCCTTATGTGCAATCAGCCCACAAGGCAGACTTGATTGCTACAGGTTTCAGTGTAGAGCTGGGTGATGGTGAATGCTGTGGGCAACATACAGTGGGGCCCAATGCTGAGTGTGCAAGAAATGGTAGAAAGTGTCCAAACTCCTTCTTAATGCTAAAATATGAAAGATGAGAGTGCTTTACTCCTGCAGAGACTTGTCAGTACCCTGCAAGTTCTTGCAAGATTTCCAGCTATAGCAAAGTGCATTCTAATCCTCTGCAATTGCTTGAATGAAAGTAGGATAATTTGAAGATCTTCATGAGATTTCAAAGCAAAGATCTGCTTTGAAAGCTTTTATCTTCCTTTCTTTGCACCTTTTCACTTTTTATTTTTAGCTGGGTCTTTCAGACTTCAGTTTGAAGATGTCTAATGAAGCCCTTCTATGATAAGTGTTAAAGGTCTTTCATTCTAAAGTCACATATAAAAATTTAAGTAATATTAAGTAACTTATAAAAATAATATCAAAAGACTCTGGATTTTTTAGCTGATGTCTTGCCTTCACCTTTTATTCCTTCATTGTTCAAAACTTATGAGAAATGGACATAAGACATTATAAACTATTTGCAGGCATTCACAAATCTTTTGGAAGAGGTTTTTCTTTAAACTCTTTTCTTAGTACTGAACTCAAAATTTGCATAATCTTAGAATCCCACCTTTGCTCTGTGTTTTCTATTTGCAAAATCTGAATTTTCCCATTTTTCAAAGTCTTCTGCAGCAAGGCATGTAGGGGAAGGCTGCCCCACTTGTTTTAGTGCTGTAGGTTTACACTAGTGTCGTGAATGTGTTTGGATTTGGCAACAGTGTTCATGGTCCTGAAATGTTGCTTTTGTTCATTATCACTAGAGATGGGGCTGTATGTGGAGGGATAAAGAGAGCTTACGTAGTATTGGGAGTGGAAACAAACAAAAAAAAAGATGTAATATTTTAATGTCAAGTCCTGAAAATATTCTGGTCATACTTTCCAATCACATGGACAAGAGTCGTAGCAAAGTGGCAGCTCTTAGCCCAAAAGACTTTAGACAGTACCATGTCCCCTCTTCTGTGAAGGAAGGAAATTTCCTATATGGGGTAAGAGATGCAACACAAACCTTCTTCCCAGAAACCTCTGTTTCATCCAATTTCAGCATTGCCCTTCTTTAGCGTGAAGTGGTGAAAGACTGATATGCTGAGCTGGGAATTGCTGTTTCAAGCTGAGATTTGTACCCAGTGCAAGTTTTGCTTGGGATCTAATGGGTAACAAGTCAGCATAAATGATCATTAACTAATGCAGCATAATACCAAATGGACCCATTATGCTTCACTCTGTTGCATGGAGTGCAAAATAAATTCTGGATGATGGGACACCCTCTTAGGCAAAGAGGGAGTTTCAAGGAAGAAAGAAGCCTGTGTTAGCTGTCTTTGTTTGTTTAATAGGAGATTATAAAAAATTATACCAGGCTAAGTTATGGCATCATACACCATAAAAATACACAAGTAACAAGTCTAATTGCCAAAGCCAATATTATACTCAGTAGTTATAGCTTGTCTTAATATGCTTCTAAGTTTCACAGTAGATTTCTCAAAGGCAAATACAATAGTAAGAGGGAGAAAAATCAGATAGCAAGTCACATTTATTCAATATGGTCTCAGTTAGTAAGTTTTGTCTTGTCACTATTGACATGATGGCTCATGGCAGACAAGGAAATCTGGGAAGGGTAACTTGTTTCCTATGAATGCACCTAAAGATGTTGGTTTTGCATAAAGAGTATTTGCAGGAAAGGTCAGGAGCAAGTGCAGCACAGTATGGATGGCAGGGCTGTGAGAGAGCACGCTGTGCCAGTGTTTGACTGTGCACCAGACAGTGCAAGAAAAGATGACTAAACCCAGCACAGAGTCCAAGCAGCAATGATCTGGAACTCCAGCACAGGTTTTCTCAGTTACCTTGGGAAATCCATAGGTTTCAAAATCAACCTTTTTCATGTCTAATAGCAACAGAATCATAAAAGATTATAATTATTTATTCCAGTGGTATTACTGCAGTGGCAAAGAGACAGAGAACCTGGAGCCTAGAGTCTTAACTTTTTAAAATACACCTGACCGAAAGCATTAGGAAAGCAGTGTGTCAAAGTCTTTTTCAGTCACTTACACTGTGTCTTTTTGAAAACAAACCATTGTGTACCTAAAAGTCACCGGTATTTCCATGTCTTATGCAAATGTGCTGAAGTGGAAGAGGCTGTTTAATTTTTGTCTTCACAGTCAAAGTTGATTCCTGGAGCTCATGTGGCTGAACAGTAATATTAATATTCCTGATGTAAGCACAGAAATGTAACAAATAGGTTTGTATTACTTATAATCTCTTGGTAAATACTGGTTGCCTTTCCAAAGGTTAATGTATTGCCTAAGAAAGTGTTGTGTTTTACTATGGGGGTTGCTAGGTGAAAATATGTACCTTTCTGATGTCTGTGGTTCTGCTGTTCTATCTGATGGAGATATGGTCAGCCCTGCAGGACACTGTGGCAAAGCCTGCCCTGGGAGCTGCTTCTGGCCCAGAAGGATAAAGGCTGCATACTGGAGACACGGGGAGTTGAAGTCATGAAGTAGAAGATTGCTTCCTTCTAGTTTCATTTAGAAAATGACAGGTCAGATCCTCCAGTTCTTTAGGTTCTGTGGCTTGTCCCCAGGATCAGCCCTTTGTCCCATGATGTGTGAGCTTCTGAGAATGTAGCTTATGAAAAGAGACACAATGGGTGAACAAGCAGATGCTTTTTCTAAATGAGGTTCCCTGTTTGCTCTGTCTCTGGGCAAGGTACATTCATCTTGTGTTCATTAGGTGGCACATTAGCTGAAAGAGGCCCTGAGAGAGCGCAGCCTGGCAGGAGCACACTGTTCCTGAGTGGGCAGAGAGCTGCAGCTTGGGGATGGCACCTTTTTTTTTTAATAAGCAGTTCTCCTTTCAATTTCACATGCAAACTCTACCTGCTAGGAAGGAAACAAAATGGCCTGTAGAGAGGAGCAGAAAATGAAGGGCTATTTTAAATCATATTTTAGAATGTGATTGTTCTGATTTTTTTTTTCTTAACTGTTGAGTCATAGGCAAATACAGCTATGCTGGAGTTTCCCCTGAGCCTAAAAACAGGCTAAGACTGGCAATAATCAAATAATTCTTTATGCTTTAAATTAGTCTTGCTTTAAATGTCACTCTGTACAAAGTGGGCATCATGCATTATTTTACTTGGAAAGTCTCCCCTAACTTAAATTAGCCCTGGATAGTAACAGATTGTCCCCACTGTGGCCTGTTTTGTCTGAGCAAGGCAGGACACCTGAGGCTGCTACATGTATGTGCTGCTCTGCATTCATCACTCACCCTTGGCTGTTGCAGAGGAACAGGGAGGAAAATGCTTTGCTCCCCACCTTGTTCCCAGGAGATGCAGAAGGGGAGGCAGGGCTGCTGCCTGCACTGCCTTTAGAAACACTCAAGGAACTGGGTGTGCCTATAATTTACTGTGTGGGGAAAGGAATATTTGCATTCCCTGATTCTGTGCATCACACTTCAAAGCTGGGGTCCAGGCTGCCCTAGCTGACTTGCTCTTTGGTTTTCCTGTGCAGTGGAAGAGAACTGATCCCCTTATTCAGTCACCTTTAGTGGTCTGCCTAAAACGGTACAAAAGCCTCTTCTCCTGCCTGGAGGCAAGGTGGGGAGAGGTGGAGGAGGAATGGCTACTTAGAGTAGTGCTTGTGTTCACAGATTTCCTATTCAGGACTTGAATTGCAGGTTTGCTAGTCTGCTCCTGGGTTCAGATATCACCTACACTCAACGGTTCTCTTTGGAGTACATCACGGCAACATCCAGCAGTTCAAAGATCCAGCATAAAAACTGCTCCACACATCTTTGACAAGCATTTAGAAGACTGAAGAGGCCAATGGCTCTAGTCAGACCTGAGCTGCAGCTTGAAGGCTTCATGATTTCTACAGAGTCTGTCAAATCTTATCTGGAATCTAACATTCTAAAGATTCAGTCACCGCAGGCTGACTAGAACATTAAGCCCTAAAGGATATTCAGTAACAGGCATAGCTCAGGGTTTTGGGTTTTAAATCATTTCTCTTGAGGTTTGACAGCTGTAGCAATGCACATCTTGCTGCAATACTCATGGGTGAGATGGGTGTCACCTGTGCTGCTGCTCCAGCTGCCTGGCAGCAGTTTGGAATGCAGTGCTGGAGAAGATGCTCTAGCAAGGAGGAGAGAAGACATTGTGTAAGCAGTTTCTGTACCAGAGGGAAAATAGGCTTAACTCATTGTTTCAAACTTCTGTGCCACCAAGGAACTCAGGTCCTTTATTTTTTGCATTACATTAGCACCTAGAGGCCCCAAGTTGCTAGGGTTTGTAGAGCACTTTGTAGGAGGTGGCTACTACTCCTATGACATTATGAGATTACAAAAAGGGTGGCAAAGGAAGGGAGAAGAGTGACCTGACTGAGGTGCTACAGAGGACAGTAACAGAATGGAAAGTAAAGCTCCATCTCTCTCACAGGATGCCTGCACTGTCAAACACTGGGGTCACAGCATTTCATGAAGCTACATGGCCTTCAGTTCAGCTGTAAGAAATGGCTGTCTGCTCACTTGCAGCTCTTCTTCAGCAGTCATTGTAAACTAATCCATTTTATTGCACAGTGCAATGGATTAAATCTATTACCATGACCTGGCTGAGGGCTGGTGGCATCTTCAGGTGTGCTCACTTGATCATCTGTGATTCACTGGCCTCTCAAGTCTGAGCCCAATTCAGTGGCTGTAAAGTTTACTTGTAATTCTAGTTTGGAAATTTGTTCATTCTCTTCTGCCTTTATTACAGAATAGCCAACTCTCTTCACTGCAGTTTTAACATGCTGCAATGCTGCCAGTTTCTTTGGTCAGAACACAATGTAGAAGAACCACCTCAGACAGACCACCTCTGAAATATGTAAACATGTAATTCATGGTAACATGGACCAAAACAACTTGCTGCTGTTTCTATCAGGTGCAAAACTGCCGTTGACCCTGTTGGGAGGTAGAATTGGACTTAAATATATATTTTGATACATTTGCTACAACCCTTCTGAAATTCTGCTGGCATTTATAGTAATAATACCAGTGTTTCTGATGAAAGAGGTTTTGATGTTATAAAACTGCAATCTTTGCCTTTCAAAAGCAACACTTAAAAACTATGCAGTTCCTTTTTCTTACCTCAAGTTTCAACACCTTTGTAAGAAATATGAGCTGTAATTTCACTGATTTCTTTCTTTAAAATATATTTTAAAAGGAAATCATACCTCAGCGCATTCTGTAGTTCAAAAGAGTACAGAACTGGCAGTACTACAATTTGAATGCTATCTGAAAACCTGACAAGAATAGGAGTAATAGGTGCAAAGTCTGTTTATTTAGCTTCAGCCACCACCTGAATTTATCCTTGCAGCATCTTTATGCAACACAGATAAAGAGCTTCACTGTTCTGTGACTTGGTAACTCAAGCAGAGTGTCCTGCCCATGGTCACACTAGGAACCTACGCAAAGCTGGAGACATTGTGATATTACTGGCAAAGCCCTGCAGAAGGATGAGACCTACAGAAGATATTGGCCTCTCAAATGTGGTCTGTGTGGATTTTTTTTTTCCCCTGATCTTTGCCCATCAGTTTGCATCAGTCTTGTTCGGGACATGTTCATTAAAGGCAACCTTACAGTGATTATCTCTCTGTTCTCTACCTATTTCACCCTTGTCTGCTCTCCTGATCCTGTGTAATCAAAGCCAGCAGTGATGAGGAGAGCCTTATTAACTCTGCTGTGCCCTTGAGTGCAGCTGCTGCTCAGGACAGACCTGCAGCACTTGGCAAGTGCCTGTAACAGAGCACTTCAAAAGCCCCTCACCAAGCCCTCCCTGGGTGACAGGCCTTTTAGTACTTTCTCATCTCCTACAGGTGTTGTCACTGTGGAGTTGCCCAGTAAGGATCCTTTTCTCTGCTGTTATGAGAAGTGGTAGCAGCAGCAAAGTGATGTTTTCATTCCAGGCTGATTTGTAGATCTTTCAAATGCAGGTGGATGCTGGGCATCCTGGAGCTATTGGCTGTGCTAGGGCTTTGCTCAAATAACTGGGCTGGAATCTCCTCCTGGATTGGAGACCTCTGTGCTGAGTTAGTTTTCCTGGCACACTTGTGTGGTTCTCCATACCAGCCACAGTCAATGAAAGCAAGTTTGGAGTAAATGCTGAAATATTTGGGTCCACCAGCTGGCCCTTCAACTTGTATTTGTTATTTCCACTTTTCAACCCTTGACCCTCTCGCATATTTTCTCTTAAAGGGAGAAGTTCTGAGCCTTTTAACTACTTAACCATCTTGTTGCAGCCTAGACTAGAGAAGTTTGAAAGGATCAACCCCAACATCAGACCATTTCTAATTAGCCTTGTTGCTATAGTGACTTGGGGGTTATTAACATCAGCTTTGCAAACTGATGGAGCTCTGCAACTTCTTTTGATGCTGGGGAATGTAAAATGTGAATCATGCTTGCAGGGTTGACATTCAAATCACAGTTGTTGTGTGCTCAGGAAAATGACTGTTGTTCCTCACATGCAGTGTTTCACTTTAAGAGAAGGGGTGGGGAGGTGTTGCAGAGAAAGAAAAAGAGATAAAAACCTATCTGAGGCATTAAGATGAACATTAAAATGCAAAGGAGCTAAAGAAATTCAGGTACTTTAAACTAGAAAAAATAGTGAAATAACTGACCCTGAAGCAGTCAGTACTGGGTGTCGACTCTGCCTCCTTTATTTTCAAATACTGAAGAGCTGAGATATTCCCAAGGACTTTCTTATGAAGAGCATGGGAATGCGTAGAAATTGGCTTCCATCCTTTATTGATATTTTTTTTACTACAAGGAGTTTGAAATGTGTGTATTTTTGATCCTGAGTGTTGCCGTGGTTACAGGGTTACTTGGATGCAGCTTTTTGCACCCCGGGAAGGCTGCGGTGTTCTGTGCATGGTGGAGTGGCTGCCCATGGGTGCGGTTTGAGGCTGGAGAAGGCTGGGATCAGCCCGACCACCCAGCCCACCTTGGGCTGGGAACAGCCAAACCTGGAGCAGGGAATCCTCAGGATGGTGTTCAGCCCTGGGAAGAGGGATGGGAATTATGCGATCATGCTTGTACCACTCCTACAAATGCCGGTTAGGTGATGCTCATGAAATATCTCCTCACTCCCCAAGTATATTTAGTCTTGGATATTTCTGTGTGAGCTTATTTTTCATCTGGTGATTTGATTAAAAGCCTTGTCCCTGTGGATTCCAGGACTGAGGGGTTTTTTTTTCAGCATAGACTTCACTTCAAGCTGTAGTTCAGAACATTGTACAAAGCAAAGCTGCACAAAGGGAAAACGCTGGTGCTGATCTCCATAATGTCAGATCTGTTTGTGCATCTCCTGGGGAATCTCCTGTCTACCTGAAGATCACATGTTAGATGTATTATACAAGCTGTTGATTTTCACTGACAAATGGCAAATTAAATATTTTAAGCTGAACACCCCTCTGCTCCTAGACCCACATCTCTTTTTTTCCAAAGGGTTTTCAGATTTCCAAACCTATACAAAGAAAGCACTAGAAGAAAATTTTCTATCAAATGCAGACAGGCAGAAAATGCCAATTTTCTGAGAGGATTTTTCAATGGAAGGTTGCAATTTTCTGTCAAAGACATCTTTATTCTTTTATCAGCTATATAAAAATGTCATGTTTTAGGTCTTGCAGCACTTTCCTGTGCACACAGTGCAGATGGAGACTCACAGGATATTAAACTTTGTTAGTTTTAAAGACACTTTGGGGTGGGATAAGGAGCCTTGTGAGTGAAATTAGTGCTGTAGGTTGGAAACAAGCAGATTTGTGATTTATTTTTTCCACAATAAGCTGATGTATGTCCTTGTGCAGATTACTCTCTGAAATTCTCTTTTTACTCTATGTAGATTGTCAAGTTGTTTGGATACAGTTGTCTGTACTGAACCCAGGATACTGTATTTTGTGCAGACATGCTTTGTGCTTCTGGTAATCTGGGGTCGGGGGGTGGGGGGGAAGAAATGAACAAAACAGTATTTTTTGGAAGTTGAAGTTTGAAGCAGTGAGGTTAGTCAGTGAGTACACCCTAATACACAAGTACCGTATCTCAACTTGCCTCTTGAGACAGGAAAACTGTGGGTGGAAGTAGATAGGAACGAGTAGGGTGCCCTGTTTTGATGGACAGACTTAAGTATGACCATAAGATTAACAGGCAGTTCATCCTCCCACTCCTAACTCACCTTGCCTAAAGCTACAGGCTCATCTGAGTGCCTAGTAATTAACTGGTGCCCAGGTATGAATGGAACTGTTTCCCTTATCACCTACGCTGCTTTGATGTTGAAGAATTGAGTCTAGTAATTGAGGACAGTGATTTTTTTTGTAGTCACTTAGGTGAGAAATCCAAATCCTAGTTACAGTTAAAATAGCAGATATCCTGAATTCCTCTCCAAAAGAGGCACTGGACATGTGAAAATACTTTGTGGGGCAATGAAGCTGGCTTTGACCCACTTGATAGCCTTGCAGTGGCTCTGCCCATAGTGGCAGGTGAAAGGATGAGCATTGTTTGCTGCCACTGAGCTCTTTGCTCTCTAGTTCTTCCTATTGCCGCTGCAGCCCTAGACTGAGATAAGCCAAATGAAGGAAAGGCATGAGTGATTTTGTTATTTCCAGATGCTGGGGGGGCCCTTTTGGTAGCAACACGTTGGCCTGTGGTCATGAACTTTGGGGCTCCATTTCCATCATTGCTGCTACCACAACTTTGCAGCACAGCCTGATCTTGAGACAACGGCTCATCTTTGTGCACCTCCCCAGGTGAAAGGGGTTTGGCTGCAAAGTGATGTTATCAGTGCAGGGATCAGTGAAGAGGGTGATGGGATGTGAGCGACAGGTTGCCTTTGCAGATAATTGAAAGCATGTCAGAAATAGAAGTGGTATTTAAATTGAGAGTCTTTGTAATTCTTCTCCACCTGGTGAGCCTAGGAGTTATGGGAGGCTGTGGCATGGTGGAGCATTAACAATTCTGATGAGAGACGCTGCCAATTTAAATTGCTTATTTGGAGACCTGGGTAGGAGGGGTGTCCATTAGCGTATTTCAGGGATTTCCTGTGCCTGTTTCTGGATTGTCATTAAAGGAGCAAAGCCATCGAAGGAATGTGTTCAGAGTGCAAATACTGCTGTATGCCACCCAAGAAACCTATTTCTTTTTAGATCTTGAGCCAATTTTATTGTAAAATGCTGTCAGACTAGCTCATACTGCTCTGTGCACCAGGCTGCTGGTGAGATAGTAATGAGGACAACAGCAACTGCAAGCCACTTCCTCAGAGGGCTGTGGCTTGCTTACGGAACAGGAAGCACCTTCTCTGTGATCACAGCTGCATCACCTTCTCCATGCTGCTCACAAGTTGCCACAGTGCAGAAAAATAGAAACTGAGCATTTGACTGCAAAGCATCAGCCTTGGAGATCTCTTGGGACTTGCACTTCCAACAGGCATCTCTTACAGTTATCTTAAAGGCCTTGTTGTGCATGGAATGGGTCATATACTCCAACTGGTCAAGTCATCAAGGCATGTTCCCTTGCCTTCCTTCAAGCCAGCAATGAGTGGAGCTCCTGCCTGGGTTTCCCATCTTTTCCAAGGCAGAAGTCACTTTTTCTGTCTTACCCTTGACAGTACCACCTTGCAGCTTGCACAAGGATGTCTGGGGAGCTACAGGGGGAAACAATGTGTGTGTGAACCTTGCTGTGGAAGGCTTCCTCAAGGCTTCTTGAGAATCAGGGAATTAAATGGTTCCCTGTGTTGTCCTGTCATACATGCACACACAACTGCAGAGAGTATCGTTGGACCATTTCTAATGACTAGTGGATGGGCGAGAGTCCCACTGAATGGATTGATCTGTGCACCCTCAAAGTCCTGTTGCCTGACATTTTAGAAACTGCCTGGGGGATCTTTATGTGTGATTCTCATTAATTAAAATTAACAAATACCAATGGGCATCTAAATCCCCATGTGATTTTGAGAACTACAACAGCATTTTCTGCCAGAGAGAGAGGCCTGTTCAGTACCAGTCCCTTGAGCTCAAATTTTCCCTGGGGTTTGCTTGCACATTCTTACAAGAAACTGATGATTTCTCTGGAACAGCCCCCGCTCTTTTATAGTGCTGCAGTCATACAAAATAAATATGAGCTGATTATATTCCAGGAGCTACAAGATACCATGTGTCAGATCCAAAGTGAGCTGACCTTTCTGCTCCCAGGTGAACAGCTCTGTTTTGTGGTGCTGATGAGAAGTGTGGAAGAAATCATGATGAGGGGAAACTTGTGCTTTATTAACATAAGCAGAGCACAAAGAACTCATCATCTAAAGATCTGTCTCTGGGTAGCAGGACATGAGAAAGAAAACCAAGATGTGTGTCTGCGTTATGCTTTCATGATAACACTAATGGGAAAGGGACAGCAGTGCTAAGAGGACAGTGTAGACCTGTGATGGGGAATTATGCTTTGCTTTAGAGACTTTCTTGAGTTCACAGTTATAGCAAGAGCAGACCAGGTTCCTACTGGCTTAAAGCCTTTTTATAATGCCATTTTACAGAAGTGGTATTATTTGGCAGAGGAAGGCGGGAAGTCCTGGTAACTGCAGCAACAGCCAGTTGTTTTGTAGGTTTAGCTTTAAGGTACCAGGGAGCTGTTAATGAATAGGGATATTTTTTTGAGGCATCTGTTTTTGTCACGGTAACTGTGAGGCACAGAGACTCCCCTTTGCAGGTTTGGGGGGAGGAGGGGAGCAAGAAGGGTTTTTCTTGTACAGCAAACACAGCTTCAGAAAGTGAGGAGGCTGGTGGGAGGGGAGGAAGGGTGGGGGGAGAGCGAGCAAGCACATATTATATTCCAACTGTTTCCACGGTGACATTTCATAATCACAACTCTTGGGGGAAAATGCTTCACTGCAAAAGCTGGAGGAGGCAGGACAGCTTTGCGGATGCAGCTGGAGAGGGATAGCTCTCCAGGCACCTGTGGCTCACCATCCGGAGGACTCAGAAGAAGGGGCTAGCTAAACTCATGAGGCTGCAGCACAAGCCCTGGGCAAGGAGTTGAAATGCAGGGCAGTCATCTTCTCCTTCCTTTTATTTCAAAAATGAACATTTATAAATAAATATGATACCATTACAATAGATAGGAAGTCTAAATATCTTCTGTTTCTTGGCAGGAATGAGGAGGAGAGATGTGAGCACATCAAATGTACACAGTACAGCACAGTCATATAGCTTAAAGCAGCCTGTAGTTAATGAATTAGGTCACCAGGTCTTTGCATTGCACTTTGCCCCTCTTTACTCTCTCAGCTCTGGAGTTGTAGCATGAAAGCAAAATCTGAGCAGATGGAAACCTGCCTTTTTGTCGCTAGGGCTGGTTGCACAGTGTCCAGAAGAAAACAGTGCTCTGTTAGCAGTGAGTCTCACAAATCAATCAGTGGCATATTATTCATTTTACAAAGCAGCACCATGTTCACCTGAATCGATTCCAAATGTCTGTGGTTCCCTGTGTTGTTTTAGGCAGTGTACCACTTGCCATCATGCTGCTACAGATGGCAATAGCTCTTGGGGGCTTTCCTACAAGACGTGGGCAGGGGAAGCAGGGGCTGTGACAAGTACAAGAGACTCTCATGCTTGGGGACGTTCCTTTAGTTCCTGCAGCACAGTGAGATGTCCTGTGGATTTCAGCCCCAGCCTACCTGCAGGTTTTGGGATTTTAGGCAAATTTTTCTCTGCTTATGTCTCAGATGGGAGAAATGAACGTTTTCTTAAATCACTGACCACTGGTAGGTGGAGGATTGAAGCTTTCTGTGGGCAAGGTGGAATGATGCTGTAGGTTGAATGGTGCTGTTTCTGTAGAGCTTGATAGTAGCATCGGGTTCCTTGAGTAACATGACTCAGTGCGGCTGCCTGATAGTCCTAGGCTGTATCTGAAGCGATTATACTTGGATGTACATGGGTTCTAAAGCAATTGCTGCATCTTCCTGAAAACTCTCATTTGATTTTTTTTTTTTTGGGGGGGGGGGGAGGGGGCGAGGAGTGAGGGGGTACTGGATGGAGCTCACTAATGATATGCTCTCATCTGATTCCCGCTCACTCTAATGGCAGGTGGTGTTACACCAGGTTGCAAACTTTGTGGTACAGCGGGTGACACAGTGTTTGTGTGCTGTTCTTCCTGTCTTGATCTGTTGTCGGGCGTACAAAGGAAGTGTAGCTTTCTGTTTGTAATACAGCACTGATCTGTGCTTGTGATGTACAGAAAGTCTTGGGCAAAAATCTTAATGAGCACAGAAAGTCTCTAAATGTGGGACGCCTCCAGATACACACAGTGTATTAAGGCCTCGTATCATCTTTCTTCTCTCTCCCTTCCAGCCTGGAAAACAGTGTGATTCTTTAAAGATGACATTTGTTTCAGATTATATCCTTAGTTTTCTGTCATTTCTGTGGTGTCTAAAGGGTGAAGCGGGCAAATTATAGATAACCTACAGATCCTTATCCAACCACTTAGCTTTACAGCTCTTTGTCCAAATAGAGCAGCCCACCAATGACAGCTCAGCTGAAGACCTTGCCATTGAGTGTCCATAAAATGCAGTTCCCCTGCCACAGCCCATTGCACTGCAGAGAGCAGCTGCTGCTGAATGTGTCCCCTTCCCCCTCCAATTGCAGGAGATATAGAAGGGGATCAAGGCCACACATGATGTGTGTGAGTGCCTCCAGGCCAGGCAGTACTCTGACTACATGGGGTTCCTTAGCCCCCATTCATCTCTTCTCTCAGCAAAGTGATGCCAGTCTCCTCTTTCCAGCTCTAATGATTTTCTGTGTCCCATCGTGAAACCTTTCTGTTCCTTCTCTGTGCTTTTTCCAAGAATGGATGGGTTTCTGGTTTCCTGTTTATTTGGAAACTCTGTAAGTCTCAGTTTATTCCTCTCTTAAACTAAAATCAGAAGCCTTTTCCTTTCAGGTCCATTAAGAATTTAAAGAAAAAGCTTTTTCAGATAAAATTGTGTAATGCTATTTCATATCACCATTATTTCTGACAGTATTTTGAGTGAGGCCAGGTTATTTCTGCAGGGTTCACATGTAGAAATAAAAAAACCCTCTCCCTATAGACTTCTCACAGGTGTCTATCTCCAGTCAGTTATTTGCCTTTGAAATACAATCCATTTAATATGTACATACTACTAATGCATGATACACCACGCTATGAGCGAGACCGAGACAGACAGGGTGGGATTTTGCGTGATTGTGTGATTCGATCCAGCACGGCATTCCTATTTCTCTCTGAGATAAAGCATGGGTAGCAATTAAGGAATGAGAAGTGATGTGAATATCTGTATTGATTGCAGAAACTAGTGACAGAAAGACACTGACAATTTGGGTGACTTTTTTAGGTTTGCTCTTTTGTGCATAGAGTTCCCCCTTCCCAGCTGGTAGCAGGCAGCCGGCTACAGTGGGACGTGATGCAAGGACTGGAAATTGATACTTCTTTTCTTGACTCAGCTACTGCAGTTCAAAGCTTTGATTCCTTTGACTATTAGAAAGGCCAAGATCAGCCACCCTAAAGCACAGCCCACATGTCTGTTTATATTGTGTTAGCAAAGCAGCCTGGGAAATGCTGAGCCAGATGGTAATGATGGGATCTTTGCAAGGCTGTTTGAATTGTGGCAATTGCTGCTGCTGTTGCTTTTTTGTTTTTTTTCCTTCCTAAATCAGCCTCCTTTTATCTTCCTCATTTCACATTTGTTTTCTGTGCGTCTTGGGTTTGATGCCAGGGATTAAAAATGAGGGTTGATTCATATATCAATGTTAAACTGCATAATCACCTCAATCGTTATTTTATTTCATCCGGAGCATTCACAATGTTTTGGGAGTTTTGAGTGAATGAAAACTTTGTCACACAGACAAATGTTTGACTTGAACTATTGATAACCCTAGTTTCTGATTTAGGTTGCATCCACTGTGTCTGGCTTTTTGCAGTAAATAATCCTCTTACCATAAATTCTCAACAATTTTTTTAATACTTATTTGTTTTTCTATTCAACAAGAAAATGACACAACAGCACAATCTGTGGCAATAATCTGGGGGTATTATATTCTCAAACAACTGTAGGCCTACTGTAACTTTAATGTATTACCAGTAATTTCTGCTTCCTCTGGTGAGGCTTAGAGAAGCATAAGGTGCTTTAATATCAAACAGGGATCCACCCACAACTCTGATTTATGTTTATGACTCAGCAAAGAATGTAAACTGAGACTAGGGCACAGAGCGTTTCTATAAGTAGTTATAAATCAACCATTCACCAGGGGGAAAAAACCCCACAAGTACTAGAAGCCTTGCCTGTATGAGGAAGAGAACATTTTTGGGGTTGTAGAGGGCAAAGTCTTCTTTCAGGGGAGTCAGTAAAGGGGTCAGTCAGGATTAATCAGATTTGTAGTGCTTTCATGCGTGCAGGGCTGTTTGCATCACTGTCTGTCTGAACTGTCCTGAGCTGAGCATGTTCAGCCCATCAGATGGAAGCAAACCCATTATCAACAGGCCAGCCAGATGGTGGGACCAACAACTGCAGAGATCTGAATTTGTAGCGTTTGATGCTTGAATTCAACTTGGACTGCGTGTGCAGGTTACATCCTTACCTGACGCCAGGAAAGTCCCTGACCCATTTGTGCTGAAGGCTCCTCATCCATCCACGCCGGGTGGCAGTGAAGCCCAGGGGAGCACATGGACCGCGCCAGACTGATCATACCCTGTGGGTGCTCCCAGCCCAAGCACAGCATCCATTTGCCAGCTGCTGCTCATGAATTTCCAGATGAAGGGTGCTCCATGTTTTCAGTGCCACTCTGATTGACGGGTTTATCTTCCAGTCCATTTACTTACTTAATTATCCCACAGCAAGCAAGAAGTCATTTCTTATAAATATGGTAATAAAACGATCAGGATGACAACACAAGCACGTTCTTATACAGTTTGTGGAAAAAGCTGACATTCCCCAGTTTCAGTTTACATCAGGTTTCCCTGATCAGCTGTCAGTAAATTAAGAAACAATATCTGGTGACCTTTAATTATCAGCCCCCAGATGTTTGGCATCAGTTAGGACCTGCTTGGAGTTATTGTCATCTCAGGTGTTGCTCCTGTCACACACAATCTCATTTTAGTGCACATTATGAAGCTTGTGTTTCCTTTAAGTTCTCAGTTGCTTCTGGGATGTCAGCTTTTCATTTGACAACTCCCTCTGCTGTGTAAAGAGGAGGGGGCCACGGACACCTCAGGCCTGATTCATTGATGAGGGGAGATCTTTTTTCTGCCTGATGCCAAATGCTGTTATTGTTGTAAAGGAAATTCTACAAAAAATTATTTGGTAGATGTGATTTTTTTTTTTCAGTGGTGTAAATAATACCTTCCAAGTTTAAAGGATTGGAGCAAGTCTCTGATGTAAAATAAATGACGTAGGGACTCACAGAAATGACCCTAAAGAGGCTGAAGTTCCATAGTTTCTACTTCAGTAGGAATTTGCTGAGGAAGAATGAGTGAAGAGCTTGGCTGCAGGTCCAAAATCCCTGTGCAGGCTAAAACCTGCTTTAGAAAACGCGCCAGAAGTTCAATGGGCTGCAAAGCCACTCCTGCCCCTCCACAGTGGCTCCACATCCCAGGAAACACCCTTGAGCTGCGCCACCTGCTCCTGCGAGCACATGTGTGTGTGCACGTACGGCACACGTACACGCTCCTAACTGTGTCTATCGGTGTCATCTTCGTGTGGGTGGCACCAGTGACTGTGCATATGTTTGCTGGGTGTAGGTGTGCCGAGGGCTATCGGCACACACGCTTCCCGGTATGTCGGTGCTGTGAATGGAGGGAGCTGTCACACCCGTTTTCCTCTTTGTTCGCTTCTAAATTTTCCTCATTTTGTATTTCTGGAGTCTGTTCTCTCAACACCTGCACTATGATCGTTCCTTCAGAGGTGCATTATCCAAAATAACAAAACTGAGGTGAACAAGGCAGGGAGGGAAATGCATGTGGCTCCATTAGCATTCATTTATACTGAGGCTCTGTGAAACCCGTAAGAAAGCCTGTGTTGTTTGGCGTTTATTTAAATTAATCACTATAATTACATTTTGCTCTTTATCAAAAGCTTCCTATAGAGATTGTCCAGCTAGAAAAGAAAAGGAGTTTCAGAAATAGTAGTATTTCAATAGCCTCTTTAAAGACATTCCGGAGCATCATGTAAAACACAGTGGGCATTGGGGGAAATAATTCTGCTGGGAGGTCAGATGGATGCTGAGTTCTGTTGATTTCCTCATTTTTCAAGGCTGGAGAATTCTGCATGTGAATGAGTCCTTTGTTTTTCCAAGGCTTCTGGTACAGAAATATATTTACTGCAACAACAGCTTATTTCCTGTCCTGGAAACAAAAACTCCAATAGTGCAGGCAGATCATTCTGCTCGTGTGGACAGCTTTGTGTCATGAAGAGCAGAGGAAAGAGGTGGCAGACAGCCTCCACAGAGACAAAATTCTCCGATGTACAAAACTTTGGAGCAGAAATGGGTGAGAACAAAGGTTCTCTCCCAGTACAGCGAGGTCAGCTCCAGGCAGAGCACAATGGGAGTAGAAGCTCTGATAGATTCATTTTCTTATGCCTGGCAAAGATCTTAAATGAACCAGCTACACTCTTTAATAACTGTTATAGCATTTCTTACCTTAAATTGGAAAGCCTTTTAAAAAATATACATTAGTTTGCTTAATACATTACACTCAATTGAATGGATTGCTCCCACAAGACCTTGTTAGATGCTCTTTGTTAACAATGAGATGCCTGCTTGACCCACCTGTGTCTTACAAGGCCTTTAAGACAAAATACAGGTCTTCAGAACTCCACTCCCTGGTATTTATATTTGTTCCTGATTAAGATGGCATTGTACCATATGCTTATATGCTGTATCGAATTATTTTTGGTTTCTGAAATCTGAAAGGAGGAATAAAATCCCTCAATTGAAGAATCTAGATATTATAATTCAGTTAGGCTCTTCTCTCAGAAGACCAGTGAATTGATCTTTCTCTTGTGTCCACCCTTGTGACATTGAAGAGTTTCATTAATTCCCCAATATTTAGTTTGGTGTTTAGCCAAAAGTTCATAAGCTATATTGCTTTGTTGATTTAAAGAACCTTCAGAGCAGCTGGAGTTAATTCCTAACACCCTTGTGCTAACAAACTCTGAATAAAATGCTGTTATCTATAGGGGAAAAAGGAAATGAATATCTTAAAATAATGATCTTATTACAACTTATCTTGTTAGGCTGTGGTGAGGTTCTCCTTGTTAAGCCACCTGCACTTTGAGAGGTTTATAGACACAAGCAGCATTAGTAATTAATGCGACTGCAAGCTCTATGTGAGCTATTACAATATTTTATTGTTATGGCTACTATTACTATTATCAGATAGGCTGTTTGGGAGTCTTGAAAACATGCTAGCATCTTTCTGTTGTGCTGGTTATCCTTCAGTGCCTTTCTTCAGGTTACAGATGCAGCTGTTTATATTAAATTCTGGATGGAAATCAGGGGCCCATAAAATCTCTCAGCAGGTTACTTTAGCCTCAAATCAGTATTACTTAAATTATACAAGGAGAGAGATGGAAGTCTGATGAAGGTGCTACCTATCAACAGCAGATGTAAATTTGTTTTGCTTGAATATGACTCTGGGATGCTGGTCACCCAGGCAGTGAGACAGGGTAGGAACATCTTTTGGCCACCAGTAACTGACTTCTGAGTGCCCGAACAATCAATCCAATGAACCGGAAATTGCTGGTACCAAAAGTTATTGCCTGGGTAAAGGGTGGCTTGGGGAAAATAGGAGTCTGTCCTAGAAGGATCTTTTATTGCTTGCTATAAGGAAGCTGTAAGTTCTCTGTGATCTGTTTTTGCAGTGTAACTGTAGGTACTGTCCTCATAAGAGGCTACGAAGTTGCAGGTATTAGTTCAACTCCTCTCTGATGCTACAGGAAACCTAGGGAAAAGGAACTTCTTGAACATATTAGCATACAATGCTGAGACCCTAAACCCACTCTGACATTTATATGGGTGTTTAGGCATTTTGTCATCCTGTAAGTCACAGTGAAATCCATAAAAATGTCTGGGAAGAGGTTAAAGATTCCGAACTCTTATTTGCAGAGATAAAATGAAGGCCTGCACAAGGATCATGGTCCATTCTCATTTACCCAGAGCCTGTGTCTATAGCCACATCAGAGATGATTTCCCAGTCTTTGTCACATTTGGCTGTGGAGATTGCATATGACTGTGAATGATGCTGCTCTGCCTGAGGACTCTGCAGCTGGAGGGAAGGGCTGTAAGGGGAATAAAACCTGTGGTAAATCTCTTTCAGAGGAAGTAGGGGACCTGCCAACAAAAAGATGCTATACCTCTGCTTTCAAGACTGTTCTGTTCATAAAAGGCTTGAGGATAAAAGCGTAGTGATGTCCCTGCACCATAAAGTTATGTCACACCTGAGCCCTGTGTCCAACAGGGTATGTCTCTGTATTACTGCAGATTTTGTAGGCTTTGGTCACAAAACACTTTGCTTGTCCCACTTTTTAGAGTCCTTGCCTGTCCAACTGTTCTTCATGTGGGAGCAACTCCTGGCCTTGGAACACTGGTCACCACTCTTTGCTCTTTCAATTCAACTACATGCTTTTGGAGATGAGGGGTGGGGACCAGGGTAGGGTACCCTACACCAAACCAGGACATGGGGCATCCGAGTCCTGTTTCTAACTCTGCCACAAACACCCTTTTCTCTTTTTCTCCTGCTATTCACCACTTGTGTGTATTCAGTCTGAAAATGGTAAAAGACAGGATGTCTGTGCTTGGCCATGTATATTCAGGTTCTGGCACAAGAGGCCTCAAGTTTGATCTGGAACTTTATGTTTCAGAGGGGAATGGGTGAATTTTCTCTCCTTTCTAAGATGTCTGTGGCTCTGTGTTCACAGAAGTTCTTCCTCAAATATTTCAAAATCCCAGGTTGTTCTTAGGAGCTGATTTTTATTGTCATTACTTTTATTGATTTTTGTTGTTGTTGTTTTGTTTTTGAGCAAAGCTGCTTATGGTCAAATAAGCTCCAGCCTCACTAGAACTGCCACAGAACAGCTCCTATAATGATCCAGGCTAAACTAGACCCCTAATTTCAGAAGCTTGCCTTATCTGATGGTGCTGGTGAGCACAGATTCTTCTATATCAAGCTCAGGGGTGAAATGCCTCATAGATTAACAGCGGTCAGTAAAAAATCAACAAGAAAGGTGATGGTGGAGAATTCCTTTTTTCCTCCTCTGGTATCTCTGGTCTGTTGCTCTGAAATCTTTCCTTCCAAGCAACGTTTTCAGGATATGACCCTCTTTGTTATCCTAATGAGCCGGGTTGTAGCGGCTGAACTGTTCACCTCCCGGACCCAGGGGTGAGAGCCCAGGTTGGGAAGCGGTGGAGCAGAGACAGAGGAGTTTAAGCCCTTTCTCTAGAGGAGTTTGCCACCTACTGATTTACAGGTTCCTTCAAGCTCCTGCCAAGCGCAGTTGAGGGGAAAAGCCGGTAATTTAGGGGTAGGTGGGAATTGCCCTTAGAGACCCCAAGCCGGGACCCCCGTGGGGAGCAGCCGGGGCGAGGCGGGGGGGGGATGCGATACCCCCAGCTGTTTGAGCTCCAACTGGGAGAAGGCGAATGAGCTGGGTGGAAGCGACTGGTGTGTGTGTGTGTGCGTGTGTGTTGTGTGTGGCGGGGGAGGGATGTGGATGAGGAGCGGGCTCTCTTTCTCTCTCCCGGGGCTCAGTTAATCCTGCTGCCAAGCGCTGCTCAGCAGCAGACTCGGCGCTGGATTCCGAGCGAGGGAGACGCGCAGCCCTGAAGGCGCCGCGGAGGGGAGGCGAGAGAGGCAGCTAAAGAGAGCAGAGCGGGGGAAAAATCAAATCTATGCTTGGAACTGGGCTTCTTTTTCGCCAATGCAAAAGGGAATATGCAGCACATTTTTGCCTTCTTCTGCACCAGTTTCCTAGGGGCGGTGTTAGGGGCCAATTTCCCCAACAATATCCAGATAGGTGAGTGCAGACCCCGGGGCCGTTTGGAGTGTTGTTCCCCGGCAAGTGGGTAGGGGTGGAGAGGGGGCGATGGGGGAAAACTGACCCATTCATTTGCTTGCAAAGACAAAATGTGTGTGTGTGTGAGCGAGGGGGTGAACCGTGAGGGCTGGAATTGTTCGTTGGTACCAGCTTTGCAAGAGCAGAGATGTATCAATTTGGCTTTGGGGGAGGGGAAGATTGGGAATAAATGCCTGCACACACACCAACACAGAGGGAGAAAAGTGCCTCTGAAATGGAGGAAGCACGAAAAAAATATCTGTTTCTTGCTCCATGAAATGCCTGGGCTGCTGTTGTGCGTTGCTGCATTTGCAAAATCAGTGGTTGCATTATACATTTTTGTGAGGATGCTCTCATCTGTAGGTAACTGGGACGAGAGGTAACAAACAGGCGCTCTCTGTCGTTGTTGCTAAAGAATAAGGGCAGAGCTATTGGAGGAAGATTTTGCATTGAAGTCTCTTTTCATTTCATGCTACTCGCTTCCCCTGCGCACCAGCAGTGCCTGTTTGATTTCTCCCTTCCTGCAACTTCTCGGTGCTCCTCTCCCTCCCTCCCCAGGTTTATTATTACTCTCCCATTGATCTTTAGGGATGGTGATTTGTAACCAGGTCCCAAATTCTCTTCCTTTGCATGCCGGTTTTATTTCCCACGTCCCTTCTCTTTCCAATGTCAACCAATTGCAAATGCACCAAGTTCAGGCAACTCCTGCCTAAGTCCAGCTGCACAATTGGTGCTTTTATTGCTGTTGATGCTGCGTCCCTGTCTCCCTCCCTTCCTGCCTCCTCTTTACCCCAAATTTGTGCAACATCCCAGATTTTTTTCCCTTTCAACAAACACATGTAATAGCTGAACTCAGCTACTAGCATCCTATTCCTCTGACAACCATGATTAGGCTGGGAGGTGGGAGGAATGGGGGAGGGGGATATTAACGCACAAATAGCCCTTTTCCATACAACAAGGAGATGCCCTCTATTCTAAAAACGTGCAAAGTGCCGTTGATAGCAGGTCCTTGCACATTTGTTTCTTCCCCAAGCCATCTGCCCTGGAGGACGGGAACTGATACTTTCTGCTTCTTTAATTCTTCATTCTTGCAGAATCCTTTGTTTCCCTACTCATAAAATGCCAATAACTGTGCTGCCTTTAAATGCGTGTAGATTACTAGACAGTCTGAATATAATATTTTTCTGGAGGCTGTAGGGGGATCTGCCGCAAGCCAAGTTTCCTGCTGGGGGAGCAGCAGGAAACTTTTCCTAGGGCCGGGTTATCATAGCGCTTTGTTCCAAGCAGAAAGGGGTTGGGGAGCAGAAAAGAAAGGCTCTGAGGCTGGGTCCAGTCTGGTCCTGGTTCCTATCATTTATATAATCCTCTGTTTCTGGGCTTGCCTGTGCTTCTGCTCAGATGAATCCCTTTGAAGGCCAAACTTTTGATTTCTTGCCCTCTTTGAGTTTGGCCACTGTCACCTGTTAAATTTAGGGTTTTCCATGCAATGAACTTCAGTAGCAGCAGTTGTTTGGCCACAAGTTGTAAGTTACTCTGACCCTAGCAGCCCTGTCCCCGTCGACCCAGTGCTGTGCCAGTCTGCCCAGCACCCTGGAGTCCTATATTGTGGGGAAACCTCTGTACCCCTTCTGGAACAAACCCTTCCATAGTCAGCAGGGTTTTAAACTGAGCCTAACTGCAAGTGAGAGGAGGAGGAAGACAGACTCATTCCTCCTTTACAAAGGTTATATTGGCAGTGATTCCATTTCCTTTCCTTAAAGTTATCGGGGGTGAGGAGGTTGAGCTTTCAAACCTCGTGGCTCATCCAGACCCCGCAGGCTGCCGGCCCAGGGATGCATAAGGGCCCCTGTATGTGATCCAGGCATTACAGAATGCACAGGCTGGAAAGGTTTCCTGCTCCCGCTGTATCGGCAGTGGGCATGAAACCCTCAGGTCTTGTGTGCTGGAGTGTTTTGGAGTGTTAGAGGTATTCTCTGGGCTGGGGAGCTGTAGCCTCTGCTCACAGGAATAATTTGGACTGAAGAGGTTGCTAATACAGGTGTGCTTAAGACATTTCTTCTTGTTCTGTTTTTCTCTCCAGGGGGGTTATTTCCTAATCAACAGTCCCAGGAACATGCGGCTTTTAGGTTTGCGTTGTCTCAGCTCACGGAACCCCCTAAGCTCCTTCCCCAGATTGACATTGTGAACATTAGCGACAGCTTTGAAATGACATACACCTGTAAGTAGCAGTGTTTGCCATGCTCTCTCTTACTTTGGTTTCGTGATTCCTGCCTGGTATCTTTTTGTGTCTGAAATACGGAACATCTGCTCCAAACGTGTAACTCCTTTCAAGTCTATGTAAGACAACCCTGAATACATGGGTGAAGGATTTCTGAATCATTTTGGTTTGTGCTGAGACATAGGGTTAGGTAGTGTTGTGGTTATTCAGCATGTTGTGCTTTTTCTCTTTCATTGCTTCTGAAGTGATATAAACCCCCCAACAATTCCTTCCCTCTTGTTTCTCTAACCTCTGCCAGACTCATGTTGAGGTTTTTCATTCCCGTATTTCCTATAGCTGTGATGTACAACAGAGACACCCCTTTCCACCCACAGGGTGCACAGAAGTCTCTGTTTAGTGTGAACAACTTCTTCTCTAGCCCCAGTTTAGCCATCTGTCCTTGTAATTTAAGACAGACCTAGTAGAAAATAGCAGCTTGGTGCAAGTGGAGTCCAGATCCCAAATAAGTGGCATGCCTAATAATTGCTAAGAGATAAGAGTTCTGGTTTTGAGAACCAGTGAAATAATTTGCTCTAAAAATGAGTTTTAAAGATTGAATTTGCACTACAGAGTCAATCCTAGGGTGTATTTGTACCTTCCTACAGCACAGCACATGAGCTGTGCTGTTCTTGTTATATGATATAGTTGGGAAAGAAAAAATCTGGCTTGCCAGGTAATGCAGCAGCAACCAGGGATGTTCTCCAGGAGGGAACCAGGGGAAAACAAAACCCATAACACAGCCCTGTGGTTGTGGTAGGGGATGTCGCAGCATTTGCTTCCTTGGGAGCGAGTGGCGCGGTGCTGCGCACGAGGGGCTCGCGCTGCCGGGGTGTGATGCACCAAGAATTTCTCAGTTCAACCTGGTGTCAGACGCCGCTTTCATTCTCTGAGCTGGTGTGTGTGTATGAAGACTGTCAGGAGGAACTGGAGGAGCCTTTCCCTTCGTGGAGCCTTTTGGATGGTTGATGGCTCATGTCAGTAGTATCCTTTTGATTCACCGAAACATCCTCTCTGCAGTTTAGTCATGTGGAGAGTGGGGTAGAGGTGGACACAAACTGTTCTCTTTGCTAAGAAATACACAAAAGGGAAAAATGCTTTCCTGCAAAAAGAACTCGGGAATGTACAGGAGGAGAATTAATAAGGCTCTTCGAAGAGGAAAAAAAAGTTATGATTACTTCTCTTGGAAGGTTTGCAAATACAACATTGCAGGAATTTGCTGGCCAGTGTGACACAGGAGAGAAGTAATAATCTGGCCATGCTTTCACTGGAGCATCTAATGACATGCGTAAAGTTTTTCTGTTTTCCTTAATATCCCTCTATTTGCCAACTACAAGGTTTCCATCGAGGAAAAGCAACTATTTCAGCTCAGTCCAATGGCACTTCCTTGGTGGGAAAACTAGACAAATAGGAAAAAAAAAATACAGACCTTGTACCTATAAAGGAAAAGCATCACCCACCTGGGGTAGAGTTGCTGACTGTGGCTGGGGACAAGCTGTTTCAGTGCTGGTCACAGGAAGAAAGCAGAAACTAGAATTTCACTAGAATAAATTCTCCATCTGCACATAGTTTTCCCTCCCTCTCGACGCCTGCTGCTAATGGTTTTGTTTACAACATTAATGTTGATAGCAAGATCATGATACTAGTTATGCTTCAGAAATCTGTCATTAGTACCACGGGGGCACGGGTGGTCTCACAAAAGCTGAATGGAAGCAAGGCAGCCTCCCAAAGGATGTTATATTTGAGCTCTATGTAGGGCACACTGTCCTAGATCAGACCAGCAGAGCACTCTGCACAGTCCAACTTCACTTGTCCTCATTTTTCTTTTCTTGTAATTAAAAACTTCCTGAGTTCTTCCCTCTTATGGAAGGGCAATATTTGTTTTGTAAATACAAAAGGCGGTGTTATTCCAGGTACCCGAGGGGAAACAAACAAACCCAAATAAAACAAAAGAAAAAGCCAAAATAAACCCCACTGAAACAAAACACAATGCCCTGCTTTTAGTACTCTAGGGCTGGTGTGAAAGTTTTGCCAGGAATTATCTCCTTCCTTATTTTCTAGCAAATTCCAAATTGCCAGGACTAGATATCAGCAGAAAGATCTGTTTATTTACAGAGAATAAAAACTCTGCCCACGCAGTGGTCCTTATCTTCTGAGAAAGACTGGCCATGCTTCCAGTTAAAAACACCGGGTTTTGTTCCCATGGAGATAGAGAACAGAGTGTTTCCTTGTCATTGGCGTTACCTGTTTCTCGGATGGCTAAGTCAAGGGTGTTCGGACCCTGTAAACCTGGTGCTGCCTCTACCAGAGTCTCCAACAGGACATCTGGGGACAACTAATAGGCCTGGCCCCATGGCAAGTCCTACCTTGTGCTGGGATCTGGCCTCATATGGTAAATGTAGCCCTTATGGCAAGTGCCTGAAGCAGCATCATTCAAAATACAGAATATATATTAAGAATCAGTGGTGACAGCAGAAGCAAAAAACCTTCTTGGGCAGCTTGTGGGGGGCGATGCTTAAGTGGCAGGATGAACTGCAGCAAAATGACAGCACCTTGTCTAAGGAGATTGTATGCAAAATGTATTTTAGCATCAGCTGTGACACTGTCTACCTCTGCCTGACATAGATCTGCATGCCAGTTAGGATGAGCAAGCTTTGGCATGACAGTGGGTGAATTTACAGTACGAGATGCACCCATTTGTGCAGAGGTGACAGTGATAGGGAGCTGTTAATGATGTGCTAGTGATGATCGTAAATTGGTAACAATAATACCCATGAAAGTGATAAATCTGTAAAATATCAGGAGGCTGCTGTTGTCACTGGGCTGCCTCTGTGACAGCCCAGCAATAACTTTCGCATTTCTGACACTTCCATTTGTGGACTTCTTATCATTACAGAGTGATTGTGTGGGGCAGCATTGATCTACAGGTTCTGTGGTCCCTGTGCATAACACATCAGTAATTATGATTTTAAGCAAACAGTAATCATTAAGAAAACAAAAATAAGTAATAGATACAGTGTATGGTAACCTCGTATTTCATGTGTGTGGTTGATGCTAATGTTGCTGCATTGCTGAAACATGAGCACATTTCAATAACTGAAATATCTTCCTGAATAGCTTCCATACCACAGAATAGATGGTAATGACCAGGCTCTGTTTGCAGCTCAGTGTGTGGTGTGGCTTACCAGTATGGAAATATACACCTGCTGCATTGAGGGTTCTTAACTAAAGGTTAGGAGACTTTATATTTTTGTGCTGTTTCTTTGCAGACGAAGGCAATTGTTTGGGGGGAATGTGAATTTAGAGTCCCTCCTTCAGCAGAAGCATGCAGCAGTGCCAGGTGACTGTAAAGGGTGAAATGATGGTGTGGCGTAGCTGAAAGGTTTGCCTAGTCACTTATAATAGCCAAGCAAAACCCTTCTGATGAGCTTTAAAGCCACGTTCACAGGTTCAGTCTTCATCCATGTTTAGAAAAGAGCTTTACGTCCCCAACACAGTCGCCGGTGAACTCTGCCTTGCTGGGTTTCGCTGTGCCTGAGTGCGCAGGGTTGATGCTGCAGGTGCAGGAAGAGGGAAGCTCTGTACCAGATGAGAAGGATGCAGGAGGTCTGAAGCTTAGGAGAGTGCTGCAAATTCTTGCCCTGCGAGGTCTGCAGAGGACATGAGCACTGTGTCCTGTTGGCAGCAAAGAGATAAGAGGCTGCTTAATTGAGTCAACCAATGCTGGGAATGGTTTTCTCTTGTTCTTCACCTCAGCCTCTGTTTGTGCACATGTAACGCGCATCCCCACCCTGTGTGTAGCCCAGCTCCTTGGGGTATATGAGTTGTTTCAGCTACAGCTCCATAGCTTTATTTAATTTGTGGTGCAGACTCCTGCTTTAGGCTTCTGGCTGGAGTCCCCGGGTGAGCCCCAGCAGCATCGGGCAGACAGTGGTTCCTCTCGCTGCCCAGGAAAGACAATGGCTCAGGGACAGATGTTCCTGGCAGGGAACACAGACTTCCCCGAGGTACGTGTACATGTCCTGTTGAGCGGGACTTGCAGAAGGTGACTCACCGGCTTCATAAAACTGTCCTTGCAAAACCCAGGCCACTTTGCAGGGATGACCAGCGATTTAAAAAAACCTCCGTTCAGCACTGAACCCTGTAATGTTGCTGATGCAGTGGTCGGCTTTTGCGTGCTTAGGTGTTGGGCTACTGAGAAAGGGACAGTCAGGACACACAGAAATAGAGAGTGCACCTAAAACACAGAGGTCTGCACAGGACAGCAGCAGGATTTTGTGACTGCAAGAAAACTTGTAAGGAGGCTGAAAACCAATGAATTTTCGTATCCATCTCCTTCCATGTGTGCACAGGTACAGTTACCGTGGGGTCCTCATACTGAGTACGGGCTGTGGGTGCTGCTAGAATATCAACAGTTGAATCTGTTCTGCATATTAGAAAATGAATATGTAGTTTGGAGTCTGTTCATATTTTATGAAGGCCTCCCAGCACCAATTAGAGAGGGATTTGTAGTGATCACTCACTCTGTTCTTATGTTCTTATCAATAGCAGCAAGCTTAGATCCAGATCAGCTATGAAATGAAGTATTTCTTGTTCTTGGATGCTTATGTATATAGATAAAGTATTTTTGGAGATTGCTTTTTATCTCTTAAATTACTTCTCAGAGACGGGAAGGAATAGGCAAACATTTGAATGTTCTCAAATGAGGATCTAAATTTGGCTTAATTAAACAATTATTGCGTGTTGAATTTAAAGGAAGCTTCTTTGTTGACAAACATATGATGGTCGCCATTTCTTGGAAAGGTGTTGCTGTAATTATTCTAGCAGCAATCAATTAAAATGCAATCTTTTATAATTAAACTTCCACAGTCTAAATAAGCCCAGCCTTGTAATAGTATGTAGTTGCTGTGGTGTTGGAAGACTTTTTATTTTTGCAGTGTCAGAAATTTCATGTAAATGCTCTGGGATTTTTTCTTTCCCCTGCAGGGCTCAGGATGCTCACTATGACTATTTAATGTGAGCTAAGCCAACAGAAAAACGGATTTAATGATCAGATGCAATCTGATTAGTACAACATAGGTAGTACAAGGAAGCACATCTCCTTAGATTTTGTAAGAGGAAAAGATGTGATGCAGGCAGATGAATCACAGAGGATCAATTCACGTTAGATCAAATTGAGGTGGAGGATGCTCAGTTTCTGGCAGAGATGGGCTGTAGCTTTCTAGTAAGTGCACATTTGTTCAGTGAGATGCCAGCACCTTACAGAGGCAGGTCCAGCCCCAAGGAGGGTGCTAATGGGTGAAATCCTGCTGAATGGGAGGGAGCGGGTCCTAGGGGTGACACCAGCCCCCTGTGTCCAAGGTTTCTGCAGGGGTCTGGGGTAGGCGCTGGGTGCTCCACATTTGCAGCCACCACTGAAGGTGGGAGCTTGTCCCATATGCTTTCGCCAAGAAAACATTTAAAACACGAGTGCTGAGACATTTTTCTCTGCTACAGCTGCCCGGACAGGGCAGGTTGTCTGTCTACCATCATGGATCTGGGCATGGAAAACCTCAGGTGAACATGGGCCAGTGAGGCTGAGAGGCTGGCAGTGCCTGTAGGAAGGGTTTCCCCTAGCTCTGGGTGTCAGTTTATCTCCAAAGGGTGTGCGGGCACTTATTCTTTGTGTGACTGTTTTTATAATTTTTTTTATTGTAGGCTTAGGGAGTGGTGCCTGGAGAGAAAAGGTGATATGACACAATTAGGAAACATCAGAGGAGGAATAAGGGGATTTTCATACCTGCAAATCTATCTGCTCACCTGGAAAGGATCCCAAATACTCATTGGTGACAAGCAAAAAATACAGTGAGGTAAAATTTGGGCTCTGCAGCAGGCAGAGAAGGGATTTGAAACGCAATGAGCAGCAGAGGCCAGACCTGTCCATTGTGTGACAGTCACAGTTTTCACTCGCAGCTTATCCTTTCTTCTCTAAAAATAAAGCTTTTTCGTGCGGTAAGGATCCTACTAAGCCAGAAACACATGGGCTTTATTTTTTGGCATATTAGCAAGGTGAGAGTGGAAACATTCATGGGGCTGCAAGGAAGGCAGCGTGGGAAAGCTCGCTGCTCCTTTCTGAAGCTCTAGTGGGAATTTTAGATATATGTTTACATTTCCCTTAATAGGGTTAGGGCCCCAAAGGCAACAGCTCTCTGCCAGTAGAAATGGAAACAGTACCAGTTAGCTTCAGTAACATGTGGAGCTCAGAGCAAACACAGAATCAACATGCTCCTTAAAGAGGCAATAAGTCAGGGAGACTTTAATATTCTGCAGATCCAAATTCTCTGGGGTGAGGTATTAACACAAGTCTGAAGACAAAGATGCATTTATTTCAACTGCATTGTTTTAAAAAGAGATGAAGTTTTGTTTCTCTGCTCTTAGTTATGTAGCACTGAAACAGGGTAATTTTCACCGTGAAAAGGGCTGTCTGGTACAGTGTGGGATGTTCTTTGCGGAGCTTACAAGGATTCCTGAGTAAGTCAAATATTAGGCAAGATGCAGAAGAAGCGCCGAACAGAGCCTTTAGCAATCCACCATCATCCTGACAGAAAAAACATTTCAAAATAATACCGAATGATTAGAATAATAACAGCATGCCATCTGGCAGAAACTGTTCCCCGCTCACCTGCTGAACTGATCACTCATTAACCTACAAAGTAACAAGTCTCTAGTTGATTTTCTCATGCTGTCCTTTAGCAGCCGGACCCACTTGTTCCTCTGGGGCATTCTTAAACAAAAAAAGAACAAAACCAAAACAAACCAAAACCCCAACCAACAAAAACAAACAAACAAAAAAACCCACAAAAACCAAATAACCTCAACAACAACTACAGAAAACAAACAAAAAAACGCACCACAACACCACAAAATAACAAACAAAATCTCCAGCTATGTTATAGTTTTTATTAATGTATATCAGATATTTTCCCTATTTTAAGTGAACCAACCCTTGCCAATCCTCATCCAGGGTTGCAGTTTGGGAGGAGATGTGCATGTGCATCGCAGAACTGACTGATCCCTTGAGGAAGTAGCAGTGAGAGGCAATGAAGAGGCGAGTAACAGCTACAACTTGCCATATCTTGGCTTCTTCAAGAGGGTCTTTTCATTCTTTGATTTTATTTGTTTTTGACAGCACAGAGGAGTACAAAAGAAAACAACTGATGTTTAAGATAGATGTAACATACAACTGATGTCAGGATTCTTGTGGATATAGCATATGTGTGTGCATCTCTATATGCTATAGGAGTCTTGAATTTGATTTAATAAGCAAGGTTCTTCTAATAGAGATGAAATGGGAGGGAGATAAAAGGCTGAGAGATACAGAAGCTGTATCTAAGCTGTGGGTAATCTGGATGCAGGATGGAAGGGTCTCATGTGAAAGGGCGGGCTATTTCTCACCTTCCTGCTCTTCCAAATGCTTTTCTATGACTTTTATGAGCAGTAAGCTTCAATGAGCAAGATACCAGTGACTACACTGATTCAGATATGGTTTTTCTCCCACTGACCTGCCAATAATCCCTTGAGAGCCCTGAGCCTTGTTACTTTTTTTTCCATGCGGCAATCACACCTGATTCAGTGCCATCCATGAGAAGGAGGATGTTGTTGCTGTTCTGGCAGGTGAGCAGCAGAAACAAATTACCAGCAGGTGAGGGAGCTTGTGTGGAGAGCACAGGAGAGTGAAGTTCAACAGAGAGCACACATGGATGGAGAAGAAATACTGAGTCAGGAGATCCAGTGTGGGAAAGGGGACAGGCAGCAGCTCTAGAGGGGCCATGGACATGCTGTAGCTGAAGTTGTCTCTTTTCAGCCCTTACCTAAGCCACAGGAGGTTTTGCTTTCGGAGGGCTCTTCCCCCTTTTGCCTGAATTTGAGCTGGAGCCTGCTGGTGTCTCCCACCTGGCAAGCACCATAGCTCAGTGGGCTCCTGGCATCCCTTGTGCTTGGTGCAACTGCCCTGGAGTCAAACCTCAGTGCTGAGAGCAGGGAATCCCCTGCATGGGGTAGATTATTGCAAACTGCCAGCATGTCTAACACAGCCGGCAGACCTCTTGCTGCTGCTGTGACAGTCCCAACATGCCATGGTGCTTTTCCAGCCTTGCACAGGATACTTATTGCATGGTGTGTCCTGTTTATGTATGGCTTACTGCATGATGCACATGAGCGGCTGGCTGTGTGTTGGTCCTGAGATGGGTCCGTTTGGCCAGGGAAGACAACAAACACTTAGATGTAGACTACGATACGGTGAATGTTTGCTGGAAAGGAGGTTCGTGTCAGAGTATACATGGCAGGGGAGGCTTGGGGGTTGACCGCCTGATCTGTGTGCAGCAGGGACCAGATCAGGGGAAAAGGGGCCAGGTCTGGGGCTCCAGCGCTGTGTCCGCAAAGGGATGGGCAGCCAGCGGAGCTGCAGCTGAGAAAGAGGCCTGGCCTGTAGGGAGTTCAGGAGAAATGCCTTCGTGCAGAAGGTGATTAATGCCTTTAATGAACTACTGAAGGAAGTAATAGAACGCCAAACCACATATGTCTGCAGTGGGGGAAGGGGCTGAGGGGACAGTGCTGTTGCAGGCAAGGACAGGGAAGTGAGTACAGCCTGTGCAGCAATGTCGTTTCCAGATCACTGTCCCAGGAAAACAGTTGGGCACAGCAGCTGTCCCTGGTCCACCCCAAGCAAAGGCAGAGCTGAGTGCATTTCATGGACTTAATCAGAATTAACTCAGTCTCTCAGCCTGTCCTAACTCTGAAGTGGGAAAACCAACACACATCCTCTCAGAGAGTAGCTGTGAGCCAAGAGACTGTTCCTAAACTTCTTTGCTTGGGGACTTTACATGTGTCCTCAGTACAAATGCTGAATGCACTGTCCCCTAATTAAACTTTTACTTCCTTTGTGAAGCACCAGGTAAAGCAACCAAATTGTGTGCTTATCATGTCAGTTATGCTTTGCCAGATGGCTGTGGAAAAAGAGAGGGAAGAACCACGTCCAAGTTTGGCACAGGGTGCTTGTGCTCTGTCACTGCCTACATGAGTTAGCAGCATCTTTAACCAGCAGGTCCTCAGTCCTTACAGCATTAAGAAGGGAATGTGTCCCCTCTCACTTTTCTGGCTAAGAATTAGTTGACCTCATCTTAAGCTACTCATGAAAGTTATGTCTGTAATCATCAGAGAGCGCTACTGTAAGCAATCCTTTTGAACTGTTTCAGACAACCATCTTAGGATGGAATTGCTATCCAGAGGTGCCTGCTTATCTCCCTGTTCTATATGGGAAACCAAGGTGATTAGCTTGCCTTAGACAGCTTACTGTGAGACCTTCAGAGGTAGGTGAGATGAATCCTACCCCAGAGTGTCGGCAGCTGTATTGTGTCCTTCTGCTAATTCTTCAATACTCTGAAAGTGATAATTCACTGGTACCAAACATTTTCTTGCTCTCCTTGGTAAGCAGCCTGTAAAGGCTTTGATAAAAACAGACATCATGTTGCAAACAGGCAGTTTTCAGTTGTGCTATTCTGTTGTATTGCTAAGAAGTGAAGAAAACAAAGGTACACGGCATAGAAACTGCTCTTCTCAGATTCACCTTTATTTTGGCAGAGGACTGCAGTGGCCCCTCAAGGGCAGGGCCATGCTGTTGTCCTGAGACATGCTCTCATCCTCTTGGCCTCTTTAATTTCTCCCTTGTCCTGGGTGCACTGCTGGCAGTAGTGTTTGCAGTTATCTGACAATGGTGCCTGTGTTTGCTTTTGCTGTCTTTAAGCAGATCTTTCTCCCTGTTTCTGTCGATGTGCTGCTCCTGGCTGATACTGCCTTTTGCTAGGAGTCGGCTCCAGGGGATCATAGAGTGGGTATCATCAGGGAAGGAATGCCTACAGATGCTAACTGTAGTGTTTTCAAAATAGCATCTGGGGATTTGACTGAGCAATACCCACTAGCTCTAATGGGAAGAGTACAGCAAAGCCCTTTGTGGCACTAGAACCATCTCATGAGCTTTTTTGAAAAAAAAAAAAAACTAAAAAACCAAAAGTGGTCTGGATTTAAAAATAAGTAATTTCTAAAGTAGCACCCTTTAGCAACTTAGCCAAATCACACTCAAAAACCTGGGTCAAAACATGCCTGAAAATCCCTGGGATACTCTGAATCCCACTGTGGCCTGGTCCTGAATTTTGCTGGCCATTTGACAGGGATCTCAGAGGGGTTTGGTAAGGATGTGCATTCAGGTTTCCTGTTTTTGAGCCTGAGGGTGGAGAGAATCGGGGTCAAGATGAGCAGCATCCTCTGATGGGACTGTGGGAGCCTTTGGCAAAGGTGTGTTTGTCTCAGCACTGTCTGTGTTAATTGAGCTGAGTGGGGACTGGAGGAGTGAGGTGCCTTGTTGTGGGACTGCGGGCACTTGGGCTACAAGATGGTTTGTGTCCAGAGTTGCAAGAGTTGCTGCAGAGGTGTAGCGTGCAGGGGTGAGTTTTGCAGCGTTTTTTCTGGCTATCCTTGCCTGCAGCCAATACAGCGAATACTTCACTTTCAACAACAGCAAATTTACATTTTAAAAAAAGGCTCCATCAAAAGGAAATCGCACTTGACAGTCTCCATTTAGCCACGGGAGAGCAGCAAGCAGACAGGCACACGAGGCTGCCTTCCTATCCCTTCCTTGTCTGTGTGTTCTGTGGTTTTGGCATTGTGAAAATGGGAAGCAGCTGTAAGCCCTTTGGATCACAAATGAATCTGGGAGTCTGCTACCTTTGCTAATAACTCATTTATTATCACGGAGCAGACAGTTTCTTCTCATCCAGTGCAATCTATCATTTCTTAAAGATGCTGTGTGAGATTGAAAGAATTTGCTTTAAGAGTTGGCGCCTGGAGGCCAGTAACGAGTCCGTCTTTGGGAAGAAATTGCCTTCCTCATTGGGATTTCTTTTTCCCAGCTTTAGCTGGAGCAGTCTGTGATTACCACTGCCCAGGGATGTGCAGTAGGATGTGCTCTTTCCTCTGAAAAGTCTGAGAGCATCCCTGCTCTGAAAAATTCCTTAAGAGAAATGAGGGTTTTTTGCTTTGTTCTCTGGGCCCAAAATACTGACGGAGGGTTAAAAGGTTATTCCAGCCCCCTTGTATGAAATCTGTATATGCAAGGCCTGGCAGGTTAAGTCTACCACATACAGTATCACACCCACAATTGGTACCTGCTGCTGCCTGGTCTGGATTTCATGCTGTTCCAGTGCAGCTTCCTCTGCCCTCTGTGTGCCTCGCTCATGTCAGCCCATTTGCTCCCTAAAAGTGTGGGGTTATACACTGAGAACTGGGCTGAGTGACTGTTCTGCAGCCCCAAACAAGCTCCTGTACCCAGAGATCTGTGGTCAAAGCAGATCTGCAAAAGTGTGCTTCCCCAGCATTTCACTTGATGCACCAGGTAAGGGTCCCACAGGGTCCCTGGTGCAGATGTTGAGCGGTCTGGTGTGGGCACCCCAAATTGAACCCTCTTTGTCAGAAGTATTTGCTATAGAGAGCAGTGAGGTGATGAAAGCCCATGTTAATTATGTTCTTCGCAGCAGCTATGAGCTCATAGCAGTCTTCTTGGCTGCTGTTATCTCCTGGCTACTTAAAATCCCAGACTGTCAACGTGCTTCAAGGGAATTTGCTGTCAGAGTCAGCAGGAGAGGTGGTGAGATGTGCTGGTGTGTCTGGCAGCCTTGGACTAGAGATGGGATGCCCCCAGGTGATGGACCACTGTGACTCTCTGCACTTATTTTTCTTAGTTTTCATATTTATTTGGTTGATGTGGTTTAACCTTTATTCCTGTAATTTGCACTCATGAATTATTCCAAGCAAAGCTAGCATTTGTCTTAATTTTGGTTTGTTTTTCAAGCATCTTTTCGATGCGAATGGAAATCAGAGCTACATGTACATGGTTCTGCACTATCTGTTTCCTGGATTGGAGATCAAGCTCTTTCTAAAGCAGGTTCACTTGATGCAAAGGCACTCGAGGGGATTTTGTAATCTGTGATCATGTCACTGCTGTCTTTACCTTTCCTGCAGATTTTGCCCAGCAACACTGTGCTCCACCCTGATTTTTGCTGGTTCTTCTCTTCCCTGCAGCAGGGTTTTGCTCTTGGCTGTCCTGTTCCTTTCTGTGCCTGTAACTGTTGTAAGCCCTGTGTTTCTTATGTCCTGACAATCTCATGGATGTTGTGCTGTTCGTCTGTTGCATCTCTGTGTTGTCAGGAGTTTAGTAAGCTCTCACAGCAGTGTTTCATCATTATTCCAAATATTTCACCATTGTTTACCAAATATTTGGGGTCCCAATTGTTAGCTTAGGCCTGTAAGTATCAAAAGTTAGGTATTTAAAAGCATTTAAATATTTGCTGATTTCTCCAGGAGCATCAATACCAAAAGTGATATAGTGTGTTCCATGTGATACAGGGTGTCCCTGTGGGTCTGGTTTGAGTGTAGCACAAACAGGATTAATGGATTTTTATTTTATCCAAACCATTTTTTTATGAAAGAACAAACCAAAAGCCAGGATTACAGCTCAATGATTTTTTTTCATGGAAGGTGTTTCTGCTCATCTGTTCTGTGGTGCTGCTGCTGTCTGCTGCAGAACAGGGTCTGACGCAGCTAAACCAGGATTGCTCCCATGGTCGACTTTCCTCCTGCCCACACAGGGGCGAGCAGGGGTGCTCAGCCCATTTCTGGCTGTTTCTGCCCCCAGATGAGGGGAAAGGACAGTGCTGGGTGCACCCAGCCCGGCTGTGCTGTGGTGGAGGGTGCAGGTCTTGTATTGCTGCAGTCAGCTCCTCCGCTCTGTCTTGGTTTGGCACGATGCTGTGACGGCCCTTGCATGGGAGATGATCCCCAGATCCTCGTCTCTTCCAGAGAGAGATCTTGCTCTGGGATATTGCATCAGTCTCACACATTGTTTTGTGGTTTGTTAGAAGAATCTCCTGCCAAGATAAGATGACTGAGGAGTTCTAATGGCTTATTTATGGCGTTTCTCAAAAAGTGAGGGGGGGGGGAAACATGCAAGGGGATATACTAAGATATCAACGGTTAAAAAAAAAGTATTCTTGAAAAGGGTGTCGTGAGGGGGGGTGGAAAATTGAGTTTTAGGCAAGTTGTAGAATCAGGGACAGGTGATAAATGGGAACTGAAGGCTTGTGGTAAGGGCATTAAACGCAGCCACTAACATGGTCTTTTAATCAACATTTTTTGCAGTTTGGCCCCATCCACAGACAACAGCTAAAGCATGTACTGAAATGCCTCCTCTGATCCCATGTCCCATGGCTCTAACTGTGGGGCTGTGCAAATTGGTGAAGACACTGTCATGAAAATGGATGAAGTCTGAGGTCCTCAAGGAGCAGCACCTGATGCACTGGGCTACATAGGCTTTTCTGCCAGGAATCTAATAACTTTTCAGATATGTCCTGATGTTAACAGAGACTTTGACTTCAAGCCTCAGATGACCTACCTGTGCCTTTGAGACCTTGGCTGTCTCAGAAGCTTTTATTTCTCTTGTGTGTGAGGCTGCATACAAAGGGTGACTTTAGGGGGAAGTTAAATCTTGAGGCTTTTTTAGATATGCTCATCCTGGTAGCTATTTTTTGGCGTGGGGTTTTTCTTTTTTTGGTGAGACTGGACTGGGGGAAGGAGGAATGGCTGGCATTGATGAGGCACAACAGAATCCGCTCTGGCAATATCTTGAGCCCCCTCCAATTCAGCAGCATCCGCTTAGCTGGCAAGGGCTGGGTGTTCAGAAGGGGGAATGTGCTATCTGTGACTGCCAGGGGTGAGAAAGTAGAGTGAGTACTTGCTCGTAGGAGAGAACACAGCTTTGCATTTCTGGCCAGTCCCACACTGGCCTCATTTTCTTACTTAGCCTCATGTTTACAGTCCTTGCTCTTCCTGATGAATCTGATCCCCCTTTGGTAGGGTCCACAGATCCCTGGCAAGCTCTCCTGTGTTTGCTGTCACACGAGCAGCAAGGGATGACATCTGGGAAGTGATGGGGGCACTACTCCTTTTCTCCTGGAAGTGCCAGGCAGCATATGGGTAAAGGCCACGTAGATGCTTGAGTGGGTGAACAGAAACTACCTCTGTATGCAGGATCCTTCGGAACATTTTCCACCAAGCAGACTTTTGCCACAGAGCAGCCCAGCAAAATGGAAGTGCCAAAGGGGCCATGCTGAGTGACCACAGTCCAAATTATTTGCCATCTGTTCTCCCATTGCTGTTATGACAGCAGGAAAATGTCCTTCATGTCAGCAGCGTAGGCTCATTCATCTCCACTGCCCAAGTGACAACAGCATGATTCACCTGCTTGTCTCAGTCTTTGCCTTCCTCCCCAAATGTGGCTCTGGGGTTTGGCCTGTCTGGATGCCAGCTTGGCTGACACCCTTGGCACCGCTGTGCCTTGCCAGAGATGGGACAGGCACGGTGCTGGGGGTGAATGCTGACATGAATAAGCCACTTTGGAAGAGGATGGACTGGACCAGCTCTCCTTCTCCCCGTTGCCCACAGGGAAGCATTTAATCTCCTGATGGGAAGAAATTCACAGAAATGTGTTTAAAATACTAACCCCTGCACGGAGGAGGATGGCTTCTCTTGATTTCACTTCTGTGCAGCACCAGGCAGCCTTGCTGTGGGTGAAGCTTTTCAGCTCAGCCGATGTGCCCTTAATCTTCTCTTTTGGTTTCTAAGGCCTGAAGAAAGATCATTGATAATTTTCAATTGAGTGGAGATTTTCTTCTATACACAAAATTTCTTAGGAAAATAAAGGTTAAAGTCTGTGGATCCTCTGTTTGTCTGAGCCAAGCCTGACACCCCACTAGAATTAGATGTCCTTCTGTGTGTCTTCCAAGCTTCCTCTCCATGCCATGTAAGGAAGACAGTTTGGGGGCACTTCCCTCAAGTCTTTAAGTCTTTAAACAGTTTTGACTGGAAAGCAACCATGTATTTGAGGAGTCTGTCCAGTCCCTGGGAGGACCATGAATGATCCTTGACCTAGACAAAGTTAAGGAGATCTCTTCATGCCTACATTAAAGCAACCAAGAATGAATTTGTTGGAGTTTACTTCTCCCAAGTGAGGACCTTCTGTAACCACAAGACTAGATGCAGCCCAATACAGGTTTCCCATCAGACTCAAGATAGATAAGCTGGAGATAATGCAAATGAGGAGAAATGTATGTTTGGTTTTGTTTTCCCTGCTGTGATTTAGTAGTGGTGACCATGGCAAGGCCTGAAGTTTTACAGTCTGAAGTTGGCAGAGAAAAGGAGAAAATGTCTAACGACTGCAAGAATTATAATTGTTAAGCATTTCTGTGGTGCTATTAAAGTATGAAGTGAGTTGTGGGAGGGCTGTAAATAAATGCTTTCTCCCAGAACATCCCTGAGTTGGACCCTGGCACGTGCAGTTTTGCTTCCCAGAGTGACTCCCTTTTGAGTTGCAATCAATAACAAAAATAACCATATGGACAGTCAGACGCACTGAAAAGTCAGTTTGCCTGATGTGATATCCTCATCTTGCTTATATGGGAAAGCAGCAACTTACTGCCTATAAAACTTTTTATTTTCTGAGGATACTAGAGGTAGCTGTGCGGAGGGGGCATTAGCCTTATTTAAATGCCCAAGATATTTATTGAGGACATGCTTCCTCTATATTCTCTCATGACAGGATGCCCCAAATCCAGTGACACTAATTAGCTTCTTAAACTTTTTTTTCCCACCCCCCAGCTATGGCCAAATCTCTTTGGATTCAGCAGCATAGCAAAGATTTAACAGAAAGTTTAAATTGGGAAAGCATATGAGAAGAGAAATCATAGGATAAGGTTCTGTGCCTGTTAACTGATGGCATTTCTAAATTATAGCTGAGAGATGTCATATCAGTGGAAATGGAAAACAGCTTAGTGGATTATAAAAATAGTCTCTATAAACCATTATAATGCCTAATTTTTTTTTAAATCTCTTATGGTAGGTGTCATAAAAATGAATTCTAGCAGAAAGGATAATTTTCCCTTGGTAAACTGGCTAGCTGGTGATTAGAGGCTGTCAGGGAGAGCAAAATCTTCATTAGGCTGAGGTGCTGAAGTTCAGCTGAAGGCAGCAAGGCTCCCATCTGTAGGGAGGTGTTTGCTTGTGGGTGAAGTGGATCCAAACCTGCAGGGCAAATATCACCACAGCAAAATGTCCTCCCATCCCAATGCAGCTTCTCTCAGCCAAGAGGAGAGGAAGGCTGAAGAATGAGTCGTGGGGCAGAACAGGAAGGGGGATTGCAGAAGGACAGCAGCCCAGCAGGGAGGAGCAGGGGTTGCTGGAAGCTTTGGCTGTGGATGTGAGATAGGACAGTGACAAAAGATGTTTGTGGGATGTTATAGGAGGAGCCATGAGGTGGTGATGGACAGAAGGACACATTCTGATGTCTGCAGTGCTGCAGTGATTCTGGTTCCACCACTTTCTCAAATACTGAGTATATTAGAAATTAAACTTGCAAGAAAGAGAAAGCTGCAGCTCTGATCTGCAATATGAATCAGATATTTCAGTTGCACAGTGTTGGCTGGTGCATCCTATTTCAGAGGTTGCTATGCCAGGTTTCCTTACTCACTTCTCTGGGGCCCTGGGCACCTCCTGCCCCCTCCTGTGCCTTCTTTCAAAAAGCACAGCCAGTGCTCCATTCTGGGTTAGGATATTTAAGGATGTCATGTTTTGCAGTACATTTCCAAGCTGCTTGCGTAGGAAAGGGTAAATGACCTACCTCCCCCTGTCCTTTCAGTCTAGTTCCTGGGATGCATTCAAAGGCGCCTGTTCCCTCGCTACCTTTGAAGCCTTTGTGTCAGCTCTCCCCATAGATCCTTGTACCACAGGCCTCTTTTGTGTCCTGCTCATATTATTTTATTTTTTTTTCAGAAGAAGAAATCTGCATGTGGGATAGAAATGGTATTAGCTTTCCCCATGTGAGCTTGCAGCAGAACTGCATTTGCAGTGTGTCACTGGGGCTGTGCCAGGCTATTTTCACTGGGAAAATGTAACGTATGAACTCCAGCTGAGCACCCTATGGCACCGGTGCAGGAAAAGCACAATATTGAATTACACAACATAGGGTGTTGAGCAGCCTACTTCTGGTTGCTGTTCTCTGCAAAGGGACTTCATCAAGACATGAGCCAAAGAGATGAGTAACAGCCTTCAAATTGAAAGCTTATGAAAAAAATCTCATGCAGAATAATCCAAGGGTGACCTACACCCCAGTTCCCAAAGCTCCAGTTGGGTTGGGAGTGAGTTTTCAGTCACAGAGAGATGAGTTGTCTTGCCTCTAGGCTTTTTCTGTTCTCTTGTATAAAGAACCAAGGCCTGACTATAAAAGGAATTGGAGGAAAAAGTGGGATTTATCTGGCTCTTTCCTTCCTTTCCCATCAACTTTTTTCCTGTAGATGGCACAGCTGTGAGTCTTCATCAGTCCACTTTGCACCAAAAGTACCCAGATGATGAGAGATCTTAAGGATGCTTGATTAACATATAGGTTTTTAGTGGGGAAAATCCAAAGGAAGAAAAGGTAGGAGAGGTCTTCTGATTACAAAGCTTTCTTGTTTCAAACTTGAAGTATTATTCAGAGACAGTACTGGAGCAGTGACTTCTACAATTTTATAGTGTCACCATATTCGGGGGTTTTGCTAGCAACCTGTTTTCTGTAGTCAGGTTATGCTCTGGGAAACCATTTTCATTTTTAGAGAGTTTCCAGCCCAAATCTCTTGGAGGCAAGAACAGACTATACCCTATAACTTTACAAATCAGGGAGCAAATAAGTAGATTATGCAATTTATTAGCACTGTTAAGCCCACTGGGTGTTTGTTAAAAATCAGAGCCACTGGTTTTGTCAGATAGCATTGCTGTGCCCATGTAATAGCCCAGCAGAGCAGCTCAGAGCAGAGAAGCAGCAGCTCCTGGTTAGCTTTTCACAACCCTTTTTGGCTTGTCATGCGCAAGTAATAGTGATAAACACCCACAGTCTCTTCATTTCCAAACTAATACACCCGATACCCACTACTGCACGCATTCTCTACTTGCTGCCACATTTTTGTCAGCGACAAGTACACGCGGTGGGTTGCAAAGTAATTATTTGCATATACCCATAGGTGCCTACTAAGCCAAATGAGAATCCCTTTACTACCTACTCGTGGGGAAGGGTTCCAAAATGATCTTCTGGGCTCTCCATTTTGGAGGACTGGAAAAGGAAAGCAAAGCTATATTGCCTGGAATTTGGGCAGGAGTTTTTTCTGTAGGGTATTTAGTATTGGGTTTTTTTTCCTGCTGGGTGCCTGCTATTCCCACCAGAGGCATGGCACCAGGTTTCGCTATGTATTCACATACGTTAACACGCGGTGATATTACAAGAGGCTCTCCAGTGCAAGGAACAAGTGTAGGCAGAGAGTTGATTCATCAGGAGATTTCAGCAAAATGGCAGCATGAGAGCTGAGCTTCCCTTGGCTGCAATATTCCTTTACATTGATGAATCTTGTCCTCGCACCTTTACTGTAGCCATACACAGGGATTATTGCTGTTATTCAAGCTTGTCTTACCTGTTATAAACATCTGAAACAAAACTGGGGGAGCTTAAATGGTGAAACTTTGCATGGCTGGTGGCAGAGAAACTAATTCTCTTCATTTTTCAGATGTTTTATTTGAACAATTGTCTTAGAAAAGGCCTCCCATAAGAAAACTCCATCCTGTGAAATTCCCGAGGGATCTGACAAATCAAATGAGTAGTCTATCTGCTAATTAGGTGACAGCTGCCTGATTGTATTTGTTGCCGGGAGGAGAAATCTTTTGGGTGGAAAATGGAAAAGTCTCACCTCGATGTGGGAGAGGATTTTACAGGTGTGAATGCAGATGTCCATCCATCTCTCCCAACCAAACTAGAACAGAACAAACAACTAATGGTTATTTTTGATGAGAATCTTTCAAAGGCATAATTACACCATGTCCTGTGGGGACTTGTCCCACACATATCCAAGCTCTGTTAATGCACCCAAATCCTGAGCAGCACCATGTGCTTCCAATCAGGTCCTGAGCATCCTTTTGCACTTGCTGGCACAGTTCAGTGTGATTTTTTTTTTTTTTTTTTTGCAGCACTGACTCCAAAGGCAAGGACAAAAACAAGTAGTCAAAAAACAATAACATTCTGTTGTTGAGGCTTCCAGTGTAGTGATCTCCAGTTTGATTTACACTTTAGTATGTTGTGGTGTGTGCGTTTTGTGTTGTGGGGTTTGTTTGGTTGGTTGTTCTCCCCATGGATAGCCCTCTGTTGGTCTCCCACTTAGAAATATATTCTTCATAAGCACCCCAGCAGAAATGATGTCTGCTGGAGTCTACAGACAGCCTGAAATGAGAAAAAAGATCCATGTCGTATTCCTCCCTCTCCCCACACACTCATCACTGTATCTTCTCCCAGTGGAGCAATGCTGAAGCCTAAGATATTGCTTTAAATGTCAGTCATTTAACTACTAGTTATTTTAGCAAATAAGAGTGGGACTGTCTCCCTAGGGTTGACTGAAAATTGTTAAAGGAGAAAAAAAAAAAGACAAAGGAAAAGAGAGAGAGAAAAGAACAGAAAGGACAAAGGGAAGCACCAGGCAGAAAGACTCGTGATGCCAGGATCTGAGAGAAACTGAGTCAGAGGAAAGCGTCACAGTAACATCAATAGGCTGTTCCCCACCGAGGGGTTCAGGGAACAATAATGAGCCCTTTGTGATGTGTCTAAATTACCCAGTCTCATCCTCAAGACTGTGTTCTGACTTGGGTCTCTGATTTTCCTGCTGGTATCGGCAGCAGCTCTGCTGCTGTCTGTGCTTTGCCAGCCCAGTGCCAGTCGCTGGTTCAGAAGGAGGCAGCAGAGGTGAAGGGAACCATTCTCCGAGGTGGAGGATGCTCCTGTGTTTGACAGATGGCAAAGAGCTGCTAATTAATTCTGTGAGAAGGGTGGGAATCCTCTTTCCTTTTGACTCATTTCTTGTTCCACATCCTTGTCTTTTCATGTTGTTCCTGAGTCCAATTAACCCTTAGTGGAACAAAATTGAGCTGATATCTACTTATAGCCTGGAACAATTGGGAGGTTTTCTCTTGGAGAATCACTTTAGCTCCATGCATTGCCAATGCAAGTTTTCTCTACATTCAGGGTGTATTAATATGCTGTCAGCTGGTTGTTCTCATGAGTTGCGTTCATTACATTCCCTGAGGCTCTGGTTCTTTTGGCACAGAGGGCTGTATGAGTTTTAAATCTGGAGATCTGGAGTTTGTCCATGCACGACTTTGAAATTCACTTTGGAAAACATTTGAGGAAGGAAAAAGCAATTCTCAAGTCAGGAGAGCAGCTTTGGTGCTGGCAGAGAACCCCACAGAGCAGAAAATCCCTCCCAGAAAGCCTCGTTTTATCCAGAATTATTCGCAATAGTCCTTCAAAAGTGTGTATCAAATGTGGATATCCGCAGTTGTATCAGCTACTAGTCAGACCCAGAGCTTTTACTGGCATTACTCCAAGTAACCAAGAACAGAATTGGCTGCCTGCCTGGGGATCCCAAACCTGACCACAGGCAATCATCAGGAATAGTGTGTTTTTTCTGAGGATAAACATGGAAAACCCACTGGGGGTGTGGGGGAGACCCCCACGAAAATAAAACAAACAAAACCCAAAACAAAACCCCACAAACAAACATGCCCCATAAATACCAACCAAACAGAAAACACAACAAACAAACCCCACACAAACAAACGAGAACCCAATAAAACCCCTAAAAACCACCACCACCCCAATCACTGGAAAACAACTGTTTATATTTATGATATCTATATTTAGTTCTATTTTTAAAAGTTATATTTTTAAAGTCATAACTAGTAGAACATAAACCAAATATCTGCATTTTATGTTTACAATTATAAACTGTCTCCTGATAATGTTGCATCTGCTTGTCATTCTTACTATGGATGAGGGAGGGCAGTAAAAGTGAATTTGTGTGTAGAGTCCATGTAATATCCATTAGGAAAAATGATGCCTGACAATTAAGAGCAGCCTCTCGAGAGCTTAATCATCACTTAAACTGAGTACAAAAGGAGGAAATCAAACCTTTTATAAAAGCTGGAATCTTCTATTAAGAAATAAGCCAAGGCACACACTTTTGTCTCAAGGCTGTTCTGTGCAGATGAGAGCAAACTACTGCAACAATTCGACAAGAAGATATTTTGCATTGTCCATCAGGGGTTTGTCCTTCAGTATGATGCTCTAATATTTAAAAAAAAAAATAATTATTTTCTCACAGAAATAATAAAAGGACTATTTACATGTGGAAGATCAGATTTAAAAGGAGGCTCAAGTTTGCTCTAAGATTTGCACCTTATTTTTAATACTCTGTTTGTATACATAAAAACCAGGTTGAACATAGCTGGTAATGAATTAACCCTAACTCTTTCATGCAATTTTATCCATCAGGTTTGAGCGTGCAGAACATATTTGTACAGAAATATCTGAAAATCCTACACTGTGTAATACAATTGCCAAATCATAAGTATTTTTTAGTGTTTTTACTAGCCATTAGCTATAGAGGACGTAACATAGGAATACAAATGCCATTGTACTGTGCCTGGCCAAATATTAAGCTACTCAGTTTGCTGTCTCTGATAACTGGGCATAGTAGGCACTTAAGGGGGAAGATTATAAAAGATACTGCCTCCTGATTTTATGCTATCAATAATGTAAAGCTTCCTCTGCTAGAGTTTGCATCTAGAGTATCTTGTTCTATAGCCGGCAGGGGAGCAGACCCCTGAATATTTGTAATCTCAAAGTTCATTTATACTGAGGCTCATCTGCACAGAATTCCAGAAAGCTGCACAGTCCTAGTAGTCTCCTTAGTATCTGTATTCCCCAAGTCATCTGTGACCCTGGATGTTGTTTTAACCGTTGGTGCATGTTCGCATTCTACAATATCCATTAGGACGTTGGCAAGGGTTTTAACTGCTCCTTTGCCCTTTCATAGGATGGAAACTCTCTGTCCTTATACCTTGTGGGGCTTGCTGTGTGCTACAAGTTCTTCGTGGTCCTAATTTTGATTAGTGCACAATTTGTAGCTCCAGGATCTGACCAAATGGGTATGTAAATGGAGACAGATGCCTCTTGTGGCACCTGTAATGGACTGTTTCAGCCATTAGATCTGGAGAAATCATTTTTCCAAGGCCTCTTTCTCTCCAGGGGGAGAACTGTTGCATTATTCATGGCCGGTATTTCCACTATAAATTCTTGTCTCATGATTACAGCCTGTCACACTTTCCCCCCTCAGCATTCTCCTCCCCCAATTCTTTTACACTTCCATGTTTCTTGTTCCTTTTCAAAGCTAGAGGTGTGTCTTTTGAAGTCCTAGGGAAGGAAGTATTCTGTCACGACGAGAACATGGAGCACGAACAGGTTCTCGCTGTGTGTGATGAACGAGGCAATACTCCTTTTTCTGCATATACATTTTGCCCCATCAGCAATGGAGCTGATTTTACTTGCATGTTAAAAGAAAAGTACATCCACCCATCTCTTCTCACTGATGGTCAAAGGGAGCGATTTAGTAGCTAGTTTGAACATCTTGTGCCACAATAGTCTGTTGCTTCAAATTTTATGCCATAGGGGAGTAATTCAGACAGCATGGACCAGCTTCATCTTGGATGTAACAAGAATATGAACTTTTTCAGTCTCCATGGATTGCCTTATCCCCTTGCATGGTTTCTTAGTAAGCAATTGTTTTAGAAAAGAGTAGGAATGGCAAAATATGTCCCTAATGGGAGAGCATTATGTTTTCCATGCCTTTGTTATACGTAACTTCAATGTGCACTTAAATGAGTAGCATCAGCATAGAGCCAAAAGGTATTATGTAGAAAAATAAGTGTTTGGGGAATACCTGATGAATAAAAATAAGAATCATTTGGAAGATCTGACCTTGCAAATATTTAAGAAAAAAACTGTTTTCATAGCCTTGCTCAAGATATTTCTGTACTAGGGCCTGTGGGATGTTAGGTACAAGAGCATCTTTTCTCTGTGGCAGCATCCCAAACCATCCTTCCAATCTTTTCTCAGCTTTGTCCCTGCTTTAATAATGAAACAAATTCAGACATTAAAAGAGAGAGAAAGCAGTGTTATAGGAATGTAATTTTCCATTTCTGTAATGATTTTTGTTCTGACATTTCCAGAAACATATGGCCCTGTGTTCTGCGAGCGGTTTGTTAGGATGTGCTGTCCCTCTGCTTTGCTTCCCAGAACGCACAGTCCCCCACACACATGCTCACACTGACGTGTGATGACGCCCAGCATGGCTCTTCAGTCTGTCGGCAGCAGGAAGGCAGGATCTGTGCATCCCATCCTCTCTGGGTCCCCCTGAAATTCAGTCCCTGCTGTTTCAGGAACAAGAGTTTATGGAGATACACCTCTGGGTGGCTTAAACTGTCTGCTTTAGAGGAGGTGGTTTAAGCAGAAAACCAGTCAGCAGTTCTGAATTTATGGTTTTGAATACCCTGAGTTCAAGCCAGAGCTCAGGTACCCAGAAAAAAAAGTTCCTTGGGTGTTGTGGGCAGCTCTGCAGCCTGCACAGGGCTCCATGCTGCTACCACTGCTGCTGCTAGAAGGCTGGGAATTTGAAGAGATTTCAGTGAAAACCTTTCAGTTGCATTTACCCTCATTTGCAACATGTCACACAGGGCTGTGTAACTGAAAGGATAGTAAGGGCAGGGGTTTTTAAGTCTTCCATTGGTCTCAGCAAGTGGAAATGCAGATTATGTGTGCTTCTGGTGTTACTGTAGGCAAAAAGCAGCCGCAGATCCTGCAGCCAGAGCCCCGTTGCTAAGGAGAACCCTGTGCAAGACAGGGGAGAGAAGTCTCCAAAACACACGCAGATATGCAGGGTTTCCCTGTGAATGGCTCTCTGCACAGAGCTTCTCTGCCCAGCCACTGCAGATAAAGGAGATTGCAGTAGAAATTTAAGTAGATTCTTGTGTCTGGATACATATGTTATCTGGGCTTTGCATGGCTCTCCTGAATTGCATGTCAGCTTTTTTAGTTCAAAGACTAGAAAAGATATATGAAAATACATATACGAAAAATCTGAGAAGAATCCAACGTCCTTTAACATTGATTGTTCCAAGGACCCTCTCATATAGCAAAAACAACCTCCCATTTTGCATTCCTTTTCCTATTCAGACTGGTTTTGCAGGAAAAGGTGGTGTGCGAGACCGAGACCAGGAAGGATAATGCAAAGCTGATGGAACTGGAGGGAGGCAAAAACATCACCTGCAAGTGGCATCAGGCCTGGGGTGCCTCCATCAGAGCAGAGGATGCTATGGACCAGCCTCTGCTGCGGTACGGGGATGCCTGTGGGCACCGGGAGGCTGTGTCGGCAGGGGCTGTGTCTGAAACCAAAGAGTTATTTTCATTCTGCGGCAGACGGGGCTGTGACTGCCAAACAGACAGCTCCCGACCTCCCAGCAGGTATCCCAGGAGAGAGCAGTTTGCAAGCACAGCAGCCACCCGAGGCTGCCGTTTGCTGTGACACCGTTTCCTCGAATTTCCCCCTCCCCAGCCCCGGCAGCAGCACTTCCAGGAACGATCTCTCCATCTCCTGCATACAGAACCAGGAAACCCATTTTGCTTGTGGATCCCTGAAGACTGGATGGGAGCATCCGACCTCACTACACAACTCAGCTAATCAAGTTGCCGAGAGTAATTAAACTAGAGCAATATCTGTTGTGATATTTAGAAAAAGACGTGCCGGGGATGATTATGCTACTTGTTCTCCTTCTGCTTCTCCCCCCACACACTGACCTGTGCAGAGCACCAGCCACAGGATAACAGCTTTGTAGCTGTATTTTCTCATCCTGAAGAGCGCTTGTGCAAAGGCTCAGTCTCACTGTGTGACAGTCAGGTCCCCACAGACACTGAGATGAGCTGTGAAATGCAGTCTCGGCACCAGGGAGAGCTGGGAGTGGCAATCTCTGCTTAGCTGCACCAGGGAGGTATCCGTAGAGACAATACAGAGACTCCCCCAAATGTACAGCTGATGGTTCTCAGGGAACAGGTGAAGAGTTTTTCTCTGAATGTAGATGTCTGTTTATAGAAGCAAGCAATAGAGTCTGGTGGGGAGAACCTAGGCCTGCTAATTTAAGAAATTCTGCATGTCAGTCCAATATATTATGATATTTAGCATGGTTCAGCAATAGTGTTTTGTGTCTGACTCTGGGCAGTTCAATAAAGACAGAGACTGCTTGAATGAAGTGTTGGACGGACCCAGGTGTGTCACAAGTCCTAGAACATGACAGAGAAGAGGAGAAATGAGCTGGATTTTAGTCTGGAACTTGGAAAGGTAGCTGCAGAGGGAAAATGAGTAAGTTGTTCTGGTTGTCCACTGTGGCTTCCCAGACAGTGGGAGCTGGTGGCTGGACATTGGGAGGTCAGTCTGATGGCTTGGTTTAGGGATGTACTGAATGAGGTAGTGGCAAATGGAGAGCTTGTGGAACAGGCTGGAGGGATGTCTGCCAGTGATACCTTGGGTAGAAGTGAGCCAGGTCCATGGGTGGCTGGTCCAGCCTCCCTAGGCACCTTCTGGCCTAAAACTCTACATTTGGTGAAAAGGCAGGAGGGCTGTTTCATGCCACACCAGCAGAAATATTGCTGGATTTTCACTCAGAGAGGAAAGGGACTTGACTTGGCAGCTGTGCAGATTGTGAAGGTCTGCATTACCAAGGCATCTTCCAAGCGAAGTGATTTCCTTCATGGGGCTGTATTACAGCTCACTGATTTCATAAATAACCACATTTTCTTTTCAAGACATCAAGTAATGACTCCTGGAGGTGTTGTGGAGCTGTATGACCTCTACAAACTCCTCTAATCCTTGAGAGACTTTTCCACCCCCCCCCCCCCGCCCCCTTGTCTCACTTATTTTTAATTATATTTACAGCATTTAATAACTAACTCCAAATTGCTTTGATAAACCACTCTGTTCCTGTATATGCTTAAATTGAGTCTGTTAGTCTGTGTGGATTATCCTCTTTCCAGAGCCAGTGGAGAGAGCAGGCTTCAGTGCACAACACGCCCCAAGTTTTGATATTCATGAAGAGTTTTTCTTTACCTGCTGGATTTCATTTCTCTAGGCCAGATGCTGTCAAAAACTGAAATCTGCTGGCCCTTACAAGCTCTTTATGGAAAAAAAAAAAAAATAGAGAATTCACCCAGCAGGTGTATGCAACGTGTGGATCACAACCTTTACACCTCACTGTGCATCTGGATGTGCATGGGGTTAACTCTCAGCAGCCAAACCGACTGAGCTTACGGCCCGGGTGAGATGCTGACAGCCACAGCAGTTACTGCTGAGCTGGGGCACAGGCAACAGGATGAATTCACAGGGGTGGATATGGTTGAGGAGCCTGTTGTAACTACTGCAACTGTTCTCTGTTCTGCCTGGTATGGCAGCCTGAAAGCATTCCGTTAATAACTAGCAGGTTCCTAGAGCTATAAGCTCGTTTTACAAGTCATGCATTTTTAATGCTATATTGAATTTGAGGCTTCTTTTTATTAGTCTTCCCTTTTTTAGCACGGAAAACTTTTATTTTTAGATTTTTTTTTTCCCTTCTGAAGTTGAAGGGCTGTACCTTCCTGTCCTGGTTTCAGCTGTGATAGAGTTAATTTTCTTCCTATTAGCTGTTGTGGTGCTGTGTTTTGGATTTGGAATAATATTGATAATACACAAACTGATGTTTTGGTTGTTGCCAAGCCATGTTTATACCAAGTCAAAGATTTTTTAGCCAGAAGGCTGCAGGTGCAGGAGAAGCTGAGAGGGGGCACAGCCAGGACAGTGGACCCAAACTGGCCAAAGTGATATCCCATATGACATCATGCTCAGCATAAAGTTTGGGGGAAGAAGGAGTGAAGGGGAAAACATTTGGAGTGATGGTGTTTGTCTTCCCAAGTAACTGTTACCGATGACAGAACATGGTTTTTCTGGAGATGGCTGAACACTTGCCTGTCCATAGGGTGGTGAATGAATTCCTTGTTTTGTTTTGGTTGTGTGTGTGGCTTTTTCTTTACCTGTTAAACTGTCCTTATCTCAGCCCATGAGTTTTCTCACTTTTACCCTTCCGATTCTCTCCCCCCTCCCACTGGGAGGGAGCGAGTGAGCAGCTGCATGTTGCTTAGTTGCTGGCTGGGGTTAAACCAACAACGCTTACTGAAAAAAGATAATGAGTCATAATCAAATGACTTCAGGAGTTGGGACTTTATAGACCTCTGTCACCCTTGCAAGCCCTGTGCTTAAGACTACAGGAGTCAGTTGGACTGATTCAGTGTTGAAACCCCTTGTGTTAATGTTCAGTGAGAGATATCTCTGAGTGACGTTGCAGGTGGTTTATGTAAAGCTCTTTGTCTTGGTTCTTACTGCTGTGAATTTGGGCCAGCACTTAGAGCAGAGATGGAGGGGCTAAAGCACTGAAGACATTATGTTTCTGTGTAAGTGATTCTATGACCATCACAAAGTCTCCTGCAGTTGCTGTAGCACTGCTTTAGGCACAAATCACACTTAGAGGGAAGTTGATGCTGAATCACGCAAATGAAATAGCGGCCTGTGAGATCCCAAACACCACAATTTGGGGACCTCCATCTCGAAGGGAGCTGTAAAATTGCTGTACTCATGCAGAAAAAGGATGCAATCTCCCATTGAGTTCAGCCTGAATCACCCTCTCTCTTGCTGCCAAGTGATTCTCCGTTTAATTAATATTTAATCCTGTTGATGCAACTTGTCCACTTATTTTCCCAGTTGTTTGCAGTGTGGATTTCCCAAATTGTTTCCTCAGGGCACTTGCAAAATCAAGTTCTCACATCTGAGGAGTTCCTTGCAGCTCATTTGTTGAAATTTCTTGCTGAAAAATGTATGTGCTTTTAATTAAAAAAAATTACCCAGCAAAACCAGCCTGGAGGTAGTTTGAAAGAAAGAAGAGCGTTTTGTTAAAAAATGAAGGAAAAAAAAACCCAAACCCCAGGTAGGTTAGCATTTAGAGCACTGTGTGTCCAGAAACTATTTAAAACCTTTCCCCAGTGATGGATAATGAGGAAGAACATGGAATTGAGCCATGTCACCTTATAAAAATATCAGAAGTCAAAACCACAGGAGATGTTAGTTGCTGGAGGTTCTTCCCTAATTGAGTTGCAGAGAGCATGGCATCTTCCTCCTCACCCTGGGGCAGGCAGAGTTTGAGAAGGGACTGTTCCTCGGGTAGGCCAGCAGAAAGCCACGCTATTGCCTCTGTTTGCTCCACATTAAGCTGGAGCATGGATGTGTATTGGTTCAGATCCTGTGGTTTACAGGGAATTAATCCTGAGCTGAAATGGGGAACTGATAGAGCCCAGAGGGTCTTGTTTCAGGTTTCCTTCTGACTAGTGCAAGATCAGAGCTTTCTGCCAGGTTAATCTACAGCCTGAAAAAGGCAAGCCTGCGTATCTGTGCTTTTTTAAAGCCACAGTGAGGAATTCCTAATGCTTGGTATTTGTAAAGGGCTGAGTAAATACACCAATGCCTGTGCAAGAAACCCAACACAAATGCAACACAATGCACTTTGGAGGCTGCTTACGCAAAGCTTTGGCAGAAGGGATCTGTGTGGAAATGTGGGTCTGGAAATCTGAGGCAGATGCAGTCAGTGCCTTCCTTGTGCTGAGCCCCCTCTGCTCCCCTGCTGTGGTGGCCCCTGTGCCACCAGGCTGTCCTGTAGAGCAAGGGCCGTTTTGGAGAGTCTCTGTACCACCAGCAATGATTTGAGTGCTTTTTTGTGTTGGTGCTCTGCTGCTTTAAAAGCTCTAGGTGCAACCACAGGAGCAGGCTGTAGATGTGTGTGTTATGATGAGCTGGGATGTTTCCCTAACCTGGCTCTGTGCCTTCACAGGGATGGCCGGAGGCCACCCGTAGTGTGGTGGGACACAGCAATCCAGCTGTGAGGACAGGCGGGGTTGGGATCCCATCACTGCGGCAGCAACGGACAGCAGGTCCCACTTGGGACAGACAGTCCCTATGGGTAGAACTGCTGTGGGATTTGATGAGACAGCAGGTGGAAGATGCCAGAAAGCACCACAAAACATAACTCTACCCATTCCCCTGACCCTGCGAAGAGCTACCCTGGTTTCAGAGGCGCTTTGCTGAGGTACAACAGCTGCCTGGCCAAGTCAGATACACACTGGGGGCTAAGCATGAGGTAGGTGCATGGTTGTCCTTTTTGCACATACCAGATTCCTTCATGGTTCACACAACAGACTGGTGGTGCCTCCTACCCTCTAGCTGTCATGCAAGGGGCTGACAGGGCCCAGCTTGGTCCTTGTGACCCAGCTTGAGACCTCTTTTCTGTCCTTATTGCCACCTTTTTTCTGAATAAGCTTGTTGGCCTCAGTTATTGGTGGGACCAAATTTACACAGCAGAATTAGGGCTGGCAGGAGGCGAATCTCAGTTCTTCATGTGAATCAATGACGTTTCCTCCCACTAAGGTGTGTTTTTGTACCTGGGGGAGAAAGTCCTGGGAAGACAGTGGCACTGCCAATTGCAATGCTGATGTCAGCTAGGAGCTTAGCCAGGACCACCACTTTGTTCCACAGAGACCTCTGGCAGGTAGGACAGGTATGAACAAGTGGCTCTGAAGATGAGACAGCAGCTGTGCTCTGGGACACCAGGCAGCACCATTCACTCAACTGGGCACAGCATGGAGGAGATGTAGTCCTGCTCTAGGAGTAGGCACTGTGTAAAGTACTATGTGATGGACTTGTGGCAGAGGCAAGTTTTCCTGGTTTGGGCAAGTGTTTCTTGGATAGAGAACATTTTGCTAATGTTTATTTTGGGTTTCCTAAGAAGCTGGAGGAGGAGGTAATGAAGATAGTAAGAGAGAGGAATAGAGGCTGTTGAGAGCTGGTAAATAAGCCATGAGGAGCAGGGATCCCCTTTTGTACGGTTATTCTTGGTGGAGTTACTCCAGAGGTTTCTGTACTCAGCTGATGAGTCCTCTGAGTAGCACAAATGCTCTCTAGTGCCTGTGGGTGCTGGGAAAGACAAAAAGCTCACTGTTTGTGAACACTAGAGGATGGTCATCTGGTAACACAAAAGCTTTCCCCAACACAACAGTCATAGGTCTCTGTCATAGCTCTTCCCTCCCCCACAGATGTATCCAGCCCTGAGGGCCACTCAGATGTGCAACTCAGGGGCTCTGTGCTTTAATTAATGAGAAAACTTATGAGGAGTTATTTCCTTCTGCCACTGGCTGCTTGGAAGCAAGGCTGATATTTTGAGTGTTTTTAGGAGGAAGAGTTTAATATGTTATAGAAGAAAAGTTCATGAGAGGGTAGTGAAGGAATAGCAGCCGTAGGAGTTTGAATGTCAGCGTGTTCAAAGTGGGAGAGAGGCACAGCCTGAACCCTGTTTCTCCTCCTGTCCTCCTTGCTGAAGATCAGAGAAAATGAGAGATGCAAAATGGAAAGAAAAATAATGAGATGTGAAGGGGTTGAGGAAGAACACTGTTTGTTTTTAAGAATAAATTATATAAGTATGGGGCAGACCGTGCCCGGAGTGGGGCAAAAGGAGATGCTGCCCACTGTCCCTGAGTTTCCTTTCATGCCACATCTCCTGACTTTGCAGCATGAAATGCATGGTTTTTGTACACAGAGAAAATTGTGGCTGATCAGAGTTTGTAGGAAAACCCTCATGTTTTCTCTTCTTTGCCAGCCTCTCCCTTGAAATGTAAATAAATAGTGTTGGAGACGCACATAATGAGGCCCAAGGGTAAGGGACTGAAAATCCAACACCACGGGGTTTTTTGGCTGAGTTTTAGAACAACATAAAAGAAATCAGACCTGTAGTTCACCACATAGGAAAGCTCAGAGCTGCTGTAGAGAAGCAGTGGTATGCAAACTAAGGAATAAATGAATACAGTGGTGTATGCTCCCTACAAAGACCTCCTTCCACCTCTGTTTTGAAAGCAGGCTGCTACTAACACCTGAGCAAAGGCTGCTTTGAAACTGTGCTGCAAACAGTAGTGAACTCTGTGCTCAGTGGCCAGGAAAATATTCACTAGTCATTGCAGAGCCTTTCTGAGATAACACAGCAACACTATGGCTGAAACAGTAATTGCATGTTAGCTATGGACTATGACTTCCCAGAGGAAAGCAGGGTAAAAAAGCTGTTTTCTAGGGAGAAGATCTCTAAGAGGGCAGTCAGTGAGATGATTCTTCTCCTGATGTCCCAATATCTGAAGCAGCCACTCATTTCACATGTTAGGAGCCAAGTGAATACATCTATTTGCTGGACTGGGGTTGTAATTTTGAAGATGTATTAGATGTGCCGAATGGGAGTAGAATGGCTGCAGTCACCAACTGGGACTCGTAACTAACTGCTAGGGAAAAGGATCAAAGTGAAATCTTTTTACATTGTGTTTCCTCGCAAAGATTGTTCCTCTACACTTGGTACTGCTTCTCTCTAGAGCTTCTCTTTTGATGTTGCATGCAGCATCATGCTAATAGGAGTGTAGATGGGCTTTCCTACTAGTCAAGCTTGTCATTGATTAAGGTGTAGAAAAAAGGCTGCTCCTTCCCTTTAAACACCTGTACACATTTCTGTGGGAAGCATTGCTGCTCCCAGGCCTCCTGCACTGAGCAGTCCTGCAATGATCATCTCAGCTCCCTGCAGATGCTCTGATTGAATGAGCATGAACCAACAAACATTTGATTTCATCGGTTTGCTGCAGTGCAGTCAGCTCCATGGCACAGCACTTGCACCTCTGGCTGGGAAGCAGGCAGGGAACCACTTAGCTACTCCATGGCCAAGTCAGCTCTGGCTCTGCTCTGTCCTCCTCCTCTTTCCTGTGACGCTTCGCTCCGAGGCACGGGAATCCTGTCTTACCATACTCAATTAAAGATGTCTTTTGGGCACCGAGCACCTGGCATCAAGGCAAGTATTGTTATAAATTAGTGTGGTAGTACAGAAGCCCCTGCTTGTTAGGAAGAAATGTTAAACAATCTGTGTTTTTCAAAAAGGAAGCCTGCCGAAGCTATTTACACATTTCAGGGAAGGGCACATATCAATCTATAATGCTACTGTAATGGGGGCAGAAGGGCTATGTACACTGTGATTGCAAAAGAAACACACAATGAGGACCATGGTTTTGAATGTGTTATCCACTGGTCCTGATTTGCTCCGTTTGTTTGACAAAATACCTGAGCATCTACTCACTTTTACATATCTTGGAGATGACAAGAGCATTGCTGCCCCTGCAGTGGGAGCACAGGCTCATGTCAGGAGCAAGCCACCAAGCACAACCTTGGGTGCAGGGGTGTCTTGTGTGCCCTCAAATGCACAGAGCATGTTCCGGGCTGCCTGGGGCTGTCTCATGCTTCCTTGCACACCTGGCCAGGCTCTCCACCCGTGGGTATCACAAAGAGCAGACAGAAAACATTGCACAAACAGCTAGATCCTTCTCAATCCTAACTTGTGTTAAATGTTAAGCATGTGTTTTGCTTCATTGCTGGACAGGGTTAATATTGTGTCTGTATGTGTGTGTTGGGCAGAGGGCTGAATGGCGGTTATTGTCTGTGATGCAGCTTTGGTGCAGGCTCATTGTATGACATCCAGAAAGTCCCTTGAAGTTTGTTTTGGGAAGATACTGAGCAGTCACTGCTGCTCAGCACATCTGAAACCAGCCCAGCCTGGCCATCTGTAAAACACAACCAAGAACTCCTTTGAGCTTACCGAGCTGAAGGCATGTTATGAATGCAAAGTTTATTATACCTCTACGGTGTAATGTCACGTGGACTTGTAACGTAGTAAACACCACAGAAATTCCCAGAACATAAAATCTTATCTGTAGCAAACACATTCTGAAGCTATTCACTAAATTATTCTAAGACTCTAATGTCCCTCTGAAGATTCTGGTTGAGTTTTGGCCCTTGAAGGTATTTGTAGACTGCTGCCATATTCCTCTACCGAATATCCGCCAGATCCATCAGTCCCAGGCCCTTCTGTTACCAACACAGCCGCTGCACTTAAAGTTACGAAGCCCAGAGTAAGCAAAACTAAAGTGTTTAATCTATTATTAATCAGTCAGTTGCAGAAATGATAGGGCTCTGGGGGACCTCAGAAAGATATCAATATTTATGGCCTCGTTAGCAAATGCCACTTTAAAAAAAAAAAAAAGAGACAACAGGATTATGAAGGATGTTTGTTTCTAGTCATTCCATATAGAAGCAATGTCATGTTTTGGGACAGGAGGATTCAGAACAAGGTATTTAATATTTATCACAAAGTACTGAGACTGGTACTGTACTTCTGTTCTTCTTGGTCTTGCGTTGAAGCTTTCACCTTCTCTAGAAGCACTGACCCAAGCTGAGATCAGAGAGCCACAATCACTCCAAGCTATCACCTAGGGAATTTGAGAAAATAAAAAGATAAAATCTCTGTAATTCCATTTGCCGAGATAAATTATATAAATTCCATAAAAGAGAAGCAGTAAAATAATATTTCAGTTCTAAAAGAGCTCTACCCATTACAGGCAATTTTTTTCTGGATTAAGTGAGCCCAAACAAATCCTGCAATGCTTGTGCTTTGCAGTGTTTTGCAGTTCTTGCTTGAATTTGTTTCTTGACATTTTCTGCACCCACCCTAGTGATACTGATTTTCATATGATTGTTATCCCTGGTACGCAACCTTCTTAGCTTGATTAGTTTTTACCTTCATGTTGTGGGGTTTTTTTACGCATTGTGTTTTGCTTTTGGGTTTTTTCTAGACTACTTCTCTTACCATTTTTATGAAACTATTTTAATGGACATTTTTTATATCACTTTTAGTCCTCTCTGCTGTTTCTGAATTTTTGCTAAAGAACTTCTCCCTGGAGTCGAATAATCATCTCATATGAGGATGTCTTCAATGCCACCATCACTGAAGCATCCTCTTGGTTGAACATTATTGTTTTCTGTTTCATGCGGGAGATGTTGAGGAAGAGAGCACTAGAGCACAGAGACTTAAAATCCAAGGGAAATGAGAGGCTAAACTAAATAAATTGGAGAACAGCACTGTGAAAAAACACGTAGTCCTTGAAAGGAACAAAGAAAAGAGGGAGGACCTTTCAAAGGAAAGAAACAGAGACCATCCCCTAGCCAATGCAGAGTTGCCTTCAAGTCACTGATCTCATCATTTATCCTTTCTCACACTTCTTTTGCTGTCAACTTGATCTGGACACTGATTTTCCCTCTTTCATATCCAGCACAGGCTTTTCTAAACAGGAGAAGGAAGTATACTGCACATTAATTCTAATAAATGAGTAAACAGAAAGCCCACTAACTTGGGTCTGAGTCCAGCAGCACAAAGTCGCCAGAGATCACCGGAGGATCTCTCCTCATACAATTTTATGGCAGAAACTCTTGTAACATCTTGAAATTGTTTCACAGAATCTAGCAGGTTTTCAAGAGCTCCCTGCACCAGGTATTTCCCTCTTTAATCCCTCTTTCCCAGGAGCTTCAAACTTTGCTTTCCTCCCACATGAGAAACCTATAATCACTGTGGCTGGAGAGTGGCTCATTGTGTTTTTTGTGTGCTGGGAAATGAGATGTGAAATCCCTTCACCTCTGCGCTCAGCAAGGCTCAAGGATGTGTCTCTTGGGTACCTTCTCCACCATATGAATGGGGCATTGTCCTCTCCTGAGGGCTGAGAGGTCTCTCTGGAAAGGTGTCTATGGGTGCTTGGGTCATCATGAGGTGTAACTGAGCCAGAGTGAGGTGGACTTGCTCTTTACAAACCCAGGCTGAGCTCGCTGCTTGAATGGTTCATAATCTCTGAATCTATACCTGTAGTGGAAAAGGAAAGGCTCAAATGTGTTTTTTTTTTTCTGGGCTGAGCCATATGAGCTGTTATATTTGTCCACTGTACTGGCTGTTAGTTTGGCTGGAAATCACCAAGCTATACTTAGGTGAAGACAAGCCTGGAGCAGGAGCTGAAGAGATCTGTGCAAGAGCTTGACCTGCAATACCACGTGCTATATGCTTTGAAAAGAACGCTTGTAGCATTAATGATCCTTTTTTCCTTCTTCAGTTTAAAAGTACTCGGGACATTCCTTAGTTTTCCTCCATCCATTAATTTTATTTGGTTTTATTATTTTATCCCAGAGGTCTGTGCTCACTGTATTGTAGCTGATGACAATGCACCATCTCTCCCTCAACATTATTTTGTTGCCCATTGCTGCTCCCAGACTATTGCATATAATTACAGATTTCTGTCTAGAGGTGGTCAAAAGCTTGTGGAAAATTTTCTTATTCAAAAAAGTCTTTACTGTAAAAGATTTTTCCCTGTCAAGAAAATAGTAGTTTCAATAAATGTTTACTATCATTTTGCCATTGCAAATCCGAAATAGAAAATCTCCACGTTTACCTTTTATGTATGCTCACACATTTTGCCAGTTTGCCACTTACCTCCCACCTACCAGTTGAAAAACAGGGAAAAAAAAAAAAAAAGGCATGTGATGCCAATCTCCACCTATTTTCATATTTCTGTTTTCCCATCCTCTCTCCATAGATAAAGACTGAATCTCTATGACTAAAGAAATAAAACTATTATTATCACTTTCCCTGAACAAAACTGAAATATTCTTGGTTTATTTTGGTATCTCCATCAGAAAAAAAGAAAATAAAATTGAATGCTTATTTTTGGTGTGAATCCTTAAGAGGAGAAAGTAAGTTCATAGCTCTGTTTGCCAGGTTTTTCTTCTGTGTTCTCTTCTGAGTTTCATGGTTTTAAAAAGGAAGAGACCAATTTGTAATTTCACAAATTAGGTGAACTTCCTAAATGAACAATTTCTGAAGTCTGAAGGGGGAGAGGGGTTGTGGGAGCATCTTCCCACCCTTTTAATCCCTCCTTTGCCCTTTACTCCATCTGCTTCCAGGAGAATTGCTGAAATTGTTTCTCCCTCCGCAGCCACCTCTGCCCAGTGGGCACTTAGTTCCCTGCACACTACACTTTAATAAATGTCGTTCTCTATTTACCAAGACCTCAAGTTTTTTAAATCATTGACTTTAGCATAAGCAGATTTTGCACAGTCCCATGGGGCAGAGCTCCACGTTTGATAATGTGAGGTATAGAGATACTTTCAAATGTCTTGGTTTTCTCTACCCCTTTCAAAAGAGATTGTTTCATCTTTATGCAAATGGTAGGGACCTTTGCATCTGCTTTTTCTCTCACACTGCTCAGCCAACATCCCCTTCCTCTGCCTTACCCAGCCATAGGGGCGGAAAGCATTAGACTGGCTCCTGGGAGGATAATGCTTCACGCAGCAGCGCTTGCAGTCCTCTAAATATTCATTTTCCTGTGGTTTTTTGTGTCTGCATTACAGATATGTAATTCCTATCAGACGTGTCAGGTGCTCGGTGTCTCTGGAGACAGCTGAACAGTGGAGGCAGGAGACTCCGGGAATGTAAACGTGTGCTGAGGAAATGTGAGAGTGGTTTCTGCAGCCACAGCCATCAACACAGATCCCTGGCTGCTGCAGCTGCACTTCCCGCGTGGGGCAGGGAGCTCTCTGCTCCCTGGCTGCTTCTTATCTCTGCAGTGGTGTGAGTGTTACAGGAAAAAAGGAAAGGGCCAGGGTAGTTTTGGTGCAATGCCTGTTAGCAAGTCAAGGAAGAGAACTGTGGAGGTGATGGGGGGACTCAAAGTCATTGCATGACACCCACTTCAGCAAAGCACAAAGGGGAGAATTCATTTTTCTTATTCTGCTGCTGTAAGTGGGGACACAAAGCCAAGGAACATAATGCTTTTGCACTATTGACCCCTTATGATAGAAATAGTGCGCTGGTGCAAGAGGGTGCGACTCCGAGCCTGAACTGCACAATGAGCACAGCAAGGGACCTCAGGGCCACGGATGCCAGGTTGTGCTCTGACAGAAATGATGCTCTAAGTGAAACCAGCTCTGGTTTTGCTCCAGTGCTCCCTTTGGAAAGCAATACCAGGGCTGTTCTTCTTCCTCAGTTACAAATCTTTCTGTGGTTCACAGCCTGCGTTTATTCATGGCTAGTTTATTCTCACTTGTTCTCATGCCAATGTTGTCCTTTAGCATCAATAGCTCTTCTCTAGTGTTTACCCCTCTGATGTTTTTATGGACAGCAACCCATCCTCTCTCAGCCTTTGCTTCCCTGCACTAAACATGCCAGATCTTTTAAATCTCTTCTAATGAGACAAACTCTCAGTTTTCCAGAACAATTACCCAAATATTCATGGTCTTACCCTCCAAATACCTCATATAAGTTAGTTTTTCTGGCTTTAAAAAAATACTGGTTTTACTGCAGTAATGGCAGGTTCACATGCACATATCAGACTTAATGGAAAATACATGCTTCAGAAGGGGGGATAATGGTGTGTGTGACACCCAAAGAAGTTCCTGTGCATGTGAAACGCTCTGTGGGATGCTGCATGCGGCTGTGTATGTGTGTGGAGGGATGCTGTCAGCGGGATCATGTGTGTGAGACTCTGAAAAGGATTACTCAGTGTGCGAGGGGGTGTTGTAAGAAGGATTTTGAGGTACGTGACACTGAGAAGGATTAGTCTCTGTGTAAAAAAAAAAGTGTGTGCGTGTAGAAGAGAGGGAAGATAAGCGGGTGGCCGTGCGTCTGCAAGCAGGATGATAAGGACGGCTGCGTGCAAGAACACCGCTGTAAAAAGCCGGGATTTAGCTAATGGAAGGATTAATGTGTGTGAGCACGTGTGTGCACGCAGCCGGGTGAGACATGGTAAGGAGGATTTGGGAGGCGTGTGGCAGAAGGGATATGGACACTCTGGGAGAGTTTCCTCTGTGGGTGTGCATGGCTGTACCCAGGCTCGCAGCACCCGGGGGTTGTTCATGGCCATGTACACGCCCGTGACAGTGGGTCACGGTACAGGGACACATGAAGGGCTCCTACACCCGCAGGAACAGTCATAGAAAAGCTGTCCCTGTCCTGTGGGTAGGGAGGGTTACAGGCCTGCGCCTGACACGGAGGTGCCCCTGGGTGACAAAGCGGGGCTGAACATGTAGCATAGCAAGAGGCATAGCAATATCTGTCCTGTTGGAGCAGGGGGACTTTGAGCACATGGGTGGCAGTGGGAAGGAGTGGCAGTGTGGCACAGGGGAAATGTCACCCTATGAGCAGGGCAGGACAAACGGGCATGTGCTATGCTGAGCAGAGGTGCTCCAGGTTGGGGGTAAATGCAGCTTAAATGTGTTTTTTCTCAGGAGATGGGGCGCTCAGAATGGCTGAACTTTGCAATCTGAGGCTGAGTGTGAATGCTGGCAACGTTTCTGCTGACCCCGTGTTCTATACCTCTCACTTCAGATTTATCCCTGGTCCTCCAGCCAGCTGCCAGCACAGGACCTTTTCTAGGTGGAAAGAATACTGGTAGCAGTCTTACAGCAATTTATGATCTGGAGAAGAGGTAGAGGGTTGATTGCATCTCAACACACATTTTTTTACATTCTGACACTTTTTCCTTTTCTTCTTTTCTACATGAAAATTGGGGTGTTTTTTCAAAGTCAGTAATTTCCTAATTTGGTTGAACCTCAGTTTTCATTTAGAGCAAAAAAACAAAAGTGTTGAAAAATTTCAGCTAGCTTTATTATCTGCAGTATGTCTGCATTGGATCTATTCCGTTGGCATTAGTTTCATCTAAGAGACACTAAAAGTAAAGCCTACTGAACCTTTTATGATAAAATAAACTAAAATAGCTGGGGTGTCTAGTGTAAGTTTTCTTAAAAAAAATTGATCCTTTGCTTGTCTGGTAGACCATTCAAATGTTTTCTTTCTGTTTAATGAAAGATCATAAAAAGCCTGTCTAGTTGCTTTGTAGCTATCGATAATGTATTTAAGGAAGAAGGCTAAAACCAAAGCAGCTGCAGCTTGAGATTCCCGTTGGTGCTAGGTGCTGCACAAATATAGTATCTCATGACTAGAAAATAAAGTAGGAGGCTTCCAGCCAGAGGTGAAGAGTCTTTATTAGTACCACAGAAAATTTCCTGTAGAAGCATGATCCTTAAATATAGAGATTGCCCATAAAATGGGGTCTTTATATCTTAAAGTTACTGTTTTGCAACAAAAGGCATGTCAGTGTGATGCAGGAACAGGGTAAGTTCTATGGCAAAGGCAGCCAACTTCATCTCCTGCATCTTCATGTGCCTGAGACTGACCGTGCCCATTGCACACACCTGGCAGAGCCAGCAGGGACAGTGACGCCCTTTTGCTCCGCTGGGGACTGGAGATGGGATGGACTCACAGTGGAGCCACAGAGCTGCCACCCCTGCCCCACAGGGAGGATTTGCTTGGTCCAGAAACCACTGCCCAACAGTAGTTCTGTTTAAAGCTGCTGGCTGGGCACCCGGCTCTGTGCTGTGCTGGAAGTCAAGCGTGGCCATCGTGATTAGACAGCCCTTCTGGTTTTTAAAAACTAACAAATCATGAAATCACCCAGAGAGACCCAAACAAGAGGCATTTGATGGGGCCATGGTTTCATTCTGGGAAGGTCTCCAGTCTTTCAGGCAACAGTCGTGTTGTCCTTCTTTTTTTAATAAACCTTTAGCCCAATGTGAATCAGCAGGGAGGATGAGGCTGAGCTGTGAGAGGAATTGCCATGGGTTTAGTGTTAAAGCCAGTACATGAGCTCCATTTCAAAGTGCCCACTCAACAGCTGGTCACAAAATCCCCAAGCCTTGGGTGAGGTGCCAAGTCTGTGTGTGCTTGGAGAGGAGCATCATGCCCATTGCAGTGCTGCCTTGTTCTGCTGTTAGCACATTCCCTCCTCCGAAAGGATGGGTGAGAAGTTCAAATGGGGACAGGGAGTGCCCTGTGGAGCAGTCACCATCCCCTGGTGAATTGTGAGCATCCCACTGGAAAAACGTTGCCCTGGGCCCATTCTTCACCTTGTCACTTGACAAACAGGGGCTCGTGGGAGGGCACTTGGGTCCCTCCCCAAAATTGTTGTGTGGTGTCTCACAGATGACTGCTTCAACCTGTCCACCTGTGAAATAAGGTTAAAAATCTTCATGGAGGATAGGCTGCCAGGCTTTAGCCAGTGAGGTTTGGAAAAACCTTTCTTAGCTAAGACTAGGCAGGATTAAAGAAGAACAGAGTGTTATTGTCTTTGTCCATTCAGAGAGAGAAAAGACAATAAACCACAAGTTGAAAGCCAGTTTTTCTCCCTCACCTTATTGAAACAGGCACCTGGCCCTTGGGTCTCTGAATGCTCCTGCACTCAGCCTCCCTCCACGCTCTCTTTCATCCTTGTTTTTCTCTTTTAAAACTTCAATTGATTTTGAAATTAAATTGGCTGTTCCCCCACCAATGAACCTCATGCTTGCATCTCCTTTCCCTTGTTCCCCTTCTCCCTCCCAGCTTTCACATCTCCCCAGGTTTCTGTTATTTTCTATACGTTCACTTTGAAGGATTTTCCAGTAAGGATGCCAGAAGAGGTTTCTTAAGGGTCTTTTATCACAAATTCTTTTTGGTTTCATGCCTGAGGACGACCTTGGCGACCTATGCTCAAGCAAACGTGAAGTGAGTACAATTTGCAAGCAGGTCACAGCTGACTGCACACACAAATCAGGTCCTGTATCCCTGCAGCCTCATTCAGGAAACACGTTGTATTTCCCAGCTGACAAAACTAGACCATACTTAGACCTAGTGTAATTCTGTTGGCCTTGATGTAGTTACCAGGGAGACTAGAATGCAGATAACTTCTCTACACTAAAATAAAGTGTCTTACGTGTCTCCCTTCCATGGGAGATTTAAGAATGAAGTTCACAGGATGATGCATGTGTATTACAGCCACACATTTACAGCTGCACCATCGGGTCTGGGCGAAGTGCACATGCACAGAAGATCTCTGTCAATCAAACCTGCTCCACATGCCATCCCAGTTCCTCCAGCCTAGACCTGCTACATAGACAATATCAGGAAAGCACCAGATCTTAAAAGTGCACTGATAAAAGCTGTCAGAGGAGACATCCTTTCAGCACACATGAGTTAAAGCCCGATTTTCAAGGGTTGCATGGCTTCCTTGTATGCCTAGATCCCAAATCACCTTCAGGTCATTCCATTGTCTCTTCTTTAAAGGGAGATGGAAGTCAACTATGTCATTTAAGCACGTTTTGGAAATGCTATGAAGGCTTTCAACTGATGCCGCTACTGTCAAGACTAGCAGTGCAGGGGAGTGATCACAACAAATGCTTAGGAAATATGAGTACAGATGTTCACTGACACGTTAAATATAGGCAGCCAAAAATAATTTCTTTCACAGGGAAATTAATCTTTTCTCTAACAGAAGGGTCAGGAACTCAAAGTGAAGGCTAGACACTCCCCTCTGCTACATTCAGCACCTAAAGTGGGCTTAAGGACAGAAAGAAGAAAATCACAGCCCTCACTGGTTTAGCTAGAACAACCCCAGTGGTGTGAATCACAGGCTTTTACATTGCTCCCCTGCCTTCTTGTGCATGCCAAGAGACAGAGGAATCTGCCTCATGGGTGTTTCTTTTTGCCTTATTCCTTTCAGACCAAGACCTTACTGTGGTTTTGCCCACTGATGGCAGCAGTGTCTGCCCTGGCAACCTTCTCCTTTAGATGGCAGTTCCACCTGCCTTTCTCCTTGGAGGCTTCTGGAATAAATGGTGCCTTAATTAGGTTAATTATACCTTTAGCCATCAATGTGCTTACTTTAGATGTACTGTTAGAGTCCATTACACAGTACAGTTTCCACAGTTTTCCTTGTGGGAAGCAAATCTAACACCTGATGTGTGAAGTTTTCCATGGCTCACTTGTCTTGCACAATATTTGTTAAATCCAAGGACTGTTTCCACTCCTTGGGAACCTGGTGCTCCTGGTGTCTCTCTGTTCAAGGCTTGCCTGACCCAGGATGACCAGTGACTCTTAGTTCATGGGCAATTGTATTTCTTCAGAGGCATCTCCCTTCAATGTCAACAGAAGGCTTGAACCTACATCTGGTGAATGGTGAAAGAGTCTCTCTGATGCTTGTGAAAAGTGATACAAATTAACATTCTCCAGTTTGCTGCTGTTATTCTGTCTGAATCATATTTTAGAGGTAAAGTTTCTGCTGAGAAGTGGTAGGGTTTTCTCAGTAGCTGCCTAAATTGTGTCATAATCTTCAGTTTACACTGAGTAACTGCTTAAGACAGAAACTGCATCTGTATATGCAGTGTCACTGCTCCCGAGTGATGAAGGACCCCAAGTTTCTGACAGCTTCCCTTCCCGTGCCCTGGTTGTCTTCCCCGCAATTTGTATTTATGCAGAACACTTAACATGATCTCTCTTGCCCTCTGCAGTTCACTAGGGAGTCTCTTTCTTCAGGAGCTTAAAAATTCTTCCAGAATGGAAATCGGTACAGAAGGTGTTTATATGTAACTGGGCAGATCAGGAAGAGATCTCAGGGTTTTCCTGACGTTAAGGATGATCTCATTTTTCCAGGCCATTTTCTCAGTCCCTTCAGCAGCGCAGGCTGTTCAGGATAACTGAGATGCTCCTGGTAACTTCACTGGCTTCTATGTAGGGAAGATGACTTTGTATTTTTCGCTAGCATAAGTCTTTACTGTGAACACACAAAGCTCTCCAAGTAAGCATATAGTAGAAAAACCTTTCCCAAAGTTATTGTCTCTCTAGAAAATGTTATTATAATGTTTTGTGTCCGAGCATTTGATGCCTCCTGCCACTAACATTGATGGGTATTTGTTGCCCAAGGGTGTTTTAGGCAAAAAGTGTGCATCCAAGGTGTCTGTCATTGGCAGTATGCCGAGCAGCTTCTCCCAGCTCTTGGTCCTTTTCTCAGTCCTGTGATGTTTATTTCCTCACAGGACCAGCTTGTTATGGGAGATGGTTTTTACGGATCTAAGCACAGCTTCAGGAGAAGTCTGTAGCTGTAAAAATCCCTTCTGTCATGCTGTTAAAATTACACAGATTTTACACAAGATTTTTTAGGAAAATCTTGGATTCCACTTCATTTCCAGTGAAGGTCTTGCTGTGTACTTGCTACATAGCCAGCCCCTTGGTTAATATTTGGCATTTTGGGTCACATTCTCACAGGGGCTCCAGGCGTGTCCATGGGTCTGTTGGAGCCGCAGAGCAGACAGTGGAGCTCCCCCAGTTCTCTGTCCCAACCGCTCGCCGGGATACCACCTGCACCTCCTCCCCGGGGGCAGCCACCCTCCACAGCTGCTTGCAGCCCCCATTTAGCAAACATCACCTCTCAAGCTCCATCTGGGCACGCTAGCTAAGAAGTACTTCATGTAAACTGTTTGTTCCACCACCCACAACGAGCTATTTGCACAGAAGCTTCACCAGAGACCATAAAATTGCAAACCATAGGTCCAGATCTCACCATCTGTCACAGTTCTGTGTTCCTGCTCCCCAGACAACACAGTCTCCCACCGGGTTTAAAAGATCCCAGGCTTAAACTTGTTTGTTTGGGATTTTTCATAAAACCTGGTGCTCAGAGGCACTGCAGAAATAAAAATGTGGTAGCTATTATCATTTATTGCCCTCGCAATGCAGACAGGATTAAAGCTGTTCTAATGACAGGGAAGAGATGGTAATATTCCCCTTGACATTAAGTAGGCCTGAAGAAAGCTATGAGCACAATGGAATGGAACATTAATGTGAAAAGGAAAAATAAAAACCCTACAAGAAATGACTATAGCAAAGAACCACCAAGGGAGGCACTTAAGCCTACAAAAGCCAGCACTCTCAGATGTCAAAGGATCTTGTCATTCTGCACCTAACTCAGCCCTTGCTGAGGTGTTAAATGGGGTTTCAAAACCATTTGTGCTTTCACAGACCTTAGGTGAATATGGTATACAACTGGGTAACACAAAAGGGTTGTGCTCTCGAGGCTTAACCCTTGCGTGCTGAGTGTAGTTTGTTGGGTTTGTACCTTTGCTTCTCCTCTTTTCAGAAGATCTTAGTTGACTGCAGAAAATATGGCAGTTTTGGAGCAGTGATGGCACGTGAAGATTTTGGAGCATCTGCCCTGCTAACTCCGTGGATACCTCTAATGTAGCCTTGAAAATTTGTTGGAAATATGGGTGTTTATAAATAACGTGTCAAGCAGCTGGTGGATTTAAGTATTGCTTCCCACTTCAGGACCCCAAGGACAAGATGCTCTGTCCTGTATGTAAGAGATTATCTTTAAAGAAGAATACTTTGTCCTGGATAAGTGCAAGTTTTTATTTCTATGTCCAGAGCAGTGAGACTGTGTTTCTGTGGAGAGGTGAGCTTGGTGGTGCTTTCCCCAATGTACCCTGTGATTTTTGTCTGCTGCCTTTGATTTTTAAATGAGCAGGGACTCAATGTCAGAAGGGCCAACAATAGCTTACCACAAGAGGGAAACATCCTCTGGCAGCCTGCATTAGCCAGCCTCCCTCCTAACATGGGAGATATTTTAAGATAGAGCACACACAAGACATGATCGCTACTGAGAAGATCGATTAGAGAAGATTCTCCTGGCACTGCATTTGGGTCCCTCCTTATCCTTTGTTTTACGTTCTGTGGTGAGCCAGCCATATCGTTTCTTCTCTGCTGGGAAGGTAATTCTGTACTTAGAGGAAGCTATTCAGTGGCTTTCTTTATTGCTGCTTAACATGTATACATTACAGTACCTTGCAGAGGCCTTGTAGCACTGTGCCAGGCATCCTACAAACCCATGCAGTGACAGTTACATCTCCAGTGGGTACCCATGTGTGGGGGCTACCAGGATAAGTGTATTTCTGAGCCAATTAATAATAACGCCTACACAGCCTACTTAGGTGTATGGAATATGGCATATCCCCATGTTTCTTTGAGGGAAACACACCCCTGGAGTTTAAAAAGGGGGTTGTTTAGGGGTTTTTCTTGTCAATTTAAAAAATCAGAATCAGGAAAGGGAATCAGGGTGTAAGGAAATATAAAGGTTTCTTTTCATATAGATCCACAGCAGGGATTACAAGCTTGGCACAGCAGGACCATACCCAACCTGGCTTCACAGAGTTTAACACCTGCTTTGCCTGGCTGCAGCTGACTGTGGAGGCTGAAGATCGTTCTGGGTCTGACAGCTGGCACCAAGAAACCCACGGCTGGCATGTGAATATAGATATATATTCAGGAAGTGTTTGGGACCATGGAGAGCACACGCATTCGTGTGTGTGCTTTGTTAGCTTCTTTGGCTGCTCTGAATGGAAAAAGGTGGAGTGTTAACAAATGAGGTTGTTAATTTCCAGTTTGTTATCAAGAAAGCCCTAAAATTAGTTGTGTTAGTTCAGTGGCATGGAAGGATAAGGTTTTATGCACTGTAGCACAAAACAATTAAAAATTGGAAATTTAGAAGCAGAAGTGGGAAAAAAATAGAGACAGGGAGAAAAGAGAAGGGATTATAGGTGATCAGCTCTGACTGCACGGGGAGAAGCAGGCTCAGGGCACGGGCCACGTCGTCGCTGCCCAAGAGCATTGCTGTGTAGTTGTCCAGATGCTGTGATCCGAACCGCTGTGTGTGACTTGTCATTCTCCAACAGGCATATGCTACAGTGTGTGACATGTACCCTGCTAGCGAAAGCTCAGTGTCTGGGAAGGGAAACGTTTAAAGCCACAGTGAGAACTGTTAAAAGCAGAAAAGGGAGCTTTGTGTGCAGGTCAGACTTCAGCATTTCTAAGGGTTGGCTGAGATCCCAAAGCAGGCACAGAAAATACCATGTGTAGACCCAGAACTGGAGGAGCTGTGCTGGGTCACCGGGTCTCCTACTGTCACTGGTCACCAGGTGAGACCATCCTACTCAGACCTGCTCTCCTAGTGTAGCTGCTCTGACTTCCTATCTGGCTGATAAACGTATTGTCATGTCTCTGCATGGAAATGACCATGTTGAAAGTTAGTCTGATCTTCAGTTGCCTGCCAAATCACAAAATTTGGTCGTAACGCTCTAATTTACATTGTGGAATTTAGTGGCCCAAAAGACTGTAATCCTGTAGATTAGAAAGGGCCAAAGGCTCACAAGGCACAATTGTGATGGGAAATTCAAAGGTATTGAGCTGATGGGGCAGGGAGAAAGGCTGATACAGAGCTGCAGCTAACACCAGTCCTGATTGCTACCTTCATTACAAACTCGGAAGAAGGAGTATGTATTTCATAACCGAGCTCCATGCCTGGAGCAGACTTCAGAGAAGGGCTAGCATTGACATTACTATGAGCAGAAAATTATCCCCAAAAAACCCAGAAACAATATAGCTGAGAAAATTTACCAAAATACTGATTTCTCAATTGGAAGCAACAACACAAGTCTCGGGTAAGTCACAGGGACCACATCAGAGACCGAGACATCAGCTTGGCTTTGAAACTGGTGCACTTGTGAGAGCAAAGACTAGAGAAAATTTGGGAATATCTGTACACACATTTTATGAAGCAGGGGAACATGGGACTAAAATTATACTTATTGTGATGAAGATTAAGAAAGGAATGTTGAGGTAGACATTAATACTCTCCTTCCCCAATGGAACTAATGTTCATGTTGTAACTTTTCCAGGGAAAGTCCATAGTCTGGGTTTTGCATTGTGACCCGCAAGCAGTTTCAAGACAGGCACTTACAAAATCCACATCAAAACCTGAGGCCTGCACTGAAGACAGTCACAGGCTTTAATGCCTATGAACAGATATAAAGTATCAGGGAAAGAAAAAAAGCTATTGAAGACAAAATGCATTTCATCTGCAGTGAGCTCTTCTTTATGTGACACATTTGCTTTCTTCCACTGCTTATCTTCCCCACTCCCATCCCTCACTCTCCTCTTTTTACTCTGTTTTAATAATTCAGATCTCACAGCCAAGAATTAAATGCTGAGCTGACCTAAGAGCAATGTGTTATGTACCATATTAACATGCTGTGGTTTTGGTGCTTTGTTATTTTCCTCCGTTGTTCGTGCCCCCCAGCAGAAGGCTACACTGTGATACCGTATTTAGTTATTCTAGTATAGCACTGTCTGCAGAAGGACCAATATAATACAAAAGGCCATCTAATAAAGCAGCTAAAGCAAAATTGGTTCAACCCTCATTCCTTGCCTCCTTTTATAATATCGCTGTCACTTTTTCATTTGTAGTAATCTTGCTTTAATATTTATGACTCTGCTTCAGACATGGAGAGCTCAAAGAGAACAAGGTTGCTGTTTTCTATTTCATTGTAGGAGGTTGGGTGAGAGCAGGGATAGCTGGTCTTCTAGGGCCCATGGGGCCCACAGCAACATCCACCTGCAGCTGCGGACCCATGAAGGCATCACTCCCTACCTCAGGGAGCTGCAGAGGGGCTCCAGTTGAGGTTTGTGAGCAAGAGATGGCAGCTGGTTTCGTAGAGCTTCTGCTGCTCCAAGACAACCCAGTATGGCCAGCATCTTATGCTTGCTCCCTTCTGGACATGGCCTAAAGCTGGACTGCCCAGCAGCCCCGCTGCCAGCACAGAATTGCTAAGAGTGTGAGACAGTTTTGGCACATGTGTCAATGTCAAACTGCTCATAAGCCGTGCAAGGCTCAAGAGCCACAGGAAGGCCATCCCTGGGCTCCAGAGAGCAGAAGATGTGCTTTTGATTAAATATAGTGGTTTTTAATAATGTAATGTGCTATAAAAGGATCTCAGACTGTATCCCAGCTGGGTTTGCTTGCCATGGTTTGACAGCTAGCTGTACCCCAGAAATGAGCCAGCCTGGCGTGTAAGGAAGAGAGAATTTTTTTAAAGACTCCCATTTTAAAAATGAGATCCTCTACTAGACCTGAAAAATGCAGAATTGTTTCCATGCACCAAAGCCCTTCGGCATGTCCTTTCTGTTTTAAAAAAAGTTATGAATGCAAGGAATGCTGTGGAAAAGCTGTTCCTCTGGTATGGGACACTGGACAAGATGAAGGCAGTAGACAGCAAGAAGCTAACACAGCTTGAGAGCATGGCTTCAGTGCTTATAGCTCAGAACATGGTCTTATATTGGGTCTATACGATCACAGAGCGAGAGACAGTCTGACCGGAGGAACTGGAACAGATGGGGCTCAGAGAAAGGCAGTTGCCTTCCTCCATTTCAGAAGCAAAGATCCAAGTGGTGATTAGATAATAATCGTAAAACAGAACTGGCACTGGACCTGTTTTCCTTTACACATAATCTGATCTGTTAGCCACAGGACTCGTATTACCCAGCCTGTCCCTATTAGAATAATAACCTAATTCTAATCACAGAAGGAAAAGGCTTTTGCGATGTCTGAATGCTGCTTGGGATGGGCATCTTGTCCTTTACAGTGTTGTCTCTATTGTCTTTTAGTGAGTTCGCCATCATTTGAAGGCTACCCAGAAAATACAGCTGTCAACTGACATTTTATTTAAGGGGTTATCCAAGTCTGTGACCCCAAAATCCCAGGTCTTGGCAGATACATGCCCATATCTCCTTTGGATTCTTTTCCCCAGGACCTGTTAAAAGATGCTTGTGATCTCAATGTCTTTCATCTGATTTACATCTAACTCCTATTAGAAGTGCTACCACTGCTTAGCCATAGTTTGAGAACTGACTGGAAACCCTTCAGTATACTAAATTATTGATTTTGTATGATTCAACAAAACGTCAGCAATCCCAAAGTAACAATATGTTTAAAAAGCAAGCAAGGAAAGCCTTGTCAAACATCTTGGTTTTCCTTCTTTATTTTTTTTCAACAAGCTTGGCAACCCTGTTAAGGCCTTTGATGTTTGGATTTTCTCTTCCATTTTGTAGTCACACCTGATGAGAACTACATTCAAAGACTCTAGTAGAAAAGTAAGAAGAGGCTTCAAGATGTGAAGTACACAGGTGGAAGAGCCGGGATTTTCAACTGGTCCCTTTGACAGAGAGGTTAAAGTCAACTTCCCATGGCCATATCTTCCATCGCCATGATTGTAATTTAGAAATTCACTTAAATCACTGAGAGTCCATGTTGTTAATTTTTGTTGGTAAAAGTGCCATGCTATTCCTGTTTCTTTAAATTCAGCAGCACACAAGAAAGAAGTATCCAAAATCCAATTTGATCTTAAGGGAAACTAACATTTGTCAACCAGGCAAACCAGGACTTATTTGTCAGACAGGCAAGCCTAATTGAAAAAAATGAAGTTATCACTTATGAGCAGCTCTTCAATCAGAGATTATTGTTAAAATATGAGTGAAAGAAAGCAGATCTTAATGTAAAAATCAATGCTACTTGCAACTTCCAAGGTGGTCAGAGCAGCAGTGCAGGGAAATGATGGAAAGGAGCACACTTCTCTGTCTTCTATGTATTTGAAGGAGAAACGTATATTTCTTGTGATATCATATCAGCCTGATTTGCAGTTGATCAGATATACGGGACATATCTGCTGTCAGCTAAATACATGTGTGGAGCGATGGGGGAGTGTAGAATCTGTTTGGCTTTCCCCTGCTAGAGAAATCTGTGGGAACATGCTGTAGTTGGGATGTGCTGAAGAGATGCGCTCTGACACCTACGCCACACTGGAGAACTGTGAGGACAAACATTTGGGAGGGAAGCTGAGCTGATCCTAATTGAAGCAGGCACTAGTGCTCTTTCATTGAAATACCACCGGCTTCGCCAACCTGATGTCAGGTTCTCCATCACGGTGTGAGGGTCTCCTCTAAGCAGAGCATGCTAGAAATAAATTAGGCGTCCACATCCCCCATCCTCTTTCCCACATGTGCATACATACGCACCAAGTAAGCAAAGAAAAGCATGTGGGAAGTGCTCCTTGACACCACTGTTGTCAGTGAGTGTGTTTTGCTGCAAGTCTGGGTTTTGGTTCTGTGTCCCAGGAGGCTTGAGCAGATGGAGAGGGTACCACACTGATATTTGGGCTGGAGGTGTTGCAGGGCTGGTCATTCAGTGGCTTACAGAGGGTAGTAGACTGATCTGACCATTTTACAACACTCAAAGTCCGGCCATACTCATCTTGCAATTTTTAAAAGGTATGTGTTCATTTGGTTTCTGGAGTAAGTGCTGTGTGTGCTGGATTCGCTGGTTTCGAAGATTTCTTCTTATCTTGAAGTGTGCATTTCTAAATTGCCCCTTTCTTTCCCTGTGTGATTGGGCTGTGAAGGGTAGTTTGGCCAAAATCCCCACAACATCCACAGCTCAGCATTGTAGGAATGGCTTTGCTGGGGAGTGTGCCGTGCCTTCCCTCCTAGATGCTCTCTCATATGTGACATCCTATAGTGTTATGAAGGGCTCTGAGATCTGGCAAGGACCATCTGAATTTTTTGTCTACTTCTGCAACAGATAACATAGGTCATTTGTGGGGGACATCTGGGGATAATTTGTTTAATCAATTTTTTTTACTGCTCTTGTGGCTTTGGGTATTAGCACTGTCTGTGCTACTTCTGTTCTCCATTGGAGGCACAGAGCAGTTGAGTCTCCAGAGAGTTTAAATGCCTTCAACTAACCCATATTATTGGCTCCCTCCAGGGGTAACTGGGTGAAACTTAATGGTCCATGAGATAAAAAAGTCAGTGGAAATGATCTAATGTCCCCTTCTAGTCTTAAACTCAGTGAAATGGTGAAAATTCTGCTTCTAAAGGAAATGGCAGATGAGCAGTTGCCAGGATCTCCTACCAGGCTTCTTCCCCAGCTGTGTCTGCGGGGAGCAGTCCTGCTTGCACATTCTCAGCAGAATTGCACCATTTTCACTCCTGGAGAACAAATCCTTATTCCCATCCTTCTGTGCAGCCTGTTTGCCCTTCTGCCTCCCTCAAATACTGAGAATTTTTCAGCCCCTCTTTGTGGTGACCATCTCCGAGAGAAACAATTTGGTTTCACTTCTGCTTTTACCAAAATCCAAATGAGGTATCTGTTAAATCTGACATCTGCCTTTCTCATAGATCAGATCAGACCTCCAGTTCCAAAATATTCCTGGTGCTCCTGAATGCAGAAATCAGTCTTGTCCATCTGCTGTCTCTGTGTCTGGTTGAGAGCTTTAGCCACAAAAAGTGTCCCAGTAATTTTTCTAGGCTCACAATATCTCTTATTTTCCTCCTCTGCAGAGAAAATGAGCAGTTTAAAGCTGTGGGCATGTATTTTTCTTTTTCTTTTGAAGTATTTGCAAAGGTGGCCAGAGCTGCCGGGGTCCTATCCTGCATGTACTTTCAATAAAATCAGTGTTTCCTCTCTCAGATTTAAATGCTTTACCTTGAATTATTTTCCATATGAAAAGAGAAACTTAAGAGAAATTGCAGGACTAAGAATCCTGGCGTCTGAGGATTTCAAGCATGAGTGGAGCCCCTGTGCTTTTTGTTCATCTAAATTCAAGGACACGCCAGCTCCAGAATAGCTGCCTTTCGACAAAGGCAGAGGGGAGGTCTCATCCTGCTTGCTCTACTGTATCAATCACTTTTTAACTAGGTATCAGGAATCTTATAAAGTTATTTTGATTTTTACTCTAAGTTAGAAGTGGTTTTGGTATAGTTTGAGGAGCTGTCACCTCACCTGGTTGCAGCAGGTGCTGCAGAGTTGTGTCCAAAGAGCTGGTTGTCTTTACAGCATAACCAGGTGACAATCAAGTTAATGCCTCTGCTTTTACCCAATTTTGTTTGTGGAATGGCATTCTGGGAGCCCCATTGAGAGATCCTGTGCCTGGAGATGGGGGATATGAGATGTCCATGGTTCTTGGTGCAGCACACACTGGGGATGTTCTGGCCAGAAGTCCCAACTTGATCAATTATATACTACAAGACTGATTAGGGTGAATACAGCAGTAGTTGCCATGGTTATCAATCACTATGAACTATATTTTCTGAAGGGCTGTTTAGATCAATTAATTACAAATTTGTTGTGAGATAATAGCATAGTTACAGCCCAGAACAGATATTCTCTGTCCTTCTTTCCCTTCACGCAGCCCAGAGGCCAAGAATAGCACATGCAAACTATCACCAATGTCTGCATTTACATCCAAATAAACACTCTTCAATCCTGCTTGCATCCTTGGATATGCAAACATTTACTATGTTGTGTTTCACCCTGTTTCCCACCTGCAGGAATGAGCTTCAGAGGCTGAACTGTCCAAATTCAGCTGGTAGACCCAACAGATTGATGGCAACTCTCTTCTGCAGGAAAAGCCAGGCTGTGGCCATCCAGCTGTTACAGGTCGTTGGCACCAGGCCTGCCGAGTGTGATGTGGTCACCAGCCAATTGACCAGACTTTTTGGACCTTCCATTCCATGATCTTTGTTCTTTTTATATTTCTTATTCTTTTTAGAAAAGCATCAGTCAGAGGCTAGTGACTGTTGAGGAGCTGATAAGCTTCCTGCCCACTAGAAAAACAAAGAGAGTTTAAAATGTTTGCTTCTTCTAGTTAAGGTTTACATTTCTTAATAGGATGTTATTAGGAAGTTGCACAGCAATCAAATGAGAAAACAATCGTTAATAAATTTTCTTAATAAAACAATTAAAGTAAATAGAAATTCCAGGTATCTCTTAGTGCATTAAATATATATCAAGTAACTTCTTTTTAGTTTGGCTGGGTAAAATAATTTGGAACAGCAGTAATTTAAAATGGTCCTGAGATTTAAACTCTTTTGCAGTCACTGCTTTTACTTTGTGCCAAGTTCAGTCCCAGAAAGCTGGTTGCAGTTTTCACTCTTTTCGTCTTTACAGATTAATTGACACAACGGTTTCTTTGTTGTTCTTTCGGTGAAAACCCTCAGTAAGCTTCCTTTTTCCAAGCTATCTGCCTTGTCCATGGCCCCTCTTAGTCTGAAAGTACAAAGAAAGCTAGGGTTCTTTTCAAAATTACTAATGATAAAGACTGTTCGTTCTCCCAGTCATCTTTGGTGCAATCTGTTTCAAATGCTGGGACGGATGAGTGTCTCAGAACAGTGTAGGAGGGCTGCCTGAGTGTGACTGAGCCACAGAGTTAAAAAAATAATCTAAAAAATAATATATTCATTTCAAATAGAAAATAAAATTCAAGGAAGCCATGACTTACTTAAAACAAAACAAGCCAGTTAAGTTTATTGTCTGGATTATTAATTGTGCTGGATTGTTCAGCTGCCCTGAGAATGTCACTTTAATCATTCAGTGACTCTGAAGCCTGGGTCTCCGGAGATCATGTTCTGATCTCTCACATATGGTATATTGCACTGTTCGTTAGACCCACTGGTCCAGTCACACGGAAACGATGTTCAGACTATTTCTATCTGTATCTGCTGCTTTTTCTTCCTGAATGTGTCAGTCTCATGATGGGGACAGTGACTCCAGCTGATACAGGCACAATTTCTAATTGCAAAGAGAGACACTGCTGTGAAAATAGAGTGGGGCTTTATTTCCATCATAGTTTGGGCTTCAGGAGAAGACCCTGCCCCACAGATATATAATTCTCTTGGGAGAGGAGGGTGCAGAGGTATGTGAGATCACGGATGCTGAGTGGTGAAAAGAGGACAAGCTGCCGGGCTGGGATGCCGAAAACCTGGGTTCAATTCCAAGATGAAGGAAAAATTCTGATCAGTGTCATGAGAATTAGTTCTTAGCTCTCCACACTCTGTGCCATTTCAAAAATCTGGCTGTTTCGTTTTGCTGATGAGATGGAAGTGAGGACTTGCTTTGCACAGTGGGAAGCAAGATTTCTTGCTCCTCCCTCTGATAATTCAATGCTGGCAGTAGAAAAGTGAGGAACAAGGTAATATTATCCAGGATGGCTGTTAGCGAGTCGGGGATGACTTCTGGTTCCTGCTGGAGGGACAGAGCTTGGATGGAGCCCAGATAAGGATGCAGTAAGCTCATGTCTAGTAACCTGTCTCCAGCCACACGTACAGAAGGTTCAGTGGCTACCAGCAGAAACCGGGTCAAGGGATACCCAAGCAGCTCAGAGTGCTTGTCAGGGGACCCCAAAATGTCACATCCAACTTCTCATCCTGCACTCTGTTGAGGAGGGCTGGCGAGTGGTGTGCGAAATGTTGAGTCAGTATAAATGTCACAGCCAAAGGTCTTCAGAGTTGGAGTGACAACAGGAGGAGACACTAGTGCCGGGAGTTCTGACACAGGGAAAACGCTGTCACTGCCACCACCTCCGGCTGGGAGATTTATTGACGGTAACTTGGGATGTGCCATAAACAGGGGTGACATTAAACGAGTCTGACTGTCTCAGGGGCTAAGTTTTACAACTCAAAGTGTGAACTCTCTCTGCCTCACTGAGATCCTGAGGCATTTTTCCAGCAGCTCCCACGATCTCATTAAGTGTTCTCCCGAGAAGGGCTCCAACCCCAGAGAGCCCTCCCTGCACAGCACAGAGCCAGCTGCTGCCATCAGACACAAATATCTGCTGGGGAGCCCCGCATGCACCCTCAGAGCTTAGCTATGGCTGCTACCGCTGCCTCACTGGGCCCACAGCCTTCCCCACCATGGCTTTGTGAGGAAACTAGAAATGGCCACACAGGTGTCCCCAAGTACCAACGCTCCCCTGGTGTCAGAGGCTCCAACCTCAGTGCCAGCAGCTCATGCCCAGGGACGAACCTCCCTGTAGCTGTGCTGTGAGTGTTTTGAACCTAGGTGAGCCTGTGCTGAGATGTCCTCTCAGTGTGGTCTCAGCTTCTGAGGTCAAACCTGTGGTTTTCTCCTGGAGTCATTAGCCGCAAGGGGCTGTGCTGTCATGGAAATGCTTTCCTTCTGCTCCTTGAACGTGTCTGGGGATGCAATAGCAAGCTCTAGCTGCAGCCTGTCTTTCCCATAGTAAAACAGCTGCAGGGGCCAGACAGCTGCCATCCCGAGGAGGCAGGGCTTGGTGAGCCACTGGGCTCTTCTGCTGAGGGGTTCCCTTGTTCAGATAACACATTTTATCCCAGAAGCACCAAAATCTTCAGCAGAGCTCCAGGGATCCTGAATTCACTCTCCCGTGTCCCATCTGCCTATCAAAGACAAAGCAGGTGTGTGCAGAACAAGGGCAGAGCAGCCTATGGCCACAAGCTCTGTTCTTTACAGATTGCATTCACCAACTTACAGGCCTCGAGGAAAGTGATGTAATCCAGAGACCCTACAAGTTATGTCAAGGAAAAAGTTTATTTTGGTGACTTCCATAAGAAACCTCCTTGTCCTTCTGCCCTCATGGCCTTTCTCTCTGATCCTCCAGTCTGCTCGCAGTTCTCCAAGGGCGTCTATGCCATCTTTGGATTTTATGAGAGGAGGACCGTCAACATGCTCACATCTTTCTGTGGGGCTCTCCACGTCTGCTTCATAACGCCCAGCTTCCCTGTCGATACGTCCAACCAGTTTGTTCTCCAGCTTCGCCCAGAGCTCCAGGATGCCCTCATCAATGTCATCGAGCACTACAGCTGGCAGAAATTTGTGTACATTTATGATGCCGACCGGGGTAAGTCACAAGTACACAGGAAGAGTTACGGGCAATTGAATATACTGGTCTAGATGGAGTCTTGGCCTTGAGAATTCCCCTTACTGTGGGTTGCTGGAGGATAAAAATGTGGCTAAAGGTAGAGTCAACCTATGTCTTCCCCGTTCTCTATTCCTTTTCTAAGTATCCATCACTGCTGAAGGTGGGCATTGATCTAGATGTAACATCAGCCTGATCCAGTATATCACTGTTTACAGGGTCGGGTCTGAACCCCATCAACACACGGTAAATATTTAATGTGTAAGCAGTTTGAGTTTCAAATGGGGAAATTGTTTATATTGAATAGGTCCCATTTTTAAGTTTGTCCATCTCAAGGCCACTGAGTCCCACATTTATAAATGTGAACCTACAGCTGCTCGGGTCTCACCTGACCCCACATCTCCTTGTAACACTGTGTGTGTTTCTGGCAGGTAGTTTGGAAACTCCAAGTTCCCTGCATTAGTCAATGTTAGTTGTCTGTGTAAAATAACTAAAGCCTTTGTTGGGTTCTTGGAAGATATTATCTGACTTTCTAAACCAGGAACAGGGCTGGTGATCTCATTACTCTCTGATGCAGTTTCCACAGCTCTCAGATGCCTCTAAAGCTCCCGGCTTGGAGGCTGAGAGCAAAATAGACTTGTCAGGGACAGTGCAGAGATAAGGGTCATTTACAGCTCTGTCCTGGAAGTTATCATTAGCCATTGAAGGGACAGAATGACCTTAAGAGACAAGGAGAAGGTGTAAAAGCATCCTACCCTGCTTTCTGTTGACACAAGGCATGGGTACGCTGAATATCCCAAAAGGACTGCAGTAGGCAGGGTTGTCAAGCAGGACTCCAGAGTGGTGCTGGCTACACGTAATCTCCTCTGGAAGTCTGTGCAAATAATTTAGGCAAGTTTGTTTTAAAAATAATGAAGTTTTCTGATGAGATGCTGCCGAGAGAGACAGGGACTCTGAATATGATTGTGTATTGTGATTATGGAGGGTGTCCCTAACCCTAGGAGCATGCAGCCTAAACAGATCAAAGATGAGAAGGGAACTATGGACCAGAGAAATAAAGTGACTTGGGTAGTGACAGACAAGAAGACTGGGATTAGAGCTCTTATCTGAATCCTACAGCAGGGCCTGATCAATGAGACTGTTCTGTGGATTACAGACGAAAACTAGGCCTGGAATCATCCTGTTTTCCTGTGCTAGGACAGAAAAGGCAGGAGTCAGTTCTGTCCCAGCTGTGTTTGGATAAGATGCTAGACTATTAGCTGCACTCTGTACTTCTGCTGTGCTCTTGCGATGCTGTATCCAGTCCGACTTGAGGCAGCTACACAGGCTGGCAGAGAGGTGGAAAGATTCCATTGCACAACTAAAACCTGGCTCTCCCCCTACCATTCTCTTTCCTTTCTCTTCCCATCACAGGGCTGTCGGTCCTACAGAAAGTGCTGGACACAGCAGCTGAGAAGAACTGGCAGGTGACAGCTGTCAACATCCTGACAACAACAGAAGAGGGCTACCGCGTGCTCTTTCAGGAGCTGGAGAAGAAGAAGGAAAGGCTGGTGGTGGTGGACTGTGAAACTGAGCGGCTGAACATCATCCTTAGCAAGGTTGTGTTGGTGTGGGTCTTCTGGAAGGGGTCTTGCATGTAGGACAGGAAGGGTTTTTTCTCCTGGAGAAGTTCTCTCTATTCTTGCCTGATCCATGTCTCATTGGGATTCTCATTGCAGCAGGCTGCCGAGCTTGCAGATATTTCTCCTTTGTGTTATTGTGGAAACTGTAAAGCCCTATAAAGACTGGGAGCTCCCAGGTACTCATGCTGAGTGAGCTCTGCTTCTCCATGTTCCCTACTTGTTTGACTCCTCTGCTGAATCCTTTACACCCTCTTACTCCCCAATGAGTTTGCTTTATGCTAATTCCTCCCAGCAACATGCATAAAATACGGCACTTCCTTGTTCTGCTGATTTTTTTTCCAGTTTTCACACCTCCTGTGAGTTAGGGTACAGCTGTGAATTGGCACTGCTGGACTTCTGGTCCTCCAGCCTCCATATACTGTACCAAATTATCACAACCAGTGCCAACAGGACAGAGATGGAGAAGCTTTATGGTACATCTGCAGTGTCCTCAGGAGCACAGTCTCCAGATTGGGCTTAAAGCTCAGCATCCTCCTGGGACATTGAGGCTGTAGCAGGATCAGATGTTTCCAGCTCCTCTCATGCCTTGCAGCGAGAGACTGGTTCATTCACAGCCATCTCCTGGCTGTTTTGTCAGCTCATGGCCACAAGGCAGATGGGATATGCAGTAGAGGACTCAGTAGCTAGGTTATGTCTCCTGCCTTACTCAGCCTCAATCTAGATAGTTGCCTAGTAGTGCAGACCCGAATTTTCCCCATCCTTTTTCCTCCATGCCTCCCTTAATGCTTTTCCTAAGTCCTGAATGTGGATTTCTGTGGACAGGAGACCAATGCTAGTCCATGAACAAGTCTCAGTCCACACTTGTGTCCCCTCCTCAACTCCTACCATAACACCTTTCCCTCTCACAGCCAAGGCTTTCCCCACCACTGGGACTCTCATCCCACATGGCTTAGAAAGGTCCCCGCAGGGCCACACAGCTAGTGAGCTGTGGCTCCCGCTGTTGTACTTCTCATAACCAGCTCACTCTTACCTCGTGCTCCACACGAGCCTTGTCTAAGCTACCTGTCATCTCCTGTCTCGCACTTCAGCTGCTCGCTGTCTGGGGCAAGAACTGCCATTTCACCAGCTGCATGGCTCAGCGACGATCACAATCCATCCTTGTTGGTGCTACTCTGTTATGTATATGATAAAAAAGCAGGTAGCAGGCTTAAACCTCAAAATAAAGGTCAGGCTTAATGAAGGACAGATCAGATTATTCTGGAGGGTAAGGTCTTCTCTCTGACCATGGAGTAGCTGCAGTTTGAACAAGACATTTGGAGGGGCCTGGCTAATGAATTTGCCTTTTCTGCAAGCTTTGCTTTATAGTGTATCAAATTTCTAAGATTAATGATGTTTTTTTAAGCCTGGCTTGTCTAACAGAGAGTTAAGTTCTGTAGTCATATATTATCTAGCTTTCCTAATATGAACAAGAAAGTAAGTCTTTCTTTCAAATTTCTTCGCATAACTGGAGCAAGATTTAAACTCAGATAAAGTAAAGCTATTTGAAGAACACTAAAAAATACCCAGATCTCATGATTATTTGTTTTGCAATGCTGTAAAAAACATCAATTTCCAGGAAGGAGAGGGACAATGTTGTGTTTTCCTGTATTAAAGACAGAGCAATTCCAGATGTCTGTGCCTAGGAGGTAACACTCCTGTTAGGGATACAGCTGTGAATGACTTTTTCAGACCAGTGTAGTCCGTTTTCAACCTCGTTTGCCTTCTTCTTCTAAGTCCACAGGGATTTCTGAGAATGGAGGTAGTTATCCCAGCAAAGCAGGGAATGCCAGGTCTTTCACAACATGCAGATAACTGGACAGGGTCAAAGACCGTGTTCAGCTCATTATCACAGGAAATTCAGCTGGGACTTAAACGGGGGCTGGCGGCTGGTCTCTCAGCTCATCACATCAGCAGCCTCTGTGTGGATGTCACTGTTGTGTTTTCCCTGGTTTTTTGAGTGTTTGAGGTGTTCAAAGAGCTGCCTCGGCCTCTCAGGAACATTTTAATGCGTTTATCTTCTTCCCTGACAAGCCTGTCACTGTCTTTTGGTGGCTGTGAATTTGTGCTCTGCAGTGAACAGAAGAGCTGGGGATGGCTGTATAGCATCAATCCCTCACGTGTACACACCGGCACTTGCACATGCTTTTAATTTCTTCACCCTACTCCGTATGCATAAAACAAATAAGCACCACTGACTCCAACAAGGCAGTTCTCGTGTGCTGGTGATAGCAGCTGTAGAAGGAGCCAGTGCTCCGTGTGTTAATGATACGTGCAAAAATGACCCAATTTCTTTCTTGGAGGTTTCTCTGTGTCATGTCTCAAGGGCATGATTTATCTTTGCCGAGGTAACTGTCGTTTATGAGCCAGGCCTTGATTCAGGGCAGGATATCCGCGGGGCCTCACTGTGTAGCCTTAATGGGATAAGTAAGCAGTGGGTTGTATTCCATCAAAGCCCTGTATTGTTTCTTCCTTGTCTCTCATTAAAATGAATAACTGGAATTTCTCCTTTGCCACTGTTTCACTCTGAGAGGATTTCTCTCTAATAGATGTCAAACTGGCCCATTAAGAAGTGGGTAATGAAACCTAGGTGGCCCAAGTGAGCTATCGGCATGCAGCCCAGCACAGCCTCTCACCACGTTCAGGCTAAGTGATAAATGCTATTATAACCTCAGCTTGCTACTGCCGTCCGGACACATTAAGACTGAGCAAGCATTTTAAAATAAATTAAGATCACAAATAACTGTGTAAAACACAGGAAGCAAGCCTCATAATTCAGGTGGATGGGCTGCAAGATTAACAGCTCAGGGAAAGCTGGATGGCAGCCCTCTCTGGTTCATCGACTCTGACACCTCATAAAATAACAAAGGAAGAGTTTGGGCAGAAGGAGCCAATGCCAGCTGTTGTTGATACTGTAGGAATAGGGAATTGGATTGTAATTCTTAGACATCCCAGTGCCCTGGAGATGCTCCTTCCTCCCACAAGGTCTGGGACCTACTGCAAAGGTCAGTTTCAGTTGATAAATGGAAGGGAAAAAGTTGGGTCTGGTTTTGTTTCTCAGATCTGGCAATGGAAGGTACTCAGAAAACTATCCTAATAAGAGTATATATCTTTATAGCCTTAGGTATACAGGTATCTGAGGGCTTCAAACTGCTCAGCAGAAGCCATGCTGAAGGGGTCCTGCAGGAAGAACAACAGGGCAGTGAAGGTGGTGGTGCTGACATTAGTTGTGTAAGGGTCTGCTACTAAACGAGGCCTTCATGGGAGTTAATTGCTGCCCCCATGTTAATGCTGGGAATCAGATGAGTTTTAATGTGCATACAAGAGCCACTTCATCGAAGAGCGGCTAAGGCAGATGAACCAGTTGCACAGAGCAAGTGTCAGCTCAATTATAATCCATTTGGAAATCCTAACTGGCTGCTCGTGATAATCCGGGAGTGTTGTCCCATGGGGAGGATCAGTCTGTGTTCATCTGACGCTTCTTAAACACCTGCTACCAGCCTGGTATCAGAGAGCAGTCCTGAGTAGACTGATCTCTAGTGGAATCCAGCACAACAGTCGTTTTATTATCATTCTGGCTGTGAGGATTTTTCTGGCCTTGCTGTCACTCGTCTAGATTTTGCCTGAGCGTTGGCAATACAGGCAGTAATTCAGAACCAATTCATATGACAATGGAAATAAGAGATAGTGTTGCCACCTTATGGAAACAGCACGGTTCCCTCAGAAACTAGCAATTCTTGTGTTTCCTTGTGTTTTTACAGGTTTTGAGGGCGTGTTGGTTTGGGCTTTTTTTTTCTACTGTCTTCTTTCTGTATGTGGATTGGCTGAAAAGCAGATGGTATCTGGCTTTAGTAACCTGGTAAGAATTTAACAGTGGTGCTGGAAATCAGTGAAGAGGAATTTCAATAGAAACATGGAGTCAGCAAGAATAATGTGATTTTTAACTGTATTCTTTCTGTATTTTTTTAAATCAAGGAAGAAAAAGACAGCTAGGGACCATCTGATCAATGACCCTGTCCCACATTATCACATGCAACCCCACAACAGCTGGTTCCTTTCTACTTAGGCAACGGGAATTTTTCCAGCTAACATAGAAACTTTCAAATGTTACAGATCTATAAGCAATTGTGCTGATAAAAGAGAATAAAACACTAACTCTACAGGGATCAGGGAGAAAGGAGTAAGTGGTAAAGAGCATATATAGGGACACCGTGAGCATGAAGATATAAATAATCTTAATGAATATGGGAGGGGAATCCTCTGTTGAGTAACATGTCCAGGCAGCTTTGTTCTGAAGATGTGGCTTGAAGCTACCCCAATGCACTAAAGGACTAAAATTGCCCTTTAGTGTAAACCTCCTGACATCTCGCCCAGGTCAGTATCTAGGGCAGGGACTCTGGCTCAGAGGATGAGCAGGAAAGCTCTTGGATTGCTCAGTGTTTCAGCTGCATTCACAGGACAAATGGACCTTGGCTTCCTGCTTTGTTCCTTTAGTGTCTGAAATATAAATCTTGTTTAACCTTTTAGTGGTTTTTTTTTTTTTTTTTTTTGAAAAAGCACTGGTTTTATCCCTAAGCCCATAGGAAAAAAGTTGATCCAGGTAGCTTAGTCTCCTGCCTGTGGAATCTGCTTGGGGATCTTGTCCCGTCTAATTTCGGACTTGCTGCCCAAATATCATGTGTGAAAGCTCTGTCCTTCCTCTGACAAGGTTGTGAACTTTTCTTTAGCTGTGTCTTCAACCAGTCTCATTGGGGAAAAAATGGGGAGGAAGGGTAGATAAATAAAGCTCTACTTCCTTAGTTGGTCTCTGCTAACTATCCTTGGTTTGCATCTTGCAGATCATAAAGCTTGAAAAAAATGGGAACGGATACCACTACATTCTGGCAAATTTGGTGAGTTGCCCTCCTTGGCATTTTCTTTATCATCTCATATTGAGTAAAGAACTATACTTATAGATAATGAGCTTGAAGTCTTTTTACTAATCCACCTTCTGGGTAGAAAGAATACCAAAGTCTTTTGCGGTGCTCTCCTCATGACGTTTTCTGTCTTGAGCCAGCAAGGTTATCTCCAGGGTATCTCCAAGGTTGCTGGAATATTTTTTTGCCTCCAGAATCAATCTGCATCTTTTCAAAGCCACTTAAGCCAACTGTCAATTACTGCTTGTTGTGATCATTATTTTTGTCACATGCCATGGGCACCTGGGGTCCTGGCATTGCCCTCCCAGCTCCTTTCAGTCAGGCCACCAAGAAGTTGTTGACTATTGGTAGCAACTTGCATTTTATAACTAGTTTTAACTCCACTCCAGTGTGTGTCCCCCAAGTGAAGTGTTTCACAGCCATCCTGGGAGCCCCACTAAGGGCAGACATGTTAATGATGATGCACTCTGACCTTCCAGTAAGAAAAAAATCTGTGCCTATTCCACAACCTGGTGCTAAATCAAATCTGACTGCCATGGCTCTAAGGAGTGAATTGGATTTAAAGATTTCTTTAGGGAGACGATTGTCCCTTTAATGCAGGGAGGTGTTGCCTGGGGACAGAGCAGCTGCAGGGTCACTTTTCTGGAGCAATATGCTGTCCCTTCCTTGGAGGCTGGAGAATTTCTTTGCCTGGGGATGTTTGGGAAGAGGTAGAAGAGAAGAATAACCTCGATCCAAAGGGCAGCTGGAGGTTTTCTGCAGCAGAGCTCCTGCCCCAGTGTGTCTGTCCATCCGCACAGGGGGATGTGCAGAGAATGGGCTGGTACAACCCAGGGCTGCGGCTGCTCCCCAGGAGCTCTCCCGCTGTGTCCCTGCTGGGGCCGGAGCCCGTTCTTCCCTCCCGCAGCTGCATCTGCCAGGCAGCACGTCAGACCCAGGGTAATTAAACTTTAAACTACCAATTAGTCAAGCGGTTGCTGCCATTCTCCTTCTCTCAGTCCCAAGATAACTCTATAATTTACAAGACAAAAATGGCCACATAATTACCCCACAGTGGCCTGATACTGACCCTGCACTTCTGCATGTAATTACAAAGTTAAAAATGTTACTTGTGCGGGGGGAGACAGGCAAACTGCAGAGCAGCCAATAACTTCAGTTACTAATTTTTAAGCAATTATTATTTGCTGTAACCCAGGTCCTGGTCCTCAGATGTTTGTGAAAGTCCCTTCACTGAAGCTAAGCAGGGAAGGTACCTGGAGTAGCTGGAGTGTATGTGCCTGTGAGCTTTTATGTATACCCATGCAAAAAGCTACATGTGAATTCTATTACTTCTGGTCTGTGCAAGGTTTCATAAAAACAAATACATTACAGGCATAAGGTAGTCTAATACTGAGGTGCTGGAATTATGAAGGACATTTCCCTCTGTCTTATGATACCACTCTCTCTCACCTTCAGTCTGAGAAAGCACGCTTTTCCCATCTTTAATTTGTTTTCTTAGCCTTTGCACAAATGCTGAGAGGACAGAGCTGGCTGGAAGAGGCTGCAAACTCAGCCAACAAGGATTATAAATAATTAACTCAGGCTCTGATGAGACTACCAGAAACCACTGTTACTAGCTGTGCCTTTCAAGCAGCTTTGATTTGGGAGGAGGAGAAGAAAAGTAAAAGGAATTTTAGCTCTCTCCTTTGGTTTTTCCTGCTCCTTAAAAACCAGCATTGCAAAAGAGTCAAACTCCAGAAATAAGAATATTATAAAAAAAAAAAGAGGTGGAGATAATGAGCCAAAATGGGAAAACTATTTTTAAAAAAAGGACTAACACTCCTGAAGGTTAAGAAGGCACTTTCCAGGGCAGAACAAGCTTTGTGGTTCTGCCACACACACAGGCAGGTTCAGGCACAAGAAGCCAAATCAGTATCCACGATGTGCTGCACCCACATGAGAGCTCCTCATTGATCAGTTCTGCAAGGAGAACAGCAAAAAGGCCGTGAAGGTCCCAGGTTCCTGAGGCCATCGTTACAGCAGGAAGGACAGCAAGCCTCCCTCTGCAGGGATGCAAGAGATGTTATAAGGGATTGGCGGAATGTGGGAATCTGGCGTCTGCCAGGGTTAAACCCTAGTGTGGATGCTCTGATCCCAGAGATCACAGTAGGTTTCACCCGCTTCTAAGGACATCTCATTGCTGGATTAAAGCCTTCAGAGGGTGTAACATGCTATAATTTATTCCCACTGACTCATACACATAGTGGATAGAACTTAAACACCCCACATTTTCCCCTGTAGATAAGCCCTAAGATGACAGGGTGTGCATTGCCCCCACACACACACGTACCCTCATGTGCATACCCGCATGCCTAGAAAACAGCCTGGTTTTGTGGAAGTGGCTCATTCTGGAGTACTGGGTCATAAGAGGATAAATTAAGAACTAAAAACTGCAAGTGCCTGAACAGTTCCAAATGAGTTATTTTTTCTCCCCTGTGCTGACTGACAGAGTCCTGGTTTTAGGGCTGTCATTCTATGTGAAGATAAGGTTTCCAGACCTGGCTGGGACAGGCAGAAGTGAACCCTCAGCTGGTTCGTAGCCACCAAGTTACCTGTAGTAGCTGGAGCAAGGGGATGAATTTTCAATACTTGCCTTTTGCAATGCTGCCTAACCTTCTTGGGCCCTTTCTCATGGGGAGACAATTACGGAAATGACACATTGGAAGTAAATTTGGGGAAATATTTATGGATAACCCCACTGAAATTCTTATTTTTGGCTATATCTTGGTTCAGAGCTATACTCAACCAAAAAAACAAAAGTAGCTCAGTTGCAGCAGCTCCAAACTGGGGTTACATCAGGAGTGCAAAGCAAGTGAGTTTGCAAAGCAATGCACAGGCTGAATAAGGCCTGCAAAAATCATCCGTTTTGAACACGGAGGAATTCCCTGTCTGGTCACAAATGATTAATGAACGAAGAGGAACTGGCTTGCATTAATCACCGCCTGTTTGCCCAGCGGTTGCTGTCGGGTGAGCTACAGTAAAGCACCAAGCAGGATCTGACAAGTAGCAGCAAATGAAAACTAGTATTTCCTAGCAGGAACAGTTTTCTTTTTCAGTAAAATTGCTGTTGCCAAGGTGAGACAATAATATTTCTGTGTTCACAAACAAAATGAAACCGTTCTGCACCTTAGGCCACGGGCAAACATCCTTCTCCAAATCTGCTATGCCTGTTAAAGACACAACCTGTCTCATCTGTCTCCAGCATCGCTGCCAGGGAAAAGGTTCCTGTGAGCATCCCTGCCTCTCCTTGAGGCAAATTTGGCACTGTCTGTGGCTTCTGCAAACTCATGAAAACGGATCCTCAACTTGTACCCATAAGAATTACCCCAATTAGCTTTTACCAGCTGCCAGCCTGGATATTTGTCAGGTGTACCACCACTGGGGGGTTGCAATTGTCTCTCTCTCTCTCTGTATCTTTATTTTTCTTTTTGGAACTCAAAGAGTTTTGGCAACTTTAAGAAGTGTTTGTTTTTGTGAGCCTTATTTTTCTAAGCTTTGTTCTCAGCCTTTGAGAGCATCGGTGTAGCAACCACAAAGAAAAAAAAACCTATAGTCAATACTCTCAGAGGAGCAAGCTTAGAAATTTCTGGGATTCCTTTCTTTTGATGTTACAGATTTTTTTCCCCACAACCTTGGCTTCATGTATCTGACCTACACCAGAGATGCAGGCTGACTCCTGTCAGTAGTGGGAGAACATCATCTCTCTTGGGCAGAGGAAAATCTTTGTCTTAAAATAAGTGACATTCGTGTGACCTGTCTTTAAAAGAAAAGTATGAAGGACAGGTGCCACGTACAGTGTTTCAGCATTTCTTTTTCCTGGCGCATTAGTCCAGGTTGTTCTTTTAGCAAATTCTCTTGTTTGAAGTTGAATAGATAAGTGTATGAGATTGCTGATGCTAGGGGTAGCAGGGAAGAGCAAAGATAAAAACAGAGTTGATTAGCAGAGGCAAGCACTTTTTCCTGTGCCATTTTGCATCAGCATGTGTCAGTGCTGAGTTAGACCATGGACAAGAGTTTCACTTTGCAAGCACTTGTGGTGGCTTTGGAGGTTACCAGCACAGCAGCTTGTGCAGGAGTCAGGCAAAATCTGCTAGTTTGATTCAGTTCATCTGTGGTTTAAATGGGCCTTTTTGATTTCTCCTCTCAAAAATGGAAGAGAGAACTTCTGCATCACCAGGGCTGAGACACGGTGACCTGAGTCCAACAGCTGGTGCAGGAAGAAGATGAAGAAAAGGAAACGTCCCGAACTGGCTGTCGAAAAGGAGTGTCCACATCCCTGGGGAGCAAATTTCTCCTGGCACAGGCAGAGATCAGCTCCCCTGCTGCGATGTAGCACCAACATGTCCCGCAGCTCAGCTGTGGCTGCACCAGGAGGGTCTGCGGTGCCTGTGCTGGGTACCAGCTCAGTGCGAGAAGCTGAATGTGCTACCGCACACGTGTGCCCTGTGGCACTGGTCGTGTGCTGACGGCTCCGCTGCCTGCACCGAGCCTCTGATTCAGCTTGCCTAGAGCTAAAATACTGCAGTTCTCAGTCTCCCATCAGCTTGAAAGCTGCTGTGTTTATTTTAATCACCCTCAGTTATTAATATTGTCTCCTGCCTCCTGAAGTATTGCTGACTGCAGGTACAAGCAAGGTGAGCAATGCTCGGGTTTGCATCACTGGCCGATTGGAAATTCTGTTTTGTGGGAGTTTCCAAAAGGATGTGTACAGCATTGGCTTCTTGTCCTGATAAGCTCTCAAGATGCCTCATCTTGCAAAAATGCTGTTCTAATGTTGGAAAGAGATGTCCTACATTATTTTTGGGTTTCTAAACTATGCCAGTTAGACTTTTCCTCTTCCTGAGAGGTTAGTGCAGGTAGATTCATGAGAAAACTTGGTTTTCCAGGCAGAGGAAGACAGTAAAATTTCTAAGGTCTGCATTTCACTTCCAGGCAGCTTTTCTATCCTGATTCAATTATCAAGCAAAAGAAAGCCTTATAACATTATCTCATCTGAATTACTGATAGTAAAAGACACAGCAGTGCCCTGAATTAATTTTTGCTTGAATTAGAGTGTCTCATGTAAAAGAAAATCATCTGGGTTTGATACAAAAATTGCCCACACAGGAGAATATGAACCACAACCTTGGAAGGATTTTTGCAGTAGCTAATGAGGGCTCAAAAGCATGAGAGACTTACTGTGGCTTTATAAAAAAGTCACTGACCATCAGGTGAGTAACTCACAGATTATATTACAACCATTGGAAGGAAAAAATGTGTTTGCTTAAATCTCATCAAAAGGGTGTTGAACTAACAAGTTTCCTCAGCCATTTGCAGTCTCCTAATCCATTACCCCTGCTCAACTGGCAAGGGGTGATGTGTAAATTCGTAGTATCTTTCTCATGGTGACTTCATTGATGCTTTTTTCTCATCAAAAATTCAGCTTCCTCCATCAGATTTATGTTTCTGTTTGCTAGACCAAATATTCCATTACTGACATTTTGATCTTTGTAAACTGTGATCAGGACATCCCTTAATCATATCTTTGGTTGAAGTCCTGGCATCTGTCACTACATGGCACGTTTCCCAAACCTTTGAATCAGTTTCTGCTCTGAAAGCTCTCTAAAGCACGAACATCCACCTAGAACATCTGTCCCTCTGCCTGGACTGAGCTTTCCAACAAGATGTGTGTGATCATTTATATCCAGAATGTGCTGCAGCAGTAGGATTAGGCTGATGTAAAATAATATCACGAAGAAAACTTTTGCCCACGGAGCTGTACAGAAAAACCCCAAGTTACTGGTCATCTCCAGCTCTGTTCCCTTGAGTCCTGGATCCTCATCTGACTTGGTTTGCTTTGCATCAATAGACAGAACAAAACAGACTCACCAGACGGCAGGATTGGGACCCTGTCTGACAGCACCCCTTCTTCCCATCTTTCTTTCTCCTTCTTCTTCACTTCTATATGACAGTGAGGACTCACATGTTTTTCTACCACAATGAGATTGGACATATTACTATTTCTGCGGAAGAGAAGAAGGCCTCTCCTGTTGGAAGGCACGCTGCAAAGAGACTTGAGCAGATGGGCTCTTTTTTGATGTACCGTCCTTATTAATACAAAGTGATGGGAGTGAGGAATGACACTTCACTGGAAAGACAAGCTTGAAGATAATTTGGTATATTAGGGATGCTCCATCTGGGAACACTTGACTTCTTGCTCCTTGCAGAAAGACACCAGTGTACCTTGGAATGACAGGAGCCACTTTGCATTCACTCAGCTGATCTACAGCCATTCAGAAGCAATTGTTTTGCTTTTCAAAGTTCCTTATAATCATAAAGTCTGCTAGCAGGGAGCAGTTTGGCATTGCAAGCCATACATGGATTGCATCTGAAGAGAGCTGGGCCAGCTTCCTGATGCTGCCACAGGTTTCTGTGGCTCCCACCCAAGCTCAGGCTGAATTGCTTAAATGCTTTTTGCTTAAAAAGAAATATTTCAGTGTGAGACTTGTAAAAAGAAAAAAAATATATGTTCCAGTCTCTTCCTCCCAGACAGAAAGGGACTAAAACACCTAACACTCATTCGCATGGTGAGGGCACCATGTTAGGTTCAGCAAACTAGTCTTCTCCATGCAATTCAAGAGAAAAGGGGCTTTTTCCATCCCATCATTCAGAGATGAGTTTTACTGGTCTCGGCAGGAGATCTGGAGGGCTCAAAAGATGCAAAGGCAGGAGAGAAAACAACAGTGTTTCTCAGAAATGTCGCAGTCTTCAAGGAGACTCTAATGACCTTTCTCTCAGGAAAAGCTAAGACTTAGAGCAAGGCAGGGAGACTTTAAGCTGAGCTGCGGGAAGGCTTATGAGACGACGAGCTGCAGCCTGTCCAGAGCTCAGCCCTCGCTGCCTGTTACGGCAGCTTCAAAGGCACGATTGCACCACAGGAGGCACCTTGCAGGGAAAATGCCAGTGATTAATACTCATTTAGTGAAATACAGAGAGAATCTGAAGGTATGAGGCAGTGGTCAGCTGCCTGTCAATGCCTGGGTATGGAGGGGAGGCTGCTGCTGCCTGTGTGTCCCTGTGATCTGGGACAATGTCCCAGAAGGAGCAATGTCACCTGGTGTCATCAATGTGTGGAGAAGAGGCAGAGGTTTCGGACAGTGAGGCAGTGAAATATGAGGGTGAAAGGAGAAATGCAGGAAACTAAGTGGAGCTGGCAGGTTTGAGGAGGGTCATGCACAAAGGAACAAGCCTTTCCCTACGCTGTCTGACAGCCGTCTGCGCTGCCCACTCAGTGTCTTGGCTCCTCAGGGTGTTCAGGGTATAAATAAGGAGCTGGCTCATTTCTGGGGGACTTTATTTTCAAGGCAGATCCTTCGTGGACCAGTTAATCAAGATGGATTCATGAGGCCCATTTCAAGTCATCAGTCTTCCTGCATTATGCATTTCCTTTGATGACTGAGTCTACAAGCAATGGAAAGGAATATAAATGTGTGACTTGCTGACACCTCTCCCAGCAACCAAGGCAGCAAGTGGGACAGTAAAACAACCTTTGGCTGAAAAATGTTTTCAGTTTAAGAACAGCATAAAGAACAGATGCAGCAAGGAAAACACAATGAGGAGAAAACCCTTCCCAGTAGTGTTCTGTTTTCTATTTGAAGGCATGAAGTTCTGTAACAGCTGCCCATGTTATTTACTAGCAGCAGGTCCTCTCCATGTAATCGCTTTGTGAGGTTCATTAATGCAGAGAAAACAGTCCATGGAATGGGCTAAAGAACAAGTTTTCTCCTTCGAACTGAGCCGGCTGTTGCTCGAACCGTGTGTTGCAGACGCTGTGATTCAGAGCAGGCATGGAGGAGGGAGGCTGTCTCAGCCCATCAGCACGGATGGCTCTGGATTTCTGTGGTTTATCATCAGCCTGCTAATTCAATGGCATTTGGAGAAAGCCAGACATTTTCCAGGCATATGCAAGACAGGAGGCTGTATTCCCTGGTTTGCTGAGATGATTTTGCAAAGTGAATTTAAATCAAAGGGACAGCTACTCCTGCTGTAGGGCAGGGGGTGGGCTGGCTGACGTGCTGGCCCTTCCAGCTTGGTTTTGATGGTTCCCAGAGAGAACTGTGCCTGTAGAAGTGTTTTCTCCCCGGGAGTACCTATGTCCTGGGCAGTGATTCTGTTTGAGGCCCTGGGGAGCTCGGTGTTGGCTCTGGGTCCCTCTGAACCTTCTTTGCGGGGGTGCTGGCACAGCGCCTGTGTCCCTCCTCTTCCTCCCCAGGGGACTTGGCAGGGCTACTCAGGGAGGTGAAGCCAGATACCCGTGTGTCCAACAGAGACATCCCAAATGCTTCAGGTTTAAAGAGCCTGAAGAAAGTCACATACCAACAAATTCCAGCTCAGCTCGTTTCCCTGAACCGCTCACTGTGCTCCAGATGTGGCTACAAAGTGTTCACTGGTAGATTTTTGAAACAGTTTTGGCCACTGAGGTCCCATGGAGTCTGTAGTTCCAGTACTGTTCACTTCTTGCTGTACTTGATTGGATGGCCAAGGGAAGCATTTTTGTGCTGGTTCTTTCCCAAACTGCTTGATTCTAAACATATTGCTGCAAAGGCATGTTTGCTGCCCTCAGTAGTGGGTTCCAGAATTTATTGTCTGTTTTCTAAATATGGCCAGTTGCAAACTAAATAAAATATCTGTTTAAAAAAAAAAAAAACAACAAACAAAACAAACGTGTGGCTATAGTTAGAAGCTGACAGATGATCGATGACTTCTTTACTTGCAAATGTTGTAATTCTCCTGTTATCCTGTTTCCTACAAGCACTGACTGATATTCCAGAAAGATAGACAAGCAGATTCCTGATGCCACTTTGTCAACAGAAGCATTTTCAAGAGACAGTTTGTATAACTTTTGATATATTCTTGTTTATATGTTAGCCAGCAAGAATTCTTCTCCTTTTGGAATTATTTTCTAAATATCTGATCTCTGGTATTCATTGGCCGTGATGTCACCTAGACCTGCTCTGAGCAGATTTCAGTGGTGCAGTGATTAAAATGCCTTTATAATTAGGACTGTTCCTATACTGACCTTGTACTGGGGCATGTGGAGGAGGGATAACAGGTGAAAACAGTTATTTCAGCCCTTGACAACAGCTGAAATGCAAAGACATATTCAAGGTTAATGATGTCCTCTATGGTCCCAGCTGCCTTAAATGATTGGAAAATCTTCAGAGATCTCTACATTTTTTAAAGAACCTGAATAGTGTCAAAAATCAGTGGGGAAAAATTAGTACAATCTTAAGGAAGAAGTAATTGCTTTTGCATGTTCAGATTATTTTAGTATTTTGTGTAAAATTAATCCAAATGGATATAGTTGAATACTCGCTTCAGTTGCAGAATGGTTAGGGGAAAACAGTGAAAGACAGTGTTTTCGACCACTACTGTCTAATCACTGGTGTCATAATCTTGTTTTGACTTTTCCTGTTTAAATCTACGTGTTGAGGGGGCTGAAGACACAAGACATCTTACTCCACACTCAGTTCTGAACTTGGACTTCATGCCTTTGTAGGCCTTCCAAAGAGGAGCTGATGGCACAAACTTCAAATTGCTGTCTAGTAGTTTCTTTTGACAGATCTTTTTCCCTTGAGTACCTCCCAGGAGCAAAATGTCAGTGTAATTTGGTGCTAGCCATGAATAACCGGTTGGCAACCTGCGAGGTCCCTCTTACTGAACCTTAGGAGCTCTGTGTGTCAAAAACCACTTGGCCTGAAATGCATTAAGATGTCAGGGATGATTATCCTGCTGCATTTCCTATTCATTAATCAGAGCTCTGGCTTTCTGAAACCCCTACGCTAGCAATTGCAAACAGGACTGATGTGGGCTTAACCAGCATTCTGAGAAATTTATACACACGAAGTATCACTTTTTTTTACCTAAATCACAGTACTTTGAAGCAAAACAAATCATCTATTTAGAGCATCTGTACACCTATATCAAATCCTTAGCCTTGTAAGTGGATGCTGAATTGCTTAAAAAAAGCTAGAAGAGAAAGTATAAAAGTCTTTAAAGACATTTTTGAGTCATGACTCCCTTGGTCTGAGGCTGATGTGAGAGGGCAATTTAGTCTTTTCCTTGCAAGCTGTCTGTTTCCAAAAGAGGTTGCCATCTGACTGTTTGATCCCAACCTTGGAGGTTAATAAGCTAATCCTCTCCTGTAGCCTATGCACAGAGAACCACTTTGGGAACCTGACCATTGTCTCATGGAAGTAATGTGACTTGGCTTTTTTCACTCACACCATCGTCATGTTTGAGAGCAAGCAAGGCAGAGAAACCCAGTGGTAGGTTTAGAAGGTGCCTGTGTAGAACACATGGAGGGCAGAGCTTGAACGAGCTCTTCTGTTGGTCAAGTGGTCACATCATGCATAGTCCCCTTGTTCATTTTTCCTCATGCTTTATGGTTGGTAACAGTACTAGGGACAATAAGTGACTGCATCTCTTGTATTCCAAAAGAAAAAGCACCAAACTTCAGCCTGTCCCACCCACAGCAGCCCAGGCAGGAGGGCAGAGTCTCTGTTCAAGCACCTGCTTTGTGCAAGGAAGCACAGCAAAGAGTTTTGCAGAACAGCAGCACTGAAGAGACCAGGTCAAAGTGGGGAGACCAAAGAATGACCTCTTCTCCATATTGCTTGCAGCGTTTCTCTAATTATTTCTTCCCCTGTGACTCAACAGTAGTGACTAATTCCGCAATGCCACCATAATGCACACGTGTATTTGAGCACTTGTGTTCATCATGTGCAGTGGGCAAGAGGTAGGGAAGAGCAATAAAGAAGTGAAACAAATGTATTTCATTAGTAATCTAAAGTCCAAAAAGGTACACTTTTTTCTCCCAATTTAGTAAATCCTTTAACATATTTTTTGGAACAGACAGGCTCCTTCGGCAGCCTGACTGACCACTTACTTGATCTGCTGAAAGTTCAGTGTTCAAAACGTATTTTTCCCTACAAATTGTGACCTGAAAAGAAGTAGCCTCTGCATGGGTGCCTGAGTACATGAAAGTTAGAGCTGGGTGAATAATTCCAGTACATTTTGAGAACGTTGTTATTTTCATCTAGACTTTATTTGGGATATATTTTCCTGTTATTCTAGCTTTCTTGCAAACGAGCTGTTATTAATATGACTATTTGTCTCCCTGGATGGAAACTACAGGATATGTCCAGCTCAGAGCCTCTGAGAAGGGCAAGTTCCCTGTGTGATCGGTGAAGTGGTGCCTCTCTTGAATTGGACCTTACTTTGCAGAGGGAAAAGATTTTTCCTAAGCTGGCTGTCATAAGCATAGATAGGCAGCATTTTTCTTATCCACCCAGAGGTATGTTCCTCTAACGAGCTTCTCCTGTTTCGCTCCTGTACTAGGGATTCATGGATATCGACCTGACCAAATTCAAGGAGAGTGGAGCCAATGTAACCGGCTTCCAGTTGGTGAACTATACAGATGCTGTTCCTGCCAGAATCATGCAGCAGTGGAGGAATAATGATGCCAGAGAGCATCCTCGTGTGGACTGGAAGAGGCCAAAGGCAAGTGATATAAAAAAAAAGGAAAAAAAATTAATTTAGGGTATATCTGGCTCAGTTCAAGTTATGCTCACCTCTTTTTCATGACACTGAGCTCTTTAATCTCACTCTCAAAACCTTACATTTAATATAATTATGAACATTATCTGTTCCAGATGCCTCAACATTGTCTAAATTTTACTAGGCAGCAGTTGCTGCCTGCTAAGAAATATACAAGTTAGCGTTTTTACCCTCCTCAAAGCCAAGGATTAAATATCTCATAATGTTTAGTATATATATAAAAAAAAAACCTCATTAACTCCTTAACCTCTGACTTGTGTACTGCATGCCCAGTGACAATAAAGTCTTTCCAGATGTTCTTTCTGAGCATTTCAAATCAGTGTACACAACAGAGGGGAAATACATTTTAATTCCTAACACAGAGAGAAGACTCCAAAGTTGTAAAGGGGAAGATGGAGGGGGGAGGTTGTTTTTTCTATTGGACATTTGAAAACAAATACACTTGGCAATAGAAGTGTCAACTTCAGAAGTATTAGTTTAAGAAAGTTGCGAACAAATAAATCAATAGGTAATCACAGGACAAGGAATTAACTCTAATGGTTACTGTTCATGCCAAGAGTTTTGCAGTGTTTTTTGTAGAAGTTTCTGCTTGAAGAAACTCATCTTTTACAGAATTTTTGCACACTGAAGTGGAGTTCTCTGGTCTCCATCTGTGACCAGAAAGAGTCACTTGTTGCTTGATGACATGTATCTCACATTTGCACTGTATAATATATTCTGTAAAGGTTCAGATCAATAATTTTAATTAAACACAAAGACTTGGGTAACAGGTGAATGGCTTTTAGGGCTGAGTCCTCTCCATGGAGTGGAGCTTTTCCTTCACTCTTCTGCCCTCCGGGAGAGAAGGTACCAACTTTCGTGAGTCAAAAGGGCAGCAGTCATTACAGGGAGCAAGAGGCTGTTGAGCTTCATAGATGGAAGGATGAAAACAGGACAAACCATCTGAAAAGCTGCTGTGAGGGGAGCCAGTGTAGCATGCCCAAGGTCAGATCACCCTAACAGGCAACGTACAACTCTTCTTCTCTTTCTAGTACACATCAGCGCTAACGTACGACGGGGTCCGGGTGATGGCTGAGGCATTTCAGAACCTGCGGAGGCAGCGGATTGACATCTCCCGTCGCGGCAACGCCGGGGACTGCCTGGCCAACCCCGCCGTGCCCTGGGGACAAGGCATCGACATCCAGAGAGCGCTGCAGCAGGTTGGAAACCCAGCACATGTGGGCACTGTGGGGATGGCTGGATGGAGCCTGTGGGTGGGGAAGAGGGGTGATTAGCAGCAGAAATGCTCAAACAAATCACTTGGGATGAGGAACCGATCCTTCCAGATTAGAGCCCAGGTCTCCTAAGGGTTCGGCGATGCATCCAGTATGAACTGTTTCTCCTGGTACCACCTGATGTGTCCTTGCCTTCTCTAATTCCTGTTGAAATTCTGGGGTGGAAAAGCCAAAATGTTATCCCATAAAATCATTAATCTCTATTTTAATAATCTTCCCCTTCCCAATAAAGACACCTGCTCAGACCATATTTTTTTGCAGCTCCTTCGACTCTCTGTGAACTCGGCTTCAGTTCCAAACTGCAAATGAAGTTTGAAACCATGTGAATTTTGCCTTATGAGTTGACTGTTGTCAAAATATTCTTAAAGCTCAGATTATAGCTTGTTTCATACTGTGAGGATTTGTAAAAGTCTTAATAATAGCCATTTAGATGGCTTATTTCTTAAATCTGATAATCTTGCTTTTTCATCCTGCATAAAAATTTAGATTTTTGAATAAACAAAAACCTACATGAAACTTACACTGAGAGAGAAAAACAATATACTTTTACCAAAAGTTAGAAAAGTAGAACATTCAAATTTTCATAACTTTCAAGACTGTCATTCATTTCTACCATAGTTTTTTTCAGATAAAAATAGATGGATTCCTTGAAAATACTGCTAGTTCAGTGTTACTCAAATATAGCTTAGCCCATCTTCCTAACTGTGAAGAAGGCAAGAAGAATAAAATTAATTTGGCTAATTCACGTCGTATGTAAATTTCCCCAGGTATTTTGTTTTGATTTGGGTTTGGCTTACTGGTAAACAACGATTCCTTTAAAACCAAGTCTTGCAGCTGATTTGATTTTATTGCTTGGATTAAATTTCTTTCCAAGCCTGTCATTGACTTTAGGGATGACCTTGAGTAAATCACTGTCATAGCTTCTCCAAACCCTTATAATAAAATCAGTCTCTTTGATGCATTAGGGAGATCGGTTACCCAATAAACATGAAATACTTGGAAGACTTCTGATGAGCAATGGGGTCTCAAGCATTTGCCTTTATTGAATTTATGAGACTAGGATATCAAAATTAGACAGCTAGAAAATAGAACTTTGTATGTGTTGGAAAATATCCTCTGAAGTTTCCTCATCTCTTCACTAAAACAATTTCAAATGTCTTAATTTTGGGCAAAGAACATGAAGAGCTATTTACAAAAGTTAGTTCTTTACCACTAAAAAATTAAAATTTTTAAAAGTTTTGACCAGTTAAGTTGTGATGGTCAAAATAAAGAGCTCAGAATCATATAGTGGAAGAAACCTCCTAGGGAAATTTTAAATATGAATTTAATAATCATCTAGCATTCAGTATTGTGACAAGAAAGAGGCAGATGGAAATAGATGAACTTATGATTAGATTGAAGGTTTGAGTTATCCTTTCTGTAAAGATTCACAATTAGGCCAATTCTTACAGTTATGCACAGTGTGCTTTCACTTCACCTCTCATGTGCTAATGCATAAGATTTTATAAGCTGTTCAAAAGCAAAAAAGATTCTCTACTTATTTCTACTCAAATGTCTGGAATAAGCTCCTGAATTGCTTTACTTCTGTTTAGTGTAGGAAGGAGTCATGGATGGCAGAAGTAAGGCTGAAAAGCAATTTGAAACATTCTGCAGTTTTTCAAAACCAGAAATCTAACACATTTCAGCAAAATGTATGCTTCTATTAAAGATAATTACTTCCCCCCTTCCTCCACACCCTAGAAAATGCTCACAAAATATTGCTTTAAACCAGCACACTGAGGTTTCAGTCATACTTTGAAAATATTATTATAAATTTGACAGATTTTTTTTGGAGAGATTTTTTGTTAACGTTATTTGGTAACCAAATCTAGTAAGCAGGTAGCTAGTTCCTATCTGCTGACTAACCCTGTAAGCCAGAAGACCACAATAACATCCCCTTCTTTCAGCTCTTCCAGCAAAGAACCATATACCTGTGGCTTAGACACAAATGCATTTAAATGCTCCCTGTCTCCAGTGTAGTGATGCTTAGCACTGTTGAAATCAATCCTCCCTGTATTTTGTAGTGATTCAGAGCTCTCAGAGGAGAGTAAATGATGGAAAAGTTGTGCTGCATTCTCCAGCACAGATGGGAGACATCCCCTTTGCCATTTTAGTGCCACGTGGTTATCACAAGATTAAGATTTGATTCATTCAGATAGAAGAAACCGGTGGTGTACACTTGCCTTTTAGTTCATATAAAACTACAAAGCAGGAGCATCTGTAGCCTGAGCTTTAGAGTCAGTCAGAACCTGAAGAGAAAAACCAAAAGGCCATGAAAAAAGCAGGTACAGGAATGCTTAAGACAATGGTTCTTTTCTAGTGCATCTAGCTTTTATGGACATGTTGTTTGTTAGGAGAAGAGAAAAGCATGTTTCTCCAAACGTCACCAGGAGTAGCTCTTGACTTAAAGGAGCTTCAGAAAATACTGACAGATGTTTGTTTTCATGACAAACCTTTGTGGTAATAGCTAGAGAACAAACAGCTTAAGCAGATTACCAACAGATTTCCTCTGTAATTATATATCCTCATTTCTTGACCATGGGTCAACTGGGGTTCTCAGAGCAATGAAAAAGGTGTAGAAGCAAATACCTGTTCCCATTTTGCATGTGGGAAGGCTTCAGTTGCAGAGACAACCATTTTGCCTAAATTCAGTGGAAAGGCTGAGAACAAACCTTTACTTTCCAATCACTCCAGTGTCACAATTACTTCTTCACGGGGCTTCTATAGAGACCCAAACTCTCACTCCTCTGCCTTGTTCCCGGGCCCCACACACCGTATGTGACTCCAGTTGGAAGCTCTTCTCCACACCAGCCTGGGCACTTTTGCAACAACTCAAATGGCCACACTGAAAGGATAAGTTTAGGATGTGGGATGTGATGTTAGCAATGCTCTTCAGCTCGACAGTTATCACCAGATATTTATTATTCAAATTTTCCTATGCAAATCTTATTTACAATACTAAATTGCCAAGTTTTATTAGGCTGGTGCAGAGTTAATTAAATTTGCCTGTTAACTGATGGACTCCTCCCTATTGAAAGGCAGCAGCTGGGACCCGTGGCCATGGTTTCATATTTCCTCCAAATGCAGTTCCTGATTTGAACTGACAAATTCTTTACCAAATCTTGACTCCAGGTTAGATTTAGAGAATACAAAACAACAAACAAACAAAAAACAACTAGAGGATTTCAGAGCTGATTTAGCTCATTGTCACGTCCCAAGAGGTGATGGGCTCACACACATGATCTAACTTTATGCATTGCTGACTTCAGTAATAGACCACTAAGTTTTAAGAGAAAGGGTTTTTAAGAGAAAGGATTTTTAAAAGAAAGGGTAATTTGAGAGAAAGGCTGTTCATGTGGCCAGGCATGCTGTAGAGCAGGGGTGTCAAACTCGTTTTCACTGGGGGTCACATCAGCCTCACAGTTGTCTTCAAAGGGCTGAATGTAATTTTAGGACTGTATAAATGTAACTACTGCTACTATAGAGAGTGAACCTAAGCGAAAGCCTGATGTCAGATAGATGTCCTGTTCCCCTGCATGGATCTGAGACATCACTGTGCTCTCCATCCTTCCTCCCCTCACCTCTTAGTGCTGCTGAATCACCATCATGTGGGATGCTGACCAGTTTTCTCTCCTCATTGATATTTATGTCTTCAAGGTCCGTTTTGAAGGATTGTCTGGCAACGTTCAGTTTAATGAGAAGGGACGGAGGACCAACTACACTCTCCATGTGATTGAGATGAAACATGATGGGATTAGAAAGGTAAAGTAGAGAGCAATGTGCGATCCTGTGTCAGGCACCATCCCAGTGTTAGAGTTATGGTGTGGTTAGGTCTGAACAGATATTTCTGTTCGTGAAAGCTTGCATGTGGAGTCACCATGAGCGCATTCCCAGCTCCCTCCATGAGCAAAACCAAGCTCTAGGGAGAATTCATAGTATATTACTAAAAAAATGCAACCTATGGAAGGGGTTATCAAGAGCAACAAGGGCATCTCAGCTGTGGCACAGGAATTTCCAGGATAGTAAAAGCTTGGCCCACTCAGTCCTGCTGTTGGCAGGGCACTTTGGCTCAGGCCCAGCTACTCAACTATCTCTTTTTTGGTCTCCCACTTTTCTTTTCCAAGGATGAGCTAAGGCAGAACCAGGCAGAAGCTGTCTGCTCTAACCAGCAGAGGTGAACCCTTTGTGTTGACCTAATTCTGCTATCCTCGATGTGACAAGAGCTTTACCACTACCTGTGTTCTGATAGCTATACAGACAGTTGTGCTGCTCTGGAGTCTTGATCCCTTTCTATATCCTAGGCACTTTGAAAAATCTGGCCTTGTTCAGGGTGCTGAGCCCTTGAAACGTGAATCCTTTTGAAAAATCTGTCTCCATGTGCTTATGTCCCACTTTAGATACTATGTATTTGAAGAACAAAGTATATAGCTCAGTTATTCTATCAATAAAGGAGAGCTACTGAATATTTTGGAATAGGACATTCACTGGAATCCCTCTGCATTACCCCAATCCCCTGAGAAATAAAATACTTGTTTGAAACTAACAAAAATTGCGAATAGTGAAAGTTCTGCATTTACAGCCCCTACTTATGTCTGACAGAGGCCAATGTGAGATCAGAGCTCACCACAGTCAAGTGAAAAGAGACAAATTTCTCATTCAGAAGTAAAAGAAATGTCGTTTTGATGACATATGAAGTGGTCTTCCTTCTCCCTCTACGTGGTATTCATAAGAGGACAAAATGCAGTATTACATCCAGTTTGGGGTCTGAATTTCAAGAAGTTGGTGATCTGGAGACAGTCTAGAGGAGAAGAAGTGCAATGGCTAAATGTCTTGATTTTGCTGCGTATTTACTGACAGAAATTAAATTTGTTTGGAAGACATGTACATCACTGCCACAGTGCATATTGTGTCTTAGATCTGCAAGGTTAGAGGTGCAAAACAAACACATGTCTGAATTTATGTTGCCCTAGAAGCTCTTTCCTCACTCTCTGTTCTTTTTTGTCTGTGCAATGAAGAGAGATGAGAAGCCTGTGTAGATTTTTGCTCCTGAGCTGTTATGATCTCTAATCTGCCATCACCAGGCTCCTGGTCGTGCCCTGTGTTAATACCCTTTCCCATTTACTGTGATAAGAAATTCCTTTGACATGAGCAGAGCTCAGGCAACATCATACTTACATGAGGTGATGGAAAACCTCTTATAAAATCAAGCCCTCAAAGTGGATAACCTCAACAACGATCTTCCTAGTGACATTCGGTGGCACTCTGCTCTACCTGCAAGCAGTGATAGATCAGCCCAAATCCCTGATTATTAGTAAGTACAGCTTAACGTGAGAGTTCTTCCCATTACAACTGTTCAGTTTATTCATAGCCCCAAAATTTTGACATTGGCCAGGCTTCTTGTTTGTTTTTTGGTTTTTTGTTGTTGTTTGGTTGGTTTTTCTCACTTGATTCTTTTTTTTGTCCTATTGTCTCAAGATGTCCGAAGAGTCAGTCCTACGTTCATGAAGGCTTTCAGCTGCAGGACAGCATTTTATCGTCTTGTAGCCTCTGGATGTGCAGCAGGCATACTCACCATTAGAAAAATATTCAGAAGTCACATGTGTAAGTGTGAACTCTTGGCACAGGGATGAGGCAGGGCATGGCAATAATGCCCCAGTACCCTGTGCCAAATGTCTTCACATGCACACAAGCACTCTGCTGCTGTGGCGTATCACGTACATTATTTTCAGGCTGGAGGTATGGTGGGAGTTACTGGTCCCCCCAGCAAAAGACATGAAGAATCAGGAGAGGGGACCTCTGGTTGGGTAGGAACATACAGAGCGAGCTGACCCTGCTCAGATGACCCTGTTACCATATCTTGGTTAATATTACAAAGAGATATCAATACTCTGGGTTTGTGTTTGGCAGATTGGTTATTGGAATGAAGATGAGAAACTTGTTCCAGCAGCCATAGATACTCAAAGTGGCAATGAGTCTACAAGCCTCCAGAACAGGACTTACATAGTCACAACTATCCTAGTAAGTGCTGTGACTTCTTTCCCAGTTCTCCCTCTCTCTCGTCTCTCTGATGTTCACACTCCCTCTTCCCCCTCATGTGCCCTCCTTTGTACTGTATCATTTTTATAACAGCAATAATAATAATAATAATAACAGCACTTACTGTTTCCTGTGGGTCCATAAAGGTATCTGAAAATTACTGTGGCTAATTAAATAGGTATTAAAGAGCTCTCATGCTTAAGTGTAGAAAACACAAAAGATTATGACAAGATAGTAGAGACATCAGCATAGGTAAATTAGGAACATTATACCTGCGCTTTGTATTTAACCTGCAGAATGGGGGCTGTAATTTGGGGAAGGATAAGCTGTATTGTGCAGAGAAACTGAATCATAGCTTTAAAAAACAAATCTCCACTGTAATCACAAAGGAATAATAGGTACCCCATAATGTATGGTATCATGTATTGTGTCATTATATACTCTTACCCTGCAGAAACCTGGATTTTTACTAACCTGTTTGTTGAATACTTACTGTGAGTCTACAGAGAAGACACAATACCCAAATGAGTTAAATACCTTAAGGCTCCCTCCTGTCCAGCAGATCTGAATCTGCCTGTGCCCACTTAGGCAGACATGCCTTTAAAAATTTACAGCTCAAATGCACTAAATAAACATTGCAGAATGGCAGTGAAAAGTTTGCTGCCCAAATTTTCCCAGCTACTCTATTCCCCTCAGGTCCATCACTGCAGAGGCTGCACACGGTTTCTGCACGAATAAATAGAAAATGTCACAATAAAAATCACACTTCATACCTTCTAAAATAAGCCCATTGGTACAGGAACACAAAGCAAGAGCTTTGCAAGGGGACCAGAAGCTGCACACTGGGCTCTAGTCTGAGCCCCTGATGTTTATCTCTAGAATGTGGAACGTGGCTCAGTATTGGTCTTCTCTGTGCCAGGAAGACCCATATGTGATGCTCAAGAAGAACGCCAACCAGTTTGAAGGCAATGAGAGGTATGAAGGCTACTGCGTGGAGCTCGCTGCTGAGATCGCAAAGCATGTCGGCTACCACTACAGGCTGGAGATTGTCAGAGATGGCAAGTACGGAGCCAGGGACCCTGACACCAAAACGTGGAACGGCATGGTGGGAGAACTTGTTTATGGGGTGAGTTTCGAGCCTTGTCCATTGTCTTTAGTTCTTGGTGCTTGAGAACACCTTCAAGTCCTAGAGTATAAAAGAGCCAACCCTAGAGTAAAAAGGAGCCCTGCTGTCTGTCAGCCTGAGCTGTCTTGAGAACTGAACCTCTGAAAATGCAATTAATCAGCCCAAGTAAAACATTTTAATTTAGGGAAGGGCAGCATATTTTGTGCCTATGGAAATGGCAAAATATTTTTTTTCTTTCTATTTTAGAAGAACAAGTATTGGAAGGTCAAACTTTCTCATGGGTAAAATCTCCAAATTCTACTCTTATTTATATTTGCATGATAATGGAAGAATGAAAGAAGGATAAGATTTCAAACAGCATATGACTAGTGAACAGTAGGACTAGACTACTTCTGTCTAGCCACTCATTTCCATCATCTCAGCTATATACCTGCACCCTGTGCTCCTAAACCTGCTTCAGTCTGGTAGTTCACAATCAGTGGTGTTTAGGTCACGCTTCAGAGGGGTCTAATTTTCTCTTGAAGGGAAAAGGGAAATGAGTGTAGAGTCTCTGTGTCACTGTGTTGGAGCTAGGGATGATCTGTCTCCTCCTGGTAGCTCCACAATATATGCCCACAGCCATTTAAATGCATTTCCCTTTCCATTTCCAAGACGGATTGTAAAATAAGTGGAGAGGGCACATCAGTGTCACTGGAACACTTTTCTTCTTCTGCATCAGTTATGCAATCAAAAAGCAGTTCCTGATGGAAGTAAACATCCTGGCATCCTTTTTCAGGTGATTGGCCTTTTCTTGCCTCTTTTGATGTCTGGATGATAAAGCTCTTTTAGGAAAAATCATCTGCATCAGACTGTGACATCAGTGGATAAATCAGACAAGAAGTGCTAGGTGGCTGCAAAAAGAAAATGTTGTGACTTCAAAATGGAGCTGGTAATCAGTAGTGATAAAATGGAAATAATCCACCAACATTATGGGCTACCCCTTTTTAACATTTCTCTTGCAGCTGGTTTTGTCTGATTTCTTCTGAGATAGCAGAGATAAACAGAGATCAAAAAAACATGAGCTGGAGTTAGCAGATATATTTTATCCCCAGAATGCAAATCTCTTTTCTGTCTCTCCTTTTCAGAGGGCGGATGTGGCTGTGGCACCATTAACCATCACTCTGGTTCGAGAAGAAGTTATAGACTTTTCCAAACCGTTCATGAGCTTAGGTATATCTATCATGATAAAAAAACCTCAGAAGTCCAAACCAGGAGTCTTTTCCTTTCTGGATCCTTTGGCTTACGAGATATGGATGTGCATTGTTTTTGCCTACATTGGAGTAAGCGTTGTCCTCTTCCTGGTGAGTCGCTTCAGCCCTTACGAGTGGCACACTGAGGAATTTGAGGAAGGACGGGACCAGCCGGCCAACGACCAGACAAATGAGTTTGGGATATTCAACAGTCTCTGGTTCTCCCTAGGAGCTTTCATGCAGCAAGGATGTGATATTTCTCCAAGGTGGGTTGCCTTCCCCAATGAAACTTCTTCCAGTTTGCGTGGTTTAATCTTTCTGCATGCTTTGGAGATGACCAGGTTCTTCTTTGACCTTCCTTCCTGGACCATGGTGTATTTTTGTGAATGAGTTACAGATTCAGAAAGGATCTAAGGGTTCGCAGCTCTCACAGCTGTGACCTTGAGACCTCTAACTTGGGACCATAAAAACACCATTCTGAATTTATTCTAGGGAGTTCTTTTGAGGGAATTTACAGAAATGCAAATAAGATTTTCTAAAGCCACTCAATTGCAATCAATTTTTATCAGTCATTTATTTTGTGGCTGCTAGAAACAAGATCATTCTAGCATTATAGAGAAGCTATAAAATTCCAGTAAAGTAGGGAGAAATCATATGGTAGGTGCCCAGTGAAAAGCTGCACCGTTTGTGCCAAAGATTATGGAGGACACTGAGTAGCTTTAGGTATTATTGACTTTTAGAAAGGTCAGAGAAGTACTGAGTTTAGTAAACTTCTGGTTTAGTAGGACCCAAAGTCCAAAGGATTCCTAAAGGGACTTTTGGTGGACACATTTATTCTCTATAAATTAATGACTCTTGTGGTTACTTTTAGAAAATCTTTGTTGGAAAAGCTGGCACGGTACCAGGTAGCTGGAAAACTGCATGAAATGTAGAACATGTAAATCTGTGATAGAGACACAAGCAGAGAGGTATTTGAAAATACTGTCTGGGAATATCTCCTTCATTTTTGAGAGCTGTATTCCCACAAATCTAATGACAGAGATTTTGCCTACTGCAGGAGCCCATGATACACATAACTTCTCAGTTTCTTGCTCATACAGAGATGTTCAAAAGAAAAGAAAAATAATTATAAGCATAAGAACGAAATAGTTGTGTGGATCTGATAGATTTTCTTATTTATTTTCATGAGTAATATGTCCAGTAAGTAATGTCTGTAATAGCTGAGGGATCTCCCTTGTGTTATGTGTATATTCACATGAGGCAGGACCAGAGGTGAGCCAGGGATGAGGTTTTTGACACCTCCAGTATTTTGTGTCCAGGGCAGATGTACTTAAGGGTTTGTGATGTTGAAAAAGGGTTAACAAGCTGTGTCTTGGGATGTGGATCATATGTGCCCATCACTCCCAAGAGGTCTGCTCTGGATGTTGGCTGGAGGGAGGGCATGTGGACAGGGCAAGCACCAAAAGCGCTAGATCCTGCAGGGCACCAGTCTTGTTCACCCTCTCCACAGCTCTGAGAGGCACGCTTGTCCCACATTAGGCTAAGAACATTTTTAGCCAGATTTGACTCAAACCAGAGCTACTGCCAGTCATGAGAATGAATTTACAGGAAGTATATGCATTTTCTGCATGTACACACCATGGTGACATCTGAAGTGATGCTCTGATAAAAGCAGGCAGCAAGGAGACCTTTTGTTTTTATTTTCTCTCCATCCTTTCTTTTTGGGCTTTGTCTCCCTTTTCTTCAAGGGACATTTCAGCAGATGTACAGGTGTGGTCGGTCAACACAGCAGGCAGACGTTAATTTCCCACATGCTGGGATGGCATCAGAGCTTGGGGAGTGAGAAGAAGGCACAAGCCCATCGGCACGTGGGGGTGACACTGTGCAGCTCCGCACAGCTCCCGCGGGACGGCGGGGGAGCCAGGCACCAGCTTGGTGGTCATGGACCAATTTGTCCAAATATTAATGAGTTTGGGATAGCAGGGCAATTAAAGCTTGCAGGGCACTTTGATAGTGACAGCTTTTATGAATATGTTTTATCATCTGATCATTGATCAGTAGGAATCCAGCTGGAGCATTCAGAAAGTCTTCCCAGCAAAAGGAATTTCAACTTCAGCACTGTCTGATAACACAGCTTTGTGTGTTGGGATCAGGTTATTGCCATTTTCAGTCTCATTGTTGTTCCTGTCATCATTATTCTTATTTAGGAACGGTAGTGTCTTCCTTTGGGGACATTGCAATAGCCAGTTTCTGTTCCAAAGAGGAGTATGGCAAGGTGAAAAGCTGAGACTTTGCAGAATAGCAAATTTGGAAATATCTTTGATAAAAAGTGTCAGGAGATCAGTGGTTTTGATCCAAATAAGAAGATTTGCTCTCGCTAAACAACATGCTTTGAATCATCATTTCAAAGTGGTTTATTTTGCTTTGAAATGGGAAATGAGAATGATTCTGTCATTGTTATTTTAATGTTGTTAATTTGATCACCCTGATAATGAAAATTATGATTTCATTGACATGACTATTTTCCCACAGAGCACAACAGCACTTTTGGACTACACATATCTGCTATAAGAGGAAATTTGAAAGATGAAATGTGGGAATTATTATAACTCCCAGTACTCTGTGTACAGCTCCTTGAGATGGTTATAAGAGGAGGGGGACATTTGTGTGAAATCTGAAAGCAAGGAGAAAGCAAAAGAGTAAGAATTTCTGTAGGACGTTGTTGTACAGAAAGACTGAGTGCTCGCCATGTTTCACGTGCATTTTTCACACAAACCTAGTGCAGGATTTTTGTGACACATCACTTTAGGAATAAATGCCTGGTATAGTGACAATGTGGGCAGGTGGGGATCTGCTCTATTCCAATGTATTTCCTATATGGTTGCTTCTAAACTTATCACTACAATCTCTCAGCATCTCCCCAATAATATATTAACCAACATAAATAGCTTCTGTTATACATCTGTTCTGTCACTCTCTCCCTAGCAGAAAGGAACAAGTGCAGGGGTGTATTTTGTTTTTGTAGAGGTTTTGGTTTGTTTATTTCACTTTTGTTTTGGGAAATAGTAGGAGAAATTTGTCTGGAGGGTTGGTTTTGGTTTTGTTTTGTTTTTTATCAGAGCATGTTTGTTTTAAGTGCTTATGCCACTATGTATTTATCATAAAAAACATGTAAGATCAAAACTGCCGACACATCACTCAGCACAGCAGGTGGTGAGGGAGGTTTGCAGCAGCTCCCTGCCCTTGTAAATGTGTGTTCCTCAGTCTCAGACCAGTCCCCAGGGAACTTTGGTTCCCCACAGAGACAAAAAATTTGCTTTTGAAGGATAGTGTCCTTTTTAAGGACAGACTTACCAGCCAGTACTTTAATCAGGTTTTTAAGTATGCTGGTTGCAACCTACCAAGCACTTTAAAGATACACTGTGAATTTGATATCCTGCAGATGGCCAAGACAGAGCATAGCTGTGGGTTTTGGGCTTTTGGCCTCTTCTCCTGAGGAGTGAGGTTGCCAGGCATGGCGCTGACTGATGTCCTCAAAGTTCTGAAGCCTTCATGTCTGAGCGTAGACAAGGATGAGTGTGACAAAGGCCAGATGGTAACCAGTTGTGTAGAGTCCCAGCCGGAGCTGGTGGCAATCTGTGTTGTGCCTTTGGATGCTGCTATATGAGCATGAGCAAGGAATCCATCCCTCCTAAGCCATAAGTGGAATGACTCAACTGTGGGTATGTAGCTTTGACAAAAGGAGGCTGTGAGCTCTTGGACGTTTCCCACCGGAGTGAGCGATCCCCCTTCTGCTCCATCACTGACCATTGGACGTGGTTCTGTCACTGCCACCTGGGCTAATTTGTCCTGGTTGAGGTGAGATGGTCCCTGTCATTGCCCTTAAAGTCTGTGCATTCAAAGTACTGGCTGAAACGTGGCAGAGTAAGAGAGAAGTAACGTGGAGTTTCAAGTAGTTTAATGTACATAGTAATGGGCAGAAATCAGTGAAGTCTGAAATGGGCCATAAACCATTAGACTTTACAAAGTGCCACCGTAACTTCAGAAAACAGTCGTGAAATTACAAAAGCGCTCGTTAAATGTGAAATACAGACCCAGAAAGGAGATTCTCAGAGTGGTAATAAATATCCCACAGCCAACTGTGAGACCCTGCAGCAAGAGAAATGTGAAGTAAATATGACTCACATTGTACCATTTTTCAGAAATGTAATTTGATAAATTGTCTTCAGAGCTTAAAATAACCCCAGCGTACAGCAGCTGTGGGGACTGAGACCTCGCTAACATACAGCACGTTGCTGCCATTTCACGCTCAGGATGGACCCGAGGCTTTTGAGGAGACTCATGAGACATCCGGGCTTCCCAGCCTCCCCAGCAGCAAAACGAAGCATTTGAATTTTTCATCTGCCCCATCATTTTCTACAAAATAAATTATTTGATAGTTGTGAACAGGATAAAAAAGCAAGGAGCAAGATATATATTTTTGTTGCAGTTTACATCTTGATCTTCTTTTTTTTGTTATCTTAAAATTCATTGCTTCATGTGGTTTACATCCAAAAGATGCTTCCTGTATATCTGAGGCTATTAAATTTCATCCATTTACTCTTCCTGTGAGTCAGAAAACTTATGTTTGACTAAAATGAAATACATTTGGCCAAAATATATATTCCAGAAAGGCATTTATTCTTCCTATGAAAGTACTGTGAGATAGAATATACCATAAGAATATACACAGTTTATCTCAGTGGAGTGACTACGGGAGTCTTGTCCCCACTGGAGTTGGACAGGTTGGACACAGTGTCACCCAGAAAATACAGCCATCCTTTGTGCCCTGCCAGAGGAAAATTGAACAGACATCTCAAAAAATAAACCCAGCTTCATGGAGGCTCTCTTTATACTGTGTTGTGGAAACAAAACACATGTATTTTGGATTCAGATCATGAGTAGAAGGGAAATGTATAGTTGTGTAATGACATGATAGGATATCATGTCATGATACCTGGACAACACAGCTTGAAATTGCTCGTTATAATCTGCATGATTGAGAACAGAGTTGGAGAGGTGACCGTGTCAACCTGAACTGGAAGTGAAGTGATGAATGAAGTTTTCATCACTGCCCACATCTGGGAGAGAGCCAGGTGTGAGAGAGGACATTTGGAGAGCCTCAGCGGGGATGCACGAGCAGAAAGAGAGTCTGTGCTGGTCTGTGCATGTTGGCACAGGGGAGCACTGTGGGGAGATGTTTGGGCCACACTTGTGTTGCTTAAAGACTGTGGGTTTTTACTGTGTGCACGGAGACGTGGTGCCGGATGCGATCCACCCTTCAGATAAGGAGTTAAATGGGGTTTACCTTGCTTGCAGAGTCCAGACCTGGAGCCGGTGCCCATGCGGTGGCACGTGCAGAGCAGCGTCCCCTCAGCTGGGGGAAAACCTGCTGCTTAGCAAGGTTTGCTCACAGAGGTGATGAGCAAATGCACTCCGAGGTGGGAAGGAGAGAGATAAATGCTGGCTGCTATCCAGTTGATAGATACAATCGATTATTTATAGGCATCTTGTGGGCATCGCTACTTGGTTTTTAGTGACATGGAAAGAGTGTGCTCTGGCTGATCTGTATGATGTGTAGCTGGGCTTCTAGTTCACTGCACTTCTTTGCAGGTTTTCTGTTGCACTCAGTCATAGCAGTTTGTCTGCGGAAGAGTAAGTACAGTATTTATTATGTACCTGTAATTAATGCTGAACATTTTCTTCTGCTGTTTTTCCTGTTTATTTACATTTCCTTTTAGATCAATTGAAAAAAAATCAGAGGAGACTTAAGCTGTAGAGCTGTTGGAAATAACTGCAAAATTGCTCCACAAGTTGTTGAGGTTTTCTTTCCTAAACCAGCCTCTAGAGTGTTTGAAAAATAACAGCACTTTTAAATTTCATCAAGATGTTCCTAGTACTGGAAGATTTTCTCCAGTTTTAGACAAGATCTAAATCAGAAATTGCTTAGGACAAAAATTGTCTTTTTTTAGTGAGAGGTTTGATTTGGGTTGTTTCAAGGAAATTATTTTTGTTCTGTCCTTTGTTAACTTACATTTGCAGGGTACTTATTTTGCTAAAAATTTAGAATTGGGGAAATGAGAACCAGCTGCATTTAGCAATTAAAAGGATTTTAATTCCTTCCTGAAATGAGGGCTGAGCCTCCATGTTTATTTGGTGACTTTTCTTGATTTTGGGAGGCGTCTTCTCCGACACTCCAAGCATCTGCCTGTCCTTTTGGCCTGAGGCGCAGTTCTGGTGCCATCCTCACCATACTCATTATAACCTTAACTTGTTCTGGAGAGGCCCTGGAGAGCTGAGCAAGCTCTCCCAAGGCAGGAGTCCCACAAGCAATGAGGAAAGATTTGTGCTTTTTGTTTTCCTGGCACTGTTTGCACAGGGTCTGGTGGGACTGGCAGGGCTCACTAAAGCCTCTCTGGTGACATTGCAGAGAGTGTGCTCGCTCCTACAGACCAGGTTGTTGACCACCAATTGGATTCATTGTGCAGTCTCAAGCAAAGGGCGTATTTTTGCAATGAAGGAAGCATCAGTTTGCCGTTTCCTTGATGAACACATGCAACTCATGCTGGGGCTGCCCTGGGGTACAAGGCAGCCAAGCCAGGCTGGGAGCAAGGTTGGTTCAGAATCCTTCCTACTTCTGAATCCAGGATGCTTGAAGGTTTGTCCATGGGGACAAAGCTCAGGACCATTTATTTTTGGCAGTTTGCTTGACCTGGTGAGCTGAGGTTGGTCTTTAAGAATACAAGTAAAAAATTAGGATTTCATCTTTTGGAAAAGTCTTTTAACTGTACCAAATGATTTTGCAATTATCTCTACCTGGCCAAATTAATTATATCTAGGGAGAGGAAATTCAGGTCACAGGGTAACAGCAGTACTTGCAAATCACCAGGAAGTGATGACCACACTTATTTCTGAAACGCATTTAACCAGAGAAAGTGACTCACCGGAGGAGCAGCTTGACAAATCGCACAATATCTAACTAAACAGTCCTCTTTGGAGCTTGTGCACTTCCATGGCAACCAAAATGTGGCAGCCAGGGGAAAATGGAAATTCTGTAAAAATAGTCATCCTTGCTATGCTCTTTTTCATTTGGAAAAATTTAGCATTAGGATACAGAGGACTCAGGGGAAGGAAATAACTGAGAGAGCATTGTTGGGAAAATACCATTTCATCTGTAAAGGAAAAATGAGTCTTTTAAATTTCCATACTACGCCATCCGAAAATTTCAAATTGCTGCAGAGGTAGCGAGTGTTTCCTCCACTGATCTCTAAGCCACTTCCTTGGGATGGTTCCGTATCAGGCATATCTAGTCACTCTTCCACAGTTCTGACTTCAGGCCTTTACCATTGATGTCGCTGCGGGGGGGCAGCAAGAAATTTGCTCCTATCTGAGTGACAGATTTACTAATCGTTCCACCAGCTGTGTTTAAAATAAGAAGTCAAACACTTGAACCAAAAGCAGATTTATTAAGCTAAAAATATATTTATGATCTCTCTATTCAGGACTAAATACATGTTCCTCGTATTTTTGATTGAAAGCAAAGTTAAAAATAGCGGGGGGGCACAGAAAGTGCATTGCCTAATTTTTTAATCTAGTGGGAAGTTTTATTAAGACATCCATGATGTGGAAGTGGCACACGTGCTGCCTGTGGTGCTAGTGCTGTGCTCTGGCTCAGGATGGTGAGTGGCACCAGGGATGCCTCTGAGATTCACAGCCTTCTCTGTGACTCTGTCCGGAGACCCTCTGAGGCTCCGGGGACTCCCCGTTATACTGTACTTGCTGATTTTCAACCAGAGAAACACACCTTCTCCTTTCAGTTTTGTCCCTCGGGATAACCTGTTATCAGTCGGCTCAGCTGGGGTCTGACACCCTCCGAGCCGCATTCAGGGCTGCGCATGGCTGTGTGTTTCCTAATAGCTGCGTCGGTTGCCAAGTGTTTCTGTCACAGAATAAGGGCTGTGAGGAGCTGAAGGACCTCTGTGTCCCCAAAGTGGTGTCCTCTGTGAGGCCGCTTGTCACACGCTGCTTTAATGTTGGCACTCCAGAAAAACACTGTAGCTAAGATGGGAAGCCCTGAGCATGTTTTCACAGGGAAGCCCCGCTTAAATAACTTGTCCATATGCTGTACATCACTTTTACCAGCACTAAGATAACATGTGCAGGCTTCCTGGATACACAGTCCAATGAGCATTGAACTCCTCAATTCAAATTGTTCTGGCTCACAACACACAGAGCATCCACAGCTGCTCTCTGTTAGCTTGATCCCTAGAGCTGCCCAAAACCTTACTGCCTTCCACTGGGAGGCTCAGAGTACTTCTCTTATTCCACTGGAGTTTGGGATTTATGATACCTATTCTGCTTTTGTCCCAGATTTCATCCCAACTACTCATCGTGGTAACTGGGGAAGCACCAATACCTTTTTTTCACAAGTTCAGCAATGCATACATACAGTGAGCAATAAGCATTGTATAATAACACCCCAAAACAGTGAACAGGCAAAGACAAGTTTATTGAAACATGACAGAGGTGCTAGGGTGTTCATTGCGAAAAGCTTGATGAAGCTGGGTAATTGGGAAAAGCAAATGTGGGACATGCTAAGAAATAGGGACAAAAGACGTGCTGTGCTTGGACAGGGTCTGGAGTTGGAGGAGGCAGAGCAGGGAGTCAGCTTTGAAGTTGTCTGTGATGGTGTCTTGGTCTTCTTTCCGTTTTCAGTTGGATCAAAGGAGCAGGTGACAGCTGGGGGCCACCTGATTCATGTAATCAAATGGTAGGAAAGGGCATAGAGCTGATGCACACACCCCTTTCTTTAACCAGTAGCATACTTTATGGCATTCAATCTATTTAATAAAATCATCCAGTAATTCTGATTAATGCCTACCCAGAAGAGTTGCTGCTTACCCTTAGATTCAAAGGCTAAGCAGCAATAATCCAATCATGGTAATCATAACTTACTACTTTGATCTTCAGATAAAAGAGCCTATAGAAGTGCAAAAATGTTACATCACCGTTATTTGGACAACTTCAAAGCATGTTATATATATTAATGAATGCTCTTAACACAGTCTGCTGAGAAGGAATAGGAGGCAAATGTATGAACAGTGGAGGAGAAAGGAAGAGGGGAGAAGGTGAGTCTTCATATGGTTAAAAGGGAAAAGCAGTAAAAATAAGTACCTGTACACTGTGGATAGGTGTGGGATGTGAAGAGGGGTCCATGAGGGCCCAGCTACAGGAATAAAGCACACGGGATGCTCTCCCATAGGGGGAATTTTCTCTCTCATTTCTTGAAGCTCTCAATAGGAGGAAATATCTCAGGCTGCAGAGTGGCAAACAAAGGGAGGAGGCAGCTTTTCATCTCAACAGTGCTTTCAAAGCCTTCAAAAATTAAAAAAATCACCCAGTGTATCTTAGCAGGTGAAACAGAGGCAGCAGAAACACCGAATATGGGGTTTTTTTCCACAGTTTGGGGGTTTTAATGTTGAAAGACATGCACTCGTGTGCACACAGAGTTCTTCTAAAAAACATTGGCTGGGGAGACCAGACTCATTCCTCATGACTTCTAAAAGGGACACAGTATGCCCCTGTAGAAAAAAAGAAAGGCTCGAAAATGAAAATAGAGAAAACACAACTTGTACAATCTCAGTGAGGGATCACATTTTAAATCAGAAATGAGAGGGAAAAGTAAGGGAATATTTGAGAATATTGCTCAGAGTGCAAATCTTACAGTGCAAAAAAATACTCTCCTTCCAGAAAACCCCTTTCTCTCATCAAATTGGGAAATCTGACAAAAGACAGACCAAAAAAACAACCAAGGCAAGGTGCCCTGGAAGAAGTGCTTGAGCTGCTCTATTGTAACATTGCCCAGAAGTCTCAGAAATGGAGCTCTAAATTGTAAGCACATGTAAATGAATAAAGGGGATCTTGGAAAAATGAAGAAATGGTAGCATATAATCCAAAATATATTAAATCTTTGGGGGAAAAAAAAAGCTTTTTCATCAAGCAGACTTTGAAGAAGAGACTGAGGGAGAGCATAGGAAATCTAACACCACAGCAAAGGACATCAGCACAATAGGCCATTATTTAAAAAGAAGGATGAGTGCTGTTAAATTTGGGGCCACCTGAGGCTGAGGGAAGTTCCTGAGTAATGAATCTCCTGGGGTGCTTCAGCGAGTGCTTCTGACAAAATTTTATGCTTGACACCTTGTGAGTTTTTCTCAGCAAAGCGAATAAATGTCACCAAAGTGAGAGAAATATGTGAACAGCCCTTTTTTTACAGTGAAGTTTTTTGCTCAAAGGCACGAAGAGTTGGGTATTTTTTTTCCATGTCGCAAAAGCTGGCAAAACTGCTGAAGAGGGATGATTTTGCCTTTCACCTGAGCTGCCTGAAGTGACCATGTGTTTCTCAGCAAACCTCTATCTAAACACTCATCCCTTAAACTACCCTGGTTTGCAACATGGAGAGGTAAACTGTGCCTGTACTTAAGAGGATGACAGCGTATTTCTTTGGATCTATTTGCTCTGCCTTTCAACCATACTTATATTTCTTCTTGGGCTCTATCCTAGCCCTTTCTTGTACAATCTCAGTGAGGGATCACATTTTAAATCAGAAATGAGAGGGAAAAGTAAGGGAATATTTGAGAATATTGCTCAGAGTGCAAATCTTACAGTGCAAACAAAAAGCAGCCTTCTGGAAGAGTTGCATGTATTGGCCTACAGTTTTTGGGATAAGCATCTCAGCAGCCGGTTCTGACTACTCCAGGATGGTGGCTCCCTCGAGTAAAGGACATCCCTTGGTTCTGCAGTTCTGCTCTGCAGGAGTGTGTTTATGCCATGGCGGGTACAGTGGTCCTGCTGAAGTGCTGCCAACACCAGACTTTGTTTATCGAGCATGTAAGTTGTGTTGGTTGCGTATCAGCAGCCTGCATTTTGTGTCCATTGGGGACCACAGGAGGACACAACCTGCAAACTGCTATTGAGTCCTTCAATAGTCCCCTGCATAGCTGGTCCCATTTGATGCTGCCTCTGCCTGCTGGGATTGAGTGTCTCTGGAAGGGGAAGTGAGCAAAGAAGCAGGTCAAAGGTAAATTCCACGTTGTCACCAGTGCTTCAGGCCACCCACCCAGGTGGAGTTCATAAATGTAATTCATCCTCCTCTCCCACAGCTGGGAACTGGATTAGAGAGATGAACTAAATTACCCTGGATCCCATAAAGTCACAGGCCTCCCAAGGAACAACAACAGCAAAGTATTCCTGGATGCTAGTCATCTGGTTAGGTAGTTAGGTACCTCTTGCCTGTCAAAATGCTAAGTGAATGTCTTGAAAACAGCACGTAGCTGCTCCATGCAGTCATCCTTATACTTAGCACTGCAGCAATCCAAGCTCTGATGACTGGAGAACCACAAGTGGCATGATGCATTTCTGACTAAGCAGGAAAACTCATTTTAGAAAGAGGTTTTGCCCATTAAAGGGAAATTGAAGAAAAAAGTGCCAACTTATTCTGCAAAAGAAGAGACAGAACAGTAGGAGAGGAACCATATACTGCTGTCCAAGGCCATTAGCTTGGGCAGAAAGAAACAATAAATAAACGATGACTTATAATTAAAGCCTCACAGATATACATCCTCCTGTTGAGTCTGAGAGATCCTGCATATATGCAGACAATATATTCAGTTGTTGCAATGTTAACACAGCAAGTGATACTGAGGCCTCTTCTTAAAAGGACTTCCGCTGGGATTCTGCAATCCATGTTGCCTCCTTCCAGTGTGATGGCTTTGGAGGTTAGATGAGCTGCATGGTTTGCCTGAAAATGTGAGAAAAGGCAAATCTTCAGCCCATATACAAAAGTTAAGAGGCTATCAATATTTTTTTTTTTTTTTTTTTTTTGAAATTAGAAAAAGAAAAGCAGGAGAGAGACAGCATGGGACTGCCAGTACCTGTGCACTTGCAACTTTCTTACCCTGTCACAGTTGTTAATGTTACCCACGGGGAATCAATATATGCAGCTGTTAACTCTGTAGAAAAGTTGTAAGGGGAACTGAAGGAGGAATTTGTACTGCTGGGAGAGGTAAAAGAGAATGTTAATAGAAAACATTTTGTATTTGGAAGGGCTTTCTTGATACCCCATGACAAAGCCCAGCACAGCAGCTGGGACTCCAGACTCTTGTACCAGGAGTTAGGATTCAATAAGAAGTAAATGCAAACTAATAATGGGAAAAAAAATAATAATACAGCATGGATAGAGAAACGTGCATTATAATGACTCCAGTTTCATGGCAAACAGTTGGTAGCTCATTCAAAACTATCTGTGGCATAGCAGAGTATAAGAGGATAAGAGCTTTGCAGCAATTGTGTGATGGATGCACCCAGAGCTGTTCCCAGGTCCACAACCCCACGCTAAGTTTACTTCTCTATTCATGACAATTCACAGACTTTTCAAGCAAATTTGGGGTTCATGTCAGGCTGTGAGATAAAATGGTGAGACCAATCATGCCAGATGGTCTGTGACACACAGAAAAAGCGACACTCATTTACATTGACAGAGTTTAATGTTGAAAACCTGTTTAAAATAAGATCAAAACTGGAGCAAAATGTTTGCAACTAATCCACTACTAAGTCAGCCTTCAGTTAGACCCATTAAATTATCTAGAGTCAGTATCAAATTAGCGAAGTAGTGTTGGAGATCAGAGGATTTGTGTGGGTAGAAAACCAAAAGTGGATTTGACCCACAATCAGTAGAACAAGCATATAAGTGCTTTTTTTCAACAGTTTTGCATAAATTCATTCAGTGACAAATATGTCAGTTGACTGAGTGAGCCTTTACTAGAATTGAATGTAACAGCAAATCTGGGAAATCCTCCCAAAGCAACTATGGCTTTAGAATCCCAGCTTTGCACTTCTAATTAAAACGCTGTCAGTTTAGGTGTAATTCTCCATGAGAAATGGATCTGGGGAGGGGGAAGGGAGAAGTGGCAAAGAACTGAGCTGCTGCTTGAACATTTTTGCAATGAGGTTTACTTTGTATATTTGCTGATGATCTTGTTAATGTTTTTTGCAAAAAAGGTATGATGCTCTGCTAAAAAGATGGCAAAGCAAACTTCTGTCAGCTTTTCCTACCTTCCATAACAGATGAGATCAAAGAGTGAATTGTCTGATCAAGTATTGCATTTTGTTTTAAGAAATAAGAAATTATAGCTGCATGATTTTATTTTTTTCTGTGAAGAATCCATCAATGCTAAACAAGAACATTAAAAAAAAAATCACTTCCTGGGAACAAAGGGAATTCACAATTCGTTTCTGTTTTCTACTGGCAAAACGCACTTGCATTGTAAACACAGAAAGGTCATCTAAGTAAGAAAATGAAAATTATTATTTTCAGCTGGTCATCTGTAGTTTTTCCATTAGACAGATATAAAACAGCACATTCCAGAATTATCTTTTAAATTATACAGGTGGTAGGTAAGGTTTAATGTATTATAAAAGCTGAAAGAAAATTATTTGTAATGAGAAAGCAGAAACAAAATTGTTTGCATTGTTAAATTATATCTTTTAGCCTTTCAGAAATGAAACATTAAGTAATAGAAAAATACGAATCTTGGATGGAACCGAAGCAACCATTTTCAGAACGCTACTTTTAAAGGACATTTGTGACTATTATCTTTTCATTCTGATTGAGAATATTAGGGTTTCATTTACAATTTCAGAATTTTCCACGGTGCTGAAATTCTGGTTCCCAGCCAGCTCTAATTTTAGGTGGATTGTGCACAGTGGATAATGAGGGCAGAGTATTTACTCCTCACTCCTGCAAGGTTAATGTTGGAAAGGAGCGCCCCGTTCCTGCTGATGTTCGGGGGGGCAGGCAGGACCCCAAGTCAGGGAGAAGGTGGGGCGGGTGATTTTTAGTAGCACAGGCAGGGCTAGAAGAAGAAATGAAGAGATCTTTATTTGGATTGTGTAATAAAGAAGAGTATAGGTGCGGAAGGAATACTGTAGGTTGAAAAATGTACAGTCTAGTCTTTTCAGCTATTTCACCCCTTTCCACACCCCAGAATTAGCCATTCATTAAAGTTTCTTTCACGGTTATCCTTGCTTATTTTACTCTGATTTTTTTTAGATCCTGCTATTTGCAAGTGTCACTGTGATAATGAATGTGAATAAATCCAGAGGTCAAATAGACAAATCCAAACATCCGAACCTTAACACATCTTTAAAGTACTAACCAGCGTGTTCCATCTCACCTTAGCTCTGCAGAGGACTGAGTCACTACCTTGTTTCCACACAGCAGAGAGCTGATTGCCTTCATGTTATGCTTGAAGAGGTATGGGGACATGTAAATTCTCAATGCAAGAGGATTTAAACTCCATACTGCCCATTAGTGAAGAGAAATGAACTGTGCTAGGGCTTGAGCTGCAGAGCATTTGTTAGTCAAGTGGAAGGTCATTTTCTCTTATCTACTGTGGAGTAAGATTTTCAAAACCTCAGTGACTTAAAAGTACAAGGTATATCGACTCCTCCGTGAATGCTTTTACTAGAGCATAAACATAACTCTAGTTCCACTGGCTTTTGATCATCAATGCTCCCAAGCAATGAAGTTGCTTCTAGAAATGGGACATTATCTCTTAAATTACAAAGGCACTTTTGCAAATGTGTCCCATGATGGTAGCACTGCTGCTCTCCTGCTTGGTCTACAGAAGTAGCAGAACAAGATTGTAATGGATATTTTGTTTCCAAACACTTGGTAAGCAGTAACAGGCATTGGCTTAAAATCTAAATAGGAAATATGGTTATTCAGAGAAATCCAACTCGTCTTGTTTAACCTGTGTTGGCTGTTATCGAGCTCTAGGGATGTCACATCTGCTTGTGTGGTATTTCATTATGATTATATTTTTATTGTATTGAACTGGCCTCCAAGAGCCTCTGTCACTGGCCAACGCTCCCTTGTATTAGATCCTGCACAGCCACAGAGTGAAAGGGTGATGTCCTGTAGTGCCCGTATGCTGAGTGTTTTCCCTGCTGTGTGTTTATAGCAGTTTAGATTCACAGCTTCTAGCTCCAAGTTAATCTAGCAATGAGGGCGAACGTTGCCCGTTAGCAGGGTCTGCCACAAAACATCATACACATGAAGCCCTAGCCATTCTGGCAGTCACAGAATCATAGAATTGTTTTGGTCAGAAAAGACTCTCTAAATCCTCGAGTCCAACTATTAATCTAACATTGTCACTAAACCATGTCCCCAAGAGCCTCATCTATGTGTCTTTCAAACCCCTCCAGGGATGGTGACTCCACCACTTCCCTGGGCAGCCTGTTCCAATGCCTGACAACCCTTTCTGTAAAGAATTTTTTCCCAATGTCCAATCTAAACCTCTCCTGGCGCAATTTGAGGCCATCTCCTCTCATCCTATTTCTTGCTACTTTGGAGTTGAGACCAACACCCTCCATGCTACAGCCTCTCTCAGGTAGTTGCAGAGAGCAAGGAGGTCTCCCCTCAACCTCCTCTTCTCCAGGCTGAACCCCGCCCAGGTCCCTCGGCCGCTCCTGAGCAGTGAGGTGAGAACGAGCGCTCACCTCCTCACAGCATCTCGTGTGACGAGGAGAAATGACCAGCACCAGCAGCAGAGACAGCCCAGGTGAGACTGGAGCATGATGCAGACATGCATCCTCTCCCATATGGCTCCCATGGGAATGAAGCTGCAGCCCCCTCTCCCTCTTTCCCCAGCCCTCCTAGTTACCTCCCAGTCTCAGTACCCCATAGCTACTTTTTCATGCTGTCAGTGCCAGGTGTGGAGCTGGGACATATAAGCCATCTGCAGCTGACAGCAGGCAGCCCCTGTAGGATAAGCCAGTAATGAATATCACCAGGATGTCGAGGGTCTAGAGGCAGGAATCCGGCTGACTGCGGCTGAAGGGATTGAAACAAGCTGCAGAAATATCCCAGCTTCGTCAGGAAGGAAAGGCTTTATAATTTGCAGCTGGAGATGAATGTGATTATTTGCCATGCAAATGGATTTTGACAGCTCAAAGTGGCCTTCATCAGCAGAAATTGTTGTATTTGACATTATCCGGTTACTTTTGTTTAATGCCTCTGTGCCTTTTCTGAGCGCTTCCTTCCCTGAGCACACATCATCCAGACTAATTAAAGACAGGTATTTTTTTCCTCTTCCAATCAATCTGAAGACATGTGAGCTACATCCATAGCTGCCTCTCTTCCCGATCCCTCTCCAAATATGAAACAAAAGGTAAAGTTATTTGCAGTGACAGTCTTGCAGGCTGAGTATTCTCTGCAGATGAGAAGCACCATGGTCACATTTATCTCATCTAACTTTAGCTGTTTAGTCCAACCTGGTCATCCCAGTTCCTTCAAAATTCAATAGAGAGGAAGGTCTGCAGCAGGACCTCCTCTCAACCTGAGATAGAGGGGGTGAGTCATCCCTGGAGGTCCCTATTCATCTCCAGAGCTTGTTTGATGAGTATGTCCCTCTTAGAGAGTTAGAGATTGGGTAGAACAGTGCCCATCTGCCTGCCTTTCCCACAGCATCCAGCACTCCCACAACAAACCTCCGATCCCCCTCTCTGGCTGGCAGTGATGGGGAGACCTAAAAATATAAGTAATCTGGGAGGAGGGACTGTTGATTTGCTTAGCCATGTTGCTGCAGTTGCCAACAGAGAAGGAGGTTATGGTTGGAATCCATCCCTGAAAAAAATATTTCGGTTTTACCTTTCTTGCTTTTTAAGATGTGGGTGATTAAGAAACGAGTTTGTGAACTCTATATGGTATCGCCTTGGAGCTGGGTCCTGTAAACTCCCCTGAAAGACCTTGAAAGGTAGATCCTTCAAAGTCATTCACTGAGCAAGATGGACTTTGCTGCCTGGTTTCAGCAAAGTCCATGGAAGAAGAAACCAGAGGGGAGGGCAGATGCTCTGCTCCGAAATGAAGCCCCTGTGCAGAGGGGCCCAAGCCATCTCTAACTATACAAGTCCTTTTCAGTCTCATCTGTAAAATACACTGCTTGTCCTTTCTGTCACCATAATCCCTTACAGTCGTGTTTCTTGCAGTTTCTCTCTGCCACGGGTGAAAGCTGCTGTGACTGTCCTCCAGGAGGGTGGGGCTGACAGCACGTGTGGTGGGATAAGACTTCTTTCCAAATACTAAATCATGCACTTTCCACTCTGCCCCGTCTGCTGCGTGTGTGGGGGCTCAGTCGCTGTGCAAAGGCGGTGCCTGCCGTTCTGCTGGGAAGGGATCTCAGAGAGTTTTGACTGAAGAGATTTCAGGGGAGATGATGTGATGCCTGTGGGAGCAGCTCCCCTCACATCTGCAGGGTTTAAAACCAGACAGGATGAACCGGAGAAATGTAACCTAGATAAGTTGTACAGCTGGTGGGCTGCGTGGGTTTTGTCTCTTTCCAGCTCTAATTTCAGTGATTAGCAGGGTGTGGTTTTTACCTCAATGGAGCGATGGAGCATGCAGGTTGGTTTGTCAAATTGTGTTAAACCCAGTAAAGCACAGCAGCTGGACCCAAGGCTTCACGCAGACCTGGACACAGCATGACACACACTGTCATGAGCTGGTCCAGTGCCCGTAGCTGGACTGGTATATCTCTGTTACCATCTAATAAACCATATTTCTGTGCAGTGACTCAGAGCAGCAGAAGGGCAACACTGAGCCATAGTCCCTCATGGAGAAGTAAGTGGTGTTTCTCATGGCAGGTCCTCCCTAGTCAGACTTCTGGCTTTATAAAACAGCATTGTAAGTTATTTTCTGTCTGGGACAGTGCTCTGCATCTAGAAACAGAACATGTGAATAATTTATACAGAGTGCATGAATACTGACATCACTCTAAAATTATCATCCACTTTTAAAAATTATTTGATAAGATTTTAATATAAATTAATCCCTGCTTGATTTATTTGCCTCTATAGCTATCCAGTGGTTACAGATAATTGGCTATTTGATTGCAGCAAGTGCAAAATACCTAGATTTTAAGGCATTATTATGAACATCTTGTCCAACCATCTGCTGAATACAAAACAGAGAACGTTAGTAGGCAAATTATTCATTAAGGCTGTAGCTCCTCTCTGAGCTTCAATATGTCTTATAGAAAAACACAGAGCTTTGGTTTTTAAATTCCATGTGATGGAGGAGCTGACCTAGTGATCCCAGCTGGTCTGTATATCTATATCTGGTCTGGTGCCATGCTGGTGCTCCTTCCCCCTGGGGTATGTGCCAGAACACAGACCCCGTCAGAGCTGCTCTTTGTGTGGGCATTGCCCCTGCCCAGCTAAACTTTCCTCATCGTTTCCTGCATGTCTTAATATTATTACGTACTCTGAAAGGAATTGAAAATCAAAGTAGATTCATTCAGTTTATTACTCATTTCTTTTCACTATGAGTTTTTTTATTCCGCCTCTAATTACATTGACACCTTAAAAAGTAGGTTACGAGCTGAGAAGGACCTTTGGCTTCCCTGGAAATGGCTGGAGAACATGAGTTTCGGTAAATGCCCAGGTAAATGATGGGCCTGCAAGAGTGAGCTGCACCTTTTGAACCTTCACACGCCTTCTGTCTGACTCTCCCCTCTGTGTCCAGGTCTCTCTCCGGCCGCATAGTTGGTGGTGTCTGGTGGTTCTTCACCTTGATCATCATATCCTCCTACACAGCTAATCTGGCTGCCTTCCTCACCGTGGAAAGGATGGTTTCTCCAATCGAGAGTGCAGAGGACTTGGCCAAGCAAACAGAAATTGCCTATGGGACCCTGGAAGCTGGCTCCACTAAAGAATTTTTCAGGGTAAAAAGGAAATTTTAATGCAAACATTTTGATCAACCCCTTGTCTGACACATCCTCCAGGCCCATCCTCTCTCATCCTCAGTTCAGGTCTGTTTTTTATACTTACTTCCACTTACCAGGCTGCCCCAGGAAATGGTTGAGTCACCATCCCTGGAGGTGTTCAGAAGAGATGCAGATGAGATTCTTAAAGACATGGTTTAGAGGTGGACTTGACAGTGCTAGGTTAACGGTTGGACTCTGTGATCTTAAAGGTATTTTCCAAACAAAACAATTCTATGATTCTGTTAGGACCTGCTGAGCTTGTCCTTAGAACAGTAAAAATCCAGTTTTCCATTTGCTGTTCAGAAGGCGGGCGGTGTCTCCAGTACATGTGATATTCTGCAACTGTGAACACAAATACAGAATATCCATGTGCCTCCCTACATTACTGAGGAGTTACTCTGAGCGGCTCCAAAAGAAATCATCTCCTGATTTCCAGCTTTGTTTGCCCTTGGTTTGATCAGCAGAATCACTTGCCATACATAAATATCCTACCCTTATGGTGATAAGGTGTTGATCTGGGCCCTGGTGCAGAAATGACAGGTGGTTCATTAACATCCATTACACTTTTGCCTTCCTTGGCCCATCTGATATGTGGATGTGTGTTCAGTCCAACCTGGAAATCTCAGCTGGCACCCAAACCTTTCTTAATGCTTCTGTTGGGTTTCTGCTGTCCTATGCAGCGATCCAAAATAGCAGTGTTTGAGAAGATGTGGACATACATGAAGTCAGCTGAACCCTCTGTTTTTGTGAGGACAACGGAAGAGGGGATGATCCGGGTGAGGAAGTCGAAAGGAAAGTACGCCTACCTCTTGGAGTCCACGATGAACGAGTACATCGAGCAGCGGAAGCCCTGTGACACCATGAAGGTGGGAGGTAACTTGGACTCCAAAGGCTATGGCATTGCAACGCCAAAGGGGTCTGCACTGAGGTAAGTAGCTTGGATTTACTTCCTTTTGCCAAACCACCCAGCAAATCAATGTATGCACACAGTTCAATCTCCATTGCCATGTTAATCATGAAAGCTTGGGGCAAGGAGGTGGGGGAGGCAGAAGAAAAGGGATATGAAAACTCAACATGATGTGCAGGGATGTAAAATGCCCAACTCCATTGAGCAGCAATGGGAGCATCTAATTATTCAAGCCCTGCATTTGGAAACAGGATCCTGGCTGATCCGCTTGCTATGAATGTGTCTGCTGTATGAGGTGATGGCAGGGGGGCTGCTGTGGTGTAACCATTGGTTTCACAGAGCGCTATCCGGAGGGACGCTCATCCTGTGCCATGTGAACTGCACAGCTTTGCAGAGTATGGTATTACCCTGGCTTGGATCCATGCTTGCAGAGGGAGTTCTCATGGGGAAAGCATTTTGGTGTTTTCCAAAATGAAGTGCTATTTGGAAGGGTTGGGAAGCTGGTTGTGAAAAAAACCTGCAGAAGGCGTGCATTTTCATTCACTGAGTCAGTTCAGATCCTGGCGAGCACCCAATTTATGGCAAGTCCAAAGGGGCACAAATCCTGCATTTCTGAGCCCAGGCCTGCATCTGTTACATGCCTTTGCCTACTGTCATGTGAAATATTAATATCTTCAGAGACCTTACTTTAAAAAGAACCATCTTCAAAAAGTACAGACCCAGATCTGAGTTAGTAGCAGAGCTTGGGCCCTGCACATGGCCACACTCCTGGACACAAGCTGGCCCCTGCAAAGTACATCGTGCAAACTGACCTGCTCAGAGCAGCATTACCACGAGCTGCAAACTGGGATGGGGACCTGTCACATGAGAGGTACAGTTCCTTTTAGCAGCAGCTGTACAAGTTCCTCACATGACAATCATGAAGAATATGAGTTGCAAGGGTTTAGTGGGACTAGTAAACCCTCAGAAGCCATAGGTTTAAGTAAGCTGATTTGTGCTCCAACTGATGTAGTTATTTATTGAACATATTTTAATCAAAATATTTTGACCAAAATCTTATGTGTGGCCTTATACTTGCTTGCTAACATAACACAATGCAGAGATTTAATCCATGGTCTCTGGATTACTAGAAACCAGCTGCGTATTTGCTGATGGATTTGTCTGGTCACACAGCTCCTGAGCAAAGGCCAGCCTGAAGAATCAAAGATGTATCAGATGATAGTGGATGAGGCCCAAGGATTTTTATTACTACATTTATTAAGTCAGTTCAAATTAGATTCAGGTCTTCCCACATCAGCAGTATCTTTAGAGAAGCTCATGAATGCATTTCAGGTGGTCCAGAAGGCAATTCTTGCATCCAGTGTGGTTCAGGCTCTGAAATGACTTGGGACCCTACAAATGAAGATGGATATGTTCTCACAGCTTTGAGATGTTTTCTGTTGCACTCTCTCCAGTGTTTGTTTTCTGTCTTGCAAATATGGAAATTAGAATACAGGGCTGATGCTATTCATTTATTTATTTATTTAAACATCAATCTTGTATCCTAATTTTGATCCTATGAAAACAAACAGACAGGAGCATCCTACCTGTCTTGTAATTGTGGGCATGTGAAGGAGCCATTTATCATACTTCCAAGAAAAATCAACAACAAAAAATAAAATTACGTCAATCATTCTAATTTTTTTAATTGCAGCTCCAAACATCCCTCTGCTAGGCATGATTCCAAAAATTCCTAACATTTCTTTTTGTTTCCTCTTCTTCATCCTGGCTGCATGTAGAACAAATTTCTTATGGGCCTTATGGGCAAAGGAGGAATGCTTGATTTTCCATCCGATGGTGTTTCTTTGGAACGGTTGCTGTCAGTTTTCGTCCCATTATGTTTGTTTTGTTCTTGTCATTTTAATTGTTTTAATCTTAGTAGTTCCCTACAGTCATCATGTAATGTCTGTTTTCCCCATGGGGTCCTGCACGTGAGAGGTTGCCCTGTGCAGGGTGACATTCGTGAGGCACCTGTGTAGCACGGTCAGCCTGTCTCTTATTCAGGCTTCATCTTCACTCACTTCCATCCACAGAGTAAAAGCTCTGAGCCAGCTTTGGAGGTACATGTGAGCCAGGCCTATCTTAAATCAGGTGTGTTTTAGAAGCGGGGGCTGCATTTTTTTTATTCAACCTGTCCTTTTTGTAGCTAGACCAGCTCGCCTGCATTTAGGATAGCTGATGAGGAAAGGATCCTAGAGAGATGTTAAATGAGAGTTTGCCATTGTTTTTCTTGCTTCTACATGAAAACACAGTGCCCAGGATATTCCCACAGATTAATAAAAATAAGGTTGAAAATCTAGAAATAGATAATTTAGCAGGTGCAAACGTCCCTCTCAGGCCATCAGTTAGGTCTCCTGAGCTGCTAAAAGAGCTTGCTTCTTCCTCCTAGGTGAATCTGGCTTTGAGTATCTTTCGGCCTCCAGGTGGTAAAGGTCAGTTGCATTTAGGCATGGCTGAGAAGGCCAATGATGGGAGGACGGAAATTGCACCTTTCAACACCAGCTAGTTCCAAGTGTGATCCTGTATGACATGAGGTATTCATGCAGCTGGAAAACCCATCCATTTACCTGGAAGGAGCTCTTCTCCACTGTTGGACAAGTGATAAAAAAGAGGACAAAAAGCCGAATTATCCAAAACAGAGGGAAGAAAACTCAAGAAGTCCCATGTTAGTCTGGACCCAAGGAATAGGGATGTTTTTGAGATGGAGATCTGGGAGAGCAAGTTCCTCAGGGCAATCATAGTGACATTGAAGTTCCCTAAAATATAAGTTGGTTTTCCTAGGATCTATGAATAAACACAAAACGTTCCCTGTTAAAAACTCACCTTCTTTCAGGGCCCCAAACCTCTCAGTCTTTCATCAAAATACACTCAAGAGGAAGTACAGCTTGTTCTGTGTACTCTCCCTGAACTGAAGAGCGGGACAATTAGCTGAAATGAAGTTTCCTAGGAAAGATAACACATAATGCTTAGCACACGGCCCCAGAAATCATATAGCTAATATTGTGCTCAGGGACACTGCAATGCATTTACTTTGTTAACACCTTGTACCCGCATAGAAGCTGCAATGTATTTTGGCTCATTAGTTAGCTAATCTTTTACAGATGGTTCCAACATCGGAGTACTAATTAACCTGTGTTCTGTTTTAGAAGACAGAAATAGTTATAATTTACTTGGTGTCAAATTCTTTCTTGAGCTACACTCACATGTTTCCATTGGCTTTAGATACAACCAAAGTTAGACTCTGACCACAATGCTGTTACAGTAAAAAAGGGAAAATATTCAGCCATCTTCAAATCTACACCTTTGTCTTCTTTTGGACTGGTAGCAAGTTTGACTGCATCTAGATTTTGCTTTTTGAAGGCTGGATTCTGCCTGAAGGAGGCTTCCAGTCCTTGTGAAGGCTTCAGTGCTCGGATGGGATCCTGACAGGCAGAGCTGTGGCAGTCTCGTGGAGGTCAGCGCATCCCTCTTGCTCACAGTCAGGCTTTTTTAGAATTGCAGTATAAGAAAACAGTCCTCTTTGAGGATTTTTTGGTGTGCTGCAGAGTCCTATGTGCACAAATTCTCTGAGATGGGAGCTGCAAGGTCCTTGTACTTTTTTGAGATCTGTTTTACTGATATTCATGGTCTGTTGGTGGACGGTTCAGCCCTTCATCTCTTCCATGCTTTTTAAAGCCCTCTCACGTATGTGCCTCACTGTACTTAGCTTTTTTCCTCTTTTTCGTGCAATGTCTACACCAGCATTGCACCTGATACCCAGCACCCAGAAACAAACTGTGCCTGTGTGCAGAGCCTGTAAAACTCACTTGCCGCACATTCTGA